>NC_065545.1:14300000-15019589 GCF_932294415.1 Quercus robur | reverse complement strand
TCAAAAAAAAAAAAATCAGCCAGCTCTTGTCCTAGACTGATTACAATGAGCCTGATTAAAATATTTGAGACTTATATACTGTGCAATTGAGTCTACTTTGTTGTTAGCATCCACCATTGTCCATGCCTACATTTATAGTTCTTCCTGATTGCCTAGGTACCAAAATTCAGAGTATGTGGAGGAACGGCATCGGCACAGATACGAGGTTAGTTTTGCAATCTAATTTCAGTGGAAGAAAATGATCTTATCAGGCATTGTTTCTCTTCTAAATATGTAGTTGACATGGTATGATATAGTGTCCATTGCCTGGTGCAGGTAAACCCAGAGTTTATTGAAATTCTAGAAGAATCTGGCCTCAAATTTTTTGGGAGAGATGAAAGTGGAAATAGAATGGAGGTGGGTTTTCGGCTGAGTAATAATTAGAAGAGCTTAAGCTCACATGAACTTGAGAATTTGTCAGTATTGCTTAAATTATAATTACAAGTTAGGCTTAAATTTTATACTTCCAAAATTTTCTTGTGTTTTGCAGATTCTAGAGCTTCCAACTCATCCGTTCTATGTAGGAGTGCAATTTCATCCAGAATTCAAATCACGGCCTGCAAGGCCCTCAGCTCTATTTTTAGGTACTTACTGAGAGCCATGCGTATACCCTGATATGCTGGTTGGAATTACATTCTAATTAAGCTATTTCTCAAGTTTTATATTGTTACCAACATCCAATCAAGTCCTTAACAGACCGACATGATGACCAATGATTTAAGGAAAGACAGGGTTCTACATAGAGCAGAACAGCTAGAAGGATTTGTATAACTGACCTACAATAATTATTTGGATAAGGCTTGGCTTGTAGATTAGCATATTGCCAATAGTTTTTTATTTTATATATTTATTTTTTCCAAAAATTTATTCTGGGATAATGTGTTCAGCATTGATTTTTGTAATACTTTTCTGGTTTTTCACGCAATGTACTTTTGATCTATTCTTTTGTTTTCTCAATATATTATAAGTCACATTTATCATTGTAATTGAGCTCACAGTGGTGTAATATCATGTTCATTTTCAACAAAACAGTTTGAAAATGAAGTCATTTCTAGAAATCCTAGGAAGGTTATTCTTGATAAGAAAATGGGTAGAATCATATTGATGCATTCCTGCAATGTGCTCCTTGCAGTTTCCTTGTAAATATGAATATACCTTTTTAATTCCACCTAGCATCCAAATTTCTCATCTGCAAATGCCTGTGGACTTTTCTGATATCTGCACTTCAATATAACATTTATTCCTTTTCAATGTAGGTCTTATATTGGCAGCAACAGGACAGTTGGAAGCATATCTTGGCAGGCATCAGAATGGAAGTTGATATGCTAGTTTTCCCCATCATAGTACCTCTTAAATCTTTCTTTTAAGGTATTTTTTTCAGGATTTCTTCTTTAAAAAAAAAAGCATTTTTCAAGATAAAGAATTTTTGAGAAATACCTCAGAAGAATTTGCAACTTGCCCTGTGGTTTCACTGCATTGTGCACCTTACATAATTTGGGATGGGTTTGTTAAATTCTGCAGTAGATTGCAAATGGTGGGCCAAATCCATGTTTTAGAAGGAGCAGGTAGGATTAGGACCTTTTTCTCTGGTTTTATGGTACTAAATGCACAAGAATAGTTTCACGTGCACTTTTGATATTGTGTATGAAATAAAAAGATGTAGCAGTATGCAGATGGGGTCAGTTGGGTAATCCATCTGACTGGTCTGTGTCCTTAATAGAAATTTAGATTAGGGTTAGGGTGGATTTCACATGCTTTTTTTATTTTTATTTTTATAGATATGCTACTCTTAAATATGCCTTGACTTTGTCTATGTGGCACCAACGTTGCGCTCATGGTGGGACCTTGCCCTCCCAAACTTGGGCCAATTGCATTTTATGCTGTGCCTGTTATGGGATGATATTCTTGCTATGGTCCCATAACACACTTTCCGCAGCTGTGATGTGTGGGTATGCACAGTGCCTTGCCTAAGGTTGTAATTAGTGTGGTAATGCCACCTGAATTATAACATAGTTCATTTATGACATTTTTTCTCTGTACTTACATAATATGTTTTAACATTTTAATGTAGGAAAATTATTGATGCTGTCTAACTGAGCAACGCGCATAGATGTTTCCAAAGTGGATCCGTAGTGAGATGATTTCCTGCTGCATTTTGAAGTTATGGACATAAAATGTTGGTCCAATCTTTTGGACATAAAATTTACATGTAAGAACAGATATACACAAATTTTGGATGCACCGTGGCAATGATAGTTGCTTGTTGACTCGTGTGTTTTTTTGGTTAAACAAAAAGGGTAGGGGGTGGCCAGTCTTGGATACCCACTTTAGGCTTTCCCTAGGGTTCAACTCAGAATGTTCACCCCAACAAAACCACATGAGAGTAAGCATTTGTTATTGGTTCACTCACCCTCTATGATTGACATTCTTGATTTTTGCCAATGCTAAACGTTGTAACTTATGGTTTTAGACTTCTCTTACTGTTTATTAGCCGACAAGACAGGTTTTTGGATAGAAAATAGGACTCAGTTTATTTATTTATTTTTTATATATATATATATATTTTTTTTAAGCACTCAGATGTTTATTCCAAAACATTATATACTTTTTAGACCTTCATCTTGTGCTTGGAGTGGCTCTTTTATCTTAATTTTGATATAATGATCTTGGTTTAGAAGATATTGCAAATAGGGATATCTAAAAATGTGAAATAAATTCGATCATGCAACTCTGGCAAAGTATGAGCATATTGAATTTTCCAATTGTAGAGGGTTTCTTTTACGTTTCTTTTTCTAAGAAGGAAGTTGGGTCTAGCGCTCCGTAGAATGGGCTCTAAAGTACCATTTTGCCGTTGCTAGTTTGTGCGCAAACGTTGAGTCCAAGTCCAAGGGAAGACGCTGCAAAGTCAGCTTATCCTTTGTTTCTACCGCAAAAGGAACTTTTCTCCAGTTTCTGTCGCAAAAGGAACTTTTTTTTAGTTTCTATCGCAGGACTGACTTTTCTACCATGCAGCAAAACTTTCTACTGTGCAATAAAGCTTCCTACTATGCAGTAAAGCTTTCTGCTGTGTATTGAAGTTGTCTGCTGTGTATTAAAGCCTTCTGCTCTGTAATAAAGCTGTTTGATGTGCATTAAAGTTGTCTGTCGTGCTCTAAAGTTGTTTGCTGTGCTTTAAAGCCTTCTGTCGTGCAGTAAAGCCTTTTGCAATGTGAATGACTACTCTTTGTTTTTACTGCAGAAATGCTTTTTTACTTCCTGCACATAAACAAATCTAAAATCCAAAGAAAATACCCATCAAACAAATGTTAATTTAAATGGGTTAGCATATTCTCAAATATATACATACATATATGAGTATATATACTTATATGTATTCACATATACATATATAAAATATATTTTGCAGAACATGAGAAACAAGATATATGTATATATATACTTATGGCAGGATAATGATTAGTTTGTGTCAAAAGTAAAACACGTAATAACAAATAAAGAAGAAAGCTTTAGCAGAAAATGTTTAGTTAGTATAATAGCTAACACGGTAAATATAATGAAAATGTGCTACAGTAGAATAACTAGTACAAGTAAAGATACTATAGCAGGACAACTGATGCAGCAAACGTGATAAAAACGTGTTACGGCAAAATGACTAAATACAGTAGATATAATTTATAATAAGAGAAATCAAATATATTTGCAATCAAAATCAAGTATTGAATCTTCCTATAGGATAAGTAAACCAAGAAAGAACCCAAACCCCAATTTGAACAACCTTGTCATAGGCTTTTGCCATCAAAGTTGTGCATTTTGGAGAATAAGCCTAAATGGCTACTTGCTATTACTTTTAGGGACATCAAAAAGTGGGTTTGCTAAGAGGGAGGGAAAAGATGGTCTATTGATGCATGCCCCTATTCTTACCATATTTTCTCTCTTTGTTTTACCACTTTCTTTCTTTCTCTCCGTTCTTTTTTTACTCTTAGTTTCTTATTACTCTCCTGTCGTGGGTTGTTCCCCATTTTGGTCTTTCCTTTTCTGGGTCCTCTCTGGGTGCTTATTACCCTCTTACCATGGGTTCCCCCCCATTTTAAGTGCTTCTCCCATTGGGTCCTCCTCTGGTGTTTTTTTCCTCTCTTCCGTGTTTTTTCTCCTCCTCCCTTTTTCTGCCATGATTACTTCCCTTTTATAGCGAACTGATTTAATGAGATTTTTCCCTTTTACCCCTAGGGCTTCACCAATTGTTTTTGGCTTGTTGTGGGCATCCCTTCAGGACTACCCACCAACCCATTGGTAACCCGGCCACTGCCATTGCTCAAAATACGTCAGCTGCACCATTACTCATTTCATGACAAAATTTCATTTTGTTTGTTCTTACTGTATACCTCTAGCTCTAGGTGACTAACCAATAAAGATTGGGCTACCTCACTACCTAGCTCTATGGCATGCATCAGATGGTCCCAACCATTTATTACTTCTTTTGGGTAAGATACCATCCCACAATGTATATTCCCAAAAGAAGTCACGGTAGGAAACCAAATATAGACCCCCTTTTCCCCCCACCAACAAACCACACCCTCTGAATCCCCTTAACCGTGAGCCCACCTCCCTTGTATTGGCTGGGTACAGGTTGATGGTGCTCTGGCCCTTCTGTGCTTGCTCCATTATCTTTTGTGTTTGTCTCTCATGTCGTTTCTGCCGTAGTCGATTAGCTTTGTTTTGTTCTACTACATGGCTCTGTCTTATTTCTTCATGCGTTTCCTGCTGTGTTTTGTCATTTCCTTTAGTTTGACTTTTCCTTCACGCAATTCCTGCTGCTGACACTTCCTGCTGTTCCTTGTTTCTTTTCATCGTACTTTTTCATTTTAGTTATCACGCCTATCTTTTATACAAAAAGATTTGGGCATTTGTGGGCCAAATAATGTTGACTGGATCAAAAGGGTCTTGGGCCCAATTTATCTTCATCTACCAAAGCCATTCTGCTAGAGAACTGTATTCTACGGCAAAACTATATTCTGCGGCAGATTTGTATTCTGCTGCAGATCGCTTTCCCGTGCACTTCTTTCTTTGGACCTTTCTTGCTCTTCGGTCTTCTTGGTAGGTCTTGCTTTTCGTTGGGCTTTCTTCCTCATGGGCTTTTGGATATAGGTTCGCAAAATTGGGTATCAACACCAATTTATTAAATTTTTATATAAAATATACTCCTATATTCGAGTCTTCCCTAAAACAATTTTCGAATACTTTTGGGAATTCCTAAAACAATTTTGGAATACTTTTGGGAATTGACCTCTTCAAAGTTCGGTGAAAGGGTGTTTACATTTTTTTATTTTTTTATTTTTTACAAGATATAAATTCTACTCTAATCTAATCTAAGTGTATATGTGTGTGAAAGCTCCTTCTTGGAGACTTGAACCTCGGCCTCTACTCTCCACACCTCACAAACACTTATACTTGTGGAGTGACTATCGCACTAAAAGTGTGCGGTGGTGGTGAAAGGTGTTTATTGAAAATCTATCATATCTACTGTGGGGTCAGAGAATTTATGACCCCAGCCCATTTTATATTAAGGCCTAAGGCCTGGGCCGAGGAAAGGTAATGCCGAGGATGCACAATGGGAGTCCTGAACGGCCTAAGAATATGGTCGAGGACGATCTCGTGCTCGGCATCCCATAGTGCCCCTAAAAGAAAGGGCAAGCACAGTGCAGGAGCGGCCCAAGTAAAAGGCTGCCAGTGCTGCAATAAAGCACTCTGCACCTGACAGGACCATACTCTTCAGTTTTTACAACCACCTCCAACCATTTTGGGTATGGGCTAATGGGATAAGTATCAGTCTTGGAAAGTCGAACCCACACGTGGACGTTGGATGAGGGGTACAGGCTAATATAAAAGGAAAAGTAAGTAATCCAAAGAAAGGGGCTGGAAAAAAAGGCCAAGAACCAGAGCCTCCCAGACCGTATCGAGGAGAAAGACTCCTCGAGCGAACATGGTTTAATTCTGTATGAACACCATGACCAACCACCGTCTGGTGACCAAGGCCTAGCCTTTCAAACCCACGCTCTACAAATTATATTGTTTGGGCCCTTAACGTACGAACCCAACATCAGTTTGGGGTCGTTACAAATTGAGTCTTTACAATTGGCGCCATCTGTGGGAAAGGGCTTGTGTGTTGGCACAGGCGGTGGGTCGAGAGAGTCCCCCCATCACTCCCAACAGCCCGTTGTCGTGCTCTAAAATAAAGTTCCATTAGGAGCTACGCTTTTCCATTAGGGGCTACGCTTCGAAGCATCAGTAGCGCGGATGGTTCTAAGGGCTTGGCTGAGGGGCTAATCCCCCCAAACCAATGTCCCACGGCTTGGCCGAGGGGCTAACCCCCCCTCCCCCCCCCCCCCCCCCCACTTAAAGAAATATCTAAGTTTTGGACAGAACCAAGGTATTGTATGGTCCTCGGACTCAAACCTATGGGGAAACCAACTACTTAAAGAAAATATCTAAGTTTTGGACAGAACCAAGGTATTGTATGGTTCTCGGACTCAAACCGATGGGGAAACCAACTACTTAAAAAAAAATATCTAAGTTTACCTATGGGAAAATTATTTACTGAAAGTCGGATTAAGTCCTAGACGGAGTGAAGATCCCGATCTGACCTCAGATCCTCAATTCTAAGGGAACTGATGCAAACGAGCATTTAAGTTCGGTATGGTCGTACTTCGGTCCTTGGACCAGATGCCAAAAATGGCCAAGGTTATGAGGGTTATCAAGAAGGTGGCAAAGTACCCTAGTACATAGCGACCCGCATGAGCGGTTTATTTTGGGTTATCCATTCTCGGATGATTACCTCCTACACGGTACCGAGCATTCAGCTGTCATCTCGGCTAGTCTTGGGTATATAACCTTTTTCAGGTCGGCATTATTGTGCCGAATAGTTTCGATAAGTTCAGAATAATATCTTTTTTTTAACAAGGGTTTCGGCCCTAAGTATTGTTCAGAATAAAAAATAAATAGAAAATAATCATATAAAAGCACACCCATTTACAGCATAACTATTGCAGAAAAGAAAGAATACTTAGAATAAAATAATGTCAACTTTTATTAATATAAAGAAGTAGTACAGCGTACAATGAGGGGCTTAAACAAGCCAATACAGGAAGCTAATTACAAAAGCAAAAGCAAAAAGATGCAAGGAAACGACAAATCTTTCTAAACTCTGCTCCAGTGACGATTATGTATGAGAGGGTGACCCCCTTTGATGGATGAGGAGAAGAAGAGTAAGAAGTAAAAGCACCAGGATGGATCTGGTGATGGGAAAGAAGAAAAAGAGGAGGCGAAAGGAGGCACCAGTGAAGGAAAAGAGGAAGAAGCAGGGATGCTTAATCTCTGCGTCAGCCCTGACTCCTATCACGCAGGTGTCATATTAGCTATGCTTGAAAGAGAGCGGATGGTACTGATGATGAGCAACCCCAGCTCCGTTGCACCAAAAATTCGATGCGATTAACACCTGCTTTGGATTTTGGCTGAAGGAAGGGGAAAAATATCTTGAGTCTCTGCCTACCCTGCCCTGATCGAGCCATCTTAAGTTTCGGAGGGACCCAGTGCTTCTGGAGAGGATGTAGTTTCTTCTCCCCCGCTTTTACCTCAAACATATCACACTCTAAGGTTTGATTATGCTGATAAGGAAAACTTTGAGCATAGTTGAAGGTTTAGGACTTTAGAAAGACTGAAGGGTCTGTGCGTAAAGGAAGTGACCTCCTGCCTTGCTTCTTATATGGAAGGCAGGTTTGGTGGCATTTAATCTATATAGATTTCCAAAAGGAGCTGCAAATGAGATAGTATCCACTCAACTCCCAACGCCGTCTATAACCGTCGGATTTGAGTGGCCTCGTGAAGGGAACTTATTAAAGACGCGCCTCGTACACTGAAACGGCGGGAGCGCATCGTGAATAAATCTAAAAGAATGTCTCGTAACCCGGTGCATTTTCTAGGCAGATGAAGAGACACTGACATTAATGAAGGGCAAGACTAGACAAACTGTGATAAAGGCTTAGCATCACCAAAACTCTCCTTTCCGACCAAGAAACCGTACAGCAGGATTTTGAGGGGTTATTGTGGGGTTAGAGAATTTATGACCCCAGCCCATTTTATATTAAGGCTCAAGGCCTGGGCCGAGGAAAGGTAATGCCGAGGACGCACAATGGGAGTCCCGAACGGCCTAAGGATATGGCCGAGGACGATCTCGTGCTCGGCATCCCATAGTGCCCCTAAAAGAAAGGGCGAGCACAGTGCAGGAGCGGCCCAAGTAAAAGGCTGCCAGTGCTGCAATAAAGCACTCTGCACCTGACAGGACCATACTCTTCAACTTTTACAACCACCCCCAACCACTTTGGGTATGAGCTGATGGGACAAGTATCAGTCCTGGAAAGTCGAACCCACACGTGGACGTTGGATGAGGGGTACAGACTAATATAAAAGGAAAAGTAAGCAATCCAGAGAAAGGGGCTGGGAAAAAAGGCCAAGAACCAGAGCCTCCCAGACCGTATCGAGGAGAAAGACTCCTCGAGCGAACATGGTTTAATTTTGTATGAACACCATGACTAACCACCGTCCGGTGACCAAGGCCTAGTCTTTCAAACCCACGCTCTACAAATTATATTGTTTGAGCCCTTAACGTACGAACCCAACATTAGTTTGGGGTTGTTACAAATTGAGTCCTTACATCTACAAAAGTGGGAGCATAGTGACTTTCTATTTAAAGTTCTCCCATTATACCAAATGATTATGAAATGCTTCATTCTTTCTTGAATCGACCTCTTGCATTTCTTTCTTATTACATTTGGTTAGAGTTTCTCTTTGCCTGAGTTTTTCATGAAATGCTACCTGAATTTATTTTTATTATTTTGTAACTTTCATCTAGTAATTTAATTTATTTTTGGAAATCAAAGGTATAGATCCTATATTTTGTCCTTTCTAAATATTTGCTTCCCAAAGTTTTATTACTCCAATTATCATTCTGAATTAAAAATAAAAAATAAAAGAAAAGGAAAAACAGATTCTTCAACTAACCATGTACTCTAATGAAACAGTGGAGAAATTTTGAACTATTTTGTTGATTGATGTCAAAGAAATTTTATAATTATTATTATTATTTTTTTAGCTTTTGATGTCAAAGAATTTTTTTATTTTATTATTTTTTGGCTTTTGATGTCAAAGAATTTGAATGTATAACTTGTGGTACTTGGGGATTATAAAAAAAAGCATGTATAACTTGAAGCATTATGAGCTACAATTGATCCTGCTTTGTCTTTTTCCTTCAGGAGCCTGGTGGGTTTATGTTTCATTTGGGCTTGCTTCGCTTATAAGTTGATTCAAATCCATTATGCTTTGGCATTACTATTGCTGACATGTTAAATTGCGATTGGAACATTGATGCTTTTGTTAGCATTAAATTACTAATCATAATATGGCAACTAAATATTATTGAAAAAAATGGTAAAAAATGTTGTCCTTGGACTTATTGTTTCCTCTTTTCTTTTTCTTTTTTTCTCAAACCAAAGTGAAGAAAACCTCTGTAATCACATCCAAAAAAAACTGGTTCTACTAATCAAGCTCTACTGCTTATTTATAAATCTGTAGACACTCAAAACTCTGATCGAAGCTTTTCTGCTATCTACAAAATGCCGCAATGACATCATATAATAAATCTGCAAAAGCTGCAGGTACAGTTCTTCACGATCCACGAACCATGATTAAAATTGTGTCTCTATTTACCATCTCATTTGTACTGTAAATATGAAATCTGTCTCTGCAGCTTCATTTGAGCATAGAATTTAGCAATAAACTCTTCTGCTTTCGAATCAATCCCATCTTCCTGCTCACAGCTGGGAACAATTTCTTCTTCTTCTTCTTCTTCTTCTTCTTCTTCTTCATCTTGACCCTTTAGAAAACTCTTCCTCCCATCATCATAGCCATAAGCTTGTTCTTCAATAAAATCATCATCATAGTCAAAATCCACTTGTGGGTTGGTTATGCATGGAATGTTAGGTAAGCGGAAGCGCATAGAGGATGAACGACGGTTCATCTTGACATGGAAAATGGGGGTCTCATCGAAGGAAAGCTCGCGCTCCCCATAGTGGAGTCGATCCTGCCTAGCATTGTTACCAAGTCTTTGAATGTACTGACGCAGTTCCATCATGATACGGCGTTTAAAGACACCACCTTTACGTGCCCATAGCAATGCTAAACGCAAGATGTTCCATGCTTTACGAGCTACACCACGGTTCTTCATTGGCATTTTCAACTTTCAAGCACAAGTATAGAAAATTGAGTTCTGGGATATATTGTAGGATTTGAAAGCAAAGATGTTTAGGCTTTGGTCTAAGATCCTCAAACTTTTGGAAAAGAAATGAGAAGTAGTAGTTTGAGTTTGAGAAAGTGCTTTTGGGTATTGAAAGATTTGGGTGGAAGAAAAGGTTGTTTTTTTTTTCTTTGGAGTTTGAGGTACTGATGATGGAAAAGGAGAAGCAGTGGTTTATTTATATATATGTTGCAAATATTTGTACGCGGTGTTTGAGTGAGACAGAGAGAGAGAGAGAGAAAAGTTGTTTGTTTGGTGTGGAAGGTGCGGAAGTGTGATCTGTGGGTGGTGGAAACCTCGTGGAGGACACCGTGGACACGGCTAAACGCGGAGATTCATTATTAATCTAGGGATGTATTATACTCAAAAAAAAAAAAAAAAATCTAGGGATGTATTTTTGTTTCCAAATGTGCCCCCTAGATTGTTGAAAGTTCTCACTCCTTGGAGCAGCATTAATTGTTTTTGCTTCTTGCTTGGAATTCAACCAAATATTATAAATACAAAAAGCCAAATAATAATATGATAGTGCAAAAAGTTGTTATTTCAAACTGACTCAATTAAGTTTGGGGACAATATCTTTTTATTTATTATTTCTTTTTATAAGAGCTTATATGATTAGTGATAGATGCATAATAAAAGTGGTATCAATCATAAACTTAGGTAAAAATGATGTTATTTTACTCATAATAGATAATTTTATTAGTTGTGAAAAAAATTGCTCTTAGATTGAGTATATCAACATATTAATTAACTTGCCACTAGCTTGGAGAAGAATTTTTTTTAGAGATGCTAATTGCTAAACATGTTGAAAAAGAAATAGATGAAAAATGAAAAGAATAATAAAATGAATTAAGAGTAAGAGGGTCAAAAGTAATTTTTAATTATGATATTGAGTTCTCTAAGTTAAGGGCTTGCTTCACATTTGATGCTTACTTTCAAAGACTTAAATTGATGAAGTAAATTAAAGTTTTAAGAAATAGCAACACTTAGCCCTTTGTTCACATTTTATTTAGCTTGCAAGAAATGGACACACACCTATTATTGCTTTAAAACAAACTCTAACTTGTCAAATGTTGATTGGAATTTTCAAATTAATTTTTTTTCTTTTCCTTTTCTATACTGTTGGTCTGTGGTAATGAATCCAATAATTGAATAGCTACCAACAACCCCTATTGTCTTCTGTCCCTGAATGTGGTACATAACTTTGAAGAGTTTTAGAATAATGGTTCTTCCTTTGTCCTAGCCAGAAGGGATTTGGTAAACCTAACCAACACAACAGAGTGCTATTTGTTTTATATTATACCTAGGAAATATGATTTGAACAGTTGTATTCTATTTCTATAGTTTTATTTATTTATTTATTGAATGATGACATTTAAAAGATTATGTGATATAAAAAAAACTAGGTAAGGTCATTCTAGTCATATACCGGAAATAAGGTTAAAGTTCGGAGAAAGGACCCTCACGCCACCCTACACGAAATCAACGCTTCTAGTTGGGTTTTAGTTGGATTATACATTAAATGCCTTTTGCCTCCTACTGTTTTTTTATATAAAAAAATATGGCAATCCGACACATTTTCTCTTTATCACTTTTTTTTCCTCTCTTTATCACTCTTTTCATAATAACTTATTAAAGTGATAAGTTTTACTTATAATAATATAACCGTTCATTTTCACATTATTTATCTCTAATATTTATTTATTTTTTTTGAAACCATCTCTAATATTTATATTAGTTCTATGTGCCAACTACAAAATGCTACAACAATAGTTACAAAAATAAAAATAAAAATTTGTATGACTTTTATTCAAAAAAATCCTAACAAAAGAGAAAAAAATAACATAGAAATAGTAAAGCTTGTTCAAAAGGGTAAAAAAAAAAAAAAAAAAACCTAGTACCAAAAATAAATGCATAACTTTTGTTACAATTCTCCCACATGACTGATTATGAGTATAAAAAAAAGAACAATAAGTTCATATAATAGTGACAAACAATCTATTACTTACCAGAATTATAGTGAAAATTGTGAATTTATTTATAGTAAAGGAAGATCTCAAAGATTAAAGACTCTCTCTGAGTAAACGTCAACTAATTTCTTTTTTTAATTTTCCAAAGAAAAGAAAAAGAATCCTAAGCTTTTAGAGGGAGCGTTGTTGAATGGTTCTTTGAAAGCGACTTCTCGCGTACGGTGCATTGGATCTCACCTAAACCGTGTCTGTGAGAGGTACTAGTTAAATGATTTTTTTTTTTTTTTTTTTTTTTTAATTTAAAGATAAAAAAATCATAATATGAACACATATATAAAATAATACATATATACTAATTAGAGAAGTGCCACATGATTCCGGATTTCACTCATAAACAAATACCAATATATTCGGCAATAATTAGACGAAGAAGTTGACAAGCTTAAGTCAATGGAAGGGAATCAAGATTCAAGAGAGCCAATGCGTTTGCATGAACTGACTCGGATACCACTCGGATTTATGACTCTTGTTCTAACTCTAAGCCTCATGGTTCCAACAAAATGGCATTGGCTAGTACAATTGCCTTGCTTTGAATTCACCTAAAATTTAGATTGTTTTAAGTTTTAAACAAAGCATATTTAAAATGTGATGTCGCAGAAGTCAAAAGAAAGCACATATGATACTGTTTTAATGGAATAGAAACTAAACTATTAACTTTTGGTAGTAAATCTCGAATTCACGAGAGGTTTCTTTGAATGCACAAGGAGATAAACTAGAATTCATCAGAGAGAGAATTTGATAAAAAGTCTGTGTTTATTGATAATAGTTTAATTTGCCTCTAACGACTACAAAACATATAAATATTGAGAAAAACGTATGAAACCTAACTCGCACTAATTATGCGATTAGTTAACAAAATACTGAAATTTACCAAAAATGACAAGATTGAGTTAAATGCAGAATCATAAATTACTAACCTTAAGGGTTGTCCCAAAATAAGTAGGATCTTATTCTAACTTTTGAGCAAAAAGTTAGTATGAAAATAAAAATTACTATAAATGGCAAAATCACAGTTTTCGAGGCCTAAAAGATGGAATTCGTCATTTTCAGGCAATACCTCATGGCAAAGTGATGACTATTGCTCAGAAGGCCGTTTCGCTTTAGTCAGCCAAATTTTATGCAATTCCGACTCCAAGGCCTATGATTTTTACTAGTGCCTTTTTGCCTTGTGTGTTGATTTCAGACGCACATGAAAGTCTAAAAAGACCATGACAGTCTGTTCTACGTCAAAATGTATTGCACCTTCATTATTTAAATGACTAATTAACTGTTAAAAGTCTTATAATTCAATTGTTACTATTTAAATTTTCAATAAAAGTGTTTTAAGGTTAAATCTCACCTCTTCCAACTACCGGAGGACCTATTAGCTAAAATTGAATGATAATTGGATTAACTATGTGTTTAGAGAAGTGAATATTTGTACAAACTTCTTGGCTTATATGGGGGTAGAGCTAGATTGAAGATTTTGTTCTTTTCTCATCCTTCCCTTTGAAATGCAATCTGTGTGTTTCTTCTGTTTTGGTTTCTTTATCTTAATGAATTATTCCTTTTATATATATAAAAATGATAATTGAAATGATATTTGAATTGTTTGGGCTTGATTTATGGTTGTCGGTAGTACATGTTTGCCTATTGTCTATATTATGTTGATAGAAGTCGGGGGGTTGATTCAAATTTTTGGTGTTTTCTTAGAAGTTAAAATTTCCATTCTAATTTGTAATAAAGAAAACAACTTAAGGGCACCTTGAAAGAAGTGTCTCTATCAGATCACCAATTTAAAGTGAACTAACTAGCTGGACCATGCTGTACTGTGGAGTATGGACCATTTTTTCATGGGCCTAATAAAACAAAAAACACTCACAGGAAAAAATAAAAATAAATAAAGGGTAAAGCTTGTATAGTTGGGTGCCACCAGTTTCATATTTTCGTGGCCCCCATTTACGACTTGTTGCTCTTCAATTGATGACAGAAGAACAGTCTGAATTTGAAGAAAGAGAAGTGTAAAAGTTAAAACCTCCAGCTATTGATTGTTCCTATAGTGCAAATGAAGCAAGGCAATACAAGCACGAATCATGACCAAGTAAACGCATTATAAGTGAAGCAACTACCTAGCTGGCACCTCATGTTCCTCTGGATGGAAGGGAAGCTACGAAAATTACTTACCAAACGTATATACCTTGCGATTACCACGTGAAGTACTGGAATTTTATGTATATAAATACTAGAGAGAGCGTAGTTTTTCAAAAAAGGTTGCGTATAGACAATTGATTATGAGATGTGATAATTAGAAGTTTAATTGGACTAAGGTTGGAAACTTTTAAGAAAAAATTGTTTAAGAAATTTCATCATTATTTAATCTCGATGTATAATAATTTGATGGAAAATTGCAATTAATATATCTACTTGAAAAATAATAAAGAAGGCATTGGTGCATGGAAATTGTATCTGCTATCACCCACTAACTAGCTTTAAAAATATGAGCTATTTTTAGAAACATTTTATTAAGAGAATGATAGAACAATAAATGTTTTTGATTGTTTTTTATATTTCTTATGAAAGTGGTATCAAAACCTTCCTATTATGATTTATTAACAGTTGCTGTAAGAGCATTAGTTAACATATCCCTTAAATAAATAAATATATATATATTTTGTTGTTGGGACTTGGGACAAGCATTAATTTGTGTTGTTTTGGCAACAAGGTCATCTTTTAGAAAGACTTAATGGTGATGCGTACATCCATTTAACATTAGCTTAGAATCCTCGTCAAACATATCTATACTTATGGTTATGGTGACACTTGTGAAGTAACACAAAAACACTTATAAAAGCTAATCATTGTCTAATTTTATGTCATGTGTCGTATTTAAGTTTTTTTTTTTGTTCTAAGTGATTTAATTTTATGCAAAAGACAAAGAGTATAATATAAATAAATTATCAAAAACTCAACAAAAAAAAGTGAAATCATGTATATATCCAAAAAAAGAGAGTAAAACTTATGTATATATCTATGGTTTAAAAAAATGTAACTCTTACACTAGGTATACTTTGAACTCATATATGTACGTAATTGTGATTATTTTTAATTGTACCGTACATATACATCAATTATACACTAGTAATTTGTAATCTCTCGTGTAGCTCAATTGGTTGGCATATTTTAGCATTTCTAACAAATACATTATAACAAATGTTCGGCTAATTGAACTATGATTTGATATAACAAGTCTCTTTAGAATTTCAATGCACTCAAATTTTTCATGTGAAGTGTCATTCCAATTTCAGTCTAATTTTGTTTCATTCATACATATAAAATTAAAAGATATATCTTTAAAAAAAACTTAAAAGATATAAAAAGATTCAATACGAATTTATTATACTTTTATTTAATACTCTTAATTCATAAAATCTATTACTTATTAAAAAATATATATATATATATATATATATATATATTCTAATAAGTAATAGATTTTATAACTTCTTCTATGTATTTATAGATGATCTCTATTTACCACAAAAAAGAAAAAGAAAAAGAAAAAGAAAAAAAGAATTCAAGTCTCACAAATAGCCAAAACACATATTAGAATAATGCAAATTTCGTTGTCATGATTAAGCAACTCCATAGGTATTTATTGGGACGAATGTACTGAACCAAAATTATCAAATGGTTTATAATGTGTGATAAAAATAAATCCCTGCTTGAAAATAGCATAGAAAAAATATTTTTGTTCTATATATTACTCTGATTTAAACCAATAGATTATTTTGGTCACCAATGCACATCTTCAATACGACACTTGATTTAAGGTTTATGACTTTATTGATTTAAAGTTTATGACTTTATGGTTCTTTGATGTAGATGCTTCCAAATGTTCCGTTAAGCAATCCCACATTCATGTCATTGTTAGACAGAGATTTGTGGAAGTGGAACTAACTTGTATTTCTACAGCTGTAATGTGTTACAATGATTGTTTTCTAAGTCTCCCATATCATTTAAAATTTAAGCCCCCTCATATTTATCTTTTTTGGCCATATTTTATTTGACAAGCTGTGCTTTATAGTTCTGAATGTTTGACTGTTAAGAAGTAATATGTTCATAAAATGAGTGTGACTGAAATAAAAATGCATTAAAAAATATATATATAATTCATAACGAGAAATTTTTTTTGTAAAAAGATAATAAAGAGTTATTTAAGATGGTTTGATCATGTGTAAAGGAGAGCGATTAATGCATGACTACTAAAAAAGAGTGAGTTCAGTCAAGCCAAGGGAATAAAATTTAAAAAAAAAAAAAAAAATCCTAAAATAGCATTAGTAGAAGTAGAAAAAAAAATGCATTAATTAAAAAGTTTACCAAAAGTATGATTTTGAATAGAATAAAAATGATGCAAAGGAATGCATGCCATAACCAGACTATTAAGGATTTATAACCTTGCCTAACAGTTTTTGGACTAATTCTTGTTGTTTTTGATGTTGTAATTTTATTTGTTGTTAGGGAAAAGCACATTAATAACTCTATTTTTTTTTTTTTTTTTGACCAAAGAGTACATTTAAGTCAGGCCCTCTATAGGAATTGCCCAATAGGATCATTGAGAATGTAGACCGTTTAACCTTCTTATAATTAACTTAATTAATCTTCTAAAAAAACTTAATTAAGGTGAAAATATATAATTTATCACTGAATTTGAATCACGTTTTATTTTAATCTCTGAAATTTGGGGAAAAAATATTGCTAAAAAAATTGTAAACATATCAAGTAAGTATCTTCTCAAAAAAGAAAAAGAAAAAATCAAGTTAGTACATCCGTAATTAACCTTGTTATAAAGAGCACAATGTGATTTTGTAGAATTTTGTTATGGAAGTACTAACTTAGTTCGTAACTTTATAATATTTTAATTTTTGGGATTTGGTGCCGGCCGGTTCTTCTATAAAAAATTAAAAATTGATTTGGTATTGCTTAAGGTTAGTTGACAATAATATTGGAGAGATTTGGTTAATCTTTAGAGATTTAAAATTTTAATACGGTATCATTGAATCGTTCATTTAATTAAATTATGATTATGGTTATCAAAAAAAAAAAAAATTTATCAAAAAAATTAAATTATGATTATGAAGGATTTTCCAACCCCTTTATTGTCCTTGTGAGTTATGGCCCTTGTGGGTTTAAGGGCCGCTTCTAGATTATAATTAGGACAAAGTTTAGTTACAAAATTGGTTGTTGACTTAGACTATAACTTTACTCAATAAAATAAACATTACTATATATTTTGAAAAAGTCTAGCTTTAATTTTCTAAAAATTTTGCAAGCATTAAGAATATAAAAAGAAGATGTAATCTAATGGTAGACTTGTCAAAATTTACCTCCAATAAAAAGAAATTAAGTAAGTTTGTAACCTAAGGTTACAACCAATTTTGTAGTTAAATTTTGTCCTTATAAATGTGCATAGTTGTATTTATATATGTAGTTGTAAGTATCAGTTAAAAGTATCGGCTATGATTACACTGTTTCTTTTTATTTTTTCCTCCCCTGAATGCAACCCTAGCTCCCTTGTTTGCTTTGTGTGTTAGTCCGTGCGTGGTGGTACTGAAACTACTTTACTAAAAGACATGTTAGTGCAAAAGAATTTCTTAATTTCCATAAATTCTCACCTCTATACTCAATCAATTTCATGTATATGTAAAACTGGAGAATTCTCCAATGCTGGAAAATCAATGATGCACACTTGCCCCAGACAACAATTAACTGAATTAAGGAGGTAATTAAAACCTTCCAATCAACAATTTCCAACTTTTTTTTCACGTAAGTTTCTTTTTAAAATTTAAAGAATTATTTGGTATCTCAAACTAGTTATTAGAGACGTACAACAATATCTGTGCTTTGTGTTTCTTCAAATATGTTCAATTAGTAAGGTTTCTTGTAAAAGAATAATGAACCTACATCAAATCTTGTCCAGAACAATTTTTTTAAAAAAAAATCATTGTCATGATGTGATAGTAAAGAATAATCATATATAGTTGTTAGAATTATAGTTAAATGAATAAATTCAGAATTTCTTGATAGTCTAAGTTTTTGGAACAATTGAAAATTTATTATGTTATCAGAATTGAAGATCATGTTTTGAAACTTAAAAAAAAAAATTATAATTAACTTGATAGTTTAGGATGAGAGGATTTGAATTATGAATGTCTCTATTAAAAATACCATAAAATGTCAACCAGTTAAGTTATAAAACTCTTAGCGAAATCATATTTCTTTTCTTCAAAGCATGATTTTTTAAACCCCATTTTATTTCAAGTTATAGCTTTTTATAAAGTTAAAAAAACAAGATCTTTTCAAATGAACATTGAGCAACACAAGTAATGATAGTAAACCACAAAACTCTTTTACTTAATTAACCGAAAATACACTACAATATCTTTTTAAATTATAAGTAGGAATTCATATTCTTAGACGAATTCCTTATAGAAACCAAAGAAGCAGCTCGAAGATTATGCGTGTACGCGAGTACGTACCGATCATAATCAATGATTAAACGAAGATATGGGACCCATCACCAATTATATACGTCCAAATGAAGTAGATGTCAATTGGTGGCGGACCCCACTGTAACAAATGTGATGAAGATGTACTGTACTAACATGGTCACGCAGACTGCATGGACGCATGTTTTAGGGTCATTGCATTGAGTCTCATATCTTATGCAAATTTTTTTTAGTATTCTAAAAATCAAAATGGAAAACTGTTTGGCAAAAATATTAGGTAGTGAGAGAGAGACAGATAGGACCAGTTCAAAATAAATCAGAAACCTACGGCGTAGGAATGAGTAAAGCAAAAGCTTTGTCCTTTTTCTACAACCGATTTCTTAGCCTGAAACACCGCCCTCACGCCAATTTCTGCGTTGTCAAACCATGCCACAACCATTTTTTATTATTAATTAATTTATTTTACTACCATGTCTATGCTGCGTTGCCCATTTTCTTCTAAATTCTAATTAACTCTTTTATATACTTCCTAATGCACATTGATTAGGTTGAGGCCTAGTTTCAAAAAAAGAAAAAAAAAAAAAAAAAAAAAAAAAGAAAGAAAAAAGAAACAAAGTTTGAGTTCTCCTAGTTAGAATGCATTGCTTGTGAGTTAGCTTGATGATCATTAATATTAATGATTTTACCATATACCTTTCTACATTTATGAATCTTAAAGATATTAGCAAATTATGTTTTAGCATGGTTTCTTCAATTTCATTTCACGATTACATCATTGCCCATTTGACCTTCTATAGACATATATGATATATTAGTGGATCGACTTTGCAGAAGATTGTGGGCACATGTTATACCCTTTATAATTCTACTGAAAATACAAAACATGATTCTATCTCTTATAAATAAATAAAAAACATAATTACCCTAATGCTTATGCCATTATATATATATATATATATATATATATATATGCCAATTGACTGAGTCACTTCAACTAGAATGAATACCTACAAACTCATTACACAGTTTGTCAGTTTTTACAACCACTACATCTACATAAATTTGTCACACTGTCGATCTGTAATGTTAAATATTCTTTTTTAAGGTTTTATTTATTCCAGTTTTTAGAACTCCACTTTTACAGCTTATACTTATACAGTTAGCTCTTTTTCTTTTGAGGGATACACTAACTTATTTTTAAACGCAATACTTAAACCACTAAAAATAAAGTTACACAAACTCTTACACGTTGTTGTGAACCCTCTGAAGAAGCAAACCTCATATAAACCATTCCTATATATAACAACTCCTATTAAATTTATATTAGGGTATATACCTAGCATCCTATATATTGTCTTGGTATATATATAGCCGCCGCCTGCTCCTGAATTTCCCACCAAGCTAGTCTCTCTTCCATCTACCCCTGCTCTGCGCAGGGTTAGAGCAACTAACAATTCCTTCACAACAAACAGAATCCCATTTCTCTGCACCCTTTTCCTAATGGAACAAAAAGCATCAAACTTCATCATCAACATAGACCCTAACCCTGAAATCAACATCAAGACCAAGCAGGTTTCTGTCTATGAGAAAAAGAAGCGTGGTCCAATGCACCTTGTTAAAGTAGCATTGTTTATGATCCGAAGCCGCAAGTCCAATAAACTGAAACCCCTTCCTGTGGATGTGGCGCCGTCTAAGGACTCGTGGAAGGGTCTCGTGGCGTCTATGCGTCCCTTGCATCTTCAAAGCGATCAATCATCTCCACCACCCTCCATTGTTGAAGCCCCTAAACCTATTGTCACGTCGCCAATGGTCGAATACTTTGAGGATTTACATTCACCCACGTATCAATCTGGGGCAAGCTCTTCTTCGAGTTCTGAAGATGGTATGAGCCGCTATGCCTCCGCGGTTAACCTCCAGGAGCTAAACAAGGATAATGATGAGGATGATGAAGATGAAGATGGTGGAGACGAGATGATTGATGCAAAGGCTGAGGAGTTCATTGCTCAGTTCTATCAACAAATGAAGCTGCAACAAATGGACTTCGTTGATGATGGTCATTAACAAGAGAGGATTCAGAGGTCAATAGATTGAAGGGTGGACAGAAAGGGAACGTTTGGTTTGGGGTTTGAATATTTTAGAATTTTACTACTTTGCATGCATGCATCATTTTTATTCCCCTAGTTTTTGTTTTTTTTGTTTGTTTTGGTCATGGTAAAAGTTTATGGGCCAAGGGATTAAGATTGTTGGAATCAATGGGTGAATAGCATATATAGAAGAAGATACAGAAATTTACAGGGACTATGATTTAAAGAAGGGTTGGTGTTATTTGGGAAATAGAGAAAATATATGTGTTAATGATTATTAAGTCAATTCTTAGAAATGTCTTTCTGTACTTTTTAGGTGTTAATTTCGTCGAAGAGAGCTAAGCTATCATTTGTTTTTGTGTTCTTTCTCTAGTATGTTTTTCAATTGTAAATGTATCAGAAAAATGGGGGGATGATGCTTCTAATTTTTCTTGTATACTTTATCGTCAGAAATGATATTTGATTTTTGGCTTGATTTGCCTTAATTTTTTGTTGCATATATAGCTTAAGAAAGAAATATATTGCCATAAATTTATGTTGTACAGTACATGTAAAGGGTGGAAGCTCACCTTTCTGGGTAGCAGGGTTGGTTATAAACATGCTGAAATCACTATGATTCAATTTTTGTACATCTACTAGCTAGAAAGAAAAGAAAATACCCCATCTTTTCTTGACATAATTCATACATTCACATATCAAGTGAATTGCCAAAAAATATGAAGAGGGCCATTAATTGGTGTAAGCTTTTAGAATTGATGTTGTTCGGCCACGGATTGAGTGCAATATGCAATTGCAATAAAAGATTGAGATTGAGATTGGAAAAAACAACTTTTAATCTCAACCGTTAGATTAAAAAATATTGAAAGGAAGTAAAAAGTTAAGGTTAAAAAATTAAAAATGTAAAAAATTTTGTGAAGGAGTGGAGTTAATTGCTCCTGATCTCAATTTATTCAGCGACTATCTGAAACCTATTACAAATGATTTGGCAGCATAATGAAATGTTGCCTTGAGTATCAGGACTCAGCAGGAGTGAGTGCTGCAATAAATTTATAATGATAAACATAAAGGGGTCGACACTAGAAGAAGATTTACAGCATCTGGAACAAAATGCAAAACAATATTAATTAGAACAAAATTCAGGTAAGAGAAGATTTACATTCATTACTTCATTTCGTTGTGATTTCGTCTAATCACTAGGTCAAGACAGTTAAAATGATTCAGAGTTAATTATTTGGAAAACATAGAATTAGTGAGAATCGAAGTTAGCCGAACCTATTATATTGAATAGCTAGGCGTACGTATCTGCAGGCTTGGGACAAACCTCCAAGGTTATTGCAATGGGCCGGCCAGGCCTACTTCTTGAACCAAGACATTACAGAATATATAAAAAGGTTTTGTTTTGTTTTTTGAGTGCAAATGGAAATATCGTTAAAAGCTTGAGATTAATTAGTAGTACATGGTCTTGGGTCGGCAACCCCCAAATGTCCCAATAGTTGGCTTACAAGAAAAGAAGGCATGCAGAACAAAATACAACATATATAGAAGACTCCTAGAATCATTTCTTGCCATTGCCAAAAGATGAGCACAAAAAATTTCTTTCACGCTGCCTCTTTTTTTGTGATGAATTACCATATCCCTTTCTTGCTAAAGCATACTAAAAGAACTTACATGAGTCTTTTTGATGATTTTTCTATTTATTTTTTCCCTTTTAAACCAGTTTCTTTCCTCTGATTTTTAGGCTATTTTTCTAAGGAGATGAGCGATTCTTTACTACACCTGATAATTTTCCCCATCGCCTTCCCCATTCCCGCCTTTCCCCCTTATATATATATATAGATTTTAAGTATAAATAAAATGAAAATTAAAAGGAAAAAAATAAAAAAACTTTCATTTAAAAAAAAACAATTATCAATGTAGGTGTAGTCTGATATTGGACAAGTCAGAAAATGGCACAGTTACAGGTTATTGCATTGAAGGTTGGAAGAACAAAAGTCCTTTATACAAACAATCAAAGAGATATATAAAAATAAAAAATAAAAAAAAATTGCATGAGTTGTTGTAAACTACTAAATTTCGAGTTTGATAAATATCGAACAAGTAAAATAGTTTCACAAATATGAATTTGTATTGATGAAATAGTGGTACAATTATCTGTAATTACAAAAGAATGATCCTTGATTCGGTATCCTTGAAAGATTTGTTAATTGGAATTGTAGGAAAGTAATCTTGATTCGATTAACACCCAATATTCTTCAATTGGATTGAGGAATGGATCAAAGGTCTTTAAAACAAAATTACAATAAATTTCTGACTATGAGCTTGTTAGAAATTCTTTGTTCTTCATGTTCTTTATGTATTCTTCATGCATTCTTTGTCTTTGAAGGTTTTTGTTGTGAAAGTTCCTTGGGGCTTTGGAGGCTTAAATATGTAGAGCTTCTTCAATTTATGTTCTCTTGAAGTTTTTGGAGGCTTGTAAGCTTGATCCTGGTGAACTTTGAGATCTAGGAAGATTATTTGGACTATTTCTCTTCAAATATTCTTCGTATTCTAAGGTTGAAGTTCTTAGGGTTTTAGGGTTTGATTCCAGTAGAGCTTCTATACGTACTTTTGAACGCTTTTGAATCTTTTGAATGCCTCTTGGTGGTTCTTGGTGTTTTTGAATGTGAGCGAAATGCCTTATTATGAAGGTTTTTATTTATAGGAGTTTGGGGGTGGTTAAGTGACTTGTCACAATCTGAATGGAGGAACTTAAAGACTTTTTATCCAAGACACATGACATCATTTAATTAGTCGAAGTGTCTTAATGTTCAAGATGGTACATGTTAGCACTTAATTGAATTGCTTGTGTCATTGCTAACATGTGTCGACATATGATGGGTTCTTGCATGCTTTTTATGGCAAATTTTTGTTGGTCCCTAAATAGTGACAATGAAACCCACTAATAATACATGACGTTTTGTAATTGGTTGTACTTTGTGGACTTAGTAGTACAATACTTAATATGATAGTTTGTGATAGGTTGGCAATTTTCCATTCTCTATAGTTGCGTAATTCAATAAGGGGATGGCTTACAATTAGAGGCCATATGTTACACTTCTCCAGTTTGGCAGTTGCCAATGCATGAGATGGAGGTGCTTTTAGGTGATTGGGGTGCATTAAAAGAATGAAAGAGCGTTTGACACACACCAACAATTTAGTTTAGTGCACTCCTAAGCCAATCCCCAAAATAAATATGTTCTAGTGTCCCTCTGTACTTGGACTACAGCTACATTCCATGATTAGCCCAAAACAAAAGCAATAAAAGACTTGAAAACATTCTCTTTTTTTGGTTGGCTGTTAGGAGAACAAACATTTATACTCGATAGTCGTGGTCGTGGTCGTGGTCGTGGTCGTGGTCGTGGGATTGATAATGATTGTTCCCTTAATTTTGAAGGGTTCAGAAATAAGTTACCAGTTTCTACTGGTGTCAAAAAGAAAATAAAGAAATGGGTTACTACTTACTATACCATTTGTGGTGCCTGTTCATATTCAGACCTTACAAAGAAAAATGAATTACTAGCCAAGTACAAAGGTTGTTGGCTGGTTATGTGTAGCCTTTGCTTTTTATTTCTATTTTCATTCCTTCTTTTCTTTTTTTTTTTCTTTTTTTTTTTGTGTGTGTGTGTGTTGAGAAAATGATAGTTTTAAAACACTCGTAGCAGTGGTGTTAAAAAATTATATAACTATTTTAACTCCACTAAAACACAAAAATAACCATACAGCAGTGAAACTAAAGCTAAAATTTTTAACTTTATTACTACCGTGCACATTTATGTATGAATGTGCACTATAGCTAAAAGTTAAAAATAATAATAATTTTTTATTTTGCGTTCACACAACTTTTTTTATTTTTTATTCTTGCTTGCTTTCATTCTCCTTTCTCTGTCTCTCTCTTCACTGCCTCTCCATCTCTTCTTTCTTCCTCCATAGACCCACAGACCCTTTTTTCTTCCTTAGACCCATCGTCGATTTGCACGAGCCCAACTGCCACAGACCCATCATCGCCGACCTGACCCATTTCGGCCTCTCTTCTCTATTTTTGGCGTTTTGGGTTTGTGTTTTGGGTTGTGCTTATGTGTCGGCCTCGTGGATTGAAGTGGCTTTCTGTGGATCGGAGTGCTTGCTCGTGGTTGTGCTTGCTCATGGATCGAAGTGGTTATTGCTTGTGGTTGTGCTTGCTCGTGGATAGGAGTGAGTTTTGGCATACTAGCGTGGTGGGTTTCGACTTATCGGCGTGGTGGGTTTTGGTGTACCGGCGTGGTGGGTTTCAATTTTGGGTTACCAGATTTTTGGGTTGTTGTGGGTTTGTTTTGTGATGACTGTGGATTTGTATTATTTTATTGTAAGAGATATATTATTTTATTGTGATGTTTATATTATTTTATTGTGTTAAAAGCTAAAATAGATCCACTGCTGCAGCATGTGAGTAGGTAAAATAAATAAAATAACTTTTTGTGGTGCCAAATAACTAAAAATATAGCTCCATTGCTGTGGATGCTTTTAGTTTAGAAGGAAAATTTGAACCATGAACTGATGAATATATTTGTTGAAAATACCATATGATGTTAGCTAAGTTATGAAACTTTCAGCATTTTTGGTATTTTTCAAGAATATTAAAAGAAATATCCATTAATGGAAAAAATATATATATATGGAAAATGTAGGAATTATTAAATTTGGCAAGCACAGGATTTGTGAGGATTGACATTTTAACTCTAATGCAAATGTGAGAATTGACATTTGCAAGATGTTCATGATCATGAATCATGAGGATTGTTATTCTGGTTTTAAAGGTCATGATGAAATGTCCCTAAAAGTTTGATAACATAACATCAAAATGAAAAGATCACATAATAAAACTTTTGATAACATAAGATGAAAGGATATTATACTTACAAATAGAAATCAATCTATTTTCAAATTTCCAATCTGAAAATAAATACTCCTCCATTCCTATCAAAAAAAAAAAAAAAAAAATACTCCTCCATTGACACACATTCAATATGCCAAATGCTATTCTTTTCTGAATGTGAAATCATTTGATTGATAAAAAAAGAATGTACCATATAATTTGAACATTAGAACAGAGAGATTAAGAACAATAACATGAAAATGTCCCAGAAAGAAAGAAGAGCAAAGAAAGAGACAAAAACGCATTCTCTTCTCCAATTGTTTCGACCCCAAAATTTCTCCCCACACAGCTTCCCGACAAAAATGGTGCAGCAGGACCCACCGACCCCACACCATCAAATGGGTCCTACAAACCGTGACGTGGCGTGATCTGAACCGTTGATTCCCCCGATTTGTAAAAAGAACCTAGTAACCTCGGACGATCTGAGAGCACTTAGCCTTGATCCAACGGAACCCATTTCTGAACGAAGCTTTGACCTTACCTTCGACCGTGTAAACCTTATACTGAGCGATCCTCTTCTTCCTCTTCACCTCCGGGTCATTGAAGCCCCACGGTTTCGACGACCCGTCCTGACTCGCCCGAGCCATCGCGTACGGAACCGGTGGGAGATCCGGCGAGTCAATCCGAGTGGCGTACACGTGGTTCGAGTTAAAGCCCTTGCCACTCACAATCTCTAACCTCCGGTCTCCACCTCCGCCTCCGCCGCCGCCGTACCCATTGCTCGACCCGAACCCATCCATTTAGGATATCCGGAGCCCTTTTCGGATATGGGTCGAGCTTAGCGGACAAGCTTAAGAGGCTAGAACTAGAAGAGAGAGAAATCAATTTGGACAATGCACTGCGGTTTTTTAATGTGGTCTCAGGTGAGGTTACGGTTTCGAGGAGGGCATATTTGGAAAATACATGTAGGGTAATCCTGTAATGGTCTGTCAGCTCTTCACAACTTTTTTTTTTTAATTATTTATTTTAAACTCTTCGAGTAGCAAACTAATCATCGGAAAGTTGTAGGCTTTTGTAGCCTTTTCTTCTTCTCTCATACCTCACATGCACCATTAAAGTTTTAATGACTATATTTAAATTTAAATCTAAAAAAAGTTGTATAATTCTATCCACAACAGTAAAGCAGTTCCATTTCCAACTGTAACTTAAATACTTCAATTAAATTTTGACATGTCAACATTAAAAAAATAACATCGTCACTTTTTTTTTTTTTTTGAGGAAATAACATCGTCACTTTATAGCCAAAATAGACATGAGAAATGGTTCTTATTAAGATATGGTAAAATTTAATCATTTAATAATATACTTCTAATACTATTTTCACGTGTTTAATAGGTGAGGCTTAATACATTAGAGATAGAATGGAAGGGAAATATAGAAATCAAACTCAAGACATCATGCTCTGATACTATGTTAAATAAATGATTATACTAAAAACTTAAACTATTGGGATACAATAAATTTAATTATTTAATCGCATATTTTTATTACTCCTTTTCACATCTGTACTCAAATGATCATGAGTGGCCATTACAAAAAATATTCATGATATCATATTTTTCATGTTTCTAGCAAGTAGCAGTCACCGGTGACAATTCATTCTCTTACTCTCTATTGGAATTTCCATCGCAATTGGCAATGGACTATGCCCAAGATATAGCATTTTGGATTTGATTTTGATTTTGATTTTTATTTTTAATCAAGGTATGATTTTTTATTTAGTCATATACACACTTGGTATGTCTTACCTAGATTCTATAAGGGATTTGCTGAAAATATTTTCCTATATTTTTAGTTTTATTTTTTATTTTTTGTTTAGAAACTCTAATTTTTTAAGTTAATTGAGAGTTCTACACTCAAATTGGAAAAAATAAAAAAAAAAAAAATTTAAAAAGGGAAAGATTTTTTTTTTTTTTTTTTTTTTGAGAAAGATTTAAAAAGGGAAAGAAAGAAAGAAGAAGAGAAGAAGATATTTTGTTAAATTAAAATTTGATTATTTCGATATGGTAGACTAGTGATGAACAAATGAGGTTTCGTATTTTTAAGCATGGATGCAATAGAAATAAGACAAACCTTAACAACGTTGCATCCACGTTTGTTGTTTATGCGTGCAATATCATTCTAGAGATAAGCCAAGCATGTAATCTCTAGTTATAGTGTTAGGTGATGACTGGTGAGAATGTCTTGGCTAAGTTCAAACAACTAGATTTGAAAAGATTCACATGAAGCAATTTCTTCACCGAGCAGGCATCAATCTCTATTAAAAAAAAATTAAAAAAAAAAAAAAATCGGATCAAGGGTAAGCCTTTTTATTCCAGGTCAAAAAAAATTCAGATTTGTGTTGGATTATTTTTCATTTGGGTCCAATTTTACCATATCTAAGCTAAAAGAACAATGTCATTAATCTATCTCAAAAAAAAAATGTCATTAATCTCAACTAAAAGCCTAGAGTATCTAAGGGAATTATACTTAAGTTTTGTTCCATTCAAAAGAAAGTCATTTGAACAATTCATGAAAATGCTGGATGAAAGTTCTCTTTTATCTAAAATCCCATTTTTAGACCTCTCCAATATGGGTTTTTCTTCTTCTTTTTATTATTATTATTTTTTTAAATTATATCTGGATACCCATGGTCTCTGAGCTTGACGGTACTTTCTTTGATTAAAGAAGGAGATTTATATAGTAAACTAGCTGTCAATGCATAATGTTTTGTGTTGCGGATGCCTTCGTTTGGCGGAGCCTTTACTACTTTTTAAACAAAACTTTCTGTCTGCCTTTGTTTATTACTCTATATTATTTCCCTCACATGCCTTTTTCATTGCTCAAAAAAAAAAAAAAAAAAAAAAAAAAAAAAACTTTGAGGGTTAGAAAAGTTATGATGGAGAAAAGAAAGAGGAGACGGGAAAAGAAAACACAAGTCATTAACGTGACTTTATCACATTAGACGACATATGCGACATACTAAAAAGAAATTTACACTCCTTAGTTGATCATTTTACAAAGTAATTAATCAACTTTTTCTTTTTTTACTGGATAAAAACTTTACTCTAACCTAATTTAATTGTTTTTTTTTTTGGTGTAACTAATTTAATTGTATATATGTGTGAAGTTTCTTCCAAAAAGTTTCAACTCTGACTCTTGTTTCCTCTACCCTACAAGAACTTTATACTTATGAAGTAATTATCACACTAAGGGTGCTCGATGATTAATTAACTTGTTAAATGAACCAATTATGTATTCATTTCAATTCCGGTTAATTACCACAATTTAAACACATCACCAAATAAAACAATCATACAAATGACACAAGCACATAGTGACAAAGTGGAAAACCTATGAATGCATTGATAGGAAAAATTACTATGGGGATTAATCCTAACCCCAAGAAGGAATTTCATTATTAGAATTGAAATTTACAAATGAATCATACCCATTATCCTAGGATCCTGTAGATACTTATAGACGTGGCCTCAAACCGCTTGGACTCTTCTATTCTAAAATCTTTCCAGGAACTGTGGTCATGGACTCTAAGGACCACTCTAAGAGTTATTCTTATCAAAAAAGTTGAGTCCATATAATTTCTATATATACATTTTGCATTCCCAATCCTTTGATGGTTGATTTATCTAAGTTAATAATTAACTTTTAGACAAATTTTGGTATCAAACTTAGTTGTAACCAATAGCTACAACTCTCGCTTAAATTTGGTTGTAGCCAATAGCTATGACTGTGTTTGGATTGCGCGTTTGCGCGTCCACGTTCACTTTCTGCGTTTTCCTTTTTTTTTTTTTTTTTTTTTACACCCAAGCCGCAGTTGTTGACCAGATTTTTCATGAACAGTGCTCAGATGCACTGTTCATGGACCCACAAATTACATTTTTTATCAACTTTTTCATTAAAAATGGGTCCCACAACACTATTTACACATTTAAAAATTATTTCGCTACAGTGTTTTCAGTTTCAGCAAAAATAAGCTCAATCCAAACGGACCCTATAACTCCCACTAAAAAAATTAATATGGATATATACTTTAAAAATTTAACCGTTTGATTGCATGTTTTTTATATTTTTAACATGCATGTTAAATTTCATGTCAATTAGATGTTATTTACTATTCAATTCATATACTTATTCTTTACACATAACTTTAGACAACAAAAACTTGAAGTTTAAATATTTGATTGATAACATAGTTATTGAGCTTTGATCTACTAGAAATTTTGTAAGAATGAAAAATATAAGAAGAACATGTAATCTAATAGTAGATTTGGAAAAATTCACATACAATAAAAATAAATTGAGTAGAGTTGTAGTCATTGGCTATAACCAAATTTTTAGCCAAACTTTATCCCTAAAAAAATTAACATGGATACATATTTTAAAAATCTAGCCGTTGGATTGCATATATTTTATGTTTTTAATATGCGTGTCGAATTTAGTGCCAATTGGATGTTATTTACTATTCGATCCATAAACTTATTTTTTATACATATTTTAGATTACAAAATTTTAAAATTTAAACATTTGATCGATGACACAATTATTGATCTTTTATCTTTAGAAATTTTGCAAGCATGAAAATATAAGAAAAAAATGTAATTCAATGATAAATTTGTCAAAATTCACATCTAATAAAAAGATATTAAATAGAGTTGTAATCATTGGCTACAATCAAATTTGAAACCAAACTTAATTTGTCCTGGCACAACTTGCAAATTGCAGCTTGAACAAATCTCAATAGCCTGTCAAGAAATAAAATTTTATTGATTTGCAGTGGACAAAAATCTCATTTGTTGAGTCCCAAAATGTCATTTGCCCAATTCTTAAATGGCATTACTCAACAAAAATGGTAAAAGTAAAACTGCACTATGCTTCGTTTGGTCAAAGTCCATATATATACCTGTGTACAATCTCTCTTTTCGTGGTTTAGAGCACTAGTATTGGTAGTGCTAAAAAACTATATTGTTATTTTTAGCACTATCAAATACCAAAATGTGGCTACATCGTTGGAACTGTGTGCTGTAGCTCATATGTAAAAAAAAGAAATTATTAAATTGTTGTATTCATATTGCTTTTTAATAAAAAATCTCTTTTGGTTGTGGAGCCATATTGCTAAATTTATGGCTCCACCAATGTGGATGCTCTATAGCCATCGGTTCAACCAGTTCAAAATTATATGATCACTTCCTATCTTATCACCAGTAAGAGCAACCACATCAATGGATGCAAACTTTCCATCTATTTTGCGCACACACACACACACACAAAACTACTTTTTCTATTTTACACACATTTTTTTACAAAACACCCATATCAGTCTATCTATTCTATACATTTATTCAATAAAATATTTATTCTTTTATAATTTTTTATTATTTCCTCACTCACTACCCCTCTCTCTCACAGACCCAACACTACCAATGATCATTCCACACCCAGCCACCATCATCACCCACCCAACCACCATCATCAAGGAAAGCCAACCCATTCAATCCGGCTAGATCAACCCCTTTGCCAAATTACCCACTGATCAAACAACGAGAAACAAAGGAAAGCCAAATCATCACCCACCCAACCCGAAACTCACTGATCAAACAATGAGAAACAAAAGAAAGCCAAATCCACCCCATTCAACCCAAAACCCACTTATCAAACAACGAGAAACAAAGGAAAGCGATCAACAATCGGAGAAGCTTCATGGCGATCGGCAAGAGATCAAGGGCAGCGAGAGGTTTAATGGTTTTGCCATTCTAATGATTTGATCAAATGAGAAAAAGGGGGAGTGAGGTGAGAGTGAGAGCAACCAGAGACAAGAAAAAAAAAAAAAAATATATATATATATATATATATTAAATACAAGTGCTACAGTAACCGTGTATAAATGCACAAGATGCACGGTTACTATAGCACTTGTGCATTTATGCACAATTTTACACCCACTGATGTGGATGTTTTTTTGATCAAAATGTATAAAATGAAGTGTTTTTTATATTTTGCAAGACTTTGCATCCACTGATGTGGATGCTCTAATATTAGGTTTCCCAGAAATGTTGGTTATCCAACAAAGCTGCACAAACTAGCATTCCATGTAAACTTTAGAAAATCGTGTTTTCAAAAAGTGTCTATCTACCTACCTAGGAGTCTAGGACTATACTCAACATTTTCCATGATATTGTTTCTACATATATCCCACATACTATTCTCATTGTTTTGTTGATGATTAATTCCGTTGAACAACAAATTAATTCTGCTTCTGCTCATTTATGGAGCTATATCATATTGGTTAACAGCCTCCATTTTAAGATTCTAGGCATATAGATGAACATAATGAAAGGAAAAAAAAAAAAACAACATGATGATTTGCAATCCGAATGTCTTTTTAATTATTATGATTATTATTATTGCAGTTTATAACTGATTGTTTGTCAATCTTACACCTTCAAAATCAAACTTCAAATATGCTAATTAAAATAAAATGTTCCCAAAAGGTATAAGATTCCAAGCAATACGGTCCATCTAATCTAATTAACTATATCCTCAACCAGAAGGAGACAATTTTAGATGGAGATCAACACCTTCCTCCCCCTCTGCAGGCAACTTACCTGAGAATTCAGCAAAAGACTGGGCATTATCAGCAAGTTGCAAGGAATTCGTCACGAAAAATCGAGAAGGAAATCGAGCACATGATGATGAAATTAAAAGCGGCCGCGATCCATTACAATTGGGATGTCCTTGTAAGTCGAAGATAGGTACAGCATTAGTACCATTGGCGATGTACCCTCTTGGATAAATGGAGGGTGCTGATCTCACAGATTGAGAGCTGAGAATTGAGCACCGTCTGCCACTCTGAAACTGAGCACGCCTAGCTCTTTGACGCTCTCGCTTGTGTGCATTTTGGTGGCCCCCTAGTGCTTGGGAGTTGGCAAAAGCTCTCTCACAAAATTGACAAGTGAATTTTCTGTGATCTTCAAAGTTTTCTGTCTTGTCTGGAAGTTCTTGGTGGTGATCTGTTAATGGAAAACCGAATAGTTTCAGTCTCGAAGTTGGGTTCTTATCGTTATCAGACATAATGGTGGATGACAATTTGGTTGGACTAGGAGTCAAGCTCTCAGCTGCCAAATGATATACAGCAAAGTTTATGTGACATGCATGTTAAAGTAAATACCCCATATTTATAGAGAAAAGGTTTTTTTTTTAATTTTATTTTTTAAATGATTCATCTATTTATTTTTTTTGATTAAGTAATAAAAAAAAAAAAAAAAAAAAAACTTTATTTTGGCCTTGTCATTAATAATGAACAGTGAAAGGTAATAGCAAAACATGTTCTTTGATTCTAAACACTGTTTCTCCAAATGTTGATGTCATGAAAATTTGCCATTGTAGCCTTTTTTTTTTTTGTTTTGGTCCGATCTATGAGATTCTCATTCTACTACTACACTGGCTAATGGCTATTGGTGTGTTGGTGTGCTTTTTTGAAGGTTCAATGGAGGTAGGGGATGATGGTGAATTTTTACTAAAAAAGTGCCCGAGAAAACCGGGGGGGAATTTTAGTCTTTGTCCATAGCACGATGTGGTAATCTTAAAAGATTGCTTATTGTAGCTATATATATATCTATATATGGGTTGTCACCACTTCTAATATACGTGTTTGTCCCGTCTCTTTTGACACTGCCTTTGTGCATTTGTCCTATATATATACCCATTATCAGTATGATAACTTATAGCTATAGGTGCTCAAAATATCATTTCCTAAACAATAGCTTAATTGGCTACCATGATGACAAAATCAATTCCAAATCCATCACCACTCACTCTTGTTACCATCTTCTTTTACTTTTTAATTTGTTTGGAGAAATTTTTTTAAAACATTTCATATAAATTTTGAAAATCTAATATTTGAATTGTATGTTCTTTATATTCTTAACACGCATGGTAAATTTCGTTCAAATTGAATCTTATTTATTATTTGATCTTATTGATCTTTGGTCTTCTTGAAATTTTGCAAGCATATGATATAATAAGATCATGTAATCCAATTGTTATATTTTCAAAATTCACATCCACTAAGAAGATATAAGAGGTATTTGAAGGGAACCTTTTCCTTTAAATAATTCCAATTACATAAAATTAGTTTGAGTTTCCAATTTTTTTTTGTTTGTTTGTTTTTTTTTTTTTTTTTTTTTTTTTGTGTTAATATTACCTAACTCTATGCTCAGTCGCTCCATAGGTAGGATTTCACCCTCCCATTATTGCTAGGATGGGAAGTAGACCTTTACTGATCAATTATTTACCTATATATAGTATAGAGAATCATGTACATGGTACACTACTATTAGGTAAATAATTGATCAGCGAAGGTCTACTTTGGATACTGTTCGGTCTAGTATTAAGTACACCTTTGGTTTAACATAGATTTTTTTTTACAAATCACACAAAAATTTCATTTATCACTCACAATACTAGTAAATTTGTGAAACGCTACACTAGATGCCTAGCATATATAACAATTATTTAACCCGCAAATAATAAAGTAATATACACGAATAAAGAATCATTTTATGAAGCTATCATTTTAATCAATTTCGCAAAAACTCGATTTTCTTTTCAATTGACTTCACTGAACCATCTACTTGAGTTAACTTTCTAACCTTGCTTCTTGAGTAGTTCGGTTCACTGGTGTCACCCTCAAGGCTCAAGATACAACATCCCAATCACATATGTTGTAAGCTCCATGAGTTTGCACTACACCATAAAGTAAAAGCTCCACCAAAAAAAACCATTTTTTGCCCATGAAGTAATCTATATCAAAACACCTCTCTCTCTCTCTCTCTCTCTCTATATATATATATATATATATATATATTTTTTTTTTTTTTCTCAAAAGAAAAAGATAAAAAAAATACTCTTATAATCTGTATATCACATTAGATATGTATCATATTCCTATCAACCTCATTAGGTAGACATCATATTCACAGCTTAGGAATCATTTTCATAATGTCTTATTGAGACTTGAAGCAGTACTTTAAATGCCGGAACCTGCACATGTTTTGTTTTCCCACTTTAGCATGCCAAACACTGCTCTTGTAGACTTGCATGAAAGACACATGCACTATCATATGATTCATATGATGAAAATACTGGTGAAAGTGATTTGTATTATTGTCTATGCCCACAATTTACTATTTTCATGGAAATCCGACTCCATATATATATATATATATATATATAATATAAAATGAAGATAATTTTTTGTTATCTTTATTTAAAGGATTTTATTAATGTTAATAAATAATTTTAGAAAATTTTTTATGGAAAAATAATAAAGGAACTTACCATTTTGATAGTTTTCTCAATTTTTCATAAAAATTTTCTTAAAATTGATGGTTAATGTATGCCATAAAGACATGCATTAACCAGGCCCTTATTTAATTTTTATTAAATGTAAATTAACACTCACTAGAATTCACTGTTTCCTTAGAATAAATAAACCACCTAAAACTAAAATAAATAAAAAATTGATTAAAATATGTTTGGTTTATCTCTCTTAGGCTCTGCTTGGGAGGATGGAATGAAAAAAATATTTTTAGAATATTCTTCCCTCCCTCTTGTTTGGGAGTTTTAACGGAATTAATGAAAAGTTTATTCCCTTAGTTGCGAGTTTAGGTGGGAGGAAATAAAATGGTTAAGAGGGAATACCCATTCCCTCCTAAGCCCTCAAAATCTCAAATTTTTGTTCCCCCAAAATTGGGAGGAATAGGAGGGAATTGATTTAGATTTAATTAAAATTTTATTAAAATTCCCAAAATACCCCTATATATTCAACTATTTATTTTAAAATAGGGGTCTAATAGTAATATTGTTATAAAATGATTCCATTCCATTCCCTCCATATTGCTCCCAAACAAGATTACTTACATTCCATTCATTTTCATTCCTTTATTTTAAAACATCCAATCAAGGTTACTTAATTCCATTCTATTTCATTCTTTTCTATTCATTTCCCCTTGCTTAAATCCTTTCCATTCCTTTAATGATCATTCCATTCCATTCCTTTATAAACTCCCAAGCAGAGCCTTATTAAATTCTAATTTATATATGTTAGCAAATTTTCTATTAAAATATATATTTTTTCTATTTTTTAGATAATTTTTTTTTTGAATATCACTACAAAACACCCCTAGTGAAATTAATCTCCCTCTAGACAGCTAGGATTTAATAAATCCTAATATTATCTGATGCTCAAGCCAACAGAGGAAAAAAAAACTATCACATATGCTATTAATTTTTGTTATTTATTTTAACCATTTGATAGTTGAAACTTGGAAGATTTAAATCTTAAACATTTTCGTTTAAAAGTAAAAACACGGAGGGATATCGCTTTATTTATAAATAAATATTCTTGTAAGTTATAACAACATCCTTATTATATGAAATATTATGAAATTTTTTTATTATAAGAAAAGGCCTGGTGGTAACGTGTCAATTGATTGATTACACCAACAACTAGCACATTTAATTTAAGGAGAGAGTTGACAAGAATCTGAATTCAGATAGAGATAGAGTACTTTGATATGATTAAATAGAGTGATATATAATTTCACTTCCTGTCTTCCTTAGGTTAATGACTTTTTGTTTGAAAATATTTTCATGTCTGATGAAATCCATCGTACCATTGTTTTTGCAAAGCGTATCGGATTGAAGCCTGAGAGGAAAATAATGAAAGGGAACCTAACAGAGCAGAAAGGACTTGAAATGAGTCATTGTGTTCCCATCCTCCATTGAGGAAATGAATAATTTCTTGTACTTTGCATACTATGTTTGTCTTTGCACAAAAACACTACGTGTCGATTCCTGTTAAGCTTATTGAAGGGATAGGCTGTCGGCCACCGATATGCGCATGGACATGTATTCACGTCCTCTGGCTCTGGTTCAGGGTTTCGATGATCACATTGTCTCCCATAACCCTAGCTTGATTGACATTACTTTTCTCAAAAATCTTGCAAGTTCATAAGAAACCATTGAAAGTGCATCATGGGATATATCTTAAGTGATCTTGGTGAATCTATTTTGCTGAGTTTTTTCTGATCCCGTGGACTTGACATTGAGGTAATTAATTATTATATGTATAAGGATAGCTGCACATTTTTAGATCAGTAGAAAGTCATTAACTTAATCATTATGGATAAGCTAATTTGCTATTGATCATTATTGTCGTTACTCATTACTACGGAGAATTTAGCTGTAAGAATATAGGCAATTGATCATTACTAGCTATCTGATGTGAGCAGAAAAGTGAATTTAGCTTTAATTTGATACCTACCAAGGAAACAAAGCAAGAGTCACCATTAAATGTTCCTCAATCCATACCTACCAAGGAAACAAAAGAAGAGTCACCATTCAACGTTCCTTAAGAAAAAAAATGTAATATCTGCAGTATTTTTACAACAAATTTAATTAGTAACAAGTTGTTATTTGTTGTTACAGGAGACAAATAAGTAATTTCGATAGTAAATTTAAATTAGAATCAATAACTTACTACCTATAATTTATTATAAAAATATTGTAAAAATGTTGTAGACAACACTTTTAATAAACGAATGTAAAAGTATTGTAAAAATATTGTAGAAGTAACGCTTTTGATAAGCAAATATGTACAAGCAAACAATAAGGGTAATGTGGTTATTAATAATTGGCTCCTTAAAGGGACTAACTTTAATTAGTACATGTTTGGTATGCCATAATACACATCCTGTAATAGAATGATTATTTATGAAATAGCTATTAGGTTATTTGATTGTATCTTTATTAAAGGGGTTCATCAAAAAATGTATCTTTATTAAAGGGATTTGTAACTTATACATATAGTTATTCATTAAATTGAAAACTAACCATTCATCTTTGAAAGTTGTAATAATTATTACTTAATTTGTGTAACAAATTGTCAAATTAATATATTTACAAAAGCTCGAACATTTTAGATACATCATCTTTACAAACTTTAATTATGTAACTAATTTTACAATCAAATGTAAGAATATAAAGTTATTACATCATACTATCATTTGTTCTTAGTAATAAATATTATTATCTATATCCTAAACTTCACTCTGTATACTAAACATGCTCTAAGTGTTTTTACAATAGCGTGTGTGTGAAAGGGAATATTGATAGATCATCAAGATTAATCAAGTGTTCAATAAAGGAGAAAGGTTGAAAAAAATAGGAGAAATGTTAATAAATACCCTAAGGGAATTGGTTTAGGAAATGTTTTTAGAAACTATTTACGTAAAAATAAAAAAAAAATAAAAAAAAGCAATTACTTTTTTTGTAGGCTTTTTATATTTCCTATTAAAGTGGTGTCAAAATTTTCTTAAAATAATTTATTAATAGTTACCCTAATGGCACCTGTGGGGGTAAAATCCGTCCGCTGATGTTGGGCCATAGTACATGTACCAAGCCCAACCACGACAAGAAGGAAAGGCATGGGCGTGGGATATTCCATCCCAACCATGTTGGGCCGGGCCTGCTTAGGGGCGTCCGAGGAGGAATACCTCCTCGGACTTGCCAAGTGGGTGTCCGATTTACCCTCCATACATGGCGAAAAGTCACCCAATACGAAGGAATAGTGCGTGACATTCAGGAAGGGGGGCAACCACAACTGCCGCATTAAATGCCAAGGAACTACTTTTCCAGCCGCATTAATGCGGAAGGGACAGGAACGCAGAATTATCTTGGCCAGTGCAACTCACAGAAAGAGGAATGATGACCTAGGGGACAGGCACTCAAGTAGAGGGTGAGATGGTTGACAAGTGTAGAGTCATGATCTTAGGAAGAAGGCTATATAAGAGAAGGTAATCCCCATGGAAAGGGGATCGCAAGCAAGAAGAAGAAAAGGATAGAAAAAGAGAAAAGGAGTTAGAGACAAAAGCAGAAGATTCAGCCCTAGAGACTGTTATTCCAAAAGCTTGGAAGAATATCCTTACGTCCAACTGGTTGCATGGCTTGTTCATAACTACGTTTCATCTGTCAAAGACCTAGTTCTTTAACCTACTCTCTACAAATTCATTGTTGAGGGACTTTTGGGCCAGAACCACCCGCCTGTTGGGCCAGAGCCCCAAAACCGCCCCCTACAGCACCCATTAACAAGACCGAAAAAATATAGATGATAATGGTATTATCTTAGTGCAATGATATATATATATATATATATATATATATATAGCTTTGATTTAAAATTTTAAAAATCAAACTAAATATTTTTAAAGTTTGTGCTTCAAAAAAGGAACCCATAAAAAAAAAAAAAAAAAAAAAAAAAAAAAAAAAAAAAAAAAAGAGCCAGTTATTCCATACTTGCGGCCCTCTCCAAAAAGAAATACTTTTACCTTTAACAAATTCTAAAAGCTTAATGTCGACCAGAACACCCATCACTAATCCAAGAGTACTGCAATATCCACTTATTTCTTCTACTCACTTGCTCGTTAAGTGGACCACCGATCATTGAACTTAATTATTTTGAGGGGTCTTCTTCTAGTAGTGGTGTTCTACGGAGGAGAGAGTAACTAATGCAAGGACTAATGTGTTTTCCTTTTTAAAACAACAAGGACTAATGTGTTTGGCTGTGTTTTACTTTCTTTCTTTTTTTCTTGGCAACACGAACACAACCTTGAAAGTCAGTCTTGTTCAACTAGGCAAAATGTTAATCACGTTGATTAAAGGACAAAAATAAAACTATTTCATCATGTCCTTTAAATGGAACAACAGCAATGTGGTTTAACCGGTACAAACTTTTATTGACACTCTCACTACAAAAATATTGACCTCTAGTGGCAATTTTAAAACCCCCAGGAAAGAAACGCCGATATAACCTGTGTTTTTTGTATCACTGCTATGTCCTACTGTGTGCAATGGATTATGGATGGTAGCTTAATTTGTGGAACATTTTTTTAAAGAAAATTATAAACCGTGATCTCTAATTTTTGACATATTTTCAATTCAGTCATCTAATTTTATTTTATTTTTCATTCCAATTTTAATTTCCTGTCATTTTATTCTATTTGATTAAGAGTCTTGTTCTCTCTCTCTCTCTCTCTCCCCCCTATTGTTCTTCCTTGATTAAAAAATATCGATTTTATATATCTTTTCTGATTTTTTATGACTTTTCTAGATTTCCTTTTAATTTAAGAAAAAATTATAAAATACCAAAACTAAGTTGTTTTGCATATTTAGTTCTTCAACTTTATCTTTTTTATTATTATTATTATTATTATTATTATTTCTTATCAACTTTTTCTTTCTCAAAAAAAAAAAAGTTGATAAGAAATTATAATAATAATAATAATAAAAAAGATAAAGTTGAAGAACTAAATTGAAAATAGATCAAAGTTAGAATATGCAATTTATAATTTAGCCATTTTAAAACATATTTAGCTTAAAAGGTTGAGATAAATCTTTGTTGAGTAATTGGAAATATATATATATATATATATATATATATATATAATAGATCCATATAAAATTGATGAGCAACCATTTTACATTAGAATTATAGCAAAAAGAAGTTGTGGTACTAGAACTATTCGCAAAAAAAATAAATTCATACAAAAGTGATGAACAACAATTTTACATCAGAATGATAGCAAAGATACATGTAAATACTCTAATGACTATATATATATATATATATATTTTTTGGTAAGTATGCTCTAATGACTATATATACATATGAAAGTGATGAGCAACATTGGAATGGTAGCATAAAATACATGTGAATGCTCAAATGAATAAAGCTATCCAAATTGGATATTGGTGCTCGATGGGACATTATGGCTGTGCCCATGTGCTATCTGTACTTCTTCAATCTTCAACAATGCCTTCTGTAAAATAATGTGTTCATATCTTTGGGAAAATTTTGAGACACCCAGAGGCAAACTCAATCCCCACCACTCTCTAATGTAATGGTGTCAAATCGTCGTTCCCCTCCATTGTTTGGAATCTGGCAGTCGGACGAAAATCATTGAGTGGCTATTTGGCCCTACTAAAGCTATTTCTATGATGAGCCGAATAGCTAGACTTATGTGTCATTTTTGTGACTATTCTCTAGGATATGGGAACAATAAAAGTACACAAATTGCCCCCAGCACGAGTTATTTTTTCGGTGTAGTCTCTTCTTATTATGATTCATGAGTATCCATTCCTTTCACTTTTGCATAACTTTCACAAAAATCTCCCTTTCTTTGAAGGAAACCCTTTGTGGGGAACTTTATGCAGTGACTTTTGCCTTCTCAATTGGAGCTTGAACGTGTAACTACTGTTCCTTTTGCGTTCCTACGTGAAGAAAAGGCAAACAAGTTGAAGAAGATAAAGATGTTGGGATTAAATCTCAAATCTCTTATTTAATCATCAGAGATTTTATTAGTTGAGCTAACTGAAACCCACAAATCAGGGACGGAGGGAAACTTGGACTTGGGGGCAATGGCCCCCCCTATTTTTTTTTTTTTTTTAATTAATATATATATAGTCACCAATTTCATAATTTTGTTCTATAAAATCACACTTTGCCCTCCTTAATATTATCATTGATTCTTTTAGGAGTACTACTCTAGTCACAAAATTTTCTATAACATTTTTATAAATTGGTGTGGGAGTAAACTTTTATTGGTTTGTATCTGAATCCATCGCTTATATAGCATTTTTACTTACTAATAACCACTTATCACATTAATAATTTGTAAAAAAAAAGTTTGTAATTCTAGCATTTTCCTTCTTTTAAAGACCAGATTTAAAATCTAAAGCAAAATAAACAAGCCCAAAAATTACCAATAGTAACGCTAAAAACAATTAAACTCAATCAACCAATTTTACCTAAAACGAACAACTTGACCCTTAAAAAAATTTTAAACAAAATAATTTTGTTCATACTTAAATGCACACATAAAACACACACACACACACACACAAAAACTCATTAGCTGTTAAGCAACTAAGCCAGAAGTTAGAGCCATTGAACGCAACTAACAGCAAAATTGCCCTCCTAAGTCCTAACTTCAAGTTCTGGCTCTGTTCCTGCCACAAATAAGTTGATGATATGATATAACTTAATCGAATCCAGATTTATAGTCTTAAAAATTTTGGGTTAAATAGTGTTTTTATTTGTTATATTAAAGTTTTTATTGCAGTCTCTCCAATTTGTTATTTCCCCTCATTTTGAGAAGCGTTTTAAATTGTCCTTACGTAAAAGTTACATTGCATGACAACCCTTCGCGCAGAGCCCTAAATCGAGCAATCACCAATACTGTGTTCAGTTCTAAGGATGTACAATTTTGAAGTTTGGGAATTTGTTTTCCCTATTCCCACAATACGACTTATTTTATGAAGGAAATACATGCTAAGGATGTGCACCATAATAAAATATTGCAGCTTAAAAATTAATTATGACCTCCTTGTCCATCTGTATTGGGATCGACTCTACTGAATACTGTCATCAGGAAGAAACTCTTGCTCACTAAAACATGAATTTGAATGAAGCATTCTATATAGCATTAGCATTAGAGATTTGGGATTTGAACTCCCGTTATATAAAAAACTAATTGTTGTCTATCAGATGACGTCATAAGTTAAAATTCTATCATATATAGCATTAGTGATGAAATTAGGCATCATTAAGTACTATGGAATTAGGCATCATTATGTTATGGGTTATTAAATTAAAAAAAAAAATATATATATATATATATATATGTTATGACCTTATCTGTTTAATCATTCATTAATCTTACTCATCCAATGGTCGTTAAGTTTGCTATTGAATAAGATATATGGTCTAAAATTTGTCTCATTGAATTTTCATGAATTTCAATCTTATTAAATTGAGAAGCTGATGCTGATAACAGAAAACTCCTCATCCAACTAGCTTTATTTAATATTGGATAAATCACGGATTGCGATATATGATTGACAAGAACTTAAATCACAATCCAGCCAAATGATACTTAATTAGTTTTTGAAACATTAGTACGAAAAGATAATAGTTACCCTTAACCCTTTTGATTAGACACTAAAATTGTTGGTAGACATTAAAAGTTAAAAAATTGAAATTACCAATGGCGATGGTAGACATCTTAAGATTGCCGAATCCTTGAAGATGACCCACCTGGCCCAACTTTTCCTTATCAGAAGCGACTTATGCCTAAGCTACACACTTAAATGATGCAGCATCAAACACCTTCTATTTATAATAAATGGCTAAGCATTTCTATTAGGGTAAGGTCAACCATTCCCACCATTGGCTTTGTTTCAAAATTGGTGCAATTCTCATCACTTTGGTAAACACTTTTTTTGCCATGAAATGATAGATACTTAGGGATTTTTATTCCAAACGGGTACGTCACATGACGCTATGAATGTCAACTTTGTTATTAAGGAACATAGAAATTGAACTTCCATAGCTAAAAATTGCAAAAACAAAAATATATCAAGCACTAGAATTATTTGTACATTTTACGTACCATTGCGGGCTCACATTTCGTTGGCATTTGCCATTTTTCACTTGTAAATTTTAAGTGAGAACAATTCTTGACATAGATTGGAGGTCCAATCCCCCCACATTTCATGTGACTTGTGTTTATTAGTACATTGATATCGCTTAATTTTGGGCCCTTGTTCCTTTGCTTTTAAACAATAATTTTAGTACTTGTACCAAAAGCATGTTCATGATAGAGTGCACGGCTAACAGTGCAGCATAAACAGAAAATGTTGCTTTTACCCTCTTCAAAACTCAGTTGCAGTTTCACCAGCAATTGAACATATTCGATTTACTAAGCAACAAAGACAAGTGAAGCTTGTGTTCAATGCATCTGTGCATTGGACACGTGTCCAAAATTGTATCTGTCTAGTGCATAGATGTACTAGACACAAGTCATATCCAACAAAGACACTTTATATACTTTTGTATGTGATATTTAAATATCACTTAAAATATCTTTAAAGTGATAGCTAAACGATGAAAGCAATTTTGTGGTGCCCCATGTTAATGATTAAAAACCCATCTTCCTCTCTCCAAATATTTACCTATCTAAAAAATTTGAATATTTTGTGAAGAAATTGGGTGTTGAACTCACCATTATTCTAGTCCCACTCGCATTTCAGCCCATCAATTTCTACACATATTCCAGCCCTTGGGCCACAGTTTATTCTCTCAATGTTGTCCACATCATAATAAGAAGGCCTTATGATAGTGGGCCATTTTTTTTTACACTCCTAGCTTTCTGGTCCAATAAAAAATCACTGAGCCTAGATCCCAAGCTTTTCTCTACAAGCGTAAACTCAACAATCCCGACCGAAGCCCATCTTTGCAGATTAACCCCGTCTAAAAGAAAGCTAAGAATGACAAGTTCTATTCAAATAAATCCTTCCTCGGCAAAGTACGAGGAGAGTGATTCTTGAATATAATTCTTTTAGACTTGGATACAATTTCAGTTCTTGTTGCTACAGTGTTCTCTATACAAATTTTCCAATCCCCTTTCCCTGGAAGGTTTCTTACATTATATAGTTCCCTTTAGATGATCTTGTTCCTTCATTTGTTAATTGTTTAGGCCACTACTTGAGTGCTTGTCCCATCAGACACCTTCCCAAACCCCTTGTGAGTTGCGGCATTCAAAGCAATACTGTTCAAGGGTCTTCTTCACATAAATGCAACCAGGAGGTTTGGTGGGATGCATTAAATGTGGTGGCAGTCACCATCCCTTTAGTCATGTTAGGGCTAACCCCTTTTTCGAAACTCTTTCTCTACCGTATAACCTCCTATGGTAACGTGTCACTAACGTGGTCTTACTGTCTGAGGGTGTGACCTCCTCGGCATGATAATGGCCCCCTCAACCATGGGTATGACACGTGGCGCAATTACCTTATTTAAATTCCTGTACCCCACATTTATTTTTATTGTGTATATCACATAAATTTAGATTGCAAATCTTTTGGGAATTTTTGTGTATATTTGAGTTCTTTTCAATTTGCTCTTTTTAAGGCTTATCATAAACAAATCTTGTTTATGTAAACTGAGCTGGGCTTATGTTTCCAAAGATTAATTTAATGAGTCTTAACTATGAAGCACAGTAAACAGATTGGAGAATTTGTTTCCTTTTTCAAGAAGAAAACCTTCAACTTGGGCATTGTTACAAACAAAGAGATTGAGTTGACTTAATCCACACTAGTATTTCTTAGATGAATTGATCAAATTCAGTTTGGTATTTGATTTCATTCAATTATTCTTCAGTTGTTTGACTGTTTGAGCATCTGGAAAAAAATGGTCACAGTTTATATGTTTTTTGTTACTGTGTTGGATTAAACCTGAGCCTAATACTGATGCAATTATTGCACACAAATACTGGGTTCATACTTTTCTAGTATGGCTCTGTTCAGGACTGAAAAAATCTCTTAGATTCTTTAATGTATGCCCAAGTCATGAATTAGATGCAAGATTAAATTATAATTATTCTCTTTCTCATGCTTTTTGGATTTTAAATTGTGGTTTCCAAGAAAATGTCCACATAAGCGTGCATGCAAGTATAATGTTGTTTGCTATCTCCAATTAGATATGGTGATAATATGACCACAGCAATTGCATTTTAGTTGTAATGCATTATGGTTCTCTTTATGGTAGTAGAAGGGAATGTCATTCTGTGTGCCTATGCCAAATGTTAAAAACTCAGCTTTGCCATAGTTGAAAGCCTGTTACTAGTCTTCTTGATGAGTTTCATTATTGGTGATCGATGCAAAATTATGTAAAAGGGAGACACTGAAGTTAATTAATGACAGTGACAAATGATGAATGATGTTACAACCTCATAGAAGCGTATGCTAACAAGTTTTCATGTTCTGACTTAAATACAAGCATTTTTGTAGTACAGATGATCATAAGAATTGAGGATAATGTGCTATATAGAAACATAATACTATTTCATAATATTGCATTAGACATAATGGGAATGTTTATGTTACATCTAATTCTGAACAAGGAGAACATCATTCAAGTACATAAAAATAGAAAAGCTCAAAAGAGCACATTTCTAGTTTTTCGTACCGCCTTCGGCCAATGAGACCTTGCTTAGCCTACTTGGTAATGACTTAACGTCATTGGTTCTAACCTTTCTGCTTCCACTGCTTCTGCTGCCTGAACCATAAAGTGCCCTATGTGCAAGTGCTTTTCCAAAGAAAGGTGTTGCTGATTGTTTGCTGTTTTCTGATTGATCAGTTGAATTATCTTGGGTGCTGCTACTTTGGGTTTGTGAAACTTCAGCATTGGCCTTCTCAGTAGCCATTTTTTTTTCTCTTTATTTCTTCCTAACGATTGGAGGGAGTGTTTAGGAAAAAGGGAGAAGGCAATGCAAGAAAATGCATGGCAGGCATGGCTAGTGGCTGGCGTTTATATTGATGTGAAAAGAAAAACTAGTTGGAATAGATCTTTAGTGAGTTTACCCCAGGAAATGGTGGTGGAATCAAAAGAAGGAGAGCTTCATTTAAAGTTGTTTATGGCCAAAAGAGATTGCTCAAAACTAGGCTCTAGGAATTTTTTTGAGAGTGGTCCTTAAAAAACTTAAATTATACATAATCTAATAAAAAAAACTTAAATTATACATAATCTAATAAAAAGAATATTTTGTACATAGACCAAAAATAAAAAAAATAAAAAAATACACACACACGCAAATACATAAAATCTTACAATTTCCTTCTACAAATCTTATTATTTTGAAATCGTTATATTATAGTCTAATTATCAATATTGCAAGTTATTTCTCTTCAAAAGTTTAGTTAAATAAAATTTTTCTTGGACTTTTATTTTTATTTGTAAGGACCTAATATATTGTTAAAAAGACTAAAGTTTAAGAACAAAATTTGGCTATAAACTTTGTTGTAGTCACTCTCACTAAATGAATTAACATAGTTACATATTTTGAAAATCTAATCGATAAATTGCATATTCTCTATACTTCTTAAACACATTAAAATTTCATGCTAATCGGATGTTGTTTGTCATTCGATCCATAAAATTATTTTTTATGTATAATTTTAGATTACAAAAATTTGAAATTTAAATATTTGATTGATGACATAACTATTGATATTTTATCTTCTTAAAATGTTGCTAGTATGAAGAATTTAAGAAGAAAATTTAATTAAATAGTAGATTTGTTAAATTCATGTTCAATAAAAAAATATTGAATAGAGTTGTAACCTTAATTTACACCCATGCTTGTTACCAAATTTTGTCCAGAATTTAATTATATTGGGCCTAAAAAAAAAATTTAAGGTGGTCACAAAGTTTTTTTTAAAATAAAAAAATCAAAAATTTATAAATAATAATAATTTTTTTTTTTCCAAGTCAGGGTGGTCCTGTGAGTCTGTGACCACCCTGAACTCTATGTAGAGCCGCACCTGCTCAAAACCCTTTTTCACCAACTAAGTAGTTCTGTCTTTGATAGGAAGAAACTAAATATACCAAAGCAGGAAATTCCTTTGAGCTAGAGATCTTTATTATTCTAGTCTATATTTGCCACTAATTCTTTTTGAAAAGACAGGAATAAATTATTAACCTTTTATGGTGTATTTTCTTATCCAACAAGACGTCAATCTTGAGGATTCGATTCCTTTATCAAAAGGGATTGCCCATCTTTATCAAAAACAGTGGGGGCTGTGGGGACATCTCTAATCATTCAGGTAGCAAGGACACGAACATGAATACGGATATAAAACATAAATATAAGTGGTGATACGAGTAAATTCTAAAAAATTAAAATATGATACAACCAGTATAGCACCAGTATGACATTAGTATGATATGAGTATGCCCTAAATAAAATATTTATGCTTCCTAACTAATCACTTACTGTATAATTATTTCAATAACATATAACTACTCGTTTTCTACATGAAAATCGCAGCTTTTAGCTAATGAACATAAGGACAATTACTCGTTATCATAATATAGTTACTAATTATTGAATAAAATTTTTGAAGTAGCCCTTTCGGGACTTTGATCTTGATTTTTGCAGTTTACAGCTTATGAAAGGATACGATTTTATATTGAGCTAGAAATATAACATTTCCGAAGTCCAATGCTTCTAAATGGAGATTTCATTTTTATTTAATATTTTGTTTGTTAAATTTACATCCAAATTAATCTAAGTCCTAGTTTTCAATCCAACCTCACTCAAGAATTCAACCTTCTCCATCAAACACATAAACCAAATATTTCATATTCTAGACAAAGGTTATTTCAGTAAACATGCTGGAAATTAGGATATGATACTTATAAAAAGGCCATGTGAACGGACTCTTAGCTTTTGGATTACACAAGTAATTTTTTGTTGGCCACAATGAATACCGAAAGCTGCTGAATTAAACTTTACCTTGCTATTTTTCTTTATTTTCCTGTCAAAGGGAGTGAGAGTGACATAATCTTGGTATAATCTTTCAGTCTTGTCTATGTCAAACAAAACTTTTAGACACAAAGTTAATGATTGAATGTTTTAGTCTTACAACAATTTTTGTCATGTCTACATATGATATTCCTTTAGACACACTAAGGCTGTGGAAGTCTTGAATAATCTTAGATCCAGTCACAAGAAAATGGGGCTTTGGCCATTGTTTCTCTCATAGAGCAATTTGCTGTGCCTGTGTACACCAAAGTTCATGTCATAGGCTAACCTTTTTGGGATCTGCCTTCAATAATGTGCTACAGGCCAATGTAATGTTCTGATATAAAAGGTATATATTAGTACGTCTTGTCCACATAGTCCACACGTATGCAAGAGAGATGTTATAATAATCCCAAAAGGTTGGTCTAATAATTTCTAAAGCCTCATGAAATCTATAAGATCTGGATTTGAAACCCTCTAGTCAATATTTTAGAGTCACCTCCAAGATATTTCTCTATTTAATTACTTGGTGTGTATGAGATAGATTAGCGTAATAATTTCTAAAGCTTCATGAGATCCATAAGATCTTAAATTTGAAACACCTAGATAGCATCTCAGAATTATCTCCCAGGGATTCCTTCATTTAATGACTTAGTGTGTGACAAACAGAAGAACTATATATACTGAGAAAAAATAGTCAATATCAAACAGCAATGACCACTCTCATTGGAGAAAAATAATAGACATATACAATATATATCTATAAAAGATAATTCAAAAAAGGGAGGGAGAGAGAGAGAGAGAGAGAGAGAGAGAGAGAGATATCGAGTACGCTTGTCATAAAAGATAATTTCTATGTTTTGTACGAGTTGCTTTAAGTCATTATTAGCCTTTGTCTTTTTTATATCTTTTTTTGGTAGAATTTGTCTTTTTTATATCAATATCAATGTTACAGTGCCTTCACTCTTTTTTTCTTTTATTTTTCCGCCGTGTCTTAGGAATGAGCAACTTTATTCACCAAACCAAAAGTACAACCCCATACGACAAAATAACTAAAGTTTCAACACAAAAACAAGCAGGAAAAATTCAACTAACAGCAAACAATAGCTCACCTTATCATTATCAAAAAAATAAAAATAGCTCACTTTATCAACAATAAGAACAAGTAAAAGTGTTCCAAAAACTACAAAAATTGCTATTTTGAATAAAATTTCTTATGTTTTTACAGTTTCTATCTACAGGATAACTTGAAAAATTTTAGCTTCAGCTTCAGTTCAAATCTTTCCATCATAAATTCTAGCATTTGAATCAATCCAAATGCGTTAAGTTACTCTTGCGATGCTACCTCACTCGAGTCATGAGTCATGACATGCTGAAATCCTTTCCCTTTTATCCTTTTGACTCGTCATTCAAACTTTTCATGTCAATCTCCTACTTACCAATTGATTAAACATTCCTGAGGATCACCATGTCGATTGAAGATCCTGTTAGAGAATGAACACTCAACATACAAATTGATCCCAAGTCTTAGTTCTATTCCCGCAGAAGGTACATAACACGTCCCTGAATACCCCCAATTTGCCAATCTTTGGTAGTAAGCTTGTTTTTCTTCACTACCAACCAGCTTGCAAAAGCATTTTTAGGCACTACTTTAGGAAACCAAACAAGCTTACACACCAATTAAATCCCGATATCCCTTATCAAGTTATCATCGTCCAAGTCCTCACAATTAAACTGCATTACTAGCAACAGGCAGCAGCCCTCCATTCCACATGATCTTCACCACCATTCAGGGCCGGCTCAAGGCCTAGGCAAGTTAGGCCTAGGCCTAAGGCCCCACCAAAAAACAAAAATTTTCTTAGAAAAAAATACCCCACTTTCCATAGTTGAAGGCCCAAATTTTTATAAAACTATATATATATATATATATATATATATATATTTTAAAGGTTGTACATTTTTTTTTATTAGAGATGTTAAGGATACTACAAATTTTACTATTGGTTTACAAATTGTCATGTTATTAATTACAAAAAAGTGATATAAACATTCATTAGTTAAATTGATGAAGTTCATTAATGAGAGACAATATCACATTATATTTTGAACATTTTATAGTACTTTTAATTAGCGCATTTTTCTTTTTCATTTCTATTAAGACTCTCAAATTACGAGACCAATAGAACCTTAACTCAATTAAAACCCTAAAATATTTCAAAAAGATGTTTCAAATGTGTTAAATCATCAATTATAGATTAATCTCCCTTGATGATTTGAGACTTTGATTTTTGTAAACTAATATCCTACAAAGCCACACACCAAATAATATCTATCTCTCTCTCTTAAAATCAAAATATAAAATTAAAAATTAGATTACAACTTTATTTAATTATACATCGTCTTATATCCAAAATAAAGTATCTTTTTCAATTGCAATATATTTTTATTTCTTTTTATTAATATTTATAATTCAACGATGATATTTAATTCTCTATATGAAATTAACATTAGTCTAGTTGGTATTATTTATGTATTTAATGTATCGAATTAACCTTAATTTGATTAGTATTAAATAATTTTGTTTAATTAATATTTACATATTAAAGGTCCCGCATAAATTTTTCGCCTTAGTCCCCAAATTATGTTGGGCCGCCCCTACCACCAATGACAATGAGAACATCAGCCATCTTTCCTTAAATCATAACTAGAGGTCATCTAACCTAGAAGGATGCCAATTTTATTGGCCATTTAAAATTGCACTCGACAACTTTGCTGAAGTAACAGTTGCAGTATCATGTGCTACTCTAAAGCCCCATATTTCTGAAATAGGGGACCATCTGGGCGCCAATCATCATGCCACAAAAAGAAATGTCCGCTCATTTCCCACTTTATGCTTTAATAAGGGCAAAGCTTCACTTCTTAGCCGCAAAATCATCCTCTAGCTCCAAGAACAGTCTCAATTTGTTCACTTTATCTTTGTACAGCTGTGCTTCAAATAATTCTTTTAATGCTACAGTTAATTTAAAAGTATGCTACAAGTCATCTAACCAGCTAAAAGTAGAAGTCATTTGGTTCAATTAGGCTAGCAATTTGTACACACACAGCGATGGCTAATCATATACACGCAAAAATTTTGTTATTTACAGGGGACATACAACATAGACCATGTACATGTCTATATATTTTATAGTTTTAAATATATGCCTTTCAGGTGGAGGAAACCAGCAACAATACTCCAAAACAAAATTTCAAGCATTACAAACACCAGGGTACCCCACTTTTCTGAATGAATCATGGCCTGCAATAACGATTCTGTGCCATCAACCTGCACATCAGATTTGGCCCAAAAATTGTCTATCAGATAATGTGCCAAGTCAACCAATACATCAATTGTGTTCAACAATCGCATAAATCTATTACAATATGGTACAAAATAATATCACACTCCTGATGATACATACTTCAGTAATATTGTTGTCAAGAAGTACCCATCTTGCATGTCAGTCAATCCACTTTCACAAGTGAGGCAATGAACAAAATATTTACATATAACTAATATTAACTAGCAACTTCTCCAATCTCCACACAACAATTGGAGGGTGCACTAAAAAGATGAAATTCCGCAATTTTTCTTGCATAGACATATGCTTATTGTAAAAGAGAAGCATAGTGACTCACAAGTAATACCCTAGTACAAAGAAAGAGAATTACCAAGTTATTTTCAGGTGAATGCCAATAGAAACCCTGCACAGCTGCTGGGAAGAGATCACAAGCAGCCAAAGCATATACAATGAGAGCGTTCATCCCCATCCATTCTAGTAACATTGTGGGCTTTCTGAAATGTTTGATATCAACCTGCATTTACAGAGGGTTTAATTTTTTGTTTTTAAAAGATGGTTTAACTAAACAGGCAATGTTTTTGTAATTTCAGTCTCATTATTCCAATTGAACATTATGTATCACATTGCAGAGATGTTAAGACAAGCTAATGTTACGCATCATATAGGTCCTTGTCATCAAACCAAAGAGTAGATTTACTGGTGTTATATATCATAGTCACCATCTGTGTTTGTGGATTCTGGAGGAAAAGGTTGAAAGCAACCTCGAAAACCAGAGAGTATGGTAAGACCTTAATATTTTAAAGGATTGGAAATATATGGCAGAGGATGTCTCCCATCATTGGGCATTCCATCCTTTAAGAATCAGGCACTGTCACTCAAAGGTAGAAAATGATGCCAACTCTAAAATCGTATCACAACACTTTCCATCTAAGTTTGGAGTCAATACATTCATCTGTGATATAAAGATTCTAAAAATTACATTCTAATCTCAAAGCACTGAAAGCCAGACAAAATCTAGGTGCCTTTCAAGATTAACTTCTCTAATCCTATAGCTTCTTTGATTTCTCAACAGAGGGAGATGACCTTCAGAATTTGAAACTTTTATAGGACGAAAATCTCTACATACTACAGGCAAAACTTAATTTAACGTCACATTTGCACTTCTCCTGAACATGTCAAGAATTCTGCAATCAATATAAAGAATCTAAAGTCACACTTATTTCAGTATGCCATGATAATTCCACGGCTTTATGTTGAAATCAAGTTGTATAATTTTATGGTAGAGAAATTGCTAATGACTAAAAATTACAAGTGATGTTTTCCTTTGACCTAATTATAATTGAAAAAAATTGAGACACCCCTTTATTGGAACCCCCATCCCCCATATATAAATAAATAAAACTTTTTGAAAAATAGGTCAAGATAAACTCAAGCTTGAGTCAGAGTGCTGACATATCAAGAGATTGTAAACTCTTCTATTTTCTCCATGATTTTCCCAATTTAACAAATCAATTATTGATATGGATCACTGGGTTTGATCTCACCTGATGGTACAAGTCATAGCAAGCTAAACTTGGGTCACTTTTAAATCATGGGGATATTGGTCAATTAATCAGAGCACTATCTAGAATGATGAACTTACTATGTAAAAGATAATGGTTAGGAACAAGCCTGATGCTCCTGCCGTGATGCACATATAGCTCAATGTATACAGTGGCTTGCAGAAAGGAACACCTGATATACCTTACAGAAATTACTTGCAAGAAACAAAGTGAAATTCACAAAGAGCTAAAAGATATAAACCAGATACAAGACAAAATACCTAGCAACTCCAAAACATATCCTGCAATTAATAGAGGGAATGATAACATGGACCATAAAAGGACCCTCTGCATTTGGTCCTGAAGAAAAAAGATAAAAGTTTATATGATCAAATAAAGCTATCAAAGAGTCACATCAAGACAAATTGAAAATCAATAAGACATAGCTAAAACTATGCCTACATGTTATGAAGCAACAAGAAGAAACACTGTACCTTAAAATGCACAAGTATGTGCCCAAATTGCAATCCCACAAAACATGTGATAGCAGCCATCAATGAACTGGAAAAATTTGTAAGCAAAAGAAATTAGCAACCAAGTACCAACAACCAGCACCTATCAATGAGGATGGTAATGAATAACGCTTTAACATTTACATTGCCATTTTTTTTTGAAAAGGGGGGGGGGGGGGGGGGGGGGGAATTGCAATTAAGAAAGTTGTACAGTGTATTTAGAAATTAACTGTGCTTTGAGTGCCCTCTCTCTAATACATTATAAACTGTCACAGTTCATAAGTTAATAATATACAAGGAAACAGAAAAAAGGAATGCCATTATCAAACCTTAAGATGCCCTCTGGATCAAATGGTGCAAGGCACCACCCAGGTGCATTTTGTGGCAGAGGTCCATAGTCAGGAGAATTAATACTGCATTCCTGAGCAAAACAAAGATTAAGATAAGATCCCCCTGATGAACAAACAATAGAACCTATAGATAGGGAGTTCAAGATAGCAGTTACAAAGGCCAAGAAAAATAACCTTTGTTCTTCTGTACACAGGATGTTGATAAAGATGATGTTCACCAAGAATAACTCGATCAATCAAGCCAACCACATTACAAGGAGGCTCAAGACTGCCCCTCACTTCACAATGAACCTATTGAACAATTTCTTGTTTAAAATAGTTCCACTTGAGGGTAAATGAAATGAATAAGTTCCACAAACAAAATGGGATACAAAAAACATGTACAAGACTTTAAGCAGTAAGCAACAATTAGCTTGTTTGCAAACATGTGGGGAAGCACCCATAACATAGATCTCTAGATTCATATCTTCTTTCCTTACATAATTTAGTTAAAACTGTGGTTCCATGTATACAGCAATTACATGTTCTCACAGTGTAGATCTCACTCTTATGAAATAAAATCATTTCTAATCGATTATTTGACAAAAATTAGGCCTAAAGAAGTGCTTTAGGGCCACCTTCAGATTCCAGGACAAGCAGTCAAAGCTGCTGACTACTTAGACAATTCTAGTTGCAAGCACACTTAGTTACTGGAATTTGAATGACAAACTATCCAACAAAATGAAAAATAAGAAACCAAATATTATCTATATTAGAATAATGGTTTACAGCTAAATGATTGAATTCACCATTTCTTAACAACTTAAACTTTTGGGACAAGTGATAATTTATCAAAGCAAGTGATTTGGAGTTCAAACTCTGTCTCCACTCTACCTTCCATTTAAAAAATTAAAAATCCAACATGTTTGGTCTAGCTTATTAAGGGGGAGTTTGGGCCCACACATGAGAGAAAGTGTTAGAATAATAGTTAAAAGATTAAATTCATCATTGCCCAACTGTGCGCGCCGGAAATGAGACTATTGGGCTTAACCTCACTTGGGCTCACAACTTATTTATAAGGTGGGCTTTTGGATTTCCTACTCTGGGTCGTTCTCAGCACAGAGACTCAAAGTAATATCCTCTCTCCCTCCCTGAATGACTGTTTTTTCTCTCTTTTTTCTGAACCCCCATTTCTCCCCCAGCTTCTCCTATTTATAGCTCTAAGTTAGTGGGGAGATCATGATTACTGCCATTGTTAGTGCAATTGAAGGTCCAATATTATCTGTTGTAAGTGGATGTTTAGGTGAGAGTGGAATGCAACGATTATGGCTTTGGAACTTGGTTCCAACTCAAGTTAATATGCTCGGTAGTGATGTTTCCTGAACTGTCGAGCATCCTATGGTACGTCCGGACAAGGATTCATTGTTTGTTCGGGAAATTTATGTCGAGCATCGGTTAGGGGTCAAGGCTCAAAACTCGTAGTTCATGAAGGTAGTTTCAAGCAGAATTTAAAGTAATGGGGCTGTGCCATTGGGCCTGAACCCAGGGCCCAATTGGGTCTTGGGACCTCGGTGCCGTACACCAACAATTAATCTTTTGAGACAAGTGGTAATTTATCAATGTCCAATACACATACCATAAGAAATTGGGTCATAAGAACAGCTTCAATTCACACCCTACCCAACAAAACAAGTGAAGCATGTGCATCAAATATAAGTCTCAGTTGTGGAAAATAGGCCCAACATAGGCATCCAGTAATCAATACTGTTAACTAATCATTTTATGGCATATTGCTCAAAAATCAAAATCAGACATGAAAAGATATGAAAAGTAAAGAGAACATCTTCAGTTATAAAGTAACAAATTTGGAAGTCTCAAGCTATCTTCATCAACAGATTGACATATTGACAGAATGTTGCCAATGAAAAACTTTCAAGAAATTATATGATTCAACTCACAATTTGAGTACCAGATGCATAACCAGTCAAATTCATGCTTAAATCTTCATATTCCCAGTTCGGAACGTAAAGGCCATATAGTAAGCACATGTATACTGAGCATAGTGAGGTAGCGAACATCCTGCACAATTAAGCAAAAGTTAGCACTTAGAAAACCTCAAATGCAAGAGGAGAAACATATCATCCGTGAAAAAGTATACCATCTAAGAGACCTAGAAACTCTAAACAAAATTAGAATGACAAAAGTATGCAGGTCATTGCCCACAAGGGGTGAATGTCCCTAGATTACCCAACTCATTCTAGCAGGTGAGGTCATTGCCTGTAGGTTTTACTGACTAGAGGCGAGCCCAAAGGGCTGTTCTTTAGATAGGTTCCCTATGTTATCACAACCAAAAATAAATAAATAAATAAAACAAGAAGAAGAAGAAAAAAGTATGCCAGTCATCTCACCCTAGATTTTTTTGTCACGTGATATCATTGGATTCCTGTTAATAAGTTTGCCAATAATCTGACTCATAACTCAAAGGCCTTAATGATTTTTTTATTTTTTTTTAAAGTAACATTTGAGGTTAATGTTCCTAAAATTTATAGCCTGATCATCATAAATTTTAATAATTACCACCTATTCATGAAGTATATACAAAATGTTTTCAACTCAGCCTCTTCATTTCAAAATCATAGCTAAGCATAACACAAACTTCCAAAAAAAAGAGCGCGGTTTAAATTTTGACATCCCCAAGACTGCCAAGTAGGTGCAAAAATATCTAAAGAAAGAACAGAAATATAAAAGGACCAAAACTTGGCATCTTGATTGCACTTTTCTTATTAAAATTTCCATAATTATTTTGAGATCAACCATCCTGCTTCCATCTTCCATTCTTTAGTTAAAACCCAAAAAATATGGTTTTATCTCTACATGAAGTCAGTCAAGAAGCACACTCTTGAAGCTTTTGTAGAATCAGTTCATAAAACCAAAAACATGTGTGCATTCCAAATACATCTACGAAGTGCAATTGCATGTGAAAAACATGAGTACCAGTGGAATTATGTATTCTAACCAAACTAACCACTGAATGTAGTATTTCTTCACAAAAGCTGTTGCTGAATCAACAATATCGTTGTTAACAAGCCAGATCTCCGCCATTGAAGCCAGCAGATATCCAATTGATATCCTCTGTAAATTATGTAAACACATTTGCAATATGCACGTTAGCTTTAAAAGGTTTTTGAATCTTAATATCTATTTATAGAACTAGACCAGCAGATAATAGTACTTTTATCTGTTCTGAAGTAAACAATCCTAAAAGAACAATTCATCTATTGAGGTTAAGTATGCCCCTTTCAGTTTAATCATCCATATATGGCATATATTTGATGCAGTGCACATGAGGTAATACACAAGAACATGAATTTTCACTTTCAAGAGTAGGAAAAAAAACATTTGAATGCCCAAAATTCCTGGAAAAAACTATGCAAATATATGATCATATAAAGAATTTTCAGTTAATACCTAACTCAGGACACGATTGTATTATTGACTAAACTAATCCAAAACCCCAGGAGATGTATAGATTATACTTAGGCATTGATACACTGCCATACTACCAAATCAAGAGAAGACATCACACAGCAAATGATTAGACATGCACCTAAGAATTTCCTAGCATAAAGTTGCACCAATGCAATGGAGCTCTTCTGTCATAACCCAGCATTATCAACCCTACATTCTGAGAAGTCTGGACCAAGTTGAATCAACTAAATTATCCTTTCTGACTTTTTGTGAAAACCAGATTTTGTATTGTAGTTATAGCAATTGAATTATATTTATCACCACCAAGCATGTAGGAGAAGATGTAGTGGTGGCAGTATCTGCAATAGTGGTAGTAAGGTTCTTATAGAAAAAACACTATCAAAACATGTACTACTGCTTTTTTTTTGGATCATGATCTTGCTTCTGAATCTCTGATTAATAAATGCTTCCCCACTTTTTGTGAAGGCTCCTCAGCATTGTACCAAGGGATGGAGAAAATTTCTGAAGTTAAAAAGCTTAGCGAGGCCCTTTCTAAGGTTTGAAGTGGGGGATGACAGCAACATATCCCTATTGCATGACAATTAGCATCCACTTGGAGTTCTCTACACCAGATTTGGCCATATGGTAGTGTATGATGCAGCCCATTGCATGGAAGCTTAAGTGTCCAGCATGCATCAAGAGGAGTGGCAACATCTGATGATTTGAGTGGAATTCAAAGTAATCAACCTCAAGTTTAGATAAGAGAGAGAAAAATAATCCAATCTGAATTTCTTCTAAATCAGGATTTTTTTTTTGTAAGTGCTGAAACCTGGTGGAAATGAGTATGGTACTCTGCTGCAATACCAAATCATGTGTTTATCTCCTGGTTGGCATTCAGGAATAGAGTGTCTACTCATGCTAGATTGCTCCAGTGGGGTTATAAAAGGGATTCGTTTTGTGTTTATGTAGGGATTGTATGGAGAGCAAGGATCACCTCAATTTTGAGTGTGGTTTGATTTTTCCTAGAGTGTTTAGAAGGAAATTATGAGAAGTGCTTGATTAAGAAGCCTGAGATTGACTGTTGGGGTTCTATTGAGCAAATTTGTTGACTGTGACTTGAGGAACTTCAAGGCAAAGGCTAATTGCAATATTTGCAAGCTGGTATTGGGAGATGTTGTAAATCATATCTCGTGCCAAAAAAAAAATAATGCCAGTATACATGGACAGTAGGTGAAGAATGAGAAGAATATTGCAAAAGCTATCAGTTGGTAGGTTAAGGCTCCAGTGGCAGCTAAAGGGAATTTAAATTTTTTATCAGTAACAGAGCCATATGCTGCTATGGGGGGATTCCTCTGTCTGTTCTATGCAACAAAACGCTAAGCTTTGCCTGTTCAATGCAGTGCCAAATCATTTGGTAAACTGAGTTTGATGCACCGATAGATAGTGCAGAACCTCAGTTGTTATTACCATTGTGGTTGATTGCTCTGTAAAGGGAGCATGCTAGGCTTTGTTACTCTATTGTTGTTAGGCTGTAAGCAAGGCCTTTGTCATATTTGTTGTTCAAGTCTAACAGTGTTAAGATTTGTAGCGTGTTGAACTGAATAATGCTTACCTGTAATACACCTAGCCAACGTATCTTGTCCACATCAACTCCATATGTTAAATCGTTACGCCCATGAAAATACCCACCTAGAATACATTCCAAACAAAACCAAATCTTTTTTTTATCAAAGCATTGATAAACAAAAGTACATAAACAGCTCCTCATAATTACTGAGTTGTAATTTGTAAATAAATACTAATTACATTAGGTAGTTGAGAGCTAGGACTCAATTCAAACTACTTTGAAATTTTTGTATTCTGACAGTAATCTCATCACAAACAGATTTATTTTTTGACAAAAATATTGCTTATGCCCCTAAAGTTTACTTAAAGTTCGTCTTCGTCCCTAAACTATTGAAAACATTATACTTTCTGTCTTTCCATCCAGTCTCGTTAACTTTTATCCTACTTGTAGGTGTTACTATTTATAGCATTAGAGAATTTGATATGCAACCAGGACCATTACATTTTTTTTTTTTAAAAGGTACACTTGAGGTGAACAAGTGGCACAAAAGTTATTGGTCACATGCATGGTATGAAAGATCATTTTAAAGTTTAGGGACGAAAAAATAACTTTTTTGAATCATTTAGGGACAAAAAATATCTTTCTAAAGTTTCAAGGACAGAAAATGTTACATTTTTCAATGGATTAGCAATAGAAAAAGAAGTATTTAAAGTTTAGCGATGAAAAACGAACTTCATTTCATGTAGACTTTGGGGACGAAAACAATATTTTTGCCTTTTGGTAATTTACACACACGATCTCACTACTCTCCATCCAATTATAATAGAAGACGCAACGTGTCAGTTGAGCTACATAGCTCATTGTCATGAACGAGCCAAAGGGTAGGAAAAACAACATACCTTGCAAAACCAACCCTAGGATGAACAGCTTGATTGTCCTTAGCACGACTTTCTTTGTAGCAATTGATTTGTTAGAAATTCTCTGCACAATGAACATATACTATTACAAGTCTATTTCAATTTCAAAACATTATTTAAGTTCTCACTTCATAGAGTATAGAAGAAATGCAAAATTTAAAGAGCAAAAAATTCTTGTGTTTTGAGCTACATTGATAACATGTTAGTATTAAACATAAACATACTAACCTTGAATACTAGAGCAATAGAGACACCAACACCAAAGAGAAAAAATGGCATCACAAAATCTGCGAGTGTGACGCCGAACCAGGGCGAGTGATTAATGGACGGAAATGCCCCTCCAGCATCGTCTACTAAAATCATCAACTGTCAATGTTAAACAAAGCAGCTTAATTTTCAGACTAATTCTGAGTGAGTGGGTTTCAGTTTCAGTTTCAGTTTCAACTTTCTCGGTCAAAGCCAAAGGGGTAGTAGAGTAATAATTACTTAAAGGTTAAAAGTTAGAAATACTTAGTTGAGGCGGGGTGCATACGGCGACGGTGAGGCCGCGGAAGACATCGAGAGAGTGGAGCCGTTGATTGGGAGTGGGAGCGGCGGGAGGGGATGAATCTGGGCCGTTGGATGGGGAGGGGGAGGAGGGGACGATGTCATCAGTGGATGCTGCTGCGTTGTGGTTGTGGAGAAGAGGTGTGCGTTGCTCTTCCTCTTCCTCTTCCGCCACGTCGATCAGCGCAGACATTTTCTTTCTTTTTTTGTCTCGGGCTGGAGTCGACGCCGGCATAAGACAATATTGCTGCGTTAATTGAAGTTATTATGGAAAGTCTATGGCTTAACCAACAGGTCCAACAATTTTTTTTTTTTTTTTTTTTTGACATACCCAATTCAAAAACCACCCCAATTAAAAGTTACCGGTAAAAAGTCAAGTGAATTCGATTAGTGATAAGTTTCTTTAGTACTGTACGTGTTTTGGTTTTTTTTCTTTTTTTCTTTTTTTCTGACATAGCCAATTCAAAAACCATCATGAATAAGTTATCGGTAAAAAATCATTATGAGTGTTATGAATTCGAGTAATAATAAGTTACATTAGTATTCAAGTGGTCACTCTATAATATATTGCAAAAATTTAAGTAGTGCGGAGACAATGAGAGACCTACAAACCATTTTTTTCTTGCTTAATAAAAACTAATTCAATTATTTTAAAAAAATTACCTGCTATAGCTCATCAAGATGAATAAGATAATTATTAAAAGGAAAGACAAATATTTTTACCATTTTTTTTATAATTCAAAAGTAGAGGGAGGGAATTGAACGTTAGGTGATCATAAATGTAGGTGCATTATTCAAAGTAAAACTGTAGGAAATTTTTTAGAGAGATTAAACATGGATGGCTCTTATCAATTGTCCGTTTGATATCCATAATATTTGTTAAGGGTGTGTTTGTTTAGAGAGGTGAAATATGATCGATGGAAAGCTTTAAAGAGAAAATGGAAAATAAAACTTTTTTGGAGTGTGTTTGATTAGATAGGAATGAAAGAAAATAAATAGTAGAATCCAAGTGTTTTTTACTCGAGCTCACTAGAAAGTTTTCTCTCTAAAATGGAAAGAAAACTGAAGGAAGAAAATGGAGCTGTTTAATGGACAAAAATGCCCATGTGCACTTGCACATGGGCTTTGTCTGTACATTGCTCTTCTTCACCTTCTTTTTTTTATTATTAGACGTTGCCTCCTCGTCCACCTCTTCCTCTTCTTCTTCTTCTTCTTCTTCTTACTTTTTTTTACCCTCCTCCTCCTCTTTTTTTTTTCTTTTTTTTTTTTCCCTTGGGCGTTGCCTCTTCTTTCCTTTTTTTTTTTTTTTTTCCTTTTGATTTACTGTACGTTGCTCTTTTTTCTTTTTTTCTTTTTCTTTTGCTTTTTTTTTTTTTTTTTGGTTGTTTGTCACTTTTTTTTGTTTTAATTGGGCATCATTTATAACAAGCATACATGAGTGAATTTATACAAACTCACTTCTTTCATCCCTCCACTTTTTTCACTCCCAACCAAACAAAAAAGAAAGAAATTAAAATCTTTTCTATCATCCCACTTTTCCATCCTCCTACCATTTTCTATTCTCTCACTTTTCCACACCTCCAACCAAATGGACCCTAAGTATTAGACAAAACATATAATTTTTGGTAGCTTTTATAGTTATACTAAGGGTCCATTTGGATACCACTTATTTTACTAAAAACTGAAAACTGAAAATAATAAAAAAGTTACTATTCACGCGTTTGGCACTGTTCATGGACAATGAACAGTGCCAGACGCACGTCCAGGAAAAAAAAATGCAGAAAACGCAACGCAAGAAACGCAATACCCAAACGCCACCTAAATGTGTGACAAAATATGTAGTTTCAAGTTGAAAGAGCTTGGATTTGTGCTAAAAACACATGAGCTTGTTTAGATCCCAAATTTTAAAATTACGACTAGATTGCTTTTACTCTTACTTAATCAAAGTGTGGAACAAGATTAAATGTTCGTAATGAACCGATAATTACACTAGTGCTTAAACATGAACAATCATCAATAAATGTAAAACACAAGAGTAAGGGAAGAGAGATGCAGATACAAGATAACACAAAGACGTGTTATTGAAGAGAAAACTGAAAAACTCAGCGAAAAACCTCTCCGCAACCCTCCAAGTTGAAATCGATCTACTAGAGAATAAAATTGGAGTACACGAATAACAAAAGATCTTCCAAGTCTAGTTTACTCAATGTACTTGAGCCCTCCAAGCTCCTGCTACCAATGAACTTCTCGGAGTTATGTCTTCTCTAACTTTCTGGATCCCGCAATACGGCTAATTGCATCCGCCAAGCCTCATCGGCTTTTTTTGGCAAATCCCTAAAACTTCCCAAACTCCAAAATACTCACTATACTCTGAAAATGTGTGGGTTGTGTTTAGGTACAAATCTCCTCTCAAAGTATGGTAATGGGAGAAGGAAGGAGAAGATGTTATAATGATTTCTCACTAAGGATGAGTAGTTCTTTCTCTAAAAGATGGGTGTGTTGTGTTGTAGAAAACCTATCTAGGGTTTTTTTTTTCTCTGAATAGCCTCTCATACTTTTATGGGTAATGAGAGTATATATAGTATGAGTGAAGGGTAAGAAAGTCACACTTAAAATCCTCTAGGCAAAGAGTTTCGCAGGTACCTCGCGAGTTGGCCCTTCTCGTGAGAAACTCGCGAAACTGACAGTCTGACATGACTCTTTAGCTTCCAGCATGTGTTTCTCACGTGCCCTTTTCGCGGGAACCTTTACTCGCAAGCTTCTTGCGAGTTAGTCGCAAAATTGCAATTCTTCATTTCATGCTCGATTCTTCACCAACTTAATACTAAACTCAATACAATAAAATTCCACAAAATAAAAGGAACAAAATTAAAGCAAATACAACATTTTTTGTCATGGAATAAAGCCAATATAAAACATAGTTGTAAATCACAACTTTACAATCTCTCCATTTGGCTATTCTGTGACAAAACACCCTATAACAGACTTTAGACTTAAACATGAGTTTGGAAACAATGACAAAACTCACTCACACCTAAATCTAAAACTTGTGATGAACTTGGAACATATATACCTGTAACTTGAAACACTTGCACAAAACGCATTAGACCCTCAAGGTAGAGCAAGTAATAAAAGGTCAAGTATAATGTAACAAGTAAAATGTGATCAAGTAAACATGATGTAAAACATATGAGCAACTTGATCAAACATATGACAATCATATGGAAATGACTACAATGGTCATATAACAAAGCAAATGATCATCCGAACATGCGACCAATAAAGCACAATAGCATAAAGATGTATGCATGTCCAACATAAAAACACGATGCGATGAGAGTAACAAAGTATAGATACTAAATGTAACTCAAAACACCATAAAGCAACGAGAAAACAAGCATAAAGCAAAATAAAGTTTTCTCATAAAGGGAAATGTCTTCTCCCCCTTGGTATATACATCTCCCCTATGGTTTTCTCCCCTTACGAATCTGCACGAGATAGAATTTCTCCCCCTGAGAATGTGCACATGAGTCATATAGAAATGACAATATACTCCGATATACTCTCTAATATACTCTCCCCCTTTTTGTCACAAATAGACAAATGAATCAAGAGGAATGAGGGAAAGAAAAGAAGATTGAACAAGGATAATGATGCATAAGGGGTGCAAGATGAATGAGAAAATTAAATTCAAACGATAGTCTTAAAAACAAAATGCTACAAAGTATAAAGTAAAAATGACATGCTAAGAATGATGAAACAAGATATAGAGCAAGGCTTGACATTAACACAAGAACATGTTATATGTGCTAAAAAGGTCTAAAAAGACTTAACTAGTATTAGTGAATGCAAAATATGTCAAGTGATAGAATATGTACATCAAAGGTGCATCTAGTGTGCATATGAGAAGCATGAGCAATACATGAGCAAGGCACTCATGGGGCAAATTATGTAAATTACACAACCAATTATCAAAACATGAATAATTATGGACAATCCCCAAAAATTGGTACTCATTGGAGTCCAAAAGAGTGAAAAAATATCATAAAGGTATTTTTTTCAAACACTTAAAGTGTACACCCTACACATATATGTTAAACAATGCATGAACATATGAAAATCTTGCCTAAATACATGTTATTTTTTGCCACAAGGGGTCAACATCTAAAGCAGATCATCATTTAAAACAAAACCCAAAGTTAAGTTTTCCAACCTCCATTTGAGAAAATCTCAACTATGAACTTAAAACCCCCAAAAACATAATCTAAGGATCAAAATCAATGAAAAGAATTAAAAATTACCTTAGAGATGTTAAAGGAATAAAAACCGATTGAATTTAGTTGGGTTTTGATATAGAAATATTAAAATAAGGATTTGGAAGAAGATGGGAGAAGTTTAAAACAAATGTCCCACGAAATGCCTTTTAAAATGCTAATCTAGTAATTTTCGCGGGAAGTTAGGAGTTTTCGTGGGTAAGCCCTTCTCGCAAAGTACTTGTGAAACACTCGCGAAACTCTCTGTCCAAACTCGTGATTGAGATTATTTGCGAAATGACTCACGAAAACACCCAGAAAACATGTTTTTCACACAAAATCAACTTGAAAAACTTTTAAAAATATAGGTGATACAAATCACTTCCAAAAGTAAATAAAAAAAACAAAAATCTTTTTGATTTGATCCACATATGGTTGAGTACACACACATCACATTTGAACATGTACAAACACACAAATTAAATAGGCATTCATTGAACATTAGACTTGTGTGTTGTGTGGTGAATCAAGTATGAACTAGTCTATAGTCTAGTATGAAATTTCAATGATCAATTCAATCAAGTCATACACAACTAGTATGAAGTCAAGTGACCTATTTCACTTGTAAAAATGAACATATATGACTCATCACCAATGTATTTACATTTTGAGTGAAAACTTTTCATTTGGCTTTTATTTTTCATACTTTTGATCAAATAAAACTCAAATTTTTAAGTAACAGTGCCATGCATGAACTTTTTGATATTTTTGACAAATAAACCTTTGACTTTGGCACCATACATTTTAATACAAATTTGCTCAACTTTTTCCTAGTCAAACTAGTTTTCGAAGTAAGGCTTTTTTAGCTCTTTTCTCCTTTTAGAGATAGATATTTGTAGAGCTCTTTGAAAAAGAAAAAAAAAAAGTGAGGAGATATATAGGCACAAGTCTACGCATGTATCAAGATCAAGTAAGATTATTGACCAATCATTCATGACAGGCTTGAAGATCCATTTACAACAATCAAACGTAGATTTCTAAAAGTCGCTCACACTTAAAAAATGTGCATACATAACAAGCTAAACTCGTAAATCCACTACGCCATTAGTACGGAGTTACTAGGCCAAACTTACATGTGAAATGTGCTAAAAAATATTCGATCAAACTTTTTGAATTTTTCACTTTTTATGTGTTTTTGAATTTTTGCTCACACAAAACAAAGACAGAAAAGTAAGAGTAACAACAAAAACAATGCATATAAAGAGATGAATGATGCATAAATGCATGATAATAAAGCATCTAATGCATGAAGGGTCTTACAAAAATCGAAAGAATTAGATCGATGACCAAAATAGCAAAAATTCAACCATAGGAACCCTTCCTCATCCAAACGGAATGATTGTTTGGAATGAGTGTCTTATGAGAAGTGAGACGAGAGTTGGAAGAATGAGAATCGGAGATGCACATAGATATGGAGGTAAGAGCATTAACCACATGGTTCAACAATTACCACTTTCAATCAAATCCGGTTTAGCTTGCAAAGCACAACTTCCATGAAACTCAAGTTTTTCTTTTCTTTTGAATCTCTTAAGAGTTTGAAACTTAGAACAATGAGGTCTAAGATGACCAAAGACACCACAATGGTGACAAACAATGGGTTTACGTCTACTAAGCTTTTTAGGGAAGGATCTAACAATATGGTTTTGTTCTCTCTTCAACATGGAACATTGAAGTCTTATGTGACCAATCACACCGTAATGGTGACAAGTAGGAACAAACTTAGATCCACTCAAATCCCTAGGAAGAGACCTAAACGAAGGCTTAGGCTTAAGAGCCTTTCTCTCCACTTTTTGGTTTCTTTTGTGTGGAGGAATGTACACCGATTTGCTTTTAGAGATAGAACTCATACTAGGCACAAAATCGGGCAACACAACATGATTGTAACAAAGATTTTCTTTATTTTTAGCAATAGGTTCTGCAATCAAACACTTGGCATGCATCTTAAGAGATTCATTTTCACATTTAAAATCATCAACAAGTTTGTTAGACTAAATAAGTTTATCATCCAAGTTCATATTTAAACATTCAAACTCCTTTAGTTTTTCAAGAGAATGTTCAATAAGTTTCTTATACTTTTCAACCAATTTGTTGGATTCATTGAGCTTAGCAATCAAATCATCCTTTTCACAATGAACTTGCTCAAATTCCTACGAAACTTCTTAGCCTTTTTCTTTAAGAGTTTGACATTTGGAATATTAACAACACCCATAGATTCATGTAACATGTCATCACAATCATAAGGATTAATACTCATAGGGGCATTTCCACAAACACATGGCATGTTACACTCAATAACATCCAAAACATCCATAGAAGCATACAAAACACTATTCATGACAATAAACATAATGAGTCAAGGATATACAGAGGTAATGATACCAAAACAAGTATACCCACTCTAATACCACGTGAAAGGGTTTGGATTTGTGCTAAAAACACATGAGCTTGTTTAGATCCCAAAATTTAAAATTACTACTAAATTGCTTTTACTTTTACTTAATCAAAATGCGGAACAAGAGTAAATGTGTGTAATGAACCGATAACTACTCTAGTCCATAAACATTAACAATCATCAAGAAATGTAAAGCACAAGAGTAAGGAAAGAGAGATGCAAACACAAGATAACTCTAAGACGTGTTATCGAAGAGGAAATTGAAGAACTTGACGAAAAACCTTTCCATGACCCTTAAAGTCAAAATCGATCTACTAGAGAATAAAGTTGGAGTATATGAATAACAAAAAACCCTCCAAGCCTAGTCTACCCAATGTACTTGATCTCTCCAAGCTCCTGCTATCAACGGACTTCTCGGAGTCATGTCTTCTCTTGCTTTCCGAATCTCGCAATACGGCCGATTGCATCCGTCAAGCCTCACCAGCTTCTTTTGGCAAATTCCCAAAACTTTCCAAGCTCCAAAACACTCACTACACTCTGAAAGGGTGTGAGTTGTGTTTAAGTACAAATCTCCTCTCAAAGTATGACAATGGGGGAGGAAAGGAGAAAAAGGCTATTATGATTTCTCACTAAGGATGAGTAGCTCTCTCTCTAAAAGGTGGGTGTGTTGTGTTGTAGAAAACCTATCTAGGGTTTTTTCTCTCTGAATAGCCTCTCATACTTTTGTGGGTAATGAGTATATATAGTATGGGTGAAGGGTAAGAAAGTCACACTTAAAATCCTCTAGGCAAAGAGTTTTGCGGGTACCTTGCGGGTTGGCCCTTCTCACAAGACACTCGCGGAACTGATAGCATGTGCTTCTCACGTGCCTTTTTCGCAGAAACCTTTACTCGCGAGCTTCTTGCGAGTTAGTCCTGAAATTGATTCTTCATTTCATGCTCGATTCTTCATCAACTTAATACTAAACTCAATACAATAAAATCTCACAAAATACAAGGAACAAAATTAAAGCAAATACAATACTTTTTGTCATAGAATAAAGTCAACATAAAACATAGTTGTAAATCATAACTTTACACAAGTTTCAACAAATTAGCTAATAACCATCCGGTACAATAAGTTATAGTTAGCTCAATTGGTAAAATATATGATGGTCGAATAAAAGATCTAAGATTTAATCTCCGCCTATATCAAAAATCGATTAATATCTTAGTTTGATGATAAAGAGTATTATCAAAACTGATAGCTTGTGCTTCTCACGTGCCTTTTTTGCAGGAACCTTTACTCGTGAGCTTCTTGCGAGTTAGTCCTGAAATTGATTCTTCATTTCATGCTCGATTCTTCACCAACTTAATACTAAACTCAATACAATAAAATCCCACAAAATACAAGGAACAAAATTAAAGCAAATACAACACCTTTTGTCATGGAATAAAGTTAACATAAAACATAGTTGTAAATTATAACTTTACACAAGTTTCAACAAATTAGCTAATAACCATCCGGTACAATGAGTTCTAGTTAGCTCAATTGGTAAAGTATTTGATGATTGAATAAAAGATCTAGGATTCAATCCCCGCCTATACCAAAAATCGATTAATATTTTAGTTTGATGATAAAGAGTATTATCAAAAGTGGACGCCATAGGTTGAAACTCTCTATAAAAAAAAAAAAAAAAAAAAAAAAAAAAAAAAAAAAATCTAGTACAAAAATTAATCCAATCGCACATAACTTAGATTAGTATAACCCCATGAAATTAGTCAAATATCTACTTCTTCTACAATTGTTGGCTCTCTTCTTTCACTTATTAATTTTTATTTGGAGCTCTCAGCTTTGGGAATGAAAGAAAGATTTTAATAATTAAATATCGAAATACGTGCGTTTTCCATGTTACTAATTCCATATCCAACTGCCTCAATGATTCTGATAGGATATTTTTTCTCCTACGTTTTTCTTATAGCTGGAAGACTCCCAAAGAACAATAATGCTTCATGGAGAGGTGACTCCTGCTTAAAAGATGAGCTGCCGGGTGGCTATCATATGATTCTCAGCATCTTTGGCCATGGTTCATCATCAAGTTGGGCACAGAATACCTTCTCAAGGCGTTTGGTTCCTCAGCAAATTCCACAGACAAGATTGCTTCACTTGTTGATGGGGCAGATGGTGGTTCCCCAGGTGGGAAAATTGAAACATGTTCCTGAGCTATTGACTACAACCGGCCTGCATTAATATGTGCTACGTGCCCAGCTCTCGCTACAGAGACCGCTGCTGCGTTCATTGTTTTCAAAGACAGCATGGAGTACTCAAAAGAAATTCTTCCATGGTGCTGACAGTCTTTAAGTTCGCTACAAAGGGACAAGATGAAAACTACACTGGAGGTGTAGACCCATCGCCCATCTCCACCTTCCAATAGTTCCACTTGTTACTGGATGAGTTTTGGTGGAGTGGACCTCGGTTGTACTATGCAACTAGGAATTCTTCCTATCTTAAACTTGTTACAAATCCTCTTCTAGCCAATCAGATTGATGCTTCTTTGCAAGGTCAAGATCGTCTTGCAGTTAGCTGGGACAATAAGCTGCCTAAGACAACGAGATAGACAAAACTTAGTGCTCATACCTACCAATTTTTCTGAAGCTTCAACAGAACAAAAGGTGGTTTAATCCAGTTAAACCATAAAAGGCCTCGGCCTCTTCAATTTGTAGCGAATGCTGCTTTCTTAACTACACTATACTCTATACGGTCATTATCTTACATTCTATCTCAGCGTAAATGGTATTGCGGACCTGATTTTTATCCCGAAGAAGTACTAGTTGAAGTTGCTAGGACCCAGGTTGATTACATCCTCGGCAAGAACCCTTGAAATATGAGTTATGTTGTTGGCTTTGGTGATCGTTTCCCACAAGATGTGCAAGATAGAGCGGCATCAATTGCTAGCAACCAAAGCAAGTATGATAGTTGACAAGGATTGAGATGGGAGGGACATTCAACAGTGATGGTTTCCACGAGATAAGTTCCAACTATTGTTACACACAGCTGAGACCCTTGCATGAAATTCAGGTCTTGTTGCATCACTTGAAGTGATGCAACAAGACATGAATTCACTTGTGGCTTTGTCTAGTGAAAGGCAAGCTGGCATTGACAAGAACACCATATTCTATGCAATTCCTCCACTCACTTGTCACTTCTCTTCCACCACCACCTCATCACCTTGGATACTAGGTTTTTAGGTAGATCATCTGACTTGTGATTAGAAATTTTTTACTTCATTACATATTTTTCGCCCACCCAAATCTCCTTAGGCATAAATATTCATCTTTGCAACTCACTATATGAAGTTGGGCAAAGATTACTGGTTCTCACCTTTTGGAAGATTAATAAAAAAAATGTAATGTTTGCGTTGAATATTAATGACTAATACAAGAGAAAGTACTCTGAATTTAAATCTCTTTTCTTGGCTGAATCACTTTTCATTTAATCCCTGTCACACTTATATTTCCTCAGTTAAAACAAACCAAATATCAAGCATCCCTTTTATGAATAGAATGAAGCTTGAGACCTTTGGAATGCAAAAGCTTTTGTGCGGCTGCAGCCAAAGTAGCATTACTCTTACAGAAAGCAAACCTGATGTATCTTTTCTGATAGCTATGATCTACCTCAGAAGATTTCTTCAAGGATAAATTTGTATGAAAAAATCCACGACCTGGAACGGCCACTACTCCCGCCTGCTGTATCAATTCTTTTACACATTCTAACTGAAAGAATAAATATATGCATTAGCAAAATAAGTCTCACTCAGGATTGCTATAAATTATAACTGCTTATGACAGACCTAATGGAATTTGAAATGAACAGAAACAATGGTAACCCATTATTGTAATTTTTTAAAATGATTACACCAACAAAGTAGAAAAACACTTACATCAGAAAGGGGGCAATTTTCAGGAATCTCTGCAAATAAAAAAAATGAACCCTGAGGCTTAAACAGAATCTTAAAACCAACCCCAGCAAGCAACTTGACAATGTAATCTCTTTTTGCTTCATAATCCTGAGCAAAGCAGAAATGTAGTCAATCATGAATAATAATTAATGGCATAGCTGTGATGTTACATTTCAGTGACATCATATAAATGAGTGAAGTTGGACTATCAACCTCACAGAACTAGATAAGAATTAAAAAGTTGCTCTTTGGACCCTACTCTTCTCAATGATTCAAAGTATTCTGGGGGGCTTCTCAAAGCAGTCAAGGCAGCTTCCTGGAAAGGCGCTGGAGCAGAATCTGTGATTTTAACATGTATGTTTCTGATTGCAGAGGTGATAAAAGCTGGAGCAATTGCCCATCCAACCCTCCAACCTGCACCAGTTACTAAAACTGAAATGGAAAATCGGGTACTACAAAGGATGTAAAGGACAATAGCTAAAAGTTGAGATAAAAAAATTCCAAGAAATATGAATAAAGAATGACATTTTCCCAGCATGAACAAACTCAAATTAGAAGTCTTCTGTGTAGGATGTCAGCTTAACCTGTAACACTAAAAGTTTTAGACAAGGATGATGTGATTATAGTTCGCTCTTGCATTCCTGGAAATGAGGCAAGGGATATGTGTTTCTCATTGTCAAATGTTATATGTTCATATACCTGCGGAAACATCAACAAAGTAGAAGACAAAATCTTTAGATATTATAGAAATAGTTAATTCAATCTTTCTTGTTTGTCAGCACTTTCAGCCAAAAAAGCGTGCCATTGCTTATTGAAAGCTAAGAAAGAATGGGGATTGCAATTTGTTAAAAAATATTATTTAATATAACCAGAGTACATATATCAGATTTATAAAGTAAGTAATACTGTAACTTTGGACATGGCATAGACGCAACAGCAACAAGCCATCATGAGAAATGAGAAGATGAGAGAGGAACTCCCATTTTTCAAAACTTTCCTTAAATGCAAGTGATATTCTTAATCCTTTTTACATTTTCATTTGTTAGCAAGTCACTTTCTGCTTCCTCTTCTACCATCTTTCTTAGGATATTAATACCATCTCACTTTTTAACTAAAAAAGGTTAAAACAATCACATACCCTAACATCCAGTTATTAACCATAAGCCAAACCATATGCAGAAGAAGTTCTCATTATTGTTTCAGCCACAATCATATCACACCAATCCAATTGAGATGGCTGGTTCAAAATCAAAATTTATGGTGGCATCCAGTCTAACAACAAAGAATACGTGCTCTTAGCATGTGTGCATTCCATCTTTTTGCTATGTTTCGCAAAGGCACTAATTTAAACAATACCCTGGGTGTAAAATACATACATCCTCCCCACACCCCAAAAAAAGTCAGGTTATGAACTATAAGATGGGACAAACAGCTTACAAATTTTTGAAATGTTTACTATAAATCAAAAGACCATGAGGATACATGTGATGCCATGGGATGATCATCTAATCCATTCATGCATGATCAAGTTTGATAAGCCAAAGTATATCATCATACTTCATCTGTTATAGCTAGGCAATCCCTTGTGCGGCATATTCCAGCAATAATCTCTAGTTCATCTTTAGTGAAAACTTTGCCGGTAGGATTCTGAGGACTGCACAACTTTACATCAGCACATATCTAAATCATTATGCAAATATAGCATTTCTTTGCAAATAATTTGTCAAGTAATTCCACTTATTATTATTATATATGACAGATGGATCCCAAGAAATCAATTAATTTGGGTAAAACTTGCCATGTTCCTCTCTCTCTCTCTCTCTCTTTTAAATTTCCCTATAGCTTGAGACTAATGGTTGTAATCATCAATATTTCATAATCATTGTCCTTTAGAAAAACATGCAAGTCATGCCCCAATTCTATAGTGCCTATTGCCTCATCAACAGAGAGAATATAAAAACTTTCTTGTGAATTATGTTTATTTGATGTTTGTGACAAGGTCAAGGTAAGAACAAACTTTGGAGATAGAGAAGTAGAACAACATGAAAGTAGTCCTACAGCAATCCTTATAGGAATGATATTCTGCATGTCCAACAAATCACTTATGAAAATATTATGGTCAAGATTCTAATCAAATTTCATCAATTGTCATAGCTTTTTCTTTCAGTTTATGAAACAAAAAAAAAAAGATGCATTCTAGATTTCTACCAGAATCTCTATTCCATTGATTATAAATGTACTGTGAGTTCTGGAAGAATGCTTTTAGAGTGAGTACAATTTCTGAAAAACTACTTTTTTGTGTCCCCTTCATAGAGTTTACTCACCTGTTCAATACAATAGCTTTTGTTCTCCCAGTAATAGACTTCATGAGTTTGTTTGGATCCAAGGTCCAATGAGGAGGATCAAGTGCCACAAATACCTGTCATTTCCTTTTTTGTTAATGGTAGTAAGTAATTATGAATTTAAAAGTATCAAGTACCCTTGGTAATAACATGCAGCAGGACTAACTTATAATCTATGATAAAGACTTTAAGCCCTAAGTAATAATAAGAAGCTTACTGGGACTCCCCCTGCCATGGCAATACATCCTTCGTATGTTTCATATGAAGGGTCAAAAAGTACAACTTCATCACCTCGGTCTATGACTGTCCTTACATAGCATAGCAGTAAAGAGAATCACATATGTATTCGAAAACTGAAAAAGCTGACTCAAATAATAACATCAACTAACAGGAATAGCAAAGAGCTTACTTGCAAACACTGCTGCTGCAAATGCCTCGGTTTGGCCACAGCAAATAGCTATATCAGTAAGTGGGTTGACATCCAAACCATGCATGTTCTTCACTATCTTTGCCAAGTGGTCACATATTTCTTGCACATGCCTTACATTGCAACAGTTGCTCTCCATTAATTTCAAACAATTTTTTTTTTTAAAAAAAAAAGGAGCAAGTGTAGTTTTTGCATTGGTATCATATTAAGTTTCTTAAGTGAATGAATATGACTTTACAAAGGGTTATGTTTGTTCCTAAAATAGCAACCCTTCAAGAGGGTATAGCTCTTCATAAAAGGGTAAGAGGGTGTCTATAAATAGAGCCCAAGTCTCCTATTATTTGGAAAAGTAGTATTTTGCATAACAATTAATGAACAACACAAGCAAAGCTAACACATTCCCTGGGACTACGCATGCCACAACATAATAGACCTCGTTAGCTCTTTTCAGCTCAATATCATGTCAGCTTTGCAGCAATGCAATTTAGTTTTGTGGGTATAGTTCTACTCTGTTTTCTTTCTCATGGTCCAGTACAATTCTAGTAAATGACAGATAGAAAATGTGCCTAAAGATTCAAAATTGTGAATCGGGAAGCACAAAATCAAACAAAGTTTATAAACAAGGAATCAAACCCATATCAGGAATCGATATAAATAGCTCAAATTCATTGAAGAAGTTGCAGTGTTGAACACCAACCTGTACTGGTTGAAGTCTGAATTAATGGCAGAAACAGCTGCGTTTTTTATATGAGAAGGTGCAGGGAAGTCTGGGAAGCCTTCAGCAAGGTTGATAGCGTTGCATCGTTGAGCAAGATGAGAAAGTTCTTGAATGGGTGATGGGGTAAAGGTCTTTGCCACAGAGGATAGTTTCTCTTCCATTTACTCTGAGGCCTGTTCTTTACTTCTTTGATGCGTTCCTTATCTAAACCATTTCGGTGGAGAGTTTGAGGTGAAGTGTCCAAAATGTCTCGTCTCAGTGAATTTGTTAACTTATTCAAAAAAACAAAAAATTTGTATGACCAGACGCAAAAAAGGCCAAATACAAATTCTTGAACAATGTTAGGGACGTGTATATATATATATATATTTTTTACAAGCTTGTTAGCTAAAATAACAAGTTTTGATTAGAGCAACATAATTTTAACATGGGTCTTGATTTTATTTTTATTATACACCAATCATAATATGTCACTTCAATAATTTTTAATAAAATTATGTTATTAGACTGGAAAATTGATACATTGTGTAATTTATGTAGAACATCTTTGAACCATTTAATCCTAATTTTCAATAAAATGCAAGTAAACCAAATCGGTATTCAAACACAATCCTACTTATTCAAAGATGAGTAGGGTTGTAATTTATGTAGAATATCTTTGAACCATTTACTCCTAATTTTCAATAAAATGCAATTAAACCAAATCGGTATTCAAACACAATCCTACTTATTCAAAGGTGAGTAGGGTTGTCCCCCTCTCCCACTCTCAAATTGATGAAGTAACAAATTTTGTAAAAATCATCCATTTATAATTCCAACTTGGTAAACTTGGGCTTTTGACATGACGATCATTCAAAATAGGTCATGTTATGTACCAAATCGGTGCAAAAGTCTACCTAGAAACCCAACTAACAAACAACCCAACATGCAAGATTTGGCTATTGTTTTTTTTTTTTTTACTTTATCTCATCACATGTGGTATAAGCCCACTCGAAGAGATCTCTTTGGAGGGAATTTTTAGAAGTGTAGTTTGTAAGGCCCAAGAGAGGATTTGTATACATGATTGAGCCTGAAGGAAGAAGGAGCATGTGGGCTTGGAGCATATGCACTTCCATGAGTCCATAAGTGTTGCACGTGTGAGTCAAAAAGCCAAGAAAGGCTATGTTGCGACACATCCCTTATTTCACTCCATACTACACACTTGTTCCACCTGATTGACATCTAATATTAGATTCACTATCATTAAATTCTCATTGGCATAATCTCCCAAATTTAGTAGATCATTGTGCAAAAAATATTCAAAGTTAGCCAAGTCAGCCTACCAAAAATTAACATTAAGCCAAATCAATTTCATTTCTCCATGAAACTTAGAATCAAAATTGTCAAAACTCAAAAAAAAAAAAAAACATTATGCAAAGATTTCGAGCCAACCATAATTTCATTTAGTATTATTAATTTTCAGTAAAAGTTTGTTTACAATACCAAAATTTAATTTAAAAAAATTCTGCCCTAATGAATTCTTTTTAAAAAATGCGTTCTATTAATGCATTATCATTGTAGACTTACCAAACGTAGCCTTAGAAAAACAATGGGTGGTTTTCATTAACTAACAGTCACAGCCCAGTGACGTTAGAGCGGCGAGGCGAGTGATGAGTGGTGAGTAGTACCGCAATCATTCAAATTCAAAATGAATGGCGTTTCCGTTAATAAAGAGGAAATCCAGTCCCAGTTTCAGATCCACCGGTTGTTAGATTGGCTAAAAGAAGGAAACTTTTGAAACCCTTCCCTTCCCTTCTACCTATCTATCTATCTATAAAATCATGTCATGTCACTCACAGAGCCCTCCTCTCCATCTCATTTCGAATTAGTCTAAACAGAACAGAACAAACAAACAAAAAAAAAAATCACTATCTCACAGTCTCACTCATTCACTCACAGTCACACACACACTTTACCCTCAAATCTCAATCTCACTCTCTCTCTCACCGACTCTTCGATCTTCGATTCCCACGCCGACCAAAAAACCATGTCTCTGAGACCGAACGCCAGGACCGAGGTGCGGCGGAACCGCTACAAGGTGGCGGTGGACGCCGAGGAAGGCCGCCGTCGCAGGGAGGACAACATGGTCGAGATCCGTAAGAACCGTCGTGAAGAGAGCTTGCAGAAGAAGCGTCGTGAAGGCCTTGTTGCTCCTCAAATGCCTTCGACTCCAACTTCTGAAAAGAAGGTAACTGATTCTCTCTCTCTCTCTCTCTCTCTCTCTCTGATCAATAATCCTCTGCGTTTCAATGTTTTATTGCTTTTAACTACGATTCAATCCCCAAAATTAAAAGCTTCTCAGTGCTTTAGGTTTTAATTCAATACTCACTGTGACCTAATCAACAATAGGTAAAAGTTATCGATTTTGTCCTTCTAGCTTTTCTGTAATTGTTCAGGGACTAAATTGTAACGTTTTAGATTCGAGAAACGAGAAAATCGAACTCGGAACAAATTATAGAGATGAAAGGTGTGGTTTGATGTAAATGAATGACGCCTTTGTTGATGTAAAATGCAGTTAGAAAGTCTACCTGCCATGGTTGGTGGCGTTTGTTCCGATGACATGAACTTGCAGCTTGAGGCAACCACTCAGTTCCGAAAGCTGCTTTCGATTGGTAAATTTTCAATGTCATGTTGAAATTTTGTTCGTTTTGTACTGGTGGTGATTAGTAGGTTAACTTGTCTTGCTATGAATGTTTTACCAGAGCGCAGTCCTCCGATTAATGAAGTTGTACAATCCGGTGTTGTTCCTCGCTTTGTTGAGTTCCTTGCGAGGGATGAGTTCCCGCAACTTCAGGTTCGATTTTTTAAATTATGTTATTCGGTTTGGTACTGAATTCACGTATGTTATTCGTGTCGTTTCATGTTTGTTGATTTTTTTCTTCTATGGTCTTGGGTGTATTGTTCAGTTTGAGGCAGCTTGGGCCCTAACAAATATTGCTTCTGGGACATCGGAAAACACCAGGGTTGTAATTGATCATGGAGCCATCCCGATATTTGTCAAACTTTTAGGCTCTCCAGCTGATGATGTTCGCGAACAGGTGTATATTTCTAATTGCTATTTTGTATAAGCTTTATTTTTTTGAGGATTTTCTGCTGTTGATTCCTTACAGCTAAATTATTTGTCAATTGGTTGCTAACAAACCCCTTTTGAGTTGTAGGCTGTTTGGGCATTAGGAAATGTTGCCGGTGACTCACCTAAATGCCGTGATCTTGTCCTTAGTCATGGGGCCTTATTGCCGTTGCTGGCACAGTTTAATGAACATGCAAAACTTTCTATGTTGAGAAATGCGACATGGACATTATCAAACTTCTGTAGGGGCAAGCCACCACCTCCATTTGAGCAGGTGGTACACATAAAGCTGAGCCATTGGTGTCTAATGCATCTTTTTCTCATTTTCATATTTTGTTCCAGACATGCTTTTAAATTTTTTAAATCTCAATGCACAGACAAAGCCTGCAATCCCAGCTCTTGAGCGTCTTATACAGTCAAATGATGAGGAAGTCCTCACTGATGCATGCTGGGCACTATCATATCTTTCAGATGGTACCAATGATAAAATCCAAGCTGTCATTGATGCGGGTGTTTGTCCCAGACTTGTTGAACTTCTACTGTGAGTAAAGGATTTCATTAGACTTTTGAATTAGTTTTTGGTTTTTTTGGAGTTACAATCCTGTTTATTTCGTATGATATCTTAATGCTCTCAAACTTTTCTTTGATTAGGCATCCATCTCCAACGGTCCTCATTCCTGCCCTTCGCACAGTTGGAAATATTGTCACAGGGGATGATATGCAAACTCAGGTATTCAATATGAAAAATATAATTTTCCACTAATCTTCGTTCTAGAAAGTTGATTTTGATTATACTATTTTCTTTCTTTATAGTTGGATGAGGTACAATGTTAGTTCATGATGAGATTAGTTAGTAACTAAATTAAACTGTATATCCTCACTTATGGGCTAATATACCATATCATGCTCTTGTAGCAATGCTTCCCTATTCTATTGATTATTATGTAGAAAAATTAAAATGTCTTACTTTTCTGTATAACTTAAATGACATTACATCAATAGGGTGTGTCGGATATTTTCAGGATGTGCTACATTGGCATATGCCATTTTTGTATTTATATTGAAAGGATGCATAAGTATTTGGAGTTTGGATCATATCCTATTGATGAAGGTTTACCCAAAGGTTTTATGCTGGTTTAGCATACAACCTCCGTCCTCTCTCTTGGCTTGTGACTGGCATTTTTAAGTTAAGAGTACAAATATGAGGGTCATTTTTGGAATTAGATTGATCTTAGCACCTTTTGCATACAAATGCTAGACATCAACAAAGTTTGAAATGGTTTTGTGAACAAATCATTGAATGTTGTTGTTTTTCAGTGTTCATCAATTTTTTTTTTTCCTTTTGGCTGTGAGTCTTGATGTGTTTGATTGAAGTGTAAAGTTTATGCAGAGCTTTCTGTGTTTCTTTCTAGTGAGAAATGTACTTATGTAGGCCCCCCCACCCCCCACAATATACTCTGCAATTGACTCTAAATGCTATGGCTTACTACTGGGAAAGGGCTCTTTCAGCTGCCCAATTATTACCGAGATCTTAAGGATGTTAACTAATGAAAGGACTATTATAATCCCATCATTTGCAGATGAGATGTTCTAATCAGAATTATTAACAATCCAAATAAATTCAGCAAAACCATATTCCAACTACAACAAAGGCTGAAACAAAAATAAGAATTTTTTGCACAGAATATTAGTTTAGAGTTTTCAATATTCTTGAATAACTTTCAAATTATACATGTAAATCCAATGTTCTAGGTTTTTTCAAATTTTTAAATATTTTTATGAATTTAATTTAATTTTGCTCACTTTTTGTGTTTATTACTTTTGAAGGCACTTGTTTGTGTTCATTCATCCCTGTTTGCTTGTTTAGAATTATGTCAGGATTTCAAAACACTTCTGATTGGCTGTCTTGTCTTTCTATTAAGTTGTTTAATAGTTATCATATTGACTTGTATACATAATGAGCTGGTTCAGATTGATCCTAACCAGCTGATCAGGAACTACCTGTAAATTAATAAATTAATTAATAGAATACTATATCAAAACCGGTGAGAAGATAAAATTTCAAATGGCATATTTGCGTGAAATCCCTGTGGGATGCTGGTCACTCAATGAATATGGCATGTTTGTTAGGTTTGAAATGCTGTACTTTGCCTTGAGGAGGTATTTAATGCTTCCCTTTTTTTCCCTCTTTCAGTGTATGATAAATCATCAAGCTCTTCCTTGCCTCCTGAACCTGTTGACACATAATCATAAGAAGAGCATCAAGAAGGAAGCTTGCTGGACCATTTCAAACATCACAGCTGGAAATGTAAATCAGATACAGGTGGGCAAGTAAATTCATCTTTGAAAATGCACACTAATCAGTGAGTTGTCATGATTGTCTTTGATATCCTTTTTGGCTCAATAAACATTTTCATCCATCGATTGGATAATATGATGCTTACTGAATATGGCTATGGAAGAAATCTGTCAATTGCCTGTTAAAGTGGTGATATTATTCTTGTTAATATGTTGTGAAGATGATATTTAAGGCCTGTATTTTGAAACTTGCAGGCTGTAATTGAGGCTGGTATCATTCCACCCCTTGTCCAACTACTTCAAATTGCAGAGTTTGAGATTAAGAAAGAAGCTGCTTGGGCAATTTCAAATGCTACTTCTGGTGGCACCCATGATCAAATCAAGTATTTTTTTTCCCCAGTAATGATTTTGGTTTTTCTTAAATAGTTCTGCCTAATCGTTGTCTTACATGTAAATGTTTGATTTGATTAATGTCTGGTAGGTACTTGGTAAGCCAGGGGTGTATTAAGCCATTGTGTGATCTCCTAATTTGTCCAGACCCAAGAATTGTCACAGTTTGCTTGGAAGGGCTTGAGAACATTCTAAAGGTTGGGGAAGCTGAGAAAAATATGGGCAAGACAGATGTAAACTTGAATGCCCAATTGATTGATGATGCTGAGGGGATAGATAAGATTGAAAATCTTCAGAGTCATGACAACAATGAGATATATGAAAAGGCAGTGAAGATTTTAGAGACATATTGGGTTGAGGATGATGATGAGCCATTGCCCCCAGGTGATGCTCCTCAATCTAGCTTCAATTTTGGAGGAAATGAAGTTCCTGTTCCTTCTGGTGGATTTAACTTCAGTTGAAGGTATGCACTCTTACCACTTCAACTATTATTTTGAGATGCATATTCAGTGAAAATGACTTGAGGTAATTGCTGTGCATAGGTCCTCATCTGAGGGTCACTGTGAGCTCTTTACCTGTAGTTTTGGTTCTAGTTTGTACATATATTCTAACCTATTATTTAACTTAGAATAAAGGATGCTTTTTTATTTTTATAATTTTATTTTAAACATAGTATATGCACCTTCAAAAAAAAATGGTAAGTTACAAATGCACCTAGTAGGTCTTACACTCATGCCCTTTCCCTCTACCCATTCTTATGGGGATAGGAAGTGCCATTTGAACTAAAGTTCATTGGTTAGATACTATAAGAATTAGGTGTAATTATTTCAAGACATCTAGGGTTCAAATTCCCCCTCTCCCGTAGTAACTAGCGAATTATAAATAAATTAAAAAAGAAAAAAGAATGTTAGGTGTAATTTGGACTGCCCAGTAAAACATAACAACTAGATACATCTTGTGGGATGGTTTAGGGATAGTTTTGCAGCTTTTGCTTATTGCAACTGGCCATTTAGACTGAGTTTCATGCTGGGACTTGTTTGTTTGGGCTGGTTCTACCAAATGGGTTTTAATATTGAATTTACGTTTTGAGTGAGATTTGTTATTTGTTGGAAGTTTATTAGTACCATATGTCATGACCTTTGTTGGTAATTGAATCTGCAGGACTTCCGGTTGGCAGTGGAATGAAGTTTGGAGTCTAGGTTTGTGACATTGAATATTTTTCAACTTCTGGTGGCTAGGATATCTACTTACCCTTTGGTCCTGTTATGTTCGCGAGTCTGGTGTAGTTGAAGAGATCGCAGAAGTATGTTTGCTCTCTTACAGTGGTCCAATAAAAGGGGGTGTGTGTGATACCATGAATTAGGTTAGATTGTGAAAATTGTGGAAGTACTAGCAATCGCCAGAGAAAACCACCCGAACAATGTAGCAACCCCTGCCTCCATTTTATTTCTTTTCCTTTGCTGGTTACTCTTCCATTTAATTTCTTTTCCTTTGCTGGTTACTAAAATGGAAGGGCAAGGCCTGTTTGGTTTTTCCGCTTTATAGCTCAGAGCGATATGAGAAAAAGATACTTTATGTTTTTTATTTATTTATTTTTATTTTCAAGTGAAGGTCCTGTTTTTATTTATCAAAAAGAAAAAGAAAGTGAAGGTCCTGTTTTGATGGTAATAGGGGATCTCAAGATTTTGTCATTTTAGTAAGAAAGGTTTCTGTTCTGGATACCATGTGTTTGGTGATGAAAGATTTTTTGTTGGTTGTATTAATGTCAAAAAAGTCAAGGATTAATGAAGTTTATGTCTGGTTATTTCTTTAGCGAAACTCTATTATTGGTTCCTAAAGTTTACTTGATGTGCATAATTGGTTTTTTAAGTTTCAACTGAGTGTTTTTAATCCCTCAAGTTTCAAAATTGAGTGCTATTAATCCTTTAACTGTCATTAATATTATTGTCTATGTCGCTAACGAAATAGTGATGTGGTATTTTTAAAATTAATGTGGTATTTATTTTTATTTAAAAAAAAATTAGACATACCATAAACCCATAAAAGAAAATATCTAACCCAGTTCAAGTGGACCAAATCAAACTAAAAGTCCCAATAAAATTAATGAGACCCTAATACTGTCGTCCTCCTCCACGCAATGCTGCCTTCCTCTATTGGCAATAGCATCTCCTGCCCCGAGCCTAAGTAACATCATCGTCCTCCACATCCATTCTGATTCATGGTTGAGCTCACACAGCAAAAGAACTAAGGGCAATTGGTCAAAAGGCTATAAATTTAATTGACCTTCAACAAGGGGATCTCTATGAATAAACCCTCCATCAACTACATCCAATACAATGAAAGTCTTCTCTACAAAATTCACCTCCAATTATAGTTGGTACCACAAGAAAGCAAAAGCACATATGTACATAGCAAGTACAATCAAAACGGAACAAACCCAACTGAATAATCTACAAAACCCATGTCCAGAACCTTAATCATCAATTGAAAAATGCAACAACAGATTGAGTTGCTGCACAAAAAAATCATATGTTGCACAACCAATATTAAAATCATGGTGCTCTAGAAATTTCCTCATCAACACTCATATCACCAAAAGAGTCCTTCCTATCATGTCCCAACTGCCTAGGGACAACACAAACTAGATGGGTTGGCCAAAGATGAGAGGGGAGGTGCAAAGCAATGGCTGTGCGAAGCTGCGAGCATGACCATGAATCAAAGTGGTTGTCAAGGATGACGGCGCTGCTGTCGCGTGGAGAAGGACGATGGTCTTGGGCTATTACTCTCTTATGTTAGTTTTAGATTGATAATTTTTGTTTGATTCGGGTATTAACCCACTTGAACTGGGTCAATTATTTGCTTTTATGAGTTTATGACATGTATAGTTTTTAAATAAAAATAAATAGTAAATACCACATCAATTAAAACAATGCCACATCATTATTCCGTTAGCCACATAAACAATAACACTAACGGAAGTTAACAAAGGATTAATAGTGTTTAGTTTTGAAACTTGAGGGACTAATAACACTCAATTGAAAGTTAAGGGACCAATTGTGCACGTCAAGTAAACTTCAAGGACCATCAGTGTAGTTTCGCCTATTTCTTCCCCCCCACCCCTATACGCGCAGGAATCTTGTGTTTTGTACACCTAACACTCCCAAGTGTTAGTGTGACATGCAGATTCTAGTAAATTGCCTGCTAGGGTCGTGAAGGGAGGGATGGTTGTGGGGTCTGTACTCGTACTTATTAGTTTGTGCCAATTACTATCTTGTGTACATATGCTTTGAATCTTAATCAAAATTTAAAGGGATGTTTTGTTTTGACATACTACAATGAAAACGATTGGAGGCCACAAACATATTAACAAAGAAAAAGTTTTCCCCGCGGCTTTTGGTTTTGCAGGGTGGGTAAAAAGCACTGTATTTGGTTTACATAACGGAATATACTGGTTTGGTTTAATTTTACACTAGCAGTCAGCAGGGAAAAAAATTCCCCCCTAAAAAGCACTGTATTTGGTTTAATTTTACATAGCAGTCGGCAGGGAAAAACAATTCTCCCCCCCTTTTTTTCCTTTTTCCTTTTTCTGTTTTCTTGGTTATGGCCGAACACTCATTACTTGACAATGCATGAATACTTCTAAGATAGATGAAGCAGCCAATGCCCTGCTCGGTAATTCTATAACGGCCAAGTGCACACTTCCCCATCCCCTCCATTGATTAGAAAGGGGGTGGGGCGCGGGGGGGAATAATAACTGCATGTGAGAACAAAACTGAAGATGAGGCCCTGTACACAAAACCTATGGCATTTTTACAGCAATGTACTTTCCTTTTAGCTTATGCTACAGGGTTTGCACCATTACCGTTCATCCTCCTTTTTCGGTTACTATGCGTTTGAGCCATCTCTGTCCAAGACATACCATTTTGCTATTAGGTTTTTTTTGGCTGAGTATAGTGTTCCAAAGAGAAGAAGAATATGGGAAAAAAAGAAGAAGTAAAAAACAAAGAGAAATGCTATGTCTATAATATTTTCACAACATTTTTATAATATATCCTAAATGGCAGATTGTTATGTATGGGTAAAAAGATATTGTAGACGTGGTATTTATGATTCAAATTAGAATCAATAATAACTTTTCACCTACGATTTGTTATAAAAATGTGATGGGCGTAACGCCTTTCAAAAAACAATAGCCACAAGTTTCGAGAGTATGAGAATCAACTGCACTGTAGCTTCCAAATGCACGGTGGTAGCACAAAATGCCGTTTAGTAATTAGGGTTAAGTTTCTCTGTGGACGTTTGTGCCGTTTGTGGTCCTAGTGATTTGGATGAAAAAAGTGTATCAATACGCATCAAAAACCATTACGAGGTAAATGTGGCGAGAATATTCTATAAACGTTACCACGTGGGTATTTCTGTAAAATTAGTACGATTTGAAATTCATGTGCCAGTACACGAAAGAGCTAGGAACCAGCACCTCTAATCCTATGGCTGCCAAACCCGTGAAGAAGATTGAAGGACTAGGACATTCGGCAAACAGAGATTGTTGGATTTGGACAAATGCATGTAGGACCATTGTCTCTGTCTCCTCTATGTATTTGCTATTCATGCAATAGTGTATTCAATAACAAGAACCAAACTGTTCAAACTTCTACATACAGGGTTCTTAAAGTTGAGTCCACAATTAGTCACAATCTTGGCTAAAATTTAAAGACTTTTTGGGAAGAAAGAGATGAAAAACCAACTAACTTCTTCCTGTGATGATGATGACGAGTATGAGTTATCTAGAATGGTTCATTGCTGGTGGCGTTCGGCTACCAAGTTTGATGAATGTGCTAAGCTCAAGTTTGACCTTCCCAACATTTCAAGTCTAACACCTAGGCTTAAAGTGCTAAGGGAGCTGGAAAGGTTGGCTTTGGTTGCACCTGATGGGCTTCATGAGCTTCGGCACAAGCTGCTCTCGTATCGCTCGGGTGATTTTTGGGTTCCTATAGGAGGGATCAGCAAGGAAGAGATGGATATCCCACCAACTATTACAATTCTCTTGGTGGGTTTCACTGGTTCTGGCAAAAGCTCACTTGTAAATCTTATGTACAGTGTTCTTGGACGCTCTGGACTCATACCCTTTGCTCAAACAGCACTAGGTAAGCTACGGTTATGTAGGCTCTCTAATTTTGGTCTATAATGTGCATTTTTGTGCCGAGTGCCAACAATATAGTAAAGCTATTTAAACTGTTAATTCAGAGTGATAAAAACTTCAAATAATTCTAGCATTGAAGTGATATTTTGTTGTCTATTTGTAGGTAGTTCTTCGGATTTCACTACTATGTTTTTGGAAGAGCACAATGTGTTGAGGTCCACACAAAGTGGGTTTTGCGTTTATGATTCAAGGGGCTTTGATTATGCTCAAATGGGTGAGAATCTTGAAGAAGTGTCCAATTGGATGACTGAGGGGGTTCATCATAATCAGCCATGTTTAAGACCGGGAGATGATGCATTGACAAAAGCTGATACCGAAATTCTTACCTTGAAATCATCTCCAAGATACGTGAAGAGGAAAGTGAATTGCGCAATGGTTGTGGCTAACATAGCAGAGATCTATAAAGCTTCAAAAGCTGGTGATTTTAAGCCACTGGAGGCTATTAGAGAGCTCTTCTGCTGTCCTGTTTTACGAAAATCCAGTAAGCCCTCTATAACTTAAGATCTGTTTATTTGAGTACTTTTTTTTTGTGTCTTAAGTATATATAATCAAGCAAGATTGTTGGTTAACTTTCTTGGGTCACATTTGATTGTTATGATCTTTAGAGGTCATGATAATTATTATGTTGAATTGCAGATGTAAGTTGCATGATAAGCAATATTCAAAGCTTTATTCAATGAGCACAAGAGCTCTTGTCTATAAAACGTAGTTATTGTCTCTTAAGTTTGCTTTCAATCTATCATATATTAGTTTGCATGACAGACGAGGGTCACACCAAAGACTAAAAGTTTAACAGTTTGTTATAATCAACCTTTTCTCAATCATGACTAAATTGTGTACATCCTAGTCTCCTACAGGAAGAGGATTGTGACATTAACTAATTAATCCCACCTAGAAAATCTACGCTGCAAAGGTCATACTGATTCTGTTTTAGGATCTGTTCTTGTAAAAGGTATACTAAGTCATCTGTGTAACAATTTAATGAGTGAATATCATGTAATTTAATTTTTAGCCCAACAACCTCATGTGATAGTTGGTCCCACCAACCTCCCACATACTATTCATTTATTAGATTTGATTGTTAGGACTTGTGGTATAGCCGTTGTAACTTATAAGAGATACTTATTACTTTAGTCAGTAAGTCATGGTAAGTTTGGCATGTCTCCTATTGTAGTGAATACAAGATGATATATTTCATGTTGGATCAATTGTGGCTGCAGATGAGGACCCTTTCTTGATCTTGACACATGGTGACTTGTTATCAACGGAGGAAAGGATCGAAGGTCGACTGAAAATATGTGAATGGCTAGGCGTATCAGAGACTACTGGGGTGTATGACATTGTGTGCCTCACAGAGTATGGATATCTTGCAGAAGATTCAGACCCCGTCACAGCCTATGCCTTAACTGAAGCTGTTTATAGAGGTTTGCTCATATCAGATAGGGGCCACTTTCCAAAGAAAAACCTTTGGGATTGGGCAGCGCTCATATTGTCGTGGCTTATGTGCTTCTTTGCTGTTTTCTTCACTTTCCTTGCTGATATTTGCTCCAAACTTGGACAGAGGGATAGACTGAAACGGTGAAGGATGTTGCTCCATAGTGCTAGGAAGCTTTTGTTAGTCTTTAGTTTAGAGTAACAGTACACTAATGTGTCTTTTGCTATTTGTTGTGTGAGGACTAGGTCAGATTTGATATTGGCTAACTCGAATAAGTGTTCTGTAAATAAAATATTGAAACACTTTATGAATTCTAATTTATCTTCTGATTATGGGATGTACCCTTGACCCCATGAGTCAATGACTGTATTCATGTTGCTTCTAATAAATAAGACCAAGAGTATTTGCATCTGTTCCTGCCGCATTACACAAATAACTGATTTTTTTTGGTAATCAGGATAATATCATTAACTAAAAAACATCAACAACTGAGCATTTACGCTCATACACAACTCCATTAGCATCTAGGCTGAGCAAAAGGGCAACATCTCTAGGGGGGAATGGAAAATTACAAAATCATGGGAAAGTAGAGCTCCTCTTCTAGCAAGGACGTCGGCGCACTTATTGGCCTCTCTATAGCAGTGTAGAACTCTAGTTCTCTGGATCTTCTGCAGACCAGCCTTGCAGTCAGCCATAATAGTATCATTGCTATTAAAACTACCCTCATCCTTCTGCAATAACTCAACCACCAGCTTGGCATCAAGTTCAATTAAGACATTGGGCAAGTTTAACTCAACACACAAATTAATGCCATCCCGCAATGCCCATAGTTTCGCTGCCAGATTGGTGGTGTGCCCAATGGCTCTAGAATATCCACACACCCATTCCCCATGATGGTTACGGATTAAACCACCTCCACCTGCTTTGCCTGGGTTACCTAAGAGAAGAGCCATCTGAATTTAATTTGAACCAATGCTCCGGAGGAGGCAGCCACCAGACCTGAATAGTTGTCAGCGAGTGGCGGTGTCTTTCATTCACACGGAGAAAGGCGAACTCAGATGCTTTAGCAATTGTTTCAGCCATAACAGTCTTTTTGTTGTGCTGATTCCTGAAGAAAAAATTGTTACGTCTAAGCCACAGACACCACACACCAAAAGTAAAGAGAGTGCTCCAAGTGATGCCCACAGAGGAATGAAGATGAGAAGTACAGTTAATCCGCAGCCAAACCAATAAATTTGCGCCATAAAACAGATTGGACTGAATTGGAGGGGAAAAGAATTCCAGAAATCCCAAGCATGTCGACAATCTCTCAATGTATGAATAATGGATTCTACATCAGCATTACATAACGGGCAGCAAGGAGGTATGTTTAGGCCTCTCATATTTAGAACTTCTCTGGTTTGTATGCTTTGGTGAAAGCATTGCCAAAGAAAACATTTGATCTTGGATAGCGTAGAAATTTTCCAGATCCAATTTCCCATGAAATGATCACAATGGGGGTTGTAATGCGTTGTACATGGTAGCTTATAAGCTTCCTTAAGCTCGAACTCCCCATTTGGCGAAGAAGACCAGGAAATTTTGTCTACCCCAGTCGCTGACATGGGGATGGGAGTGGCTTTAATTTTCTGGCCTAAAGAGAGAGGAAGAACAAATGATAAGCACCCCAAATTCCAAAAATTGTTCTGAGTAATATCCCTCAGCAAAATAGTATCCTCATTCCTCTGAAAAGGGCCTGCAGTGAGGCTTCTAATAGGTCCATCGCTCAACCATTTGTCATGCCAGAGGGATAATAAACTATTCTTGCTCGGAATCCACTTAATGCCCTTCTTGAATATTGTTTCACCTTTACTAAGAGCCTTCCACATCGTTGAACAAGATTTGTTTTTGAATGCAAAAAGTCTAACTCTTCTAGTATATTTATGTGCAAGAACTTTAGCCCATGGTGAATCTTTCTCTTGATGAAATCGCTAGTTGAGTTTGACAAGTAAAGCCAAATTCTTTTCCTTGGCCGATTGAAGACCAAGACCGTCCTCCTTTTTTGGTTTGGTGATTTTCGACCAATTGACTAGATGGAGCTTCTTTTTGTTATCCATTGTACCCCAAATGAAGTTATGACACAATCTATCAATACCTTGGGTAATCTTTGATGGAAGGGCAACACATTGCATTAAGTAATTTGGGATAGTGGAAAGAGTAGCTTGTGTCAAAACAAGTCATCCAACAAAAGATAGAAGATGAGCTTTCCAACCCGCAAGTTTGCCTTGAACATGCTCAATCACCGCCCCAAAATCTTGCGGAGATAATGTGTGCTTTAAGGGAAAACCAAGATACTTACCCAATGATGGAGTGGAGTGGAACTCCAATATGTTGCAAAGCTCCTCTCTACAACTATGATCCAAATTAGGTGAGAAAAATACCTGAGGTTTCCCAACATTCACCTTTTGGCTAGAAATCTCACAAAACGTGTCTAGCACCTCTCTTACGGCCTGGCAATTTTTAACATCAGCTTTCACAAATAGAACAAGATCATCCCCGAAGAATAAATGAGAAAAAGGCAAATCACCCCAAGAGGCCGAAATTGGATCCCACAAATTATCTTCACATTTATTCGTTATGAGTACCCCAAGGATTTCCATGCACGGGATGAAAAGATAAGGGGAGAGGGGGTCTTCTTACCTAATACCCCTTGAAGGCTGAAAAGTATCCAGTGCCCCACCATTAAAAAGAATGGAGATGGATGAAGACAATACACAGCTCAGAATAAGGGAGATGAGGTGGCTAGGGAACTTAAACAAAGTAAGAGTGTCCTTAATAAAACTCCATTCAAAATGATCATAAGCTTTCTCCAAATCAATTTTAATAGCCATGATTCCTTCCCTACCCCTCTTGTTGGATATTGAGTGAATAAGCTCCTGAACAATGATGGCGTTATCAACACCCTTTCTCTTAGGCACAAACATTGTTTGAAGTGGTGAGACAAGGTATTCTAGGGCTGGTCGGAAGCAAGCCACAATAACTACTGACCCATAGGCCTATGCAACACAAATAACTGATGTTTCTCTGTGTTTGTGTGATTTAACTATCCAAATATATTTGCAAGGTTTAAGGCTGGTCAATTTTCAAATTTCATTTGGATCAGTAAACCTTTATGGAGGCTGCGTGAGATGCCTTGGGTCTGAAACAAAGACATACTAATTAATCTGGCTTTTATAACCTATTTACCTATTGCACCATAAAATTTCTCTGGATTTCACTTTTCCAAATTTTTTTTTTCTTGTTGTATCGGTATATGTTACATCGTTCATTTGTTCTTTCAAGAACATCCAAAAGGCATGACTTGCGTTTCTTTACTCATATATCATTGAATGGCTAAACTGCTTCTCGGTATTAAGTACAGCTGGGTTGATTTGACAATGGGCTCGTTCATTGTTGCCCCCACACCACGCTGCTCCTCTCTTGTTATATTGAAATTTTGAAATACATGGCTCTTGATTTCATTTATTTCAAAAACTCACCTGCCATGCATGCATGTATGCTTGGCAGTCGCGCTATTGTCAACAACTACTGAACAGGTTGAATGATATGAATATCTATCTCTCTATTAATATCTAAAAGCTGAGGCATAATACTTCTGGTTGTTAAGCTCCAGTTGAGTTACATTAGTATAGCATTTTGATTATCTTTGGTCCAATTCGGCCCATTCAGTTTATTTCGGTTTACTTTGGTCCATTCGGTCTATACGGTCCATTTCGGTCTAGTTTGTCTCATTCGGTTCATCTCGGAACAATCAAGTCTACTTTGGTCCATTTCGGTCTAATTCAGTCCATCTTAGTCTACTTTAGTCTTTTCCTTTTTAGAAAAATACTTCAATCTAATTCAATTATATTCGGTCTACTTTGATCCATTCGGTCCATCAAAAACACACCAGAAGGTGCAAACTACTTGAGTTATAATGTTCTTGGCACATGGTAAGTAGTTATTTTAGGAATATCAAATATCAAATAACTTTAACTAACGAGATGAAAGAGTTTATAAAAGACTACCATGACAGAGAGGTTCTTTAGCCTAGCATGTTGAGCAAGTCTGATCTATCAAAATATTTCATAAAGGTAGGCCATAGGTGAAAAGCATGCTTTCTAAACTTGATATCAAGATGTGCGTTTATTGTTCAAGCACTTCAATAATCTTTTTTTTTTTTTGGTGAAAAAAGCACTTCAATAATCATTGTCTGGATTATATGCCTTTTATCTATTCCGTTGCATACATCATGTAAATTGCTTTTAGCATTAAGATTCTCCATCACTGCTCTTGGAACAACTTATATAAGCATTGCATTAGTTTTTGCCTTATCCAAATTTTTAGTTATAAACAACACAATTTGGATGTATGTGGCAATATACCCTACCTTGTGTGGTTCTTATAATCACATTCGGGATCACAGTTTCATTTGACACTGAAACTATTTGTTACAAGGCATGCTTATCTGTACTGAAACTTGCATTAATATCATATTTTGTACATATTTTGCAAATGTGTATAAATATTGTACACATTTTGTGTGTCTATAATGTAAGTTTACATTGTTAGTGTAATGTAAACCGAGAGTTTTTCTATTAGAATAAAAAAATAGTTCTAAACAATATATGATGAAAAAGCAAACAAAAATGTTTATGTTGTGTTTCAACCACAAATGATGAAAAAAACTCTCTTTTTCCCTCTTAGGAGAACGGAGGTAAATGATGGAATTGCTTATAAACTTAAGCAAATAAACCAATTTAGGTACAGTACCTTAGATTCTCTTTTTAAGATTTTACCATGTATCTACTTAACTAAAAAAGATACTTCCATGTTATCAAAAAAAAAAAAAATACTTCCATCTTATAAGAAAGAATCTACATGGTAAAATTTTAAGAGGGAAATCTAAGTAATAGCACCTAAGTACTGTATTTAAGTCTTACTCATAGACCAAACCATAAATCATTTGGGAATTATTTTGTGGAGGCAGATCAACAAGAGTACCCTCTATTCCTCATTGTTGTTTTTAATAGTTTTGTTCTGTCTGGGGTCTTTGGACCACACTACAGGAAAGAAGTGACTGAATGGGTTCCACTCTGGCTTTTCTTTATTGTGTCTGGTCCTTAAGACAAAACACAAATAAAGAATTGGTTATCTCTATGCGCATATGGACCAGAATATATGGCCGGACTTTGTCTGTTCTTGCATCTTTTATGCCCTTGCACTTGTTTTTTTCTTCCAAATGATTATATTTCGTGTTAACTGCTTACCCAATTTTGTTGTTTGAATTCTAAATTCTAAAAACATTTAATTACAAAGTACCAAATTCTCATTATTCTAGCTCCTTTCGGTATCTCTCTTCCATTATCATCATCCACATACAGAATTTAGTAGTGGTGTAGTTTTTCTTGTTTCAGTTTCTTTCACACTATACTTGGTCTTTTGCCCTCACTTTCTAACTTTTTGCATTTAATATTGCTAGCATGTAGAGAGTGCGAAACAGTGCGTTGCATAGGCAAAATTAAAATTTTAAGCATTTTCTTAATGAATACTTTGTCTCCAATGCAAGAAGCAAAATCAGTGATGCTTAGCTTTAATTAGCCTTTGAGAAAGGCTAGTAGGAAAGTAATACAGTTAGTTACAGGGCATTACTAATACCTTATGTTTCTCTCTTAGTTATGGGTTAAATTTGTTGCAAACAAACTGTTTTAAACACGCTCTTAAAAGTAATTGAAATTAATTTCAATTGTTTTTGAGACGTGGGTAAAACTGTGTAAAAATACTGGTATTTGTTAGTTATTAAAGATTTTCTTTGGGTGAAACAATATTGTACTTCTGCGGTTGATCTGACATTTGTTGGCTAAGTCCTTAATGAGACCAAATCTATTTTATTTAAGTTATGGGTCCGTTTGGATTGAGCTTATTTTTGCTGAAACTGAAAACTGAAACTGAAAACACTGTAGTAAAATAATTTTTAAATGTGTGAATAGTGTTGTGGGACCCATTTTTAATGAAAAAGTTGCTAAAAAGTGATATTTGTGGGTCCATAAACAGTGCACGAATGCACTGTTTACTGTGCAAAAGTCAACAAATGCGGGCTGAACCAAAAAAAAAAAAAAAAAAAAACCGCAGAACAAAAACGCAGACGCCAGGAAACTTTAAATGAGGCTTTTCCTGCGAAGGTGTTGGATGTTGGTAACCAGCATTTGGTTCCTGTACTGTTCTAGAATAGGAAATTTGGGTTAATTTTGTACTGTGCAATATATCTTTCTATTAAGGAGCAAACAGATATACGAGGATTAAAAAAAGAAATGCTCTTCCCGTTGAAAGTATCAAAAGCACCGTATGGATCGCCAAGATGAACAAATTACAAAAAAATAAATAAAACTAGTAATTCTTTGAAACTGATTCTTGAATTCTATTTTAAATAACACCTCCTCCTACTTATAACTCCCCATAAAATACTTCACAACTTATTATCCGAAAATAAAGACTAATAAAGTAAAATCTTCAAACAATATATATATTTTTTAATAATTTGATAATGGAGAGAATTTGAATCTTACATCTTTCTGTTAAAAACATCAACAAATGTAGTTGAGTTACAAAACTTTTGTCTTATGCCTATAGTAACTGTCACTTATAATGTCAATTCTTTTTGTGGTCCAACCATGTCAAACTATTTATTAATATTAAATTGAAAGTGTAGCTACAATTCTAACTATAGCTTGTCTTTCATTATAGAGCATCTGTCTAACAAGATCAATTAATTTTGAAAAGTTGATCAGTAAGTAGTTTATGTTGTTGGTTTCAATTAACTTAATTAATAAAATAAAAATATAGCTTATATTAAAGATCAATTAATAGCCCTTGACCGCTCTTGGACAAGACCTTATTTTGATGAAGAATAAGTAATATTAACACGTCACTAGTGGAAAATGGTGACTTGACCCCAAGATAAAGATACTCCGCAAAACGAAGTCTTGTTGGCCCAAGGCTCCAAACACTAGGCCACCAATAGCATTGGTAATAACCTCTATCTTACTATCATATCCTCAATTAATATGAAATTCCGACATGTTTGAATAATTTAAATGGCTGAGATTTCTCGTGCGTTTAGATTTAACAAAACATACAAAAAGTACCCGTGTATGGTGCAAAGACAAATGATTCCAATGTTTGGGGAGTTTATAAGTGGTGTTTTCGTCATTTTAGAACATATTAGAGCTAGGGTTTTTGTGTTCTTTGTTTTGCGGCTTTGCTTTGTTTATAATTGGAACTTTGTGTTGGCCTTTTCCATTATGTTATTTCTCGCAGCTTCTCTTCCCCTGTTTCGCTCTGTTCGTCTTTTTTTTTTTTTTGCCTAAGCCACATTTCACAATAGTCAAATTCTTCTGACTTTCTCATTCTCCATCCCAATTCGTCTATTTTCTCATTAAGATACTCACTCTCTACCTATGCCTTTAACAAGCATCACCTAAAGGATTTGTTAAACTTACTACACCAACCATTTTTCTCGCTAGCTAGACAACCAACCAAACTTGGCCATTATTACTGGGTTTTGTTCAGCTTCTTAATTGGAATAGGTGGTAGTGATCAATCATGGAATCAAAGACAAAAGTGAGTATATGATCTCTTGCTCTATAAGGGTTTGAGTTCGTTTCTTGTTTAAATGTACACTATTCTATCTTATTTTTCTGACTTGATTACATAACCTTATTCCTTTGAAACAGAGTTCAGAGTCAAAGGACATGAATAGCACACTGTTAGGTGGGGTTGAAGAGCTCAAGAAAAGCTGTACAGATTGTCATACAACAAGAACACCTCTATGGAGGGGTGGTCCAGCTGGGCCAAGGGTAAATGATTAGTCTTATTCATATTGTGCCCTTATTATTTATTTATTTATTTTATAATTTGATAGTTACATCAACAGATAAAATGCAAGTTGAGCTACAAAGCTTGGCTCTCTCTACGTTTTTAATATAACAAACTATTAGATTCTTTTCTCATATAATATACAATGTTTGCAGTCTCTTTGCAATGCATGTGGGATCAGATACAGAAAGAAGAGGAGGGCGCTTCTGAGTTTAGACAAAGGAGAAACAGAGAAGTGCAAGAAGAATAGCATTAATAGAAGCAATAAAGGCAAGGTGGGAGTCAGATTGAAGCTGGGATTGATGGCTTTAGGAAGAGAAATGGGCTTGCATAGATCATTGGGGAAGGAGAAGCAGATTATGAGGAAACTAAAAGAAGAAGAACAAGCCGCCATGCTGTTGATGGCTCTATCTTGTGGCTGTGTCTACAACTAGACCAATGAAAAGAAAGAGAATCGGAATTTTATTTTTCCCTTCCTTTCTTTGTTTGGGTGGAAGGAAATTAAAGTCTCCATGGTCTTTTTTACTTTTTAGCTTTCTCTTTGACCTTTGGACCCAATCTTGTTACTGCTAAATGGTTCCATTTTTGAGTCTTCATGAAGAATTGGAAGTGGATGTAAAGGAAAAGCATTTGGGATTTGACACGAAGAGATGGTGCTCACAAAGATTGAATTACTTTTTCAGTTTTTTTTATTATTTTATTTTATTTTTTATGTAGACCTTTGCTTTTTAGCACGAGGGGACAATGCATTGTTTGTGCTGCCAAATAAGTAAATAACAAGCTGTTGGTCAATTGACCTCGCTAAATTTGTTCACAAGTTGGATTATTTTTCTAGCTCAGATTTATTCGAAATTTTGAAATATTCATAAGACCGAGGAATAAAATATTAGTAAGAAATTTGTGTATTTGTGTTGAGACTTAAAAAGAGTACCAAAATTCGGTTCTAGAATCTAGAGTCAAAAGCTGAGACAAATTTGATATACGAAATCATCATTACTCATGAGGAGCAAACCCGAGTGCAATGCCCTACTAATTTAGTCCATTTCATTAATGAGAAATGCTAACAAGTGCCCGCATTAGTTAATAATTTATTTTAAAAAAAATTTTAAAGGAAATAAAAAAAAGTAATTAATATTTGGATAAATTTTTTCATTTCTCATAAAAGTGATATCAAAATTTTTCTAAAATGGATTATTAATGAATGTCTTAAAACACTAGTTAGCATGGAAAATTATTGTGTACTTCTGGAGTACCATAAATACGTACTCCCTCCTCTCACATGAATGATGGGTTCCACTAATTAAATTCATGATAGGATTCACCATTCATGTGAGAAGAAAAAATACGCATTTATGATACTCCGAGAGTACCTAATAATTTTCCCGTTAGCATAACCCTTCATTAATTGTTCATAACTTTATTTTTTTATTTTTTTTATGGGAGTTCATAACTTTACTTGATGGTACAAATTTAACTAGACTTAGCTTAAGAGTACTAGATTATTGATGAGCTGTATTCTGTAATATCATAATCGTGTACCAGCATTCAGCCAAAAAAAGAAAAAAAATTCGTGTACAAGCTAGCAGTTTTCTACTTTGACCGCAGCTTATTAAAGTCAAAGTTTTGGGCTTTGAAATTAGAAAAATGATAGGTTTATAATATTTTTACAACAAATTATGTGGTAAATTATTATTAATTTTAATTTATTATTAAATTATTTTTTTTAACTATTAATAATAATCCATAACAACTTGCTACTTATAGGATTTACTATGAAAATATTGTGAAAATATTCTATACATAATACTTCTCTTAAAATTATTTCATATTTTTAATATATATATATATATATATATTTTGCTTAAGCATATTTTGAATAAGCTAGATTTAGTGAATAGATAGTAGTTAGTGGTGGTATCCAGAACCAGAAACTAGGGATTATTGTGACCTAGTCTATCTCTAATTTTATGTAAAATACATACAAAAAAGTGATACAATTATGACATTTTTATAACAAATTTTAGGTTCAAGTTGTTATTGACATGGATGTATTATATTTTAATTGAAAAACTTATACAATACTTAAAGAAATATATCTAAATTTTATCCACACTATCCGTGAATTTTTACATGCTATGGAGGCATTGTATTTTGATTCTATTCATCTATGAATGAAAGTGATTCCTTCTTCAAAAGAAAAAAAAAAGTGTTCAATTATTTGTTGTACTAATTGAATTTAATCATCCTAAAAAATAAGATTACATTATTTATAATTTATGAGTAGATACAATCATGTAAACTAATTGATGCAAAGCATGACATGAACTAAGAGCTGTCCAAATCTTCTAGGGCCTGCCATATCAATCATTCCAAAAGCTTACTCTACTTTCTACTTTCTACTTTCTACTTTCTAGATACTGTGGAATCAATTTCTCCATCTTTCTAGGCTTTTGCCTGGAATAGATCTCCACGCTTCTGGATGCATCTCATAAAAATAAAGTACAAGGGACTATAAACTGCTTCCACGTCATTACTCAAACACACGTGTCTTCTCCACTTCTCAATTAGACCAACACCAAAGAAACCCAAAAAATTAAGTTGAGCAAAGCAAACTATTGTTTAATAATAGGCAAAAGCCAAAATGCAATCAAGATTAGCAGGCACAGCAGTAAGGTGGTCTTGGGTTTTATCTCAAGCCAACAAAAAACAAGCTCTCCGTAGAGGACTTGCCTCGGCCTTGGCTGGTCGCACTGCTGACCCTGCCATTCACTCCGGTGAGGTTGAAGCTGGCCCTGCTGTACATTATAGAAAACCCGAAGTAAGATTCTTTCTTCGCTAAAATAATAATTTTCCTTCTTTCTTTGAATTGGGTCTAATTTTTATTTTTAATCTTTTAATTATCTTAATTCTTCAAAGTTTTATTATATCTCAACACCTTATAGTCTTTTCAATAAAGATTTCTAACAATCAAATTATTATAAATAAATAAATATAGCTCAACTTATTGCTTATGCCTTATAGTCTTTTCCATAAAGATTTCTAACAATCAAATTATTATAAATAAGTAAATAATTCACGCTTGAGCCAAAAAAAGAAAAAAAAAAGTGAATGGATATACTAAATAAAATTATTTAAATATGCCAGGCTAAAATTTAGGTAATTCAAGTTCCTAATTAAATTTATGGAAAATTAAAATACAAACAGTGCTACTTTACACAAACAGGGTTATCATCAATTAAATGCAATACATATATATGTTTGAATTTAATTGAAATCTAGTGTACAACTGTGTCAATTTTAGTCATTCTATTTATCTTTTATTTGTTCCAATATTCGAAAAGTGTCAATTATACCATTAACATAACTTTATAAGTTTAAAAACGAACTCAATAACTTTATATGTTAAACCAAATGAAGGCACTTCTTTTCAGGATTCTTTTCTCTCCGAGCTTAAACTTGAAATATGTAAATTAATTTTGAGAATTTGTTATTCACAAATTCACATATGAAATTCATAGGGCCAAGGAAACGTTGTGGATGCTGATACTGAGAATCAAGAAATAGAACTCAAACCCAGTAAAGAAACGGGACCATTAGTGCCTCCTGGAACGCCTTATAGTTATGGTTCTCCGCCGAGGCTAGAGAGCACTGGTTTGAGCCAAGCCTCGAACCCCATCACTCAGCAAAAGCGTAGCCATGCAACGAGCCTAGAAGAAGTGAGTTGTGCAGGGCTTGACGGCACACCATGGCCAGAGGAAAAAGAAAAAGAGCAGAGTGACAGAGAGAGACAGACTGAAGATGACAGAGAATACTACAAGCATCACAAGGCCTCGCCTTTGTCAGAGATCAAAATGGTTGATACAAGAAAGCCTATTACAAGGGTAACTGATGCTTCGAAATTTGAGGTTGGGGGAGAGGTGATTGGGTGGAGGCCGGAGCAGCTTGACACGGCGGAGGAGGCGCTTAAGAGAGCCGTTCAGATTTGGAGGCAGAATGCTATGCGTGGAGACCCGGATCTTCCACACGGACGGGTTCTTAGAGAGCTTCGTGGTGAATGGTTTTGAGGTGTTGTACTAAACAAAATGGCTTTTGTAATTTTAGAAAGCCAATATCTACTGGTGTTTCTCTTTTCTTCTTTTTACTGAAAGGTTTTAGAAAATATATTATTAATGTTGTGGAGGTATTATCATATCTTTGGACACTGCCCCGGCAATGGGTCTTGAAATGCAACGAAGATTTAGCATGATCACCCCATTTTTTGAATTTAATGGCTTATGTCGATATTAACTTATCTACACAATTAAGTCTTAATTGTTATTACGATTAGCCAATTAACATATGCATAGATACACGATTATAATAGCAAATTCAAATCAAACACTGCGAAGTGTTTATGAAGATAAAAACTTAAAACTGAGCAAACAATTCTCTGGGGTCTAGAGCTAATTTTATTAACAAGGATAGTTGTAATTCATCTCATTTACAAACCCTTCAAGCTATATAAACGACAACATATTCGAGGGTTTTATCCATGTCACAACTAATTGTACCAATCTTTTTTCCTTACTCGTCACTGGTTTCTATATATTGAGTTGCTAATCGCAACACCAAGTCTCCTTTGTCACTCCAAGACCTTTTGAAGGTTTGGGATTGCTCTAATGGTTTTCAGCACTAAACAACAACAAAGAACACTCAAGGTTTTCGTATGTGTGTAGTTTTAATCTCCTTTTAAAGTATTTGTAAATTTCAGAGGGTGAAGGTAGATAGAACAAATGCGTTTTTGCTCTAGAATTAAAGGGTTGCTATTTAGCTCTTCAATATGAGAATTTGGTGTGAAATCTAGTGGGTTAAGATCCTTATATGAAAGGGCTCAGTGGATGGGTATAGGAGAGTGCGACTCTAACAAATTTTTCTTAGGTTCGCAATCTTGCTTGACCAAGTGAGGGGCAAGTGTTGGACAAGATCACTAGATAACTATTTTTCAAAAACTATACTTTGCTTGACATGCAAATTTCCCTCAAATGAGATTTTCATTTGCAGCAACTTTAACTTCATCTCTTGACTTCTCAACCAAATACAAAGTAACCTACAAATGTAAAAGTTGCAATCAAAAATTCAAAATACAAATAAGAAAAATTTTGGGAAATTTTGGCACTGAATATGCCAACACTAAGATCATAATAAGCATTACCAAAACTAGGCAAATCTAACTTGAACGTTGTAATGATGTTGTCACTTGATGTATATCCTCACTCTCAAAAATAGAATCTTGAATTATTATTTCAATGAAAATAGAAATAACTCGAGGATGGCAACTAAAACCAAACAAAATCAAAGATGTGTTTTTTTTCTTTACGTGGTGGGTAATGTAAATAATTTGTTATACTTTTTGTATTCCACTTTATATTATATTTATTACAATTTACTATGTATTCTTTTGTTTTTTTTTTATAGAAAATAACCAAAGTAAAAAAAGTAAAAAAAAAAAAAAAAAAATCTCACATGTGACCTATCATGTTTGGTAGAGTATAGGGGAAACACAAAAAGTGAGAAAGAAGATTTGCATTCATTTGTGAGGAGTTATGGTACATTGTAGAAAATTTTGGAACTGTTTGATTGAGTGGTTTAAATAACAATTTTTGTTATTTAAATAACAAAACACGATATTTTTACAATACTTAAACAACATTACTACAATAACATTACCAAACGGCCTTTATTTTTTATTAACTCAAAAATCTATTTTTAAGGCCCACTTTCCCTCACTTAAGCTCATTTACAACATCAACTCATTTGTTTGAATCTTGGTCCTTTTATTTTATTTTATTCTTTGGTAGGCCAGGTATCTCGCTCACGTTATGGGCTTAAGTGACACGTTATTTTTCTCCAAAAAAAAAAAAAAAGGACACGTTATGGGCTTAGGTTAGGGTTTTATGGGTATGGGCTTGGGAAATTCCGTACTTTGGATCTTGTGACTGTCTGATCTACTCGCACATTTGGTTTAATTATATTAAAAACAGTCATGAGGTCAAGACCTTTATAATTTAATGTGGTTGGTTCATCCATTCCCATGGTAAAATTTGCTCTCTTTTATTTTAAAGATAAAGTAGGATGCATATAGTTATTTTTAAGATAAGTAGATAGTATATAGTGGGGATGGAGAGATAGGGTTCAAACCAAATTAAATTGAAACTTTGCCCTATTATTATATTCAATTAGTGCAGTAGCTATGAAGTTCTAATTGTGACCTTTGTTGTCATGTAATTTCTTAGTATTAAAGAAGCATTGGCATTTCAATTGCAGATGTGTTTAATGGAGGCAACTTGTGAGGTTATAAAGGACTAATCTTACCCGTTTAGAGTTGTATGCTTAGATCCCTCTTAAAAAGTAATAAAATGAGTGTGGAAGTTTCAAAGACAACTAGAGTCGCCATGACACGTTTAAAGTTTGGGCAAATATTATACATTATATTTCTTAATTAAATTCATACATATACTTGAATTGTATTTACTTCTCTTTGATAAAGTTAACATGATTTATATTGTATTGATCAATATAGTCATGTGTTTAAATTTAATTTAAAAAATGTATTTGTAGGCAAGCCCAACAAGCTAAGGCCACTTAGAGCAGAGAATTTAGGTTAGACCGGCCCATACAATTAATTTGTTAGAGAAATGGGCTTTTGAGGTCAACTTCAATGTGTTAGTATGATTTTACCTTTAAGTGGAAGGTAAAAGTTAAATGATTCAAAATAGAAGAACAGATTTCTAGAATTAACACTTCTTTAGGTCTGACTGAAGAGCATTTGTTTATAGATTGTTCAAGTCTTGATTACAAGATAGTGTTACACAATATCAATATTTCCTTTCAACCTTTCGTCCCCTTTCTGTTGGGTACTTCCTTTTTATATATAGTCAGCTGAATTGCATCTAAGCCCTCCACTTGTAGAGTCATTGACCTTCCTTTAGATGCTTATCTCATCAAGGTTTTGCTGGAAGTGGTAGAGTGTACAATGCATTGAATGCGGGGATCATAGTTACTTTGTTTGTCTGGATTCTTCACTTCTTATTTGCTCGCATGTCTCTACCATCTTCTTCTGCCTTTGGTCATCCATCTTCCTCGGCCTTTGGTCATCTAGTGCAAGTCGCCCGCTTAGCAATTCTCAAGGAACACTTGCCCTTCAAGCTCCTCGGAAGGTCAACCTCTTTGTGGTCCCTCCTCAAATTCTCATCCACATGTTAGGTAAAGACTGGTGCGTGGATAGACCCTTCCCCTTTCTTGGACTTGGCCCACGGGCTCCATTCCATACTTGGATCTTACCCCTCCCATTATTATGGGTCCGTTTGGAATGAGTTTATTTTTGCTGAAACTGAAAACTGAAACTGAAAACACTGTAGCAAAATAATTTTTAAATGTGTGAATAGTGCTGTGGGACCCATTTTTAATGAAAAAATTGATAAAAAGTGGAGTTTGTGGGACCCGTGAACAGTGCACAAGTACACTGTTCATAGCTGACCGGGTCAACAGTTGCGGCTGGGGAGAAAAAAAAAAAGAAAAGAAAAGAAGGAAACGCATAAAGAAAACGCAAACGGGCTATCCAAACTGCACCTATATGTCTATACGTACCTAAGAAACTTAAGTTGTCCTCAATGTTTTATTATTAGCATAAATCTTTGTAAGACATTTCTATTTTTTAAAGAAAAAGAGGGTTTGAGATGCAGTGATGAAAAATTGGCAAACTACATTCACTTGCAGTTTTGTAGAATTTAACAACATTGTTTTTCACATAAGGATCAACATTGTTTTTCACATAAGAATTACTAGTAGGACCAAGAACTTCAAGCAGTCGACGCTGCCTCAGTTCTGTTTGTTCTCTTGTAGTGATAAAAAAAATCATGCAAAATGTGGATGAAATTAGGGCAATCTTCTTTTTCTATCTTTTAGGATTAATAATTTTTGTTCATTTTGTTTGTTACTAACGCTGGTGGTACCAATACCATAGAAGATAACCACACCGACAAATGGTGCGGTCACCAATACACATGCACACTCCTATCTCCATCTCCCTCTCCCTCTCCGTCACAACCAAGCCCACATTGTCTTTATATTTCTCTCCCTCAACCCAATTCCTCACTCTTTCTACCACTTTGGTCTGAAATTTGATGAAACAGTATTCAAACAAAAGAATTGCAAACCCCACAAAAATGTTACCTTCAATTTTCACTCTCCTTCTCATCTTCTTACACTGCAACCTCTCCTTAGCCACACCATCAACTTCAACAACAACAACAGCAGATTCCAATAAAAACCAAACGGTGTCCAAAAAAGACCAAATAGCATGCACAGTGTGCAATGAATGTGAAAACCCATGTCCTGTGCCATCAACACCACCACCAGTGGTTGAGTACCCCCCACCGCCACCAGAACTCGAGGAATGCCCGCCACCGCCTGCTCTGCCGCCACCGCCTGCTCTGCCGCCACCAGAACTCGAGGAATGCCCGCCGCCACCACAACTTCCGTGTCCTGGTAATTGTTACACACCAAAACCACCATCAGGGCCTAACCAACGTCCTTTTCCACCAAATGGACCAAAACCGTACCTATCACCCCCAAACCCAATTGTTCCTTACTTTCCATATTACTATTACTACCCTCCAGAATATACTACATCTAACTCTCTGCATTTGAAATTGAACCCATGTGTTTCCTCCATTGTTATTTTCCTTACTTCTCTCTTATGCTTCTTCTAGACGCATTTTATTAACTGTTTTTAAGTGGTGGGTCTTAGTGGCTCTCTCTTTCTTAATTCTTTGTCAGTTAAATTTCAAGGCTGAGAAATTTTCTGTAGAAAGAATGGGTGATATATTTACTATTTAGCATTCCTCCTTTAGATCTTGCCACGCTTCCCATTGGAGAAAAAGAAGTTCAAATAAGGCTTCGTGGTTGAAGAAATCTTTCTTACTTGCCATTTGTAAATTGTATTGTATTCTACTCTATCATGTTATGTTATTAACGTTGAAAAATAAATCAATTTATAATATTCTTGTTATTATGTGCTCGCTCGTTATTCATTTTCCTTTTATTTATTTTTTTTAGTTTATATGCATAACTTATTTCATGTTCTCAAAGGCTTTTTTTTAGTAAACTTTGTTCTTTGAATCTTCATTTGCATCTTTCACGAAGTCACTCCGTTTGTCTCAGTTTAGTTCTTCATATGAAAATTTGAGGTACAAATTTTTTTTTAAACGTATAACTATAGTTTTGTAAAATAATTAGCATAAGCAAAATAATCTGTATCACATAGTACTCAATTTTCAAAGTAACCGTGTTTAACCTTTTTTCATTTACTTTTCCTTTTATAATCCGATACTTAAGTGGTGAGAGATTTAAACTTTAGATATTTTAAATAAAAATATAAAAAAAATTAGTTAAAGTACAAAACTCTTGACATCATTATATTTAACCTGATTTTCTACTATAAAGGTATAACTGTATCACTATTTTAAAGGTATAAAACTATATATTTGTACAATAATTAGAATAAGAAAAAAAATATGTATCACATGGTTTTTTTCAAAGTCATCCACTCATCGTGTATTCGCGTTTAACCTTCTTTTTTTTTTTTTTTTCCCTTTTTCTTCTTTTTATAATTCAATATTTAAGTGAGGAGAGATTTAATCTTTAGATATTTTCAGAAAAAAAAAAAAAAAAAAAAAAAAAAAAAAAAAAAAAAGCCAGTTCAGGAACAATACTCTTGGCATCAATGTGTTCAACTTGATTTTACTCTAAAGAATCAAAATGAAAATTTTATGTAGAATTATTAAATTCTTTCTTTGCATCAGTAGGTTTATTGTTTTTAAAAGGACCCAGTTAAAAAAACACAGCTTAATCAGTTAATTGTTGTCAAGCCTTGGTATTGTCTAGTTATAATAATCTTATTATCCCATTAGTAACATTAATAAAGCGAACAACATCAAATTTTATTTTCTTTTTTATTATACTGAGATAAATTTGGGTAGCAAAAAATAAAAGAAAAAGTAAAAAAAGGAGGATATCTGGATATGGTTCAGCTTTTGAAGGAAGAGTGAAATGAGGTGATTCTTTTTTTATGAGAGACTTGAAGCTGATCGTGCGCACCAATACGGATCATGTCCATCATTTTTCGTAGGTTATAATGCAAGGCAATTGACGCCAAGTACCAATGGACCCAGATAGGGTTTCTAGTTTTAAGAAACGTGCTCTCATCACATGTCAGTGGAATATTTTTTATCATGTTCTACTCCTAACTTTGTTTTGAGTATAAAGGGGTGAAATAAATGACACAACGCAATGGAGATCGGGACGAGAGATAGGATACTGGGCTCGTGGGTGGGCATATTGCTGCGGGTCCACCATCAAAGTGCAAGGATTTGGCTCTTCTGTAGTAATTATTGCACGTCCTTCTGTTTTAAAGTATACATCGCCCACTTCATCAAAAAAAAGTATACATCGCCCTTTGCATAGACAGGTTACATTTTGTGTGGTGTTCTAACGAGAAGAAGCTATCCATGTTATTGGTGGTTAGTTCAAGGGATAAAGTTTCAGAATCTTGAATAAAGGATCTGGGGTTTAATTCTCGCTTACCTCAAAAACTGATTAGTGTTTTAATTTGATGATAAAGAACTATTATTAAGAGCGGTAAGAAAACCAATAAAGTGGGACAAATAATCTGTATTCTTTAACAAACCAACATGAAGGAATAGAAATCATCTATATATTCCATCAAAAAAAAAAGAAGAAAAAAAAATCTTTTATATTATTGTTTGTGCTTTACTTTATACTTGGCCAGTTATGAAATCCCATGTGTCTAGTTTGTTTTTGTTTTTGTTTTGGTTTTTGTTTTTTTTTTTTAATTTTATTTTTCAATTCTAAATCGGTAATTTTATAAAGAAAATAAAAAGTATAAATAGACTTTATGCTCCATCAATTGTGATATTCAATGTGTCCGATTTTTTTTTTTTTTTTTAAATTTTAAACTTCAGTTATTTTATAATAAAAAAATTAAAAAAAGTAAATAGACTTTGTGATCCACCATTTGTGATATTCCGCATGTTTGATTTTTTTTTTTTTCCTTATTTTAAAATTCAGTTATTTGAGGCATACAAGGAAGAGAAGAGAGTTTTAACATAAATGAGAAAAAAAGGATTTCTCTCCCTATTCAACTGCCCATCCAAGAGCATTTGGCTTCATAATACTTTTTTTTATAGACTGCATAAATCTTATCTTCCAGCCGGAAAAAAATAAAGTATATCATAGATTCCACTAAAAAATTATTGTAACTTTTAAGAGAGAATGAGACAAATTATACCATACACAATATATTATATCTTAAACAATGTTTGACAATTAGGGCCTCTCACTTTTTTTTTTTTTTTTTTTGAGAAACTCAGGGCCTCTCACTTTAATGTGTCAAAAGAGTTGCAAACGGCCCAAAGTTTTTACTAAACAAAAAGAAGGTTTCAGTGAAGACAAAGAATGGAGAGTAGATCTTGGATCTGATCTATCATGCATGGTTGATGCCTTGATGCGTGGGTTATTGTCTATTGTATTGTCTTGTCTTTGTATTTTTTTTTTTTTTTTTTTTTTTTTTTTTTTTGGGGGGGGTGGGTTATTGTCTTGTCATTTGTTTTGGCAACGGCAAATCATTTTGATCTTGTCAACAATTTTTAGCCCACGATCACACACACACATACAAATACGAGTTTGGAGTCCAAATCCAAAGTGGAAAATGTGTAACTCGGAGAGTGAAAAACGGCCCATTTCTCGCCTCAAAAACCCACCAATCAAATATCCTACGTGACCCACAACCACAACCATCCCGCCATTACAAATCCAAATCCAAAATTGAAATTCAAATACCACCTCAAAATCCCTCTTAAAAGTCTTTAATCTCTCTTACAAAGTACACACACAAAACAGTTTTTTTTTTCCTTACTCCAAAAGACTTTCAGAAATGGCGAAATCAAGCAAGGACAACAAAAACAAAGCCACCAATTCCCAGTCCAACTCGACCCTCCATCCTCCATACTTCGAGGTCCCTTAAAATCCCTTTTAGTTTTTGCTTTTAAAATTTTAATTTTTGAACAATAATTTTGATGTTTAATTTTGTTGTTTTTTGTTTGGCAGATGATAAGTGAGGCAATATTAACACTAAAGGACCGGACAGGGTCAAGCCAACCAGCGATAGCGAAGTTCATAGATGACAAGTACAAGAAAGAGTTGCCACAAAACTTCAAGACAGTCTTATCTGTGCAGTTGAAGAAGTTTGTCAAGTCTGAGAGGCTTGTGAAAATCAAGAACTCTTACAAGTTGGCTGTGAAAGAGACCCAGAAAAAGAAGGGCAAAAATGACGCTAAGAAGGCTGTGACGCCCAAGGAAAACGAGGCGAAGAAGATTTCGGAGAAGGGTTTGAAAACCAAGAGGCTCAATCAGGTTAAGACCCCAGAGAAGAAGAAAAAGAAGGCGGTGGCGGGTGCGAAGAAGATGAAGAGGTTAAGTCAGGTTAAGACTCCAGAGGGATTGAAGAAGAAGAAGAACTTGACACCAATGAAGAGGAAGAGTGCTTCAAAGAACTAGCTAGTGTTGTTCTTGAATAGTAGTAGCAGTATTTATTAAGATTTAAGATAGAAAATGTTGTATTGTTTAACTTTGTTGCTACCTAGGTACTATATGGTATATACTCCTATGTGGTACTCCTTTAGTTTTCATGTGGTCCACTGGATATGGACCATATGGTTGTGGAATGTGGTTTGTGTTTGTAGTTGACGTTGAATGAGAAATGAAATTTATGTTTGGTTAAAGTGGTTCTTACTTTTAGTTAATCTTGCTTAACTTTGTTTTTATGTGTTTATGTACTTTTGTGGCTATTGGAGAACTCTTTGGGGGAAATTGCAGTTTATTTAAAGGATATTGATGAAATGGAAGAGGGGTGGATTCGACTAAAAACAAAATTGCTTCTCAATCCAGTTAGTGTGAATTTAGGGATGTGTAGCTTCAGGTTGGGTTAAGTAAAGGTTATTCAATCCAATATTTTCAGAGTTAAGAAATCTCTAATTCAACCTAATCTATGATACTTCTAAAATCTAATTCAACCCAACTCATATAGATTGAGTTGATTTGAGTCATTTGGGTGGGGATCATTTTAAAAAATAGGTTTTCATTAAACTATTTGAGTATATTATTTAATAAATAATTACAATCACACACACAATTGGATACAAGTTTCCAATTTATTAAATTAAATTTAACATGCCAAAATAGAGCAAATTAACAAATTTAAACTAAGACTCAAAAATTTAAAATACATCAATTGATAAATTGAATATTCATTTTTTTTTTAATGTTAGATTGAGTTACTTAGGTTGAAATTTTGCGAACTCAAACCAAATTTCAAATAAAAATTTCCATCCCATCAACTCAAAAATCAAACCTTTCCAACATTTGGTTGAAAAATTAAACGCATATTTCTAGGTGTGATTTTCTTTACGCGCTTGCGCTTGATTGTGAATAATTTTGCTGCCCATAGTCATTTTTTTTGTTGCTCAATTGGCTTTTGATTTAAATACAGTTCACATTTTCCTATTGCATCACCTTGTTGACAATAGAGATGCTTGGCCATCTTGGTTGTTACCAGCTTATAAAGCATGAATTGATTGCTTAGCAATTATGAGTGGCAAAATTAAAGTAGGAGAGAATTTGGGTAGCACCGAAAGAAAATGAGGGCTCAATTAATGTGAAAATAACCTGTACATGGGGATTGGGCCATCATACCCTATTTTTCCTTTCCCTGGGTGACTTTCGTAGCCATTGTCTCTAGATATTTATGCTACTCTTAATTAGTTTTCATTACAAGGAATGAAATTCAACTTCAAAATGCCACGATGCACCTCTTTGCTTTCTTTTGCTCTCTTTTCATATATACGGTATAATTTTATATTTATGATGGAATTTAAATCTTAAATTTTTTATTCAACAATAAAAAAATTTATTAGTTAAATTAATTGAAAGTCACTTCATCTCTTTTTCAAAAGTGATTAGATAAAGAGCAACCTAAAATAGAAATACCGTTCATACACAAAAAGAATTAATTAATGGCAATTTAAGAAGTGTAGCAATTTTTCTTTTAAAGGTATTGCAATTTATTAATGTTTCGGCTTAGGGAGGCATGCCTAGATCTCTAACGCCCGACCTCTTAACGACGTTAACGCGTCCTCGGATTAATTTTGGGCACCACCACCACTATCTTTGGCACAAAGCACAACCTTAAGGGACGTGGGCCACACCGACCCATGCATTCCTCCTTAGCGAAGCCTTGCTCTCGAGCCTTTTGGCACGTAGAGGCAGAGTCGGTCCCACAGGTTCTTGTGGGAGTCAAGTGACCTTCTACTCTGGTGGTGAGGTCAGGCTTGGTTTTGGTTACGGGTAGGAATGGCGGAGGAGCTTGAAACTTTATGGCAGAAACTTAAAGTCACCGAAGAAGAGGAGGTCAGTATTTCTCTTGGAGGCGAATGTACGAGAGCTGCAAATGAGAGGGGAAAAAACTGCCTGGTCGTGAGGGTACTATCACGAAGGGGTATTTTGTTAGATGCTCTGAGAAAGAATATAAGGATGTTATGGAAACCAAACAAAAGTCTTCAGCTTTCGGTGATTGAAGAGGAGTTATTTTTGGCAGAGTTTGAGGATGCAAAAGACAAGAAAAGAGTGATGGAGATGAGACCGTGGCACTACGAAAAACAGCTGATGCTTTTGCAAGAGTTCGAAGGAGAGCAAGACCCGAAAGACATTGTGCTGAAATGGTCACCATTCTGGGTGCAAATCTACAATCTTCCCCTCAAGAGCAGAACTAGAGAAACGGGGAGAGCTATTGGAGCTAGTTTGGGTAAGGTAATGGAGGTAGATGTGGCGGACACCGGTGTTCAGTGGGGGAGATATCTTCGAGTTCGAGTTGAAGTAGATGTTACACGGAAGTTAATCAGAGGTCGAAAAATTAATTTGGAGGGGGAAGAAGCGAGGTGGGTGCATTTCAAATATGAACGCTTGCCAAACTTCTGTTATCGATGTGGTCTTTTAGAACATGACCTGAAGGAGTGCCCGGAGGGTGCAGGAAGTGACAAGGTAGAAGAGAGGGGTGAGCTCCAATATGGGGCTTGGCTGAGAGGGGAACCAGCAAGGCGGTCGGGAGGTGAGTATAGCTTCGCAAATAAGAAGGAGGGTGGCGATACAAGAAGTAACCCAAAGTTTGGCTTGGAAGGGGGGCGGATTGATCTGGTTGAGCCAAGAAGGGCGGTGGCGCGTGATGAGCAAGTAACGGAAGTATCAATCCTCGAGGAAGACACGTTGGGGAAGCTGACAATGAAGTCAAACGGGGGAGAACTGACCGCAGAAGCTATTCACCAAAAGGGTAATGACAGAAACCTTGGTGAAAATACAAAGGAAATGTTAGCTCAGTTGGGAAAGAAAAACTGGGAAAGTGGGATTGAATTAGGCGGGAAGGGAGTAAGCATGGAAAAAGTGACGGGGACACAACATAGTGAAATCCCAAAGTTTGATTTTAAGTCAGCGCTACAAGACCCAAGATACGACTGTCAAGTGGGCTTGGCTTTAGATGAAAATAAGGACGGCCCAGTGGCGATGATGTACGAAGTAGATGTGGGCTGGGTTGCGGAAAGTTTAGGCCCAAATAGTGGTCATTGGAAGAGAAGGGCCCGGGCTGGTTTGTGTAAAGAAAGTAAAGAGATGTCCGGCCCTATTCAGAGGAAAAGAGAAGGTCCTACACAACTGGAAGAACTGGATCAGCAGCTCAGAAACACAAAACGTAGGAAGGGTGAGGTGCAAAGCAAGGAAAGTACAGGGAAAGCAAAAACCAAGGATGGCGGAGTGGCGGTTGCTGCGAGGCAGCACCGCCGAGCTCAATGACTATCCTAGCGTGGAACTGCCGGGGAATGGGATCAGCTCCGGCGGTTCGTGCTCTCGCCGATGAGGTGAAAGCTTGCGATCCGTTACTGGTTTTTCTAGCAGAGACCAAGGCAACTCAGAATAGAATTAAGGGTCTACAAAGAAAAATAGGTTTGACACAAGGAATTTCGGTCAAGTCAGATGGCCGCAGTGGGGGTTTGGCTATGTTATGGAAAGAAGGGTGTGATGTTCGTTTGAAGAGTTGTTCCAATACACATATTGATGTGGTCGTGAGCGAAGGAAACGGTGCTCAGCCGTGGCGTGCTACGGGGTTTTATGGACACCCCGATTCAGGTATGAGATCAATCTCTTGGGATTTACTTGTCTCTTTAAAAAATCAGTGTCATATGCCTTGGATTGTGTTTGGAGATTTTAATGAGATTCTTAATTCTGATGAAAAGTTGGGTTGGTTGGAAAGAGATGCTAGGCAGATGAAAGGGTTTAGAGATTGTTTGTGTTATTGTGGGCTTATTGACATGGGTTTTGTGGGTCAGCAGTTTACCTGGTGTAATGGGAGATTGGGGGAACAACGAACGTTGGTTAGGTTGGATAGAATGGTAGCTAATGAGGAGTGGTTAAACTTGTTCCCGGAAGCGAAGGTTTATCATAGAGCAATGGCAGCTTCGGACCATTGTTTACTGTCTCTGTCTCTTAGAATGAGAGGTCCAAAAAGGGTAGTTAAGAGAAGATTCATGTTTGAAGAGATGTGGACTAGGGAAGAGAGTTGCAGAGAAGTTATAGAATCGGCGTGGGATCCGTGGAACTGTAGTCCAGAAATGTCAATTCAGAAACGTCTTCAAAGATGCAAAGGTCGTCTTCAGGATTGGAACTACAAAGTATTTGGGAATGTTAATAGAGTTCTGAAACAGAAACAAAGGCGCCTACAGCAACTGGAAGAATTAAATTTGCTTCATGAGTCAGCGGAAGAGATTCAAGGCTTAAAAAAGGAAATAAATGAGGTGCTATTTCGGGAAGAATTGATGTGGAACCAGAGATCAAGGGCGCTATGGATCAAATGTGGAGACCGGAATACTAAGTTCTTTCACGCCACGGCCAACAATCGACAAAGAAAAAACAGAATTGAAGGAATTTGTGATCCGCAGGGAAGATGGACAGAGGACAGAGAGGTGGTTGAAAATATAATTCTAGAGTATTTTACTGAGATTTATAGCACATCCTACCCAACAGAGTTTGAAGCAAGTCTTGGTGCTGTTGGCAGAAGAGTTTCAGAAGAAATGAATACTGAGCTCCTGAAGGAATTTAAGGAAGAGGAAGTGTGGCGAGCCCTTATGCAGATGCACCCAACTAAGTCCCCCGGCCCGGATGGTATGTCCCCTATATTTTTCCAAAAGTATTGGGATGTGGTAGGTCCTCAGGTTATTCAAAGTGTGATGCATATACTTAGAACTGGAATAATGCCTAATGGTCTAAATGAGACATACATCTGCTTGATTCCCAAAATGAAATCCCCACAAAAAATTTCTGAATATCGCCCTATTAGCTTGTGTAATGTGATATATAAAATTCTATCCAAGGTTCTTGCTAACAGGCTGAAAGGAGTACTTCCAGAAGTGGTTGGTGATGCTCAGAGCGCTTTTGTTCCTGGTAGACAAATCACAGACAATGTCTTGGTGGCTTTTGAAGTCATGCATTGCATCAATCAAAGAAGAAAGGGTAAAGAAGGTCTAATGGCAATCAAGTTGGACATGAGCAAAGCATACGACCGGGTGGAATGGGGTTTCCTGGAGGCTATGATGCGAAGAATGGGCTTCCAAGATCGGTGGATATCTTTGATGATGATGTGTGTATCCACGGTCTCGTATTCGGTTTTAATTAATGGGGAACCTAAGGGTAAAATTGCTCCAACAAGAGGACTTAGGCAAGGGGACCCAATCTCCCCATACCTATTTCTCCTGTGTGCGGAGGGTCTCTCGGCAATGCTAAGAAGAGATGAGTCTGGCGAAAATCTAAGGGGTATTTCAGTGTGTAGAGGAGCCCCAAGAGTGTCCCATTTACTTTTTGCGGATGATTGTATTGTTTTCTGTAAGGCATCGATAGAAGAGGGGCTAAAAGTCACCAAAATACTGGATAACTATGAAAGAGAGTCTGGGCAGAAGCTAAACAGAGAAAAGACATCCCTATTTTTTAGTAAAAATACAAAGGTGGAGGTTCAAGAAGGGGTAAAGGATATGTTTGGAGCTCAGATCATTCTCCAACATGAGAAGTATTTGGGTTTGCCCCCTTTGGTTGGGAGGGGAAAAAAGAAAGCTTTCAATCGTATTAAGGACCAAGTTGGGCGCAAAATAGCAAGTTGGAAGGGAAAATTGTTATCACCGGCAGGCAGGGAAATTCTCATAAAGGCTGTTGCCCAAGCTACTCCAACTTACACAATGAATTGCTTTAAAATCCCCGACTCCTTGTGCAGCGAGCTAAACTCTTTAGTTTGTAATTTTTGGTGGGGACAGCGTGACAAGGAAAAGAAACTAGCATGGATTGCTTGGGAGAAAATGTGCAAACCAAAAGTTGATGGGGGGATGGGCTTCAAAGATCTCAAGGCGTTTAATTTAGCTTTACTTGCAAAGCAAGGGTGGAGGCTTATGCAAAATCCGGATTCTCTTACACACAGAGTCTTAAAAGCGAAGTATTTTCCGGAAAGCAATTTCATGGAGGCACAAGTAGGTAAGAAGCCTTCATACACATGGAGGAGCTTGATGGAAGCTAAAAATGTCCTTGAAAGGGGGCTGCGCTGGAGCATAGGAAATGGTCAAAGGGTGAGAATATGGGGTGATAGATGGTTGCCAACCCAAAAATCCTTCAAAGTTACTAGTCCTCGGCCCCATGCTTTTGAGAGTAATATGGTGGATTCTCTTCTAGATCGAGAGGGTGGCGGTTGGAACAAAAACTTGGTAAGCAGCGTTTTCCTTCCTTTTGAAGCTGAGACTATATTAAGCATCCCAATTAGCCACACTTTTCCAGAGGATGCTATAATTTGGGCATGGACCCAAAATGGGAGATTTACTGTGAGCAGTGGGTATAAAGTGGCATGTAGTTGGCTGAAGGAACAAAGGGGATCAGCAGATGGGGGAGAGGTATCAAATCCAAAGAAGTGGAATGAGTTCTGGAAATTTATCTGGAGGCTGCACTGTCCAAGCAAGGTAAAGCATTTTATGTGGAGAGCGTGCAAGAATATCCTCCCTACAAACTACGGCCTAAAGCTCAAAAGAATTCCTGTGGAGGACGTATGTGGAGTATGTGGGAAAGTAGAGTCTTCGGGGCATGCGTTGTGGGACTGTGAGATGGCCGAGGCTGTGTGGAGGGAGTCAAAGCTTGCTTTGCCAAAGTTTCAAAGACCTATGCGGGATTTCATGGAAGTTGTGTGGAAATTATGGGAGGAACGAAGGGAAATCAGCTGGGAGTTTTTTGCCATCATAGCTTGGTGTATTTGGAAAAATAGAAATGCTGTAAAGTTTGAAGGTTGTGGCAAGTCAGGGAAGACAATTGCTAAGGAAGCTGAAATTATGGTGGCGGAGTTCAATTCTTTGAATGCAGCTTCGATTGGTACTCCGTCTCCGAGAACTGAGAGATGGACGCCTCCGAGTGAAGGGTGGTACAAAGTAAATGTGGATGGGGCAGTGTTTTTGGAGTCGGGTAGCTGTGGGGTTGGTGTTGTAATCAGAAACGCACAAGGCCAGATAATGGGAGCTATGAGTAAAAGGTTGGAGTTACCGTTAGGGGCTGTGGAAGTGGAAGCTAAAGCTTTTGAGGAGGGATTACTGCTTGCAGGGGACCTAGGACTCAATCAAGTGATTTTGGAAGGTGATGCTCAAGTGGTGACCAATGCACTGCTGGGGAAAAGCTTACCACCGATATCAATCCGTCCAATTATTGAAGGAGCAGAGCACTGGAGGCAGAAGGTCCAGGTATGGACTACTAACCATGTCCGAAGAACTGGAAATGGTGCTGCCCACTTAATGGCTCGAAATGCCAAACTAGTTTCTGACTGTGTAGTATGGGTGGAGGACACTCCACCCATTATTCAATGTCAAGTGAGAAGAGATGTACTGTTATTTACTCAGAATTCAGATTAATGAAAGTTCTCTGTGTTGTTCTTATCAAAAAAAAAAAAAAAAAAAAAAATCAATTCCAACTGATCTACCATGAATCCATGATGATAAAGGCACCGAGCTAGTCGAATTGATTGCAAAATAAATGTACGGTCCGTCCTGCTTAAGGTGCAAGCAATTTTTCTTAAAAAAAAAAGATCTGGTTAATGTGTGCCCTTAGGGCACATATTAAGTTTTCTATTTGTGAAAATATTTTTTCAGGAATTGAAAAAGTAATGACAACTTTTTCAATTTCTGAGAAAATATTTCCATAAATATAAAGGTTAATGTGTGCCCTTAGGGCACACTTTAGTAAAATCCTTAAAAAAAAATTGCAGTCAATTTCTTTTTCTTTTATCCTTTTAGTGCGAGAATAAGATAGGTAGTAATTAAAAATTTTAAATACCAAACTCATAGATAGACTTATTATAACTTCTAAGCTACTTTCGGCACTTATTTAATAACATTTACTTCATCATACTTTTTGGTAATTTGGTTAAAGATATAATTGTATATTTGAAGTTCTTTCTTACTTTAAATAAATAAAGTAATATATTTTTAAAAGCACTTTAAAAAAATTGACAGCCAAAATATTTTTAACTATAAATAATTTATAACTAATAATATTTATTAAATATATCTATTTTTAATTGTAAAATGATATTGACACTTCAAAATTTATTCTTCATTTTCACAAAAAAAAAAAAAAAAAAAATCATTGAATGTTAAACTTAATGGACCTAGAGAACATGTCGTTTAACCATCTTCACCATTCATCCAAATGAGTGTATGACTCGTGCATATGCACAATACAATTAAAAACAATCACAATCACACTCATATAAGAGTTCAAATTATACATAATGTAAGAGTTACACATTTTGTAAGCTATAGATTCATTCCTAAGTTTTACTCTCTCTCTCTCTCTCTCTCTCTCCTTTTATTTTTTATTTTTATATACACATGAATTTACTTTTTCTTCTTCTTTTTTTTATTGGGTTTTTTTTTATGGTATATTTATATTTATTAGACTCTTTGTCTTTTACACAACATTAACTCAGCTAGTACAAAATTAAAAAAAAAAACGAAAAAAAAAAAGAAAAAGATAGGACATATGACACAAAATTAGACAACAATTAGAATCTAATTTAGAATTTAATTGTATATTCTCTCAACTTTGACTTTAAATATACATTAGTGTATAACTTGTGCATATGCACGGTACAATAAAAAACAATTAAAATCACACACATATATGGGTTAATGCTGAAACAAACAGAGCATAAGTTTAGTAAAGTAAGAGTTTGTAAAATAAGAGAAATAAGTTACACTTCTTAGTAGACTTTCGGGTCTAGTTTCTCAAAAAAAAAAGTTACACTTCTTAAAATTATTAAATTATTATTTTAGGTTGGGGTTGAAAGAATATATTTAGATTTAGGTTATGAATTGTTAGATCAATGTGACCAAAATATAATTTAGAAAATGTCTAAATTTTATTTTCCAAACTCATTTCTACTTAAAATTAGATTAAATTTGCTGGACTCATTTGACACACTTTAAACAAAATCATGCCTTTTTGTAAGGCCAAGTTCAAGTTCTAGTTGATTAGAGATGCTTGTACCTTAGCAGGGAATTTTTCAAATGTGTCCTACTCTCACACAAAGAGAGAAGGCAACAAAGTTGCGCACAGTTTGACCAAGTTAGTTGCAAATTTAGCAGATTGTGTAATTTGGATGGAAGAAGTTCCACCATCCATCTATTATTTTGTACAGGCTGATCTGGCCCTTCTTGTTTAATAAAGTTTGATGTCTTCCTTCTCAAAAAAAAAAAAAAAAAAAAGTTCAAGTCCTAGTTAGCCAGAGTGATTTGATTACCCACTGGAGCTAATCTATATATATATATAAAACCGAAGCCTCTGCCGGCACCACAATTTTCCATGTCAGCACAATATTTAAAAAATAAAAATAAAAACATTATAACACCTCAAACCCTAGCAACCTTACCCCTCTCTCAAGTAAAGAAATAAAACCCTAGCAACCTTACCCCTCTCTCAAGTTAAGAAATATAAAGCCATAGTTTCTGCAAACTCTCTCTCTCCAAACGTAAATATCAAATTCAACCCCTTTAATTTCTCTTTATATTTTGTAGGCTTCTATAGAGTTATAGTGAGTTATGCTGATTTTGTTTTTTGTGTATGTGTGTATAGATGGTCATAATACTCCGGTATTCCAAGAGAAGTTTGTGTTTTCGTTAATTGAAGACCTTAGAGAGATAAGTGCTGCAGTTTGGAAAAGCAATACAAAAGACGATTTCATTGGCAGAGGAAAGTAATTACTTTGTCTCATATTTTTGTTTTTTGAATTGATTTTGTGTGCTTTTTAGACCCTTTTGGATCAATTTTGTTAATTGGGTGTTTTTTTTTTTTTTTTTTGATAGGTCTAATTGGGGAAGGTTCTTTCAAAGGGCTACGACGACCGCACTTGGTGTCTGTATACTAATAGTGGGGGGTAAGTACTATAAATTACTAACCCTTTTAAGTGTATTAGTTAGAATTATTTTCAAATGATTGTACCAATAAAAGTGAATGTGTATAAATTTTGTTTAACTATCCCGTGCATCGCACGGGTTAGCGACTAGTACTAATATATTACATTGCTTTTTTCATAGGTTTTTTTTTTTTTTTTTTAAATGTAGAATTCTGCAGTTATATTCAAATTTAAGCCCAAGTTAGTCCGGTCCATTTTACAGTCTCAAATAATAAGCGTGGTAGAGTGCAAGGGCAATTGAATCGTGTCTACCATCTAAAATATAAAATATGCTTAAATAATAGTATTACTAAGTTAAAATTGTTAAAGCGCATATCTATTCATTTTTATTATTAGTACTGAATTTAGTCTGATATTTGAGAATTCTTCATTTTGAAATCATTCATTTATCCAAACTTTTATTTACATCTCTTTTCTCAATTGTTTCTTATTTTTTTAAAGAGAAAATTTTGATTTATTTATGGGAGTTATCTACTTGTCTTTAATCCTAACATTTAGTCATTTACTACACTACCATAACAAAAGTCAAAAAGAGCTACAATTCAGGTTTTAACAGCTATCTTTAAAACCAAGAAACTGTATGTAACATTTTTATGGAAATAAAAATAGATGTGGGTTTTTTTTTGAGAAAAATGGACATAGCTGTTATTTATTTATGATAGTCCTAGATTAATGTAACCACTTAATACAAATTCATAATAAAACAAAGTACAAAATTTTAATAGTTTTTATTTATTTTTGTAACAGTAAAATGCTCACATTTTTTTTTTTTTTTTTGTGTTAGGTTTTTTTTGGTCATTTATTTTTGTTATATGAAAAGCATCCAAGATCCATGTTTGTTTTTGTTTGGGTGTTGTTGTTGTTGTTGTTTTTATTTTATTTTATTTATGGCAGTTAACAATTTTTGTTTAACCCTAAAATGTAGTGTTTTAATCCTAAAACTTAGCCATGTACTCACATCCATAACAAAAGGTTAAAAAGAGCTTCAATTTAAGATATAGCAACTACACAACTACACATTCTTACTGCAATGGTCACTCTGCAAGTATAAGTGCTTGTAAGGTGTGGGTGGCAAGAGTTGGGGCTCAAGTCTCTATGAGGGAGCTTTACACACATATACACTAAGATTAGGTTATAGTAGAATTTCTATCTTGTATTAAAAATAAAAAATAAAATAAAAAAGATTTAGTAACTACTTTTCTTTTCTTTTTTTAATGGTAAAAGGCTCACATTTTTTTTTTTTTTTTAGTTTTTTTTTTTAAAGGAAAGTCTCGAGGATGTTGGATCCCTTTTTTTTGGGTGGTGTTGTTGTTTTTCTTCTTTTCCTTTTCTTTTTAAATTTTATTTATGGCAGTTATCATTTTTTGGTTAATCCTAAAATGTAGTTTTTTAATTCTAAAATTTAGCCACTTACTATACATCCAAAATAGAAGTAATAAAGAAAGAGGAAAAAAAAAAAAAAAAAAACCTTATATTTAAAAATTTGTAACTACATTTTTTTTTTTTTTGTGTTAAAGGAAAGGCTCCAAGATCCACTTCTTTTTTCTTTTTCTTTTTTTGGTATTGTGTTTTTTTTATAAAATAATAATAATAATAATAATAACAGTTATCAATTTTTGTTTAATCCTAAAAGTTAGCCACTTACTATTAAGGGTTGAAATTTGTGTTCACGGGTCGGGTTCGTGTCATTTCAAACTATGAGTATTCAACTATATGGATTAACTTGAACCTGACCTATTTAATAAATGAGTCAAGAATCCTCAGCCTGAACACAACTTGTTTAATAAACAGGTCAACCCAACCCGACACATTTTGACTCGTTTAATTAACAAGTGATGTAAAGATCAATACAAATAACCCGTTTAATAATCTATTTGATTCATAGGTCATACCTAACCTATATAATTTTGTAACTATATTTTTTTTTAACGGTAAAAGGCTCACATTTTCTTGTTTTTGTTTTTGTTTTTATTTATTTTTGTGTTAAAGGAAAGGCTCCAAGATCTAATTCTTTTTTCTTTTTCTTTTTTTGGTGTTGTTTTTTTTAAAAAAAAAATTATTAACAGTTATCAATTTTTGTTTAATCCTAAAAGTTAGCCACTTACTATTAAGGGTTGAAATTTGTGTTCACGGGTCGGGTTCATGTCGTTTCAAACTATGAGTATTCGGCTATATGGGTTGACCCGAACCTGACCTATTTAATAAACGAGTCAAGAATCCTTAGCCTGAACACAACTTGTTTAATAAACAGGTCGACTTGACCCGACACGTTTTGACTCGTTTAATTAACAAGTGACGTAAAGATCAATACAAATAACCCGTTTAATAATCCATTTGATTCATAGGTCATACCTAACCTATATAATTTTTATCAATTTCCATATATCTAAAATTAAAATACAATTACAACCATAAATATAGTAATAAACATATAAAAAAACAACCATAAATTAAGAAATAATACCGAGATAACTAATAACTTTATAAGCTAAATAGATCAAACAAGTTAGACAGGTTTGTATGTTGAACGCGAACACAATCCATTTATTAAACAGGTTAGCCGTGTCAACCCGAATATGACTCGAAACTATTTAGCCTCAACCCATGACCTGTTTATTAATGGGTTAGTTGTGTCAGTTTCACAAGTCGTGTCAGATTTTGCCACCCCTAACAAAAGTTATCAACTACCTTTAAAACCGAGAAAAGGTACATAACATTTTTGATGGAGTAGTAAATTAATAATTATTATAAAAAAAATGTAAATTGAATTTCACATAGAATTATACAAATGATAAATATAGTTTTTGTTACAAAAGAAATTTTTTTTACAATAATTTCTTAGATAACAACCACTTCATGTGAGGTTTGAATCATATAATAATTCTTGTAAAGTCTCTCACCCGAACTTATCTAATATTTCATTCCAACGCCTTCTCAATGTAATCCAATAAATTTGTGCGTACGTCAACTTGAGGGAGAAAAAATAATTAGCATTAAACCAAGTATTTAAAAAAAAAAAAAAGAAAAAAAAAAGAGAGGAAACTTTAATCAACAAACCAAGTAACTAGCATGCGTGTTATTAAAGATAATAGTATAGGTTTGTTAGAGTTTGTGTTTGATTTAAATTGGGAAACCAAGTAGCAGTGTAATCCCCTAAAATAAATTTAACATAAATTTCTTTAAAAAAAAAAACCCTAGTAGCGTAATCCCCTCAGGAAAAAAAAAAAAAAAGAGTTTGTGGTTGATTGCAGGTCCAGATTAAAAGAAAGAGCTCTTACCAATATTCTTTCTCAAGTAGCCAGTTCAAGCACAAACTCTCCTTTTAGAAATTTCTAAGTCAGCCATGGGTAATAAGCAACTATCAAACACCTTTGAATCCCTAATCACATTCACCCAAAAGTAAGTACTCCTCAAACTATGAATACTTGGCAGCTATGGCAGGTAAGAACTCAACGAAAGTCAATGAAAAAAAAAAAAAAAAAAAAAGGAACTTGCAAAAAATAGAACCTGAAAAGCCATTGAAACCTCTGACAATGTCTGTTTAAATTGTTTAGAAACCAAATTTGAATGTAAAAGAAGAAGAAAGAAGAGGAAGTAGAGTTAAACTGAATATTTTCAATATGAAGAAGAATGAGAGATAAAAACAGGCAAAGTGTATGTGCGTTTGTGGGTCTTAAAGTATAAGAGTGTTAATTTATATATTTATTGCCGTTAGTTGAAAACTTGTAAGTGAGCATAATAAAGGTATTTTAGGCATCAAAATTGAGAATTCCAAACAAGTGAAGCCCCTTAAATAGTAGTATATATATATATATATATATATTGCAAAAAAATAAATAAATAAATAAATAAAACCTTTACCCTTAATCCAAAAGGCATAAAAGAAACATTCACCTTCTAAAAAGCAAATCCAAATAGCAAAAAGTCGATTAGACCAAATCACTCTTGGCTCAGCCAAAAAGTCACCACTTCATCTTCACCACAGCATCAATTTGTCGAAATTTATTCACCCACACCCCTCACCCTAAAAAGGTAAAAATGACACACAAAAGCTATATGCTTGGTATTGATAATAGTATTATTACCGAGCACCGCATGTAGCTATTTTCTTTTTCTTTTATCAAAATTTTGAACAGTAATAAAGTATTATGGTGAATATTTTTTGTTATTTCTAGCTATCGTGCTGGTTAATTTAACTGAAAATGGATTCATAAAGCCGGATGTGAGTGCTCTACATCTGCTATGTTAATTGAATTGATGCTGATGGCAGTCTTACCTAAAAAAATGTTGACAGTGATGGCAATATATAAAGGTTCTAGTAATAACTCATTAGAAACTCGCTGCAAAGGAACTCTCATTACTAGAATCTTTATATGGTCCATGCCTTAGTGATGATAGTTGTGTTATTCATAATTTGGTAGTACATTATTAATACTAGCTTGTAACATGGGGTACCACTAACCTAACTTCTTTCTAAAAAAATAAGTCTCCTAACTTTCTTTTAATAATGAAAAAAATAAAATTTAGTTACAAATTTAGTTGTAACTTAAGGCTACAACTCTCACTTAAAAATTAACATGGCTATATATTTTGAAAATCAAACCGTTGAAATGAATGTTTTTTATATTCTTACCACACATGTCAAATTTCGTACCAATCGAATAATATTTACCATTGATCTATAAGCTTATAGGTGATGTGGGCCTTTTTTACAATGTTGGGCTGAGCTGCCTCCTGTGGTACTGGGCCCAAGTGTTCTGAGTAAAGGAGTTGAGACCAGTCCAACTACAACTCAATTTGGTCCAGCTTGTGCGCAAACTATACCTCGTTTGTCAGGAGCATGCTTACGGCTAGCAGAGCTACTTTAGATGAGTTTTGGCAAGCAGACATATAATAATAATAAAAGAAGGTACCTTGGCTTTTAATCAAAGTGAGTAAATAATCCCCAATAAAAATGATAATTACAAGCACTTTTTTAAAGAAAAACAGTGGGAATAAGTGGGTAAGACACGAGTTAACAAAAGAAAGAAATAGGATCAATCTTATGTACCGAGCTGTGCTACAGGACCGAAACCAAAGAGGGAAGAACGATTTTCCTCAATGCGAATAATCTCCCAGGGAAATCCTACCGTGGAAATTAATCACTTTGAGGAAACCGAACCTGAATGGTTGGTACCTAAGGGAACCCTTTGCTTTTGACAGAGAGCAGAACTTTGAAAGGGAGAGAGGGAATTAACTTATTGGTGCATGCCTGCCGTTCTAAGTTCTCTCTTTTTCCTTTGTTGTTTTTCTTTCTTTTCTTAGTACTTACTCTAGTATTTTACGATTTTCTCCTAGGGATTCCTATTACCGTGATTGTGTCCCCCCTTCTGTGCATAGCAAGAGCCCCTTTTTATAGTGCCTGCCATGACCGGATTTTATTATTTTAACATTTAACCGCCTTTGTCTGGTCTGGGTGTACTTGCCAACCACCACTAGTCTGTTTGTGATAGTTGTGCCACTCCCCACTACCAGACAAAGAAGACTATTTTGTTTGTTTGTCTGCCGTGACACCCTTACCTGCTATGGTGTGGGTGCTCTCTCTCTCTATCCCTCATGGCATGCACCTGGTGGTTCCAACTCATCCTTCTTCTTTTGGGCGGTATGTTATCCCAACAAGACATTTCCCCTTAAAAAGCCTGAACAGGAACCTCAAAATAGGTTTTCCCCTCTCCCCACCACCAAACCATGCCTTCTTACTTTTGACCCATGACCTCATGGTATCCTATATTGGCTGGGTACAGGCTGGTGATGTCTGGACCTTGCGCGTGCCTCACTTTTATGTATGTCCAAAATTTACCTGCTGCTCATGCATTCACCGTGGTCTGGAGGCTTGTCTGCACAGTCTGCTGTCCATCCTTGACTTTTTATGGTGTGAGCTGTTTTCTGATTTCTCATTCTTTTATGACTTTCTCGCCTTAGGGGCTGGACTTTATTTGATGGTGGGCTTTTGCCTTCTTTCAGCCTACTCTTTTACTGCTATTATTTCCTGCCATTCCTGCTGTGATGTTATTTGACCTAATCCTGCTGGACCTCTTTGGTCCTGCCATTTGTTCTTCCCCCAATGGCTCAGTATGGCCATTGGTTCTTTTATTACATTACTTGCAGGCTCCAGTGTCCCATTTGCTTCCTTTTGGGCATCCTTGGTTCATTTGCTTTTCCTGAGCTTCCTTGGCCCTTTCCCCAACTCTGCATTCCCATGGGCTTTTACTAACTTATTTGGGCTTCCCTGACCCAATTACCTTATCTCTTATCCTTGAGGCTTATGGGCTTGCCATCAATCCCTTACTTTCTTTACTTGCATTACTTTAGGCTTGCTGTGGCTCATTCTCACTTTTCTTCATCACATACTGCTCATGGGTTTGCTATTTATCTCTTTCTGGGCTTCTTAAGCCCGTTTGCTTCCTCAATGCCCATTTGTTTATTTCATGGACCTGTGATCCATTATTCCTGCCGCTTAGGCTTAATGGTTTTCCTGTCCTCTTACTAGCTCTTTTTTACCCGTGTTGCTGGGCTTCTCCTCTCTATTCGGATTCCCAAAATGATCATCAACAATAGGCTATAGCTTTAGACTACAATAAATAAAAAGAAAGAGGAGACTCCTAAGTCCTAACTTAAAGGACAAAATTTAGCTACAAAATTTGTTGTAGTTTAAGACTACAACCTTATTCAACAAAATAAACATCTGTATATATATATATAATACTGAAACCTTTGAAACTCTCATAATTTTCCACATTAGCACAACTTAAAATTATTACTTTTAGTTCAAACTTAACTAGGAGTGAAACTCTACCTCTCTAATAAGTCTAACTTAAACTCAAACTTATCATTATCATTTTTTTAAAATAAAATTATTGTTTAAGACTACAACCTTATTCAACAAAATAAATATTTGTGTGTGTATATATATATATATATATATATATAACACCGAAACCTTTGAAACTCTCACAATTTTTCACATTAGCACAACTTAAAATTATTATTTTTAGTTCAACTTAACCAGGAGTGAAACTCTATCTCTCTAATAAGTTCAACTTAAACTCAAACTTATCATTATCATTTTTTATTAAAAATAAAATTATTTTTGTTTAATCAAAACTTAACAAGGAGTGAAACTCTATCTCTCTAACTAACTATATATATATATAAAATCGAAACCCCTGAAGCTCTCATAATTTTCCATGTCAGCACAATATTTAAATAAAATTATCATTTTCTTTAAATAAAATTATTATTTTCAGTTCAAACTTAACCAGGAGTGAAACTCTATCTCTCTAATATGTCCAACTTAAACTCAAGCTTATCATTATCATTTTTTTAAAATAAAATTATTTTTGTTTAGTCAAAACTTAGCAAGGAGTGAAACTCTATCTATCTAACAAGTACAACTTAAACTCAACTCAAACTCAAACGTTGATAATTTATATAAAAATAAAATTTATGATGGGACTCCAAAAAAAATTATCATTTTATTTAAATAAAATTATTATTTTTAGTTCAAACTTAATCAGGAGTGAAACTCTCTCTCTCTAATAAGTCTAACTTAAACTCAAACTTATCATTATCATTTTTCTTTAAAAATAAAATTATTTTTGTTTAATCAAAACTTAACAAGGAGTGAAACTCTATCTCTCTAAAAAGTCCAACTTAAACTCAAACTCAAATTCAAATGTTGATAATTTATATAAAAATAAAAATTATGATGGGACTCCAAAAAAAATTATCATTTTATTTGAATAAAATTATTATTTTTAGTTTAAACTTAATCAGGAGTGAAACTCTCTCTCTCTAATAAGTCTAACTTAAACTCAAACTTATCATTATCATTTTTCTTTAAAAATAAAATTATTTTTGTTTAATCAAAACTTAACAAGGAGTGAAACTCTATCTCTCTAAAAAGTCCAACTTAAACTCAAACTCAAGCGTTGATAATCTACATAAAAATAAAAATTATGATGGGAGTCCAAAAAAATTATCATTTTATTTAAATAAAATTATTATTTTTAGTTCAAACTTAATTAGGAGTGAAACTCTATCTCTCTAATAGGTCTAACTTAAACTCAAACTTATCATTATCATTTTTCTTTAAAAATAAAATTATTTTTGTTTAATCAAAACTTAACAAGGAGTGAAATTCTATTTCTCTAACAAATCCAACTTAAACTCAAACTTTGATAATCTATATAAAAACAAAAATTATGACATAGGACTCAAAAAGAAAAAGAAAAAGACTAAGGTTGAAAAAAAAAAAAAAAAGACTCACGTTGAAAATCGTGGGTTTGGTTTTTGAGTTGAAATTTCTACTAATTATTTTTTTATATTGTACATGACAGATAAAGTTGCAACTTATGTCTTTCAGCCTAGGGAACGATAAATTATTATTTGGTATATTATATATAAATTTGTTGAATTTGGTTTGGTTCTGAAGTAGGATTTGAGGATTCTATAAATTCAATTTTTCACGTCAGCATAATATTTAAATAAAATTACCATTTTTAGTGCAAACTTAACCAGGAGTGAAACTCTATATCTCTAATAAGTCAAACTTAAACTCAAACTTATCATTAATTTTTTTTTTAAATAAAATTATTTTTGTTTAATCAAAACTTAATAAGGAGTGAAACTCTATTTCTCTAATAAGTCCAATTTAAACTCAAACTCAAACGTTGATAATTTATATTAAAAAAAAATTATGAAAGGTCTCAAAAAAATTATTATTTTATTTAAATAAAATTATTATTTTTAGTTCAAACTTAACCAGGAGTGAAACTCTATCTCTCTAATAAGTCCAACTTAAACTCAAACTTATCATTATCATTTAAAAAAAAAAATTTATTTTTGTTTAATCAAAACTTAACAAGAAGTGAAACTCTATCTCTCTAACAAGTCCAACCTAAACTCAAACTCAAACATTGATAATCAATATAAAAACAAAAATTATGACATAGGACTCAAAAAAAAAAAAAAAAAGACTAAGGTTGAAAAAAAAAGAGAGACCCACGTTGATAATTGTGGGTTTGGTTTTTGAGTTGAAATTTCTACTGATTATTTTTTTATATTGTACATGGCAGATAAAGATGCAACCTATGTCTTCCAGCTTAGGGAACAATAAATTTTTATTTGGTATGTTATATATAAATTTGTTGAATTTGGTTTGGTTCTGAAGTAGAATTTGGGGATTCTATAAATTTTGAAGTTTTAAATCTTGGACTTTTTGGTATTTGCATCTCAGTAGATTGATCTTAATTCTTCACCTTAAATCTATATTTTTGGTTGATTAATTATTTGTTTGGATTAATTTCAAATTTTTTTTTTTACAAAATGTCAATTTACTCATTGTTGGGTTTTTTTTTTATTTCTTCTTCCAGAGTCAATAGTTTTTCCATGTATCGCATGAATTAACGATGATTAGCGACTAGTTATTACATATTTTGAAAGTCTAACCGTTGAATTGCATGTTCTTTAAGCTCTTAATACACATGTCAAATTTTGAGTCAATCGGATATTATTTACTATATGATTTATAAACTTATATTTTATGCATAATTTTAAAATACAATAAGTTGCAATTTAAACAATTTATTGATGACATAGCTATTGATCTTTAATTTTTTAGAAATTTTGCAAATATGGAGAATATAAGAAAAATATTTCATCCAATGGTGGATTTGTCAAAATTCACCTCTAATAAAAAATATTGGGTAAGGTTGTAGTCTAATGCTACAACCAATTTTGTAACTAAACTTTATCCTAACTTAAATTATACTTTTAGCTCACTCATTAGTGAAGACTCACCCATAAGTGAAGACGTATTTATGGCCCGTCCTACCACAACTCACAAGCATAAGTTATTTTTTTCCACAAGTGAGAGAGCTCAGATTCACTTTAAATTGTAGTAAGAAATCTTGTAACCCTTGTGATGCAGGTAATTTTTATTTTATTTTTTATTATATATCAATTATATAAATTGTAAGGACACGATTCGTAACGACCCGTAACAGTATTGAGCTCGCACGCAAAAAGGCCCAAACAATATCATTTATAGAGCGTGGGTTTGAAAGGCTAGACCTTAGTCACCAGGCGGCGAGTCTTTTCGTGGTGTTCATACATGGCTAAGTCATTTTCGCCCTAGAAGTCTTTCTCCTGGAGGCGGGCTGGGAGGCTCTGGTTTTTGGCCATTTTTCCCAACCCCCAGTCTGGATTGTTTACTTTTCCTTTTATACTAGCCTGTGTTCGTTATCCTTCATCCACGTGTAGGATCGGCATTCCAAGACTGATACTTGTCCCATCAGCCCATACCCAGAGTGGTTGGGGGTGGTTGTAAAAACTGAAGAGTATGGCTCTGTCAGGTGCAGAGCATTGAATGGTAGTAAGGGTAGCTTTCCCTGGTCGTTATACTTTCTAGCATTCCCTTTTCTATTGGTGCAAACATTTTAGATTTTTTCCCAAGTTGTTTCTGTACCATTTTTGCCCTTTCTTCTTATGAGATCTCGGACATGCCGAGGACTGAAATCGTCCTCGACTGTGTCCCAAGGCCATTTTGTACTTGTATTAATGATCCTGGGCTATAGCCCTTCTCGGCTCGGGCCTGGGGCCCCAATGAACAAATGGGATTGGCCCACAAATTATTGGGCCCCACAATAACCCCTCAAAACCCCACTGCCCGACCTCTTGGTTGGAGAGGAGGGTTTTGGTAATACCAAGCCTTTATTACGGCTCATTTAACTCAGCCTTTTATTAATGCTGGCGTTTCTTTATCTGCCCAGGAAACATATCGGTCTACGAGACATTCCTCTGAATTCATTCACGACGCGTTCCTGCTGTTTGGTTATCCAAAACGCGCCTTTAATGACTTCCATTTACGAGACTATTTAAATTCGATGGGTTGTTGACGATGTGAGGAAGTGGAACAGGTACATTCTCGTTTACAGATTTTCTTGGAAATCGGAACAGATTAAATACCTTCCGTTTCACCCCTCATATAAAAAGAAAAAGCAAGAGGTTATTTCTCTTGTACATAAACCCTTTTAATCCCTCTGAAATCTGAAAACCTTAGACTCCTCCATAGTTTACTTTACCCGCTAGTTATACTTTAACTTGTAATTCGTTTGTGATAGGAGTAAGTTATGAAGGAGCCCTACCCTTCTCAGAAATTCCATGTTCTTGTGAAGCTAAAAATGGCTCGGTCGGGGCAGGGATGGCAGAAACTCAAGATGCTTCTCACCCTCCTTTCAGCCAAAATCCGAAACAGGGGCTCGTTGCGTCAAACTTTCGGCGCGACTGAGCTGGGGTCACCCATTATCAGTACCAGCCGCTCTCTTACGAGCATAACTAACATGACACCAGTGTGTTAGGAGTCAGGACTGACGCAGGGACTAAATGCCCCTGCTTCTTCCTCTCTTCGTTCACTGGTGCCTCCTTTTGCCTCTCTTTCTTCTTCTTTCCACCGCCAGATCCATCCTGGCGCTTTTCCTTCTTCCTCTTCTTCTCCTCCCTCTTCTTCTCCTCCTTCTTTCCCTTCATCTCCTCCCTCTTCTTCTGAAGAAGGTCCTCCTCTTAATATGGGCGCTACTGGGGCAAAGTTTGGAAGGATTTCGAAGACGAGTTTTAGAAAGACATCGGACTGTTTATTTGTTATATTGTTGTTATTTTTCTTTTATTATTTTTGTAATCCACCTTCTGTATAGGTTTTGTTTAAGCCCTTCTTTGTACGTTGTAATACCTCTTTATATTAATAAAAGTCGTTATTGCTTTATTTCACACATTCTATCTCTTCATTTCTGAAATGGTTACGCCGTGAATAGACATACTACCTTGCGAATTCCTTTTATTTTTACACTTTGACCAATGTCTAAGACCGAAATCCTAGTTAATAAAAAAATCTTACTCTGTGTTTATAGACACTATCCGACTTAATACTACTGAATCGAATAAGTGATACTTAGGGTTGAAACCCCTATTAAGAAGAAAAAGAAAGGAACATTATGATGAGCTTATTGAGGTGGCCTGGCACAATACCGCCGACCTCAGAGCACAATACTTAGGGCCGAAATTCCTTATCAAAGAAAAAGGCGCTATTATGAACTTACAAGTGCTGCTCGGCACAATAATACAGACTTGAACTAATGACACTTAGGGTCAAAATTCTTGCTAAGGAAAAGATATTATCACGACTTTAATAGAGTTGTTTGGCACAACAATGCTGACCTGTGAAAACAACACTTACCCCAAAATAGCCGAGATGACCATTGAATGCTCGGTGCGGTGCAGGAAGTAATCATCCGAAGACATATAACCCCAAAAAAAAAAAATGAACAGCCCCTCCAGGTTGCTGAGTAATATGGCGCTTTGCCATCTTCTTAACAACTGTAATAGCTTTAACCTTTTATGGTATTTGAGCCGAGGATTGAGTAACTTAGAATTTTTATTAAGTAGCCGACCTTACGAAACTCAGTTTTTCTTTCAAAACTGAGTTTTCTCATCTAAGTAGTTGGTTTCCCCATAGGTTTGAGTCCGAGGACCATACAATACCTTGGTTCTGTCCAAAACTCAGTTTTCTCATCTAAGTAGTTGGTTTCCCCATAGGTTTGAGTCCGAGAACCATACAATACCTTGGTTCTGTTCAAGACTCAGTTTTCTCATCTAAGTAGTTGGTTTCCCCATAGGTTTGAGTCCGAGGACCATACAATACCTTGGTTCTGTCCAAAACTCAGTTTTCTCATCTAAGTAGTTGGTTTCCCATAGGCTTGAGTCCGAGGACCATACAATACCTTGGTTCTGTCCAAAACTCAGTTTTCTCATCTAAGTAGTTGGTTTCCCCATAAGCTTGAGTCTGAGGACCATACAATACCTTAGTTCTGTCCAAAACTCAGTTTTCTCATCTAAGTAGTTGGTTTCCCCATAAGCTTGAGTCCGAGGACCATACAATACCTTGGTTCTGTCCAAAACTCAGTTTTCTCATCTAAGTAGTTGGTTTCCCTATAGGCTTGAGTCCGAGGACCATACAATACCTTGGTTTTGTCCAAAACTCAGTTTTCTCATCTAAGTAGTTGGTTTCCCCATAGGCTTGAGTCTGAGGACCATACAATACCTTGGTTCTGTCCAAAACTCAGTTTTCTCATCTAAGTAGTTGGTTTCCCCATAGGCTTGAGTCCAAGGACCATACAATACATTGGTTCTGTCCAAAACTCAATTTTCTTATCTAAGTAGTTGGTTTCTCCATAGGTTTGAGTCCGAGGACCATACAATATCTTAGTTCTGTCCAAAACTTAGTTTTCTCATCTAAGTAGTTGGTTTCCCCATAGGTTTGAGTCCGAGGACCATACAATACCTTGGTTCTGTCCAAGACTCAGTTTTCTCATCTAAGTAGTTGGTTTCCTCATAGGTTTGAGTCCGAGGACCATACAATACCTTGGTTCTGTCCAAAACTCAGTTTTCTCATCTAAGTAGCTGGGTTCCCCATAGGTTTGAGTCCGAGGACCATACAATACCTTGGTTCTGTCCAAAACTTAGTTTTCTCATCTAAGTAATTGGTTTCCCCATAAGTTTGAGTCCGAGGACCATACAATACCTTGGTTCTGTCCAAAACTCAGTTTTCTCATCTAAGTAGTTGGTTTCCCCATAGGCTTGAGTCCGAGGACCATACAATACCTTGGTTCTGTCCAAAACTCAGTTTTCTCATCTAAGTAGCTGGTTTCCCCATAGGTTTGAGTCCGAGAACCATACAATACCTTGGTTCTGTCCAAAACTCAGTTTTCTCATCTAAGTAGTTGGTTTCCCCATAGGCTTGAGTCTGAGGACCATACAATACCTTGGTTCTGTCCAAAACTCAGTTTTCTCATCTAAGTAGTTGGTTTCCCCATAGGCTTGAGTCCAAGGACCATACAATACCTTGGTTCTGTCCAAAACTCAGTTTTCTCATCTAAGTAGTTAGTTTCCCCATAGGCTTGAGTCCGAGGACCATACAATACCTTGGTTCTGTCCAAAACTCAGTTTTCTCATCTAAGTAGTTGGTTTCCCCATAGGCTTGAGTCCGAGGACCATACAATACCTTGGTTCTGTCCAAAACTCAGTTTTCTCATCTAAGTAGTTGGTTTCCCCATAGGCTTGAGTCCAAGGACCATACAATACCTTGGTTCTGTCCAAAACTCAGTTTTCTCATCTAAGTAGTTGGTTTCCTCTCCATAGGTTTGAGTCCGAGGACTATACAATACCTTGGTTCTGTCCAAAACTCAGTTTTATTATCTAAGTAGTTGGTTTCCCCATAGGTTTGAGTCCGAGGACCATACAATACCTTAGTTCTGTCCAAAACTCAGTTTTTGGCATGGGGCCTTGGCTTTAGGGGGATTAGCTCCTCGGCCAAGCCCCTAGAACCCTCCATGCGATTGACGCTACAAAACGTAGCCCCTAGTCAAGAGTCATAGCCCCTAGTGGAACTTTACGCTAGAACATTATAACCGGCTGTTAGAAATGACAAGGGAACTGTCTCGACCTATCGCCTATGCCAAGACACAAGCCTTTCCCACAGACGACCCCAATTGTAAGGACACGATTCGTAACGACCTGTAACAATATTGGGCTCGCACGCAAAAAGGCCCAAACAATATCATTTGTAGAGCGTGGGTTTGAAAGGCTATGCCTTAGTCACCAGGCGGCGAGTCTTTTCGTGGTGTTCATACATGGCTAAGTCATTTTCGCCCTAGGAGTCTTTCTCCTGGAGGCGGGCTGGGAGGCTCTGGTTTTTGGCCATTTTTCCCAGCCCCCAGTCTGGATTGTTTACTTTTCCTTTTATACTAGCCTGTGTTCGTTATCCTTCGTCCACGTGTAGGATCGGCATTTCAAGACTGATACTTGTCCCATCAGCCCATACCCAGAGTGGTTGGGGGTGGTTGTAAAAGCTGGAGAGTATGGCTCTGTCAGGTGCAGAGCATTGAATGGTAGTAAGGGCAGCTTTCCCTGATCGTTATACTTTCCAGCATTCCCTTTTCTATTGGCGCAAACATTTTAGATTTTTTCCCAAGTTGTGTCTGTACCATTTTTGCCCTTTCTTCTTATGAGATCTCGGACATGCCGAGGACTGAAATCGTCCTCGGCTGTGTCCCAAGGCCATTTTGTACTTGTATTAATAATCTTGGGCTATAGCCCTTCTCGGCTCGGGCCTGGGGCCCCAATGAACAAATGGGATTGGCCCACGAATTATTGGGCCCCACATAAATAAATCTATATATTTATTTTAAAGTATATTTATTTTCAGTATAACAAAAAGAAATAAACAATATTGTAGTTTTCGCATCAATATATACATATAGTAGTTAATGTAAAGTGATAACACTAACTCGTTAAATAAATTGTTTGTGTATGAAAATAATATAAGTAAACGAGAAGTATCAATACCCACATAATTTTAAGATATGAAATTGGATTAAATAGTTTGATTCAAGAATCTTACATAAACGAATTATATTAAATAGGTATATAACTACTGCAATTAAAAAAAATCACTTAATATTAATTACAAATTAAATTGGTAAAAATTGTACCAAATTTATGCATGATTGAATTATAAAGAAATTAATTATGTGTTCATTGAATTGAATTATTGGAGATATTATTCCTTCTGTACAAATTTTGTGTGTGTGTGTATATATGGAAAATTAATAGGTATTCTCAGAGTACCATAAATGCATATTCCTTCCTCTCACATGAATGGTGGGTCCCACCATGAATTTAATTAGTAAGACCCACCATTCATGTGAGAGGATGGAGTATGCATTTATGGTACTCCGAGAGTACATAATAATTTTCTTATATATATATATATATATATATATAGAGATGGGTTCAAGTTACACCTGGTGTAACTCTTTAGAGTTACACCTTTTTTAAACCATTGGATTTAAGTAGATCCAATGGTTAAAAAAAGACCCTTATTATTACAAATATTCTTATTAAGATCTCATTCATTACCTTCATTTATTACATTCTAAACCTATCTCTAAACCCAAAAACGTTTGACTCTCTCTCTATGTTTCTCTCTCTCTCTCTCTGTCTCCTCCACCATTGCTCCACCTCTTAAGGTAGCCAGAAAAAAAAAAAAAAAAAAAAAACCCCAAGCCGTACACTAATGATAGGTTGCCAGTAGAAGCAAAAATAATCTGTTATAGTACTCCTTAATTGAATTTAGGTCAAGAGCAGCAGGCGCAGAGAGGCATGTGCATGACATTGCAGATTTGGATTTGGGATATAGAAATTTATGCTGCATATATGAGAATTCTATAAATGAAGGTGCTTGATGTTGCTATATATATATGACAAACATTTTTTTAATATAGGGCTCTGATCAATAATAAAATGTTTATTATATGATGATTTTGTAATCAATTCCATTTTTCGGTAATGGAGCTTTCTTCTAACACTTTCAAAATTCAAACAATCATGATAGCGTTAACAAAGCAAAATGCATGGGCCCATGAACTCTCTGTCATTACCAGTTAGGAGCTAAAGGGATTTTTTATGCAAAATCTTTATCTTTTTTTTACCTGTCATTCTTCATTGTCGTCGACGATTCCATCAGTAATTTTTTTTTTTTTTTAAATGTCTTGGATTTGGATGGTTACCACAGACTGCTTCTTTCTGTTAGTGTTCGGCTTTTTTTTTCTTTTTTTTTTTTTTCCCTGCCGGCAACCTGTGGAAGTGGAGCAATTGTGGAGGAGGCACAGAGAGAGAAACGTAGAGAGGAGAGAGTCTTTGGGTTTAGAGTTAGATTTAGAATGTAATAAATGAGGGCAATTAATAAGATCCTAATAAGAATATTTGTAATAATATGGGTATTTTTTTAACCGTTGGATTTACTTAAATCTAACGGTTTAAAAAAAGTGTAACTCTAAAGAGTTACACTAGGTGTAACTTGAACCCATCTCATATATATATATATATATATATATATATGTTTTAAGAATAGATGCAATAGGATTTTGATCTTACGTTGTGTGGTTTATGATAATTGCTCTTTATGATCAAATCCGTACACCAATTATTTTCTTTATTGATGTATGCAAGATTCAATTAAAGTCCCTAATTCGTCAGTAATACTTTACTGGACGAGTTAATTAAAATTCATATTTATGTTTAAATTAAAAATAGTAGTTTTGGAAGCTTATATCTTTTTTTCTTTTTCTTTTTTATAATTTGATAATTGGGTAGGGGCAATTTAAGTCCTAGGCGTTTCTGTTGGAACATCAAAAAGTGCTACTTAAAATACAAGGATATTTACGAAGCTTTGGAAGAAATTTAATATTCTTTACCAAAGTACATGCTCAAATAACTAATATTATCATGGGAAAGAGCTAATATTTTTTCCTTGAACGAAGTCAAGTAGAATTATTGATTAAAATGAGATATCTAATAGAATATTGATGAATTAATTTTTAGTATTATTTATATAATTAACATTATTATCATTATTATTATTATTTTGAATCAAGATTGAGGGTGAGAGAGAAATAGAGAGGATGGAAGTAGAATTAGAGTGATTTGGCCTAATGACTATTATCCATTTACAATAGAAAGTCCTAAAGAACTTGATCTTTTCATTTGTCCTGAGTTTCTAATTGCTATAAACCACACTTGGTCCTGTTATTGCAAAACCACAAAACCTCTTGATATTTTACAAATAATTAACTCACTACAACAAAATGTATTTTTGGTAATGAAAATTTTTGTCACCAAATGTCTTCATTTTGTTGCCTATAACATTTGACCCAATCTTACTTTACCTACCTGTAATTTGAAAATTTTCACTTTCCTTACTTGAGGTTGGCTTTATAGTTACACCGTGAAAGCTCATCTCACTCTTTTCTATCATAAAAACACTTTTTTAAAACTAAAATATAATATAAAACGAATAAAGAGACTCTATAGAAAACACCAAAATATTACATTAATAAAGCTCACAACCATGAATTGAAGGACAATGTGAGGTACAAAATATTACATTTATTTTATATTCTTGTCTTCAAAAGTATTTTTTAACGGAAAAGAGTGAGGTGAGGTACAAATAAGTAAGAGAGCTAACATTGGGTAGATAAATTGACAATTTTTAAACCCCACATATGGGTACTTTGTAATTATCGCTTTAGCTATTTATGTCTTTATGACATAGACACATAGTATAATAACCGTTACTATCGCTAATAAGACTTTACCAGCTAGCCAAGCCAAAACCAAGTAGTGACTAGTTGATAAGAATGCATTAAATTTATTCCCGTGGTCGCATTCAGACATGCTGAGGCCCCAAACACAAGACCATACCTGCTTGAAAAAACAACCTTTTATTTTAATATGATGGAAAACCCACCTCATCAATTCACACCATAACGAGCTACAGGATGGATTGATGACAGGGACGGAGATATTCTTTAACCAGGGAGCCATGGCCCCCTGGATTTTGAGAAAAAAATTTCTATAGGTATATTTAATTTTCAATTACCACCCCCCCCCCCCCCCCCCCAAAAAAAAAAAAAAAAAAAAACACTTGGTCATCATTGGTCTCTTTTTGCTTATTATCAACTCACTCCTGGCATTCTAGACCCAAATAAATTTATGGTTGGCCACTCTTTGAATCACTATACATGCTGCAGTTCATCTCTGTTTAAAACAGAGTAGAGAAAAATATGAAGGATCTGACTCATCTGAGTGACTGAGTCTGACTAAAATAATCAAGAGGCACAGTGAGAAAAAGGAAGGTGAGAACAATATGAAAAACGTGATTTAACAAAAACATAAAAAAGATAAGTCGGGAAAAAAAAAGAAAAAAAGACGAAGAAGAAGATTATTTAGAAGGCACACTGATGAAGAAGAGCAAGTTGAGATATCAGAAAAGTAAGTAACACCTGCTTAAAGACTAGATGTGAGGTAAACAGTAAAAACAAGAATGAGTGGGATTGGGAATAGAGAAAGTGATTTCTTTATAGTTTACAAAATGCCCTGCATGTTTGTTTATTTAATAGCAATCTAATAATTTTATTTGATTTTTGTAAAACAATATATTAAATTCATTATAAATTATATTTTCATTTAGTTTAATAATGGTGTGTGTCATATAGGTGTGTTAATATATATATATATATATATATATATTTCATTCTAATACTCAATTTGAAATAGAATTCAAAATCTTGATCTCAATTTCAAAAATTGTTGATATTTCAATTCCATAAAATGTTGATACCTCAGTTTCCAAAAACTTTTAAGCAAAATTATAAAAAGTTAATTAACAAATGAGTTTTGTTCAATACTCCAGCCCCCTCACTCAAATTCTTGACTCCGTCCGTAATTGATGATCACCTAAACCAATTCTAAGTGTCAAATTAGTTTTGAGGGGTTCTCCCATATGATTACTATTGAGAAACTAATTAAGATTTAGGCAAGCTAGCATCTCTATTATCTTTGGCGTGATTGAATAATTCATGAGTTATATTTCTTGTCTCTAAAACAAGTAAGGCCAATGTTGCTATACGACAACCAATATTTCAACAATCATTTTAGTATATACAACAATCTAGTCCATTGGATTTGATCTAGTATACTGTACTTGCAATACATTCATATTACTTGTATTTCATACATACTATTCGTATATAATGCTCTCTATTGTATTGTGTTATACACAATGAATACACTTTAATATGTAGAATATTCAGTCTCTCTCACAATTTATATTCTTAACAAATCATGGTATTTTAATTTTCATCCTTATACAGTTTCTCTACAAATCAAAACGAAGGAGACTTTTCTGTGGAATCAAATGGCAGCATCAGGTTTCTCATAAGCCAAACAGATGTAAACCTTATTATTGTTTGTGGTCCCTAAGACAGTACCCTAACCTTTTACTAACACAAAGGCATGAAACATGAGACTGTGCCAACAACAGTATATGATATATCACGCAGCTCTCTCTTTCGCCTCCTACCTAATCCATATTACTAATGAAAAGTTGAAAACCACATCAGCTTCCACTTTCTTAAGCAGTAGTCATAGTCATAATACCAATCATGATCCTTAAACGAGTGGGATCGAGCACCGATGCAAATTGTCAACCCTCAATTGCGATTTGTGAGTTCCATGTGTCATCATTTTCGGCTTTATTTATTTTGTGTTCTACTCGTGTAGTTTTGAGTTTGACAATTCAATACTTACGTTAATCTTATTCTCTTTTAGAGTATCTTCAGCAGATTAGGTAAAATTTTATATTGTTTAGAGAATAAATAGTAACTTTTACTTTTTAATTACCTACTTTTTCAAGTACACTTTTCAATAAATTCTCTATCTCATTTAAATATTATTTCTTCATTCATGCTTTATTCTTTTTTTAACTACACATCTTCTAACATTTTTTTTATTCAATACCTTCTTATTATAATTAAAAAAAAAAAAAAAAACATTTGAAGAATGAACAATAGCCCATCAACATGAGCCAAAAAAATTTCCGGATTTAAAGAGTCCATTGAAAAATGAACAATAGCCTATTTTGTGGATTTACTGTCTAAAGTAGAAAGCATTTTGTGTTTAGCTCTTCGGTTGGAGATGCTCTTACAAATACAATTTGCAGTAGTATCTCTTTTAAAATTATTATAAAGCCAATCACAATAATACCCATCTAATAGTCAATTTTCAAATTAAACCATTTTTTCAAAATGTTTCAATTAAAATCGTAAAAACTTTCATACTTATTGAGTCACTATTAACTAAAAGTAACAAAAATTCAATTTCCTTGAATCTTTAGTAATATTATATCTTCTTTTATAATAGAAAAAAATCTTAAAGTCTCATTTTGGGGGGAAAAAAGTAGGTCTTAAAGTGTTTACATAGTAAGGCTCATAAATAGTTTCTCTCTCTAACCTAGGGGGTGGCTGTCAAACCCTAGCCAGTGTAGTAGAACGTTGTTCTGCCTTGGTGCAGGTTTTAGAGTTCTCGTCGCTGTTCTTAACAGAGAGTGAGAGGTCGCAAGTTTAGCATGGAGAATTTATCGGTTCAGTGGGAACGTTTGTCTTTGACGAAGGGAGAAGAAAGCACGTATAAGTCTGAAACTTTTGAACAGGGGAGCGGTCATGTGGTTGCAGCGAAGTTTTACACTCGACGAGTCTTGAATATGGAGGCGATTGCGCGGACTTTTAAATCTGTGTGGCGTACAAAGAAGGGTTTCGAGGTGAAGGACATGGGAAATCATGTGGTGTTGTTCGTCTTTGAGGACAGTGTGGATGCTGAGCGGATTATCATGGGTGAGCCGTGGAGTTATGATAAGTTCCTAGTCTCGCTCCGGCGACTGGACAAGAGTGTTCCGGTTAAGGAGTTGAGATTTAATATGACAAGGTTTTGGGTCCAACTCCATGACCTTCCTATCGGTGATATGAATTCGAAGTCGGCATGCGAAATTGGAAAGGTTATAGGAGAAGTTCAGTCCGGTATGAAGGAGTGGGGCACTCATGATGGAAGTAGTTTTATGAGGATTAGGGTGCGGGTTGATACCTCAAAACCGTTGTGCAGGGGGCGTAAACTTTGCATGGAGGATGGTAAGGTTGGCTGGGTTCGATTCCGTTATGAACGTTTGCCTAACCTTTGCTATTGGTGTGGGCTGTTGACGCATTGCGACAAAGACTGTGATCTATGGGTGCGAAGTCAGGGCAGCCTTACTGAGAAGGACCAACAATTTGGAGGATGGATGAGAGCTCCAGCGATCGCTCCAAAAAAATGTTCTGTGGTTAAGGTAGAAGGGTGTGAGGAGCACGTAGAAGAGGAAAGGCAGCAGTCTCCTTCTAGGCTTGATGATAATGATGAGATGGAAGTCAGGGAGAATATTGTTGGTGGTAAGGATCGGACTGAAGCTCTTCAACCTAGTGAGACCGTAGAGGAGAATGGTGTTGTTGAGGGAGTTGGTTTGATGGGGACCTGTGTGGGGATGGATAGAAGCAGCCAAGAGAGATTTGATGATAAACTCAGGGAGATAGATTCTGATTTGGTGGCTTTTGATGGTAATGCTATAGATCAAGTTGCCACTCCGTTAGGCGAGTCAATCATGAGTTCAGGGACTGAGTTAGAGGGTAGTGCTGAAAAGGAGCAGGTTGATCATAGGGCCTTTGTTGATTTGGAGAATTTTAACCCATTGGGTGGGTCACTTAGAGGGTGGAAAAGATTAGCTAGAGAGAGAGATGTGGTGATGCAGCCTGGGAGTATAAGTGGCGGGAAAAGAAGCTTAGAGTGCTTGGAGGGGGAGGTTGATTTGGTGCTTACTAAGAGACGATGTGCTAGCGTTAAAAGCAAAGAAGCGGTGGAAGCTGATGGTCAGCCCCGCCGAGCCCAATGAGTTGCTTAGCTTGGAATTGCCGTGGGCTTGGGAACCCACGTGCAAAGTCAGAGCTTGAAGAGTTGATTCAGGCACAAGCTCCCCTAATTGTTTTTTTGTCAGAAACATGGGCTGATAAAGAGCAATTAGAAAGGTTCAAGTATAAGGTGAAGTTTGCTGGTTTATTTGTAGTTCATAGCCAAGATAGAGGGGGTGGCTTGGCACTCCTTTGGCAACATGGAATTCAGGTTTGGGTTGATAGTTTTTCCAGATTTCATATTGATGCTATAATTCAAGGTGGTTCGTGTGAGGCTTGGAGATTTACGGGATTTTATGGAGAACCGGATACTAATGATAGGGAAGAGGCTTGGAATATGTTGCGCATGTTAAATTCAAAGCCTCATCTACCTTGGGTGTGTATGGGAGATTTTAATGAAATTCTACTCTCTGATGAAAAACGTGGTGGTAGGATTCGGCCACATGGGCAGATGCAAGCTTTCAGGGATGTTTTGGACACTTGTGGTTTTGTGGACTTAGGCTTTACGGGTCCGGAGTTTACTTGGCAGGGCAATAGACATGGGCAAATTATATGGGAGAGGCTGGACAGAGGGGTTGCTAATTATGATTGGATGTCTAGATTCCCAGCGGCTACCATTAGACATCTTCACTGTGTAGCTTCAGACCATAGACCGATCCTGTTGGTGTTTGACCCAAATGGGGAAGCAACTAGGTGGAAGCGCAAACCATTCCGTTTTGAAGAGATGTGGTTGGCTGATAAAGAATGTGGTGCAACTGTTAAGAGGGCTTGGGAGATTCAGCCGAATGGGAATCAGATGTACCGAGTAGTGACTAAGATTAAGAAGTGTAAAAAATTGCTGAAATCGTGGAGCAAGGATCATTTTGGTAGCATTAAAAATCAGCTTAGATTGAAAAAAGAGTTGCTATGGAAAGCTGAGGAGGATTCGGCCAAGGGAGGCAACTATGAGGTGGTGGTACAATTGCGACGAGAGCTGAATGTTTTATTAGATAAGGAGAATCGTATGTGGGCTCAGCGATCTAGAGCTCAATGGTTGGCTTGTGGAGACCGGAACACAAAATTCTTTCATGGGGTAGCCACTCAAAGAAAAAGGAGGAATTTTATTAAAGGTATTAGGGACCCTCATGGTGCTTGGGTTTCGGATGAAAGGGAAGTAGGGGCGGTTTTTGTTGATTTTTACACTAGATTGTTTACATCCTCAAACCCTACAGATTTGGAGCGTGTATTGGCTGGTGTGCAGCCCGTGGTTAGTACCTCTATGAATGAAGCTTTGACTTGTCCTTATAGTAGAGAGGAGGTGGAGATGGCTATAAAACAAATGGCTCCTTTAAAAGCCCCGGGTCCTGATGGGATGCCCCCTCTATTTTATCAATCCTTTTGGCCTGACATTGGTATGGAAGTCGCAGATGCTGTCCTCTCTTGCCTCAATTCAGGTAATCTTTTGAAGTCTATAAACCACACTTTTATTACTTTGATTCCAAAGGTAAACAATCCTGAAACTGTAGCTCAATTTAGGCCCATCAGTCTCTGTAATGTTATCTATAAAATTTTGAGTAAAGTCATTGTTAATAGGCTAAAACCTATTCTTAGTTCCATTATTTCTGAGACTCAAAGTGCCTTTGTTGCGGATAGGCTTATTACAGATAACATTCTTATTGCTTTTGAGTCTTTACATCATATGAAAACTCAGTGTTCTGGGAGGTCAGGTTTTATGGCGTTAAAGCTTGATATGAGCAAAGCTTATGATAGAGTGGAGTGGGTCTTTTTGGAGAAAATTTTATTGAAGATGGGTTTTCAAGATAGTTGGGTGGCCATGATCATGCAATGTATCACAACGGTATCTTACTCGATTCTGGTGAATGGCGTACCTACAAGTCATATTTATCCTTCGCGTGGGTTGAGACAGGGTGATCCTTTGTCACCATTCCTATTTCTATTTTGTGCAGAAGGCTTGAATGCCCTTCTTAGTCAAGCTGCAAATTCTGGGGAGATAAGAGGTTACTCTATTTGTAGAGCGGGTCCAAAAATTACTCATTTGTTTTTTGCCGATGATTGCTTGTTATTCTGTAGAGCTACTCCTGAAGAATGTGCTAAAATCCAGTCTATTCTTGCATGGTATGGGGTTGCTTCGGGTCAGCAGGTGAATTCGGATAAGACTACAGCTTTCTTTAGTCGAAACACTACCGCGGAGGTTCAAGAAGAATTAAAAGTTTTGCTAGGGGTGCCGGTTATTCAAAACTATGAGAAGTATTTGGGGCTTCCCTCTTTTGTGGGTCGTGAGAAGAAAGCGTGTTTCAATCACATCAAGGAACGGATCTGGGCTAAAATGCAAGGGTGGAAGGAGAAATTGTTGTCTCAGGCCGGTAAGGAAATAATGATCAAAGCGGTGGTTCAATCAATCCCAACGTACTCTATGAATGTCTTTCGGCTTCCTATTGGTCTCCTTAAAGATATAGAAGCTATGATTCATAAGTTTTGGTGGGGTGTTCTGAGAATTCTAGAAAGATCCACTGGGTTAAATGGGAGACTCTTTGTTCTTCAAAGTCAATTGGAGGCATGGGCTTTCGCGACTTACGTATGTTTAATGATGCCATGTTGGGGAAGCAAGTTTGGCGCTTATTTCATGATAGGACCTCGTTGGTTTATAAGGTGTTTCGGGCAAAGTACTTTCCTTCCGGTAACATTTTTGATGCGGTAGCCTCTCCGGTTGGCTCCTTTGCTTGGCGAAGTATTATACAAGCTAGGGAAGGTGTTTTGAGGGGAGCTCGATGGAGGGTGGGGGATGGGCGAGATATTAAAATCTGGAGTGATCGTTGGCTGCCTTTTGATGGTGGGGGAAGGATTTTATCTCCACAAAGGGACCTTTCTCTGAATATGGTCAAGGATTTGCTGCTGCCTGGTTCACATCTCTGGAATGAGGAGCTTCTTGATTTGAATTTCTATCCGTGGGAAGCTGAAGCCATCAAAAACATCCACGTTAGCAACCATGAGGCAGCTGATGCTCTGATATGGCCTCACACGGATGATGGTGTGTACTCTGTTCAGAGCGCGTATCGCTTATTGGTAGCATTTCAGCATCAGAATCAACCCAGCTCGTCGGATGTGGAGTCCGGAAAGGGGTTATGGAATGGAATTTGGAAGTTGAAGGTCCCTAACAAAGTGAAACATCTTCTGTGGCGCGCGGTTCGTGAGGCATTACCAACGAAATGCAATCTGCAAAGGCGTCAGGTTTTAAGGTCTGGTATTTGTGATGCTTGTGGCGACTATGGTGAAGACGTGATTCATGCTTTGTGGCTCTGTGATGCGGTGAAACCAATCTGGATGTCAGATGCTCGGTTCTCTTTTCTTCGTGCTTATCATTTTTCTAACTTCGGTGATCTGTTTCAGTTTTTATGTAAGCAAGGTTCCTCTAATCTGGTTGCTATGTTCGCTATGGCTGCTTGGGGTATCTGGGAGAGGCGAAACAGAGTGAGGGAGGGGCAGAGAACTTGGGGTCCAAATTTGGTGATGCACCGAGCTTCAGAGCTTCTGCAGGAGTATCGGGATGTTCAACCGGTGAATCCATGGATGGCTACCCGAAGTTTGGATCTGCGTTGGAAGCCCCCTGATTCAGGTGTGTACAAATTAAATTTTGATGGGGCTTTATTTCTGGAACAGAGGTGCGCTGGCTTAGGGGTGGTTGTGAGGGACTCGGCTGGGCTTGTTATGGCTGCGTTAAGTCAGAGAGTGCGGCTCCCAAGTTCGGCCGATGTGGTGGAGGCTTTGGCAGCTCGAAGAGCCATCTGCTTTGCTCAGGAACTCAGTCTTCACAATGTGGTGATTGAAGGTGATTCTTTGAAAGTTATTGAAGCCATTAACGATACTAGACCAGTGCAGACTTTGTATGGGCATATTATTGATGAGATAAGACTGTTATCTTCTTCTTTTATGTGTAATTTTATGCATGTTAATCGGAGGAGCAATAAGTTAGCTCATGCACTTGCTAGACGAGCAGTTTTATCTGCTGATATCGATGTGTGGATAGAAGAACTTCCACGGGACTTGGAGAATATTGTTTAGTTTGCTTTTCCAGCAATAAAGTTTCTTTTACCTTTTCCTCAAAAAAAAAAAAAGTAAGGCTCATAAATTATACAAATTAAAGAGGGTGATTATTGGAAGAGATCATGTGATTGCTTCATTAGAGGGTTCCAAACTTCCAATAGTAATGGTGGCTGACTAAGGTCAGGTTTGGAATCCTGTGAGTGGTTATTTTGAAAATATTGTATCATTGTTTCCTTAAAACATTCCAATATTAAATAGTTAAGCGCCTTGTAGATTAGCCAAATTGATAACGAAAATTTTCCTTGAGTTTTTAGTAAGATTATATCTTAGAATACAAAAATTTTATACAATCAAATATACAAAAGAGAGTGATTATTGGAAAAGATCACATATGATTTCTTCTTTAAAAGGCTCCAATAGTAATGGTCGTGGATTAAGATCAAATTTGGAATCTTGGGAGTGATTACTTTGAAGATATTATATGATTGTTTCCTTATAAAATTCCAATATTAAATAGCTAAGAGCTTAGAATTCGTGGTTACGCCAAGTGACTTCACCAAATTACAACAATATTTTGGATAGTGTGTTCCAGTTAGCTCAACTGGTAACGTCTCTGATAGTTGTATAAGAGATTTGGGTTCAATCCCAGTCTACACCAAAAATTGATTGATGTCTTGGTCTGATGATAAAGAGCTATCATCAGGAGCGGACACCATAAGTTAAAACTTTCTAAAAAAAACAATATTTTGGATAAAAACAATTTTTTTAATAGAGACAACAACTTATTTGATCTTATCAATTTCTTTAAATAAAATAACAATAAAATTTTTAACAAAACATGCAACATGCATCTAAGTTTCAGTTGATAGTTAGGGACAATAACTTATTTGTACTTATCAATTTCTTTAAATAGTGTAACAATAAGTGTTTAAAAAAAATATGCAACATGCATCTAAGTGTCAGATGATAGAAACAACAATTTATTTATTCTTATCAGTTTCTTTAAATAAGGTAACAATAGTTTTTTTAACAAAACATGCAACATGCATCTAAGTTTCAGAAATATAAATCCTAGAATAACTAAAAATCTATTATCAAAATTTCAAAACTTATATATATATATTTACCAATTGTCTTTCCATAGAATCTCTCTTGCACTCCACATTTTTTTTTAAAGAGTTGCAACTAATTATGCATATGCATTTGTATTGGAAGGATATACATGTATAGATTCATAGGAGTTGATAAATTTATATAATACTCTGTCTCTCTTTCTCTCTAATAAATTTTCTTCCTAATAAACAACAAATCTCATTAATTATTAAATTAATTTTTTATTAATTGTTATGATATATTTCCTCAAACTAAGGGATAAAATTAAAAATAGTTTAATTTATATAAAAATTTATTATTTAAATTTAATAAATTTTAATTCTATTCAAAAAGTCTATTATAAAATTTTTAACTTCCTTCCCTAAAAAAAAAAAAAATTATTAATATATGTGTTCTTTACTTAACTTCTTTTTCAATTTTTTTTTTTTTTTAAGTTCAGAAATTTGGATTGTTTTTCATGTGTAATATTAATATATGCATTCTTAAAAATGAAAATTATTTTAGGTGTACAAATACAATTGATTTTTTAATCTTAAGTTTGGAATTAATTATTTCAAGATAACCTTATTTACGCAAGTATTAGAAAAGCTTTAACAGCTTGAATTCAAATCACCATCTTCATTAATAAATAAGGAATTATAAAAAATTTAAAAAAAAAATTATTGATAATTTTAATTAGAGATATTATATAAGGACAAATATACAAAACTATGCATTTTATATAATAATAATAATAATAATAATAATAATAATAATAATAATAATAATCATTCATTTAGTTAGAAACGAGTTCTAAAATTATATAATAATAACTTATTTAGTTAATATTTCTTAAAAAAATATTTATAAAGAAAATTAATAATTAAAGCCATGGACCTTCACTAGTATGTTAGTAAAAAAGAACCTACAAAGTAATGGATTTAAAAAAAAAAATAGAATAAATATTGGTGTTTTCAATAAATAATATATTTCTATTAGGGCGTTTACAATGTTTTATTATCTTTATTAGAGCACAAATAGCATATGGAATCTATATGGAGGAATTTTTAGTATACAATGTATAGATAGTTTAAAAAATCCTATTTAGGATGAGATAATTTGAATCCTAGACGTTTCTATTAGAAACATTAAAAAAAATTCAATTGACCTATAAGGCTCTTGGCAAAAATAAATATAATTAAAACTTTTAAAAATTATATATATATATATATATATATATATATATATATATAAACTTAAGACATTTGACTTTTAGTGTCCGTTTGGGAACTTTTTTTTTTTTGAAAAATAATTACAATATGCTGCTAATCTCTCAGCTCGAACCATTTCTCTTCTAGACCCCCAAGCACTTTGTGCATAGGGAGGTGTCAATTCAGCTATAAGGCCTTTGGCCAGTTTATTTAACTGAAACTGAAATTTTTTTGCTAAAAGTAATGCAGATAAAACTAAAAGCTAGTTGAAATAGTAGAGTGTGACCTATGAATAGTAGCAAAAATAAGCTAAATAGTAAAAAAAGCTGCATTTGTTAGCTAATGCCAAACACAACCTTAGTTTAACTCATAATATTTTGGCTCATGCATGAATACATACATGTGTATTTGTAAGTTTATTAAGTTTAGGGTAAATTGTAAATTACACCTCTAAAGTTTAGAGGTGATTGGATTTTACACCCTGAAATTTCAAAATTTGGATTTTACCCCTAATATTTGGGAGTGTTTGGATTTTACATCTTGACATTTCAAAATTTGGATTTTAACTCCTATATTTTAGGGGTGTTTGGATTTTATCCCCTAAAATTTGGAAGTTTAGATTTTACACCATAAAGTTTCATAATTTTTGGGTATAAAATCCAAATACTCACATACTTTAAGGTGTAAAATCTAAATTCTGAAATGTTAGAGTGTAAAATCTAAACACCCAGGGGGTAAAATATAACTTTTAAAACTTTAGGAGATAAAATTTAATTACCCTAAAATTTTAAGGATGTAATTTGTAATTTAACCTGGTGATCATGATATAAGGTTTAAAAAAGCTTGATCTAGAATAAATTAAAATATAATCCGATGGTCATGATCTTCGGTGTCTGGCACGTGCCATGACCAGCCTCATTGAATGAGGACAGCAACATTTGCGAGAAATGCAGGTGCGTATTGCCATCTCTCATTTATTATCTCCATCCCCACTCTTTTATAAGCTCACACATGTTTATGCCCTCATTTACTCACACATACTAAATTTATCAACTCCCTCACATATCAATCTCTCACCCACCTCTCTTTATTTTGTTTTCTCTCTCTCTCTCTCTCTTTCTCTGTGACTTTTTTTTTTTTTTTTTTTCTCCAAAGAGAGAGAGAGAGCGAGCAAAGAAAAGAAACAACAATGGAAGGTATATCTGCTGGGGTGTACAAAGGTTTAAGAAGCTACTGGAGGAGGAGAGGCTACGAGAAGCTAAACGGGTCGGGTCGTAGGCGTAGGACGAAGCATGTGGAGCTGGGTTCGAACCGGAGGAGAAGGTTTTGGCGGATCAAGATCAAACCAAAGATTCGTTTGGGTTCACCAAAGAAGTTCTTCGTTTGGCTTCGTGATGGGTACATGAAGATGATGATGGGTTTAGCTAACTCACGCACTTTCACCTCCAGTGGCTATGGTTTTGCTACTGCTGGGTCCATGTACGATGGGATTAATGGGCTCACCAGGGGCCCACTTAAGGAGTACGATGATAAGATGATCGTTGAGTTCTACAAGACTCTGATGATGGCTCAGGGAGCTTTGGTGCCTCGCGATGCCGCAAAACTTGGCTCACAAATTGTTTGCCATCGGTAAAAAATGTTGCAAATAAATGGTTTTTTTTTTTTAGAATGTTTTTTTTTTTAATCTTCAGTCACATAGTATTGTTGGGAAAATTTTTAGATACTAAGAACATGATAAATTGTGTTTCTTCTCCTCTCACATCCACGGTAGATTCCACCATAAATATGAATTAAATATGTGGACTCCACCGTAAAAATGAAAGGAAGAAATACCATTTTTCATGTTTCAAAAATACCTCAAAATGATTCGGATTGCAGTGGCTCGCTGCTTAAGAACACAAAGTGTGTTGGGTATACGGAATTGAGTCAAGGCAGCAAATCATGCAAATTGGATATTCCCTGGCATAAGGTATTGCCAACAGGAAAAAGAAATTTACTTTTGACTCTTTTTTTTTTCTTCATCTTTTTATGTTGTTATTGTAATTGTAACAATAATTAAGTAGATTTTTTCCGTTGGCAATAATGTTAAATTAGTAATGCTTATTTAGTGGAGCGTAATAGTTTCTCTCAAAATAAAGTCCATAGTTAATTTTATATGTCCAGTTCAATTATGTATTTATATTATGTGCACTATTTGATCTTATCCTAATTAAGTTTATATATAATTGAATTTTTTTAGCACCCAATTATGTGACATTATAGGACAGAATACAAGAAGAAAATGTTAAGTGCAAATCGTGTATGGGGTAAAAAAAAAAATATGATAATTGGGATCCTTGTGTGAAAGACATATTCTTATACAATTTAAGAAATTGTTCAGTTGTGAGTTCTAAGCAATTCAACTGGGAAAATTTTTTCTCTACGATCATAAAAAAAATCTAAAATAAGAAAAGAAAATGTCCAATTACCAAGGCATCCCTAAGCTATTTAAATATGGTGGGGGCGATAAGGGATGACTAAATAATGGTCATGTTCATCGAAAAAAAAAGACTAAACAATGGTCATGACCAGAAGAATCCAAGACTAGCTAGAACTTAACTAAGAAATATTAATTGTTTTTATATAAATATTTTGGGGAATCGTTAACTTTGGCCATTGCTAAAATATTATAGATTGGGAATATATATCAGGAATAGTTACCAAAAAGGAATATTGCTTCCTAAATGAAAGAATACAAAAAATTATAAATTGCCTTCTGAGCTGTGGCACAATTGTGACCTTGCTGTACTTTGCGTGGTGGTTGAGAGATCTGAGCCGATCTTCTTCATTAGTAAATTATCAAAACCAGTGCGATGCATGCTGCATTTCTTGCGCTATTGTATTTGTTTAATGGAAATACAAAATGAATGCTATTGTATTTGTTTAATGGAAATGCAAAAAGAAATTCATTTTGATAGTATAATCTTGTTAGCTTGCTGCATTTTCCCTCTTTTTCCGCTAGGCATACACATGGCTTCTCAACATCATATATAATTTGTGTTTTTTACCCCAAAAAATAAAAATGCCAAGATCACAAAAAATCGATAATTTTTGTCACAACTTGACACGTGATGAACTCTAAGTGGTGGAAGTAAAGTGATGGGTCTATATCTTCACTACTCATAACTTATCACATGAAATTGTGCCAAAAATTGTGAATTTTTTTGTGGTTCTAGTATTGTTAAAAAAAAAAAATTAAGTTAAAATGTAAAACTCAATTTCTAAATTTCACTAGAATCATTTCTCTTTCATTTATCTAACTTTTCTTTCGTTTATTTTAATCCTTTTATTTTGAAGTTTATTCAAATAAAGAATCTTTGTCAACTTTCATTAAATTAAAAAAAAAAATTCAAGAAAATATTTTTCAATCATTAATTGGATTTTTTTAATTTAAAAAATTAAAAATTTGAATAATTAACCGCAACATTTAACAAAAGTTGACAAAGATGCCTTAATTGAATAAACTTGAAACTTCAAATATTGAAATGAGTTTAGGTGAAACATAAACAGTAAATTTTGCATTTTAACCAAAAAAAAATTTAATATCATATTTGCTTTCTTTGAAGTTCATATCTTTTATATCTGCTGCTATTTTTAGTATACTAAGGCCTATTTTTTTTCGTTTATTTTATAATTTAATTAGTTATCGCTCCTAAAATATTAATTTTTTTAGATACAATTGCACTTTTATTTAAAATAAGTCCCAGCCAAAAATCACTAGTATTTAAGGAAATCTTCATCCAAACACAGGATTAATGGTATGGTTGAAATGGTCAAAGGGTACCTGCAAAAAAAAGAGGAAAATGAGAAAAGAAAAGTCAGTAAGAGTAGTGTTAGCCACCATCCAACATTAGGCTATTGAAGCTACTGATAATATTCATTGGCTAGAAAAGAGGAGTGAATTTATTTTAGGGTTTTTCCTGTGTTGCACTTGTATCTTGTTCATTGATCGCTTTCCTTTTTAAGGTCGTTTTTGAGAGTTATTGATGAAAGTGAAACCCTTTTATATAAATTTTGCTTTCCTTTTTAAGGTCGTTTTTGAGAGTTATTGATGAAAGTGAAACCCTTTTATATAAATTTTGCTATCATAGTAAGTGGCTGATAGTGGTTTGTAACTACCAAAATTGTCTCAGAGCTAAATTAACTCCAGATTTGATCTGTCTTTGGGCAGACTAAGCAGAGGTCATTATTGTCTTCGCTGAACTATTTACCAAGCTCGTTAATATGGCCTAACTAAGTAGGTCAGGTCACGTGAGATTGAATACCAACCACATACATATCATTTACAAATTTTAAAAGTATTTGTGCAAAAATTTATGTCTATTTTAGTATAAGAACTTATTTTTTCTATTTTACATATTCACTTTTCAAAACACTCAACACAGAGACAGACTCAAGATTTTAAGCTAGTGGGGTCAAAGTATAAATAATAATAATAAAAAAAACTTTAAATAAACATCCATATAGTATTAAAAAATTAGGGGTAATTACAATTTACCCACCTGTGGCTTCATTTTTTACACTTTACCCAACTATAGTTAATTTTGTTAATGCTTCGTTACCGGTTTTATTCCCCCCCCCCCCCCTCCCCCACACACACACCTGTGGTTTCATTTTTTACACTTTACCCAACTATAGTTAATTTTGTTAATGCTTCGTTACCCACCTCTCAATCTAACGTTACTCTAACACATTTTATCCCACACACACGCACACACACACCTGTGGTTTCATTTTTTACACTTTACCCAACTATAGTTAATTTTGTTAATGCTTCGTTACCCACCTCTCAATCTAACGTTACTCTAACACGTTTTATCCCACACACACACACGCACTCTCTCTCTCTCTCTCTCTCTCTCTCTCTCTCTCTCTCTCTCTCTCTCTCTCTCTCTCTCTCAGAGGATGCTACCCACTTGAGTTCTTAGACCCGTTTATGCTTGGGATCCTCTAGGTGATTTCGAGCAAGGAAACCATGGAGTTATTGATCTATTAATTCAGGGTTTTAATTGTTACCAACTCGTGATTTTTTGTTAAAAAATTGGATCTTGATCTGTTCATGTTTCTCTCTTTTGGGTGAGTTCCAAACTTTCTGAGCTTGAAGGTTTTTTTTTTTTTTTTCATCAGCTCTTTTCCTCTTATTCTAGGTAGATTTAATTTTTGAAACCTAGGGTTTTATTTATTTATTTATTTTTAAAATGGGTTTTTGTAAAGTGGTGTTTTGTTTGAAGTATTATGGATTTGATATATCTATATGAAATTGTATTGCTATCTGTATAGATTCTCCATTAAGAATATAAAATTGGATTCAGATGGTTGGAGTATTAAATGACTTTTATAGTTTTATGAGGTTCCAAATTTGTTTGTATCCTCTAGGCGTCATGGTGGGTAATGGTTGACACTACTAGTGTCATGATGGGGCCTTTGGAAGGGAAAAGTCTAGGACTATGTGCAAAGTTTTTATGCTGTCTGTAAGCTTTTGGATTGAAGTATTATGGTCTTTTGTTTGATATGCTATTTGTAAGCTTAGGGGTTTGTTTTATCTATAATCTGACATGCATATTCGAAAGCTGATATGCATGAGCGGATAAAAAGAAAGCATGATTAGAGCACCTACAGTAATAGAGTTAAAAATTTAGCTATTTGGCACTATAAAAAGTTACTTTATTTATTTTACCTACTCACTTTACAAAATATCCAGTAACAGTGGATCTCTTTTAGCTTTTAACATAATAAAATAATATAAATAACATAATAAAATAATATATCTACTACAATAAAATAATATATACACTACAACATTCCCTTCGATCATATAATCTAGTTGGGTTCACATTCCACACAAAGACAATCTAGACCCTTCCTTAAAAGATTTTATAGAATATTCTATCTACCATTTAAAATCCTAACCGTCCATTATTCAATTAACCTCTTCACATTTTCAGTCCTTCTCATAATTAGTTAATTCAGCCACATTCCCTTCCATCAATACCTCAGTGTTCTTTTGATGTGGGTTTTGTGCCAGCAAAGAGTTTTGAAAGGTGATCAAGAAGAAATAGAGAATTATGGTCCAAATGGAGATTAAGAAGAAATGTTTGATGGTAGTGAAGGACAGCAGCTCAGGTGAGAGTTTTTTTTTTTTTTTTTTTTTGAGAATGAGAGAGAGGTGAGAGTTGAGATATATATATATATATATATATTGAGAATTAGAGAGAGGTGAGACTTGAGAATGGAGAATGAGTGAAACGAAGGAAAAAAGAAAAAGAAAAAAAAGTGAAAGAAGGAAATATTATTTTAATGAGAGGTGGGAATAAAAAAACATTATTTGATTTTAGCTTTTAGTTACAGTGCACAGCTATATATAGTTGTGCACTGTAGCAATATAAGTAAAATATTTACCTATACCACCACTATTACAACACTTTTTTTTGTATATAGTGGTGCTAAAAATAGTTTTTTAGCACAACTATTGCTAGTGCTCTTAATTATACACTTTATGCAGATTTTTGAATGGCTTAGGTGTTTGTTTTAGGGGATTGAGTCACATTTCTTAAGACTAATTTTCAGCCCATTGTTAATGAACATAGTAGATTACTTGAGCAGATAAAATGAAAGCATGATTAGTTATACAATTTATGTAGATTTTTGAATGGTGTACAAACCTCACATGCTAATCTTAAAGCTTCTGTACTTGAAAATTTATGATTTTCATTCTTTGATCAAATTAGGAGTGTTTGATCAGATAAAAAGAAAGCATGATTAGGAGTGTTTGATTAGATTTTCAATCTTTGATACTTGTGTTAATTAGGGAAAATAACAGGTTTTCATTTGGAAAGACACTTCTTGTTGTTTAATTAATGTGTATTAGCAAATTTTGGGTCAAGCATACTTTCTCTTGTTGCTTTGACAGCAAAACTCAGTAATACAAAATCTTGCTGCTTTGACAGCAAAGCTCAGTAATACAAAATATGCCAATACACATTAATTAAACAACAAGAAGTATCTTTCCAATTGAAAACCTGTTATTTTCCCTAATTAACACATGTATCAAAGATTGAAAATCTAATCAAACACTCCTAACCATGCTTTCTTTTTATTAGATCAAACACTCCTAATCTGATCAAAAAATGAAAATCATAAATTTTCAAGTACAGAAGATTTAAGATTAGCATGTGGCATTTGTACACCATTCAAAAATCTGCATAAATTGTATAACTAATCATGCTTTCTTTTTATCTACTCAAGTAATCTACTATGTTCATTAACAATGGGTTGAAAATCAGTCTTAAGAAATATGACTCAATCCCCTAAAACAAACCCCTAAGCCATTCAAAAATATGCATAAAGTGTATAACTAATCATGCTTTCTTTTTATCTACTCATGCATGTTAGCTTTCAAATATACATGTCAGATTACAGATAAAACAAACCCCTAAGCCTATAGTACTAGACTTTTCCCTTTCTAAGGCCCCAACATGACACTAGTAGCGTTAGCCATACTAGTATTTACCCACCATGATGCCTAGAGGACACAAACAAATTTGGAACCTCATAAAACTATAAAAGTCATTTAATACTTCAATCATCTGAGTCCAATTTTATATCCTCAGTGGAGAATCTATACAGATAGCAATACAATTTCATATAGATATATGATCAAATCCATAATACTTCAAACAAAACACCACTTTGCAAAAACCAAATTTCAAAAAAAAATTAAAATTAAAACCCTAGGTTTCAAACATTAAATCTACCTATAATAAGAGGGCGAGGAACACAAACGGATTCAAGAGAAACACGAACAAAACATTCAAGACCCAAAATGTTCCTAAACACGAATCTATGGTCTCCTTCTTCCAGAATCTATGGGTTTCCTTCCTCGATGTCCTTGCACAAACAAAACCCAATTGATTTCTCCATCTAAAAATTAGGTGGGTAGCAATGTAGAATCAAGGGTATCGAATGGGTGAGCAAGCGTGAGAGAGTGTGTGGGAGAGGAGTGTTTGATCTGATTTCTTGTTTGATTTTTTAATGAAACGTGTTAGAGTAACGGAATAAATAGAAGTGGGTAACGGAGCATAGATAGAATAAACCACAAGTGGGTAAGTTAAATTTAAGGCAAACCGCAGGTGGGTAAGTTGTAATTACCCCAAAAAATTTATAAATACACAAAATTGTTGTTTCTAAATACATTAAGATGCAATCATCTACCAACAAAAACAAAAACAAAACCAATTTTTTTTTTTTTAATACTAGGCTGGCTATGATTTTTTTTTTAAGTTAGAGTATTCACAGTAGTGGTGTTACAAATTTTAGCTTTTAATACCTCAAAAGGCCACTTTTTCTATTTTACCACCTCACTTTATAATACACCCAATATCAAATGTTCTATTTTTTTATCACTTCATTTAAAATAACATAAACAACTCATTAAAATAATAAGGAAGAGAGAGAATTTGAGTTTTCTAATTGAAGGAAGAGATATAATCTTAATAAAATATTATATTTTATTTTTAACAACTTGCTACAGGTATTTATATCAGTTTACTGTAATAGTATAAAATTTAGTTTTAGCTTCTCCAATAACACATGATTTTTTTGTTCTTTGGTAGTAAAATAGTTTTTTTGCTAAAATACAATCACCATTGTGAATATTTTTATTGTTTTTGGGTTGGATAGTTGCTATTTGGGTTAAGTTAACTAGACTGGTTGAGGAGAAGGAGGGCCAACTACAAAAATGAAATATAGAATGACTAAAAAAAAAAAAAAGGACCTCCCTGACTCCACATCACATTATCTGTTTTATACTAAATTTTATCAAAATAATATTTCCTTATCAATTTTTTATTATTATCCCAAATCATATCTCTCTCTCTCTCTCTCTCTCTCTCTCTCTCTCTCTTAATAGTCAAACCAAAACATGAAAATAATTATTAAAATATTATTTGCAAAGCTACAAACATTCACATCGGTTCGTGCAAAAATTCATATTTATTTCAACATAAGAACTTACTTTTTTATATTTTATATAACTACCTTTCAAAAATATTCACACCAGATTATCTATTCAAAACTATATTTCATTAAAATATCAAAGAAAGATGTGGGAGGTTTACATAGTTATTGTACGTAATACAAATATATTTTTCCATAATAATACATAAGCTAATATGAGAAGTTTTAGAGGTTGATTGGGCAAAATATAGAGCTTATTCTATTTTAGAAAGACCGATGTGAATGCCCCCAACAATTCATTTGCAATAGAGTTGTTATAATTGTTTGTTTAGTCTTTAGGATGCGTTGAAAAACTTTGAATTACGAATTATTAAGAGAGTGGGCAGGTGATAAACTTGAATTCATTTAACAAATTGGTTTGAGGAGTCATTCATTCTACAAGTCACTTTCTTGAAAAGCATCAAGAAACCCAAATATTCTTCCTATATTACTCACCCTTGGACAAAGAATAAAAATAAAGAGAAAATCGTCTTCATTTGTCATTTTCTCACCATGTACTCAAAATATATATTCTTTCATATGTCACTCACACAGTCACTCTTAAATTAATATGTTCATTGGACTGAGTTGTGTGCTTATCTGATCTCAAGTTAACTTGCCTAAGCCTTACCCAGCCGCTAGTTTTCGGCCCATGGCGAACAATATATATATAGACCCAAGGATAAGTTTTGGGCTATGTGGGGACATTATGGGCCTATAGCAACATAGCCCAAGTTTTGACATAAAGAGCATAATAAAAAGCAATTGGGGTTTTGCTATTTACATTCCTTTATTCATTTTGGTGACACCCCAATACCCACAACCCCCACCATTTAAAAGGACAGAGCGTGGTTTTAAAATGCCATGCCTGTTTTTATGCACGTTGTTAAGAATTTCGTAGTTTAATTGATATTTTTGTAGTATTTTTAAAGAAGAAATCCAATTTCTAAATTTTCACTCTTCTCGACTCTTTAAGTTTAAATTATATAAATAAAAAAATTTAGCACAAATTATGCAATAACAGGCTTGGCTCACAACATATTTATTGATTGACTTCTGAAAACTTTTTATGTTTTCTCTTTTGAGTTTAGCAACATTATTTACATTAGTAAAGTGATTTCAAGAATCTCCAACTTTATTATCCGCTTTATGCCTAATTTGCTATTGGCTACAGCCTTTCAGTGTCTATTGGCTATTGGCTACAGCCTTTCAGTGTGTGAGTATTTTATCTTGTAGGTTGGTTAGTTGTCCTCTATGAGGGAGAGTTTTGGTTTGCTTTAGTGATTTTTTTCTATCGTTTTTTTAATAGAAAGTGTGCTTTTAGTGATTCGCTTTTTGTTAACGAATGATCTAAGGGAGTAGTTAAAAGTGTATTTAATGTTCTATTGAATAATGTTTTCATTTTTTTATTTTTTTTGGGTCATGCTAATTGGTACTATTAGACTAATGGTTAACCATTTATTTTAGAAAAATTTTGACATTATTTTTATGAGAAATAGAAAACGCTGTCAGAACATTAATTACTTTTTTTTTTCTTTTCTCATAAAAAATTTCTTTAAATGAATTATTAATCATTACTCTAAAGGTATCCGTTAGTATTTCTCTTTTTTTATTAAAAAAAAAAGTCAAAATATGTGAAAATATTTAAAAAAAAGTGCATACAACTACAATAAATTTATGAGTACAAACTAATAAATCATTCGTTTGGAAAATTGCTTATTGCAACTCATAATTGAGCATTTTTTTTAATTTTTAATATGTGCCTTTAGTACATTCGTTAATAGTAGCCTTAATGATATTGAGACCCCTAAAAGCGTGTTTGGGCTTCATTATACATTCTATTATTTTGATGCTTATAAAATTTTCTATAAAAAATAATATTAGAAAATGGGAAATGTTAAAAAATGCTCTAAGGGTATTGGTTTAAGAACTATTTTTAAAAATATTTTATAAGAAAATGATAAAATAATTAATTTTATTAACAACTTTTTATATTTCTCATAAAAGTGATTTTAAAATTTTTTTAATATGATTTATTAACAATTACCCTAAGAGAACCCGTTAACATCACCATAGAAAAAATTAACTTGCCTAAAAAGATAGGGAGTTAGAGAGAGTTGCTCATGCTAATCTTGACTGCAATAAATAAAATAGCTTTGGAGCCAAACTTTTTCCTAAGAAATAAGTATGAGACTTTGCCCTGACGCCTCTTATCTCGTTCTATTTTATTTTACACTTCATCTTTGTGACTTGATTTAGGGCTAGAAGGATGGGATTGGATAGATAGGACTTAGGTTCAATACTTCAACCTTGTTATTAGCCTGAAAAAAGAACAAAGGAGTTTTTTTGGTAGGTACCAAAATTCATAAGCAGGCCAGGCCATGTTAGAAACTTACTGTTAACGATTTGTATTAGGTTATTCAGAGCCTAGGTCCAAAACCAAACTTTAGACATTGGGTCTGAGTTCTGCTGCTGCGATGAGAGCCTTGTTTCTTGTGTTGGCCCAAAACCAACAAGTAAAACCATATAGGCCTGAGCCTTATCAGACCAAGCTGGGCCGAGAGTTCTATGTTTATAACCTGGCCACAAGACACCACTTAGCCAAATGGCCCAAATGTTTAGTTCTATTTTTGACTTTCATAAAGCAATCATGTTTCTGCATTTAAAAAGTATTATAAATTCGATTACAAAATGCATATAAATTTATATAATAATAAATGTGGTTGGTGTCATATCAACAATATAAAAAAATAAATTTCTTAATTACATTTTTTTTTTTCATTTTATATTTAATATTTACAAGTTGACACATTAGTTTGCATAGTTTATGGAGTAAAATTTATAGTATTTTCAAATCTTTCAAAATAAAAAATTTTATAAATTAAAATTTCAAATAAATTAAATAGATAACCTGACTTCTTTAACTCATCCGGAAATTTTTTTATTATTTTTTTTAAAGAATGAAATGTAAGAAGAGGCCAAAGGTGCTTCTTTATGTAAAATCAAACCTTAGGCCTTAAGGAAATGAAAAGGCCAACTACGGTTTACTTAATACTTTAATAGCTTATTAAAAAAAAGGTATTAAATGTATAGGCTTCCGAGTTCATGGTCAATAAATCCTTATTAAAGTCTCATTTGTTTAACTTGTCTTTATTTAAATCTCATTTTCGAGTGAGATTATTGTACTTCATTTTTTTGTCAAACACAACGTGCCGATCAATGATTTGTTGATAATATTATTGGGTAGTTTCATATAAGATAATGAAAACGATAGGTCGCATAGAAAATTCATAACATATTTAGTTCAGTTGTTAGAAAATTTAGCTAAGCAATGTTTCCCTCCACCCATAGAGATCTTATAATTTGTTTAACATTAATATTAAAAACTTTCAAATGATCCATGCACAAGAGTGAGGACTCGGTTGATTCACTTTCCAAGTCATCTTTGTTTATCATGTTGTGCAGCTTAGGTACGCCTAAGATTTTATTTTTATTTTTTAAAAAGGGAGGTAGGCATATGATTTTTAAAAAGAGCATTGGTTATATGTTTCTTTTTCTCTTTTCTTCATTAATAAAAAGGTTGTAATAATCATAAAATATTATATGGTAAGGAACTAGCCTGTCTGATCTCCACTAGTAAGTATGTTAGTGCATGTCTCCTTCTGTGTTGTCATGCACGTACAAAATTGACCTGTTTGATCTCTATTAATGAGCACGTTGGTGTTCATCTCCTTCTGTGTTGTTCTAGGCAAATAAGAATTATTACTCACCCCTTCAATGCTTGTTTTTTTTCTACCCAAAAAAAAAAAAAAAAGTATATTAGATTTACTGTCGGTCACTTTCTTAGTACTTTGTTCCCTTCATATTTCTTTTTCTTCTTGGGTCTGCACTTTCTTAGGCTGAAGTCCCCGTAGTTGGTGGGTGGACTTGGGGTCAGTTAGGATGAACCTCTTATTAATTTCTCTGGCCTCGATTTCTTTGGCTTTGGTGACCAATGTAGTGGTTGTGGTTAATTCAAATAACCAAATCCATATCATTTTGACCTACTAGCATTGAAAGGTAATTCTAAAACAATTTGAGCCGCCCCTTATTGGATAGTTCTTCTTCCTTTTACAATTATGATCAATTGTAGTTTGATTACACGAACTTTCTTGCATTTTACCTTTTACAGGAAGTCACGGACTGTGTAATGACTAATGAAAGTTATACATGCACGTGATGCACATGAAGAAACCCACCACCGTCCATGTACATAAATACATTAGAACATGATATAACTTTGTTTCTTTGTGTCTTTGGGATGTTCTTGAAGACACAAAAGTAGGCAATTTGGTGCATTTGTCTATTCATTCAAGGTGATTATTAAAGGGCTTAGAATCCTTCTTCTCTTTCCAATTAAAATAAACAAGTTTGTAAGTAATCCAAAATGTTAAGCAAACCACAGTCCACATGTGACAAAAAGGTAGAACAAGCCCACGATTTTCACCCCTTTATTTTCTTTTCTTTTTACTTCTTTTGCAAATTTAATGAAAATTTCTGAACAGAAGATTTATTCAAAAGAGACAAAAGTGTCAATAGATTAGTTGGAAAACTATCAGTGTCATGCTAGTTCCGTTGGTCGAACAAGCTCCTAAATTCCTAATCCTATCTTTAATGCATTGCCACTGGTCATTTATTTCCCAAATTCAGTACTTTTAAATTGTTGGTCATACTCATTCATAGTTTTCAATTAACGATTTGGCAAACAACCTTTTTTTTTTCCCTAAAGGTTTTGACCACTCAATTCGATAATTTTTACTCTCATTTTAGTTTTACATGCCAAATGAAAATCCCATAACCTGAATTTTAGTACCGCTGCTTGTTGTTAAGCCAAATTGCTCTGACATACATAATAAATTTAAGATTTCTTCGTTAAATCATGGCTCCAGGTAATTTAGCTATGATTATAAACACAAAGCATTTTCTCACAAACTCCAGATAATTACAGATAGAAAACTTTTGGAATTACCTCCAACATGATTAAAAGACTTGAACCAAAGATCTCATGAGCCCTACAATGTAAAAACCATCAGACCAATCCATTAAAACTTATACACTTGCTACTTAAATACTAGAACACTAGATTATTGAATTAAAATACTAACATAATTCATAGTTTCAAACATTTTATTGACCCCAAGATACAGCATTGTTCAATAAAATTGAATATCTACTTTATTTCCTATATTTTCTACATAGAAAATGATCAATTCCAACCTCTGTTTTAAATCGTTGGGATATTTACATTATACATGTATACTAAACTAAAAAAATTAAATAATTAACACCCTCATTCATAATTATTTGGCAATGCTGATCTCATTACTTAAATTAGAGTATGAATTAACATATTAGTGTTAATTACTAATTATCTCTACTAAATTAGGACAGCATTTGCAATGTGCACTTTTCTTCTTCTTTTTTTTTTTTTTTTTTTGAAAAACAAATACATACCATAAATTTCACTCCAAAAATCATGGTAATTTTTAAGAGGATGTGAGATAAATATAACATACAGTCTAAACTATATAAAAAAAATACTTATGTAATTAACAATGAGATAAATATTGTATACAACATATATCGATAGTAAAATTTTATAATTTATACAAATATATCCATATCAAAGAACGAGTATCTTAACCTCAAGTCATCAACTAATACGTTCATCAAAAAAATCAAAAGTCATCAACTACTGTAACATAGAACATGACATGGTCAATGATTTGTTCTTTTCCATGTAAGAAAGGCTAAGTCAATGTCCTATGAGGGGAAGATAGCAAGGTTTCGTGTCTGCTGATTACTGAACAGTGACTATCCAACGGCCAAAGAATGGAGCAATATCAGTTGCTTTAATTTATAGTGCGGAATTAATGACTTTTTTTTTAAACAAGAAAATATGTTTGAAAAAAATTGGCTTTTCTTGGGGCTTCTGGCGAGTGAAAGTCAATGCATGAGAGCGCCAACGGCTAGTCCAATTAACGTCTATAATGAGATAATCTGACGCAGCCAACTTTGTTGAAATTGTCACTAATTAAATGACGCAACAGTATGCATTATTTTATGAATTTGTTTTACTAACCTTCTATTCGATCACTTCTCTCTCGGTGCACTGATCATGCCTAAGCTGCACACCGACACTAACTGTTTACAACAACTACTATAAGCAAGATTAACATTGACATTGCATCGTGGAAAATGCTATTGTTTATGAGATTTTCTTATTAGATTTACACCATAGTAATTTTTAGGTATTTTCGAAATACGAAAAATGATGTTTTTTTCTCTCACATTTATGATGGGATCTACTCATTAAATCCATGGTAAAATCCACAATAAATATAAAATGAAAGACCATCATTTTTCCGTACTCTGAAAATACCTAATAATTTTTCATTAACAAATAACTTTTACAAATGTGCATTGATGTCAACTAAAACCCTCAGACCTAAGCACCTAATCCCAGTTCATTTATTAATAATTTTTTTTTTTTAAAGGTACTCTATAATGAGTACATTCTTGGGTGTATTGCAATAAATTAATTAGTAAAATTACCTAAGATTACAACAAAGCAAAATTTTTATTTGGATTTAAGGACAAAATTTCATATAGTCATTTTCAAGGTTAAATGTCTGCTATGTATGATCGATGTTTTGATTGGAAGAAGCTGATAAAACAGTAGTCTTAGATTCTTTGGCAATGATAATTTTTTTTTTTTTTTTGGTTAAGTAAAACTTAAATGACTAATGAGAGAATATTACTACTACTTCAATGATCCTTTTTTTTTTTTTTTTTTGACTCGTTAGAAATATTATTACATAAATACCTCACCCCTCCTTCTAGGGGCTCAAATTGATGCCCTCATGTTTCCCGAAGAAAATGGGCTTTTGCCCTTATTTTTTAAAAAATTTAACAATATGTCTTTGTTTTGAAACTCGATTTTCTCAAAATCGAGTTTCAATGTAAAACTCAATTTGTAGAAAATCGAGTATAAGCGATCAAAATTTAAAAAAAATATATATATATATTATGGAACTCGAGTTCCACAATTTTATTTTTTATTTTTTAATTTCATTTGGCATAACTCGATTTTAAACTAATCTAAAATCTAATCAAGTTTTACATTGAAAAAGAAAATCAAGTTTTAAAACAGAGACACAGACCTAAATAGTTTCAAAACAGGGACATATTGCTAGATTTTTTTAAAAAAAATAAGGGCAAAAGCCTAGAATTCCCCGTGTTTTCCCTATGCACTTAAGGCATGAGGAGGTACCATCTAGTTCAACTCTCCTGGAATTACTTCTAAGTCCTTTGACAATAAGATTTCATGGACGAAAACTTATGACTTGGTGCAACAGAGTGACCAAATGAAATGAAGCTCAACCCATTTGTACCCTTCGGACTTCACTTAACAACAAGACAATTCATAAACAAAAAGACAACGAGGTTAAGTTCCAAGATTACAACAATTAGTTTTTATTTTTATTTTTATAATATACAATAATCGATAGGGGTAATTTAAACCCTGATACTCTTCACAAATAAAAGAAAATAATATTATTGAACTACAAGGCTCTTGAAAATAACACCGTTTTTAAACTTTCGTGAGCCTTAATAAAGTGTTCAGTAACAATAATTGTAAGGTTGAATTTATTCAACCATCTAATTGACTTTATTCCGTGCCAAATTTGCTTATAATTCAGCATTTAGTAACCCTGTATTTAGGTGGGATTGTTGTAAGGGTAGTGAGTGAGATAGTGTGAAGATTGCTCAAGAGTGTGCAAGAAAACAGAGTGTCGCGACTGGGACTCGCGGCTGGACTCGCGGCTTCAACCCGCCAGAAGATGCACACGTGCCAAGCATGCTGGAAGATGAACAGTCATGCTAGCTGGAGCACTACAGGACAAAACAGGACAACTGGCCATACGGTTAACTCGCGACTGGAACTCGCGACTTAGTCAAGCCGCGAGGTCAAGCCGCGAGCCACCCCTGTTTTGGAAAAACCTGACGTTTCGCATTCCTCTTCACTCCAGTATAAATACCCTTTTAACCCACGATTGAAAGAGAGCTTCCAGAGAGAATTTTGAGAGAGAAACCCTAAAGAAAAACCAGATTGTTTTACCCACAATCTCTACCTTAGAGTCTCATCAAAATCCCTCACTCTCTTCCTCTCCATTGTCAAATCCTTGAGAGGCCATTATACCAAACCTGGTTCTCACCATTATCATCTCTGTGAGACAGTCGTTTGGAGTTCTGGGAAGCAGTTCGGAAGGAGCCAATATTCATTGGTTGATGCTACGGTGTAGTAGCGGAATCCGGAAAGCTAGAAAAGAAAAAGGTTCGGCGCAACCTCGTTGGAGCAAGAAGCTTGGAGGGCTTAGGTGCATTGGGTAGATTAGGCTTGGAGGGTCTATTGCTGTCCTTGTATCCCAACTGTATTTTCTAGTGGATTGATTACCGCTTGGAGGGCGGCGGAGAGGTTTTTCGCCGAGGTCTTCAGTTTCCTCTTCGATAACATATCTGGTGTTATCACTGTGTTTGCATCTTCCTTCCTCTCTATCTCTGCCTTTACATTATCTGCTGTGGTTTATTTTGTTGTGACTTAGATAGTTATTTAATCAATTCCATGTTATAGCATATGTTAAGTTTCCGCACACTAGTTGTTTAACATATTGCGTGTGTTGATTAAATTGGTTTTTGGGGGTCTAAACGTTCAAAAGTGTTTTTGTACACGTTTTTGAACTTTCAATAATTTCAACATTGTTATAATCTAGAGATTTTTTTTTTTTTTTTTTGAAGAGATGAATCATGAATGAAGGAAAATGAAATCTAATGAAAGTGATTTATTAAGAATATTCTTTTCTTGATAGGAGATATTTTTAAAAGAATATTCTTTTAGCTTGTTACATTCCTTTTCCTCTTGAAATTATATTTTAATGCCTCTAAAATTAGGAAGAATATGAGAGAATTGAATATACTGAATTGAATTTATATTTAAAGTCTTTAGGATACCCTTATTTTTCTTGGTTTCTTGTCGGGATCAATTCGTGGAAATGCTAATTAAACTAGGAATTGGCCTGGGTTCGATAATTTATGTAGAATAAGGGAAAGCCAAGTCCAAAATTTGCAATACTCATTGATCAAAGGCTAGTGGTGCATCACAAATAAATATCCAAAGATATTAGACAACAAAGGGAAAAGAAAGTATGAATAATGCTTTTAATCCCCTTGGTGATTTATATAAACAACAAAAGGAAGAATTTGAGAGAGAGAGAGAGATTAGTTAGGACTTCCCTAAGATCTGATTTTGCTTATATAAATCGAAACTTTTAACTGTTTTGTTGCTCAACAGGCATCAGCTTCAGATTTGTCATTGTTTAGATAATTGGATGGGCTGATTTAGGAAATTCATTAACTAAACTTGATTAGCTAAACCTTCTAGGCCAAATCGGCACCTAGGAAATCTGCTAATTGTGATAAACCTTATCAAAAATTAATAAATTAGGAACATGTTTTTTTATACTAAATGGATTAAGCCATACTTTATGTTACATAAAGCACCGAAATAGAATATTGTTTGTGTAAAAGTGACTAGCAGACTTCTTTCACAGATTCTCAAATTTTGCAAGTAGCCTCAACCCAATTTGAAAAGTCAATGCTTTGGGTCATGAACGCCTCCATTAGAAAGATTAAGAAGTGTCAATTGAGGTACAAGAATCTTAGCACATGTCTTGTGCTAAGAGTAATAAAAGACATTGAGAAACCTTTAAACCCCAAAGTCTAAAGGCCTAAAATAATTTTAGTCAATGTATTAATAATTGATCCAAAATACAATACACATCACAGCTGAAATGTACTGCTTACGGGTTTTTCTTAATTTCAATCATAGTTAACATAAAGAAATAACAAATGCAGTAAGATCAGCACAACCTAATAATTTAGAGCACACCATGATCATCATCATCAGCTTGTATAGTTGAATAAATTAGCGGTACGTTATGAGAGACGACTCACTCAGACATAGGTGATGATGCAAAGCACTCGCTCTCATCGTTTCTCCCTTTCTACAAGTGAATGAGACATTCTAGCTCTCACGTTTATGAATCATGCAGGCTGTATAATAAGCAAGAGATCTATATATGCCCTTCTTTTAGGTGACGTAATGTGGCACATTTCCAAGTCATTCTCTCTGCTTTTTTGAGTTTTTGATAGACAAGACAACAATGTGAGCTACTGCTACAAGCTAACACCGCCCACTTGAAAAATGTGCTTCATTATTGTCACACCCCCGATGATAACACTAGTTGAACTGAAATTGACAATTACATGTTGCCTAACTTGCAACTCAGTTTATAATAATTCAACTATTCAGCCCAAAAAGAAAAAGGAAATATTAGGTATATTCTTCTTAATCAGTACACAATTGAGTTAAAATGTTTAATCAAAACAATAATTGTGTAATTTCAAATGAAAATTAGGTCATGTAGTTTAATCTTAACAATAACTTAATTTTAAAAATAAAATAAAATAAAGGAAAAATAGACCTCTCATTTGATCTATAATACATACAATTTGGTTTAATTATATCAAACTCACTATTACACTCAACCTATTGAATTATAAAATTCATATATTTGATTCACATGTACAGACACAAAAGAATTAGGAATTAACATAACTTAAAGAAAGTATTCACTATCAAAGGGTTTAGTTTTCGTATATGTCCCAAACATAGTATAATTGTACGGATTTTGATGTGAAGTTGTCCTAGTAACCAAGTATTAGATTATATTTTACTAATGATCCCATTTGACTCTTGTAGAATTAAGATTAATTATAGGTAATTCATGATAACTATAAGATCATTGGAAATGTTTTTCTTTTCCTTCTTTTCTTAAACTATACATTTTTTGTAATTAATCTTGTAATTCATGATTAATTAATTTAATTGTATTACCCAACAGTACTTTAAAAAATAATAAAAGGAATGGTTGGGTGCATGGTAGGATGCATCAAGCATGAACAAATTAATGGACTAGTGGGCTTGGATAGTTATCCTAACCTAGTCAAATAGACAAAGTCGTTGTAGGGCTGGGTCACATATATGCATCGGATGCATACTTGAACAATCTAGGAAAGGTCGAAGGTGATCTATCATAAGGAACAATAATAGAATCTAGATAAGGGGTTTCTCTAGAAGTCATCGGTGTCACAACTCAAGTGGGAATTCTATATGACATAAAAGAGCATTCACAATGGGAATGCTAAATGCCATATGTTGCCTCTATTTAGCATTTGTCTCTCAAAAACCTCCACCATTTGGAATTATAAGAGCATCCACAATAGATGTGCCAAATGCCAAATATTTGGCACACCAAACACAAAAACAAAGCATTATCAAATGTTCTAAATCTCAAAAATTATGCCACATTGTTACAGTGCCGTCTCAAATATAAGACGGTAAGAACAACAATTGCAAAATCAAATATTATTATTTTATTACGTTTTTCTCTCTCCTCTTCCACAGATATCTCTCTCTCCATCGACTCTATCTCATTTCTTCTCTCTGTCACTTTCTATCTCTTCCTTCTCCTCCCTACTCAAGAAAGTTGCTTAAGATCACTCTCCAGTCCTCGCCGCCTCATTCTCTAGTCCTCGCTGCCGATCTCGCCGCCTCATGCTCCAACCCTCGTCGCCGACATCCACAGCCCTCACCGCCAACCTTCAAATCTCTCTTAATTGGGTTGTGGGTGTGAGATTTGGGATGGGTTTCAATGTGGGTTTTGGGTCGGCGTTGTGTGGGTTGTTGGTCAAGGTTTTGGGTCGGTTGGGCTGGGGTTTTAGGCCGATCATTGGTTGAGTTTGGGTTGGCGTTTTTTCATCTTTGGTTTGTTGGTTGGTTGAGTTTTTTTTTTTTTTTTTCCTCTTTTGTTGAGGTTTTTGAATTTGGAATTTGTTGGTGTTGTTGTTGTTGTTGTTGATCGACGTTGATGTTGTTACTGTTGTTGATGATAATAGGGAGGAGATAATATATTATTTTAATGTATAGAATTGAATGATAAAACATCTGATAAATTGAATATTGTAAAATGATGTGGTAAAATAATAAAGTAGGCTTTTGGTGTGTCAAAATGGCATTTTTATGGAACATCTGTTACAGATGCTCTAAACACTTAGAATTGTAAAAAAAATTTCTAATACTGCTACAATACCGTCTTACTTTTATGATGGTACTATAGCATCTTGCATAAGTTTTATATTTCTCTCTCTCTCTCTCATCCACTCAATTTTCTTCCTCTTTTTTTTTTTCTCTCTCTCTCTTTCTTCATCTTAGTTCTCACTCCCTCTCTGATTCTCTCTCGATCAAAGCATGCCACCGAAGCTGGGTCAATGATTGATGTCAAGATGGGTCTGGGTTAGTGATTGATGGCGGGCAACGTGGGGTGGTCTCGACGGTGGCAGTGTGGGTCTGGGACGGTGATCAATGGCGGCGACTTGGGGTGGTCTTGATAGTGGCAACGTGGGTTTGGGTCGGTGGGTTTGGGGTGGTCGTGATGGTGGGTTAATCTAATGGGTTTGTATCGGTGAGTTTGTATTGGTGGGTTTTTTTTTTTTTTTGGTAAATCTGGCAATTATATATAATATGCTTAAAAATATGAATATATATTAGTGGGTTTATATCTAATGGATTTGTATCGATGGGAGTTTGTATCTGATTGGGTGGTATGGGTTGGTGGGTTTGTATCTGATGGGTTATTTCATGGTGGTGATGGGTCGCTGAAAGAGAGAGACAATGAGAAAGAGATAAACACTAATGGAGGAGAAGGGTGGGAGAGAGATTGTATTAGTATTATTTTATTGGGTAGTTATATTATTTTAATGAATTGAATAGAAAAATAAATGTTGGGATGTTGGGAGTATTGTAAAATGGTATGGTATAAATAATAAAATAAGTTTTGAGATGGTAAAATAGAATAGTTTGAAGATTCCAGATACGAATGCTCAATGACAACAACATTTATGCTATCTTTGGTTGGGGTAAAAAGGGGAAGGATAGAAAAGGGATGGAGAAAATAAATGTTCACACATTATTTGGTCAGAATATATATATACACCTCGCCTACAAAATATAATCTCCCCAAAATAGAGAGAAAAGAGGGGGAAAAAGTGAATGTGAAGTTAAAAGGTGTAAGGGGGTGGGCTGTGCTAGTGGTATTAGGCTGCCTCCTACTGCACTAAGCCCAAGTTTTATGGATAAGAAAGTCGGGACTGGTCCAGGTTCAACTTAAGGTGGTCCGACTTGTGCGCAAACTAAGCCAAGTCTACCAAGAACGTGTTCACGGCAGGCAGAACTGTTTCAAGGCAGATAGACATAATAATAATAGAATAACAAGAAAATATCTAGCCACTTAAATGGTGAAATGACCAAATAGCCCTTAACATCAATTACAATAACACGTTATTTGTTTTCCTTTTACGGAAGAGAGGGAAAAAAAAATAACAAAGAAACATCAAATGTTCACGGGTCAATCGGAATACTGGAGGAATTCGATCGAAAATTCAATCTGCAGGAGTAGAACCACAAAGGGGAGAACGTCCCTCCTCAAAGCAGTCAATCTCTCAGGAAAGAATCCTACCGTAGAGGTTAACAGTCCTAAGGGAAACGGGCCTGAGTGGTTTTCTGCGTAGATACTTTCAAGTTTTTTCTTACAGAGGGCCGAGTTTCATGAGGGAGAGAAGGGATTGATCTATCGGTGCATGCCCACCTTTCTAACTCTCACTATTTCTTTCTTTCTTCTCACTATGTTTTCCTTTTCTATTCTCTTTTAAGTTTTCTATCTTCTTCTCTAAGTTTCGTTCCTCCTGTCCCCTGTTCACGACAAGACCCTCCTTTTATAGTGCCTGCCGTGACCTGATTTTACTGTTTTAACCCTTAATTCTCTTTGTTGGGTCTGGGTGTACTGGCCGACCATTACTGTTCCGTCTGTGTGTCGCCCTCCCATCGCCAGACAAGGAAGAGTATTTTGTTTGTTAGTCTGCCGTGACACCCTTTCCTGCCACAGTCTGGGTTATTTCTCTCTCCCTATCCCTCATGGCATGCACCTAATGATTCCAACTCAACTTACCTCTTTTAAGTAGTAAGCCATCCCAGCAGGACACCTCCTCGAAAGAGCCTGAGCCGGAACCATAAAAATAGATTTTTCCCTTCTCCCCACCACCAAACCATGTCTTCTGATCCTTTGACCCCCCGACCTCACCATGCTTTGTATTGGCTGGGTAAAGGCTGGTAGTGCCTAGGCCTTGCGCGTGCCTTCATTCCATATATGTCCAAAACTTGCCTATTGTCCATTCGTCTGCAGTGGTCTGGAGGCTCGCCGTCCGTATTTTTTGACCTCTTATGTTGGCTGTTCTTTGTTTTCCCACTCCATTCAAGAGCTGAGCTTTGTCTGATGATGGACCTTACATTTTTTTGGCCCATTCATTGGTTTCCTTTGTTTCTTACAATGTCGTACTGTTATTCTTGTTGTAATAACTTAATCCTGCTGGGCCTCTTTTGGGCCAGCCGTTTATTCCTTCTCTTAGTGGCTTGGCATGACTACTGTTTTGCTTTTACTTATGGGCTCCTCTGTCCCTTTGGGCATCCTTGGCCTGTTTGCTTTCTTTGGGCTTCCTCGGCCCTTTTGCTAATTCCACACTCCCATGGGCTTTTTACTAACTTCATTGGGCTTCTCTGACCCAATAACCTTGTTCTCATCCTTGGGATTTATGAGCCTGCCATAAACCTCTTACTTTCTTAGTTTGCATTACCTTGGGCCTGCGACAGCCATTTCTCACTTTTCTACCTCATACACTGCCTATGGGATGCTATTTCTTTATTTCCGGGCTTCTTTGAGCCCACTTGCTTCTTCAAGACCCATTTGTTTATTTCTTAGGCCTGTGATCCATTATTCCTGCTGCTTGGGCTTAATGGTTTTGCTGTCTGCTTTGTCAATTCTTTGTTGCCCTTGTTATTTGGCTTTCTTTCTCACAAATGGCCTCAACAAAAAGAAATTATTACAATTATTACCACATGAGCTAAGCTTATTGTACACAAATTGTTTTACGTAGTCCTACACATACTCTAAAAGGCAATTAAAATTGTGGGCTTAAATCATTCCACTTTTCCATCATTTCTACCAAAACACATTTAATAGAAAACTAAAATATTTTCTATTATCTTGTTTTTCCATCCTAACCAAATAAAGCCTTGAGAAAATATAGATGCAATGGATGTAATTAACTTTCAAGAATTCAGACTGGCCAAAATATACTAATCAAGTTTATCGTTCTTTAACCCAATAAACTTTAGGAAGGTAACTAAATGTGAAAATACTTTTGCTAAGAAAGGTTGCAATCAAATTGAAGATTTTTTTCATTTTTATTTCTCTACTCTCCGATGTAACAGCATTTAGGGGCAATGTTGCTTTATGCTTAGGGGGTTCAATTGACTTTTTTTTTAATATATATATATATATATATATATATAATTTTTATATTAATATAATTTACCCTTAAAAATATGTTTGTACATCCGAGCTTAAATCTTGCACACCGTAGCTTGACCACATACTATTCCAACCCAACACCAAACAACACACGAATTAGCCCATCCTAGAATTAACCAACAACAACATAGATCACATGTGTCTCTTAGAGTAAAAAGAGTGTTTGTGAGTAGTGAATATCTCTCTTTAATATAAATTTATATTATATGTATGTGAGTGTGTGTCTAATACCGATTGTGTGTGTTGTTTTTATTTTTTATAATGTTATTCTTGTGAATTGTGATGTGTGTGAATGTTTGTTATATATAATATAACTTTATATAATTTAATAACCAAAAACTACTTAGTGATTCAAGAAAAAAATTAGTAAAATTAGTAATTGTTCAAGTATTTGATTAGTTAAGTAGGCACTTATTGAATTATTTATGCATGAATGAATGTGGTTGTATGGGCCAATTTAATATAGTGTCAATGGGTTGAGTTTTGTCATTTAGTTTAAAATATTTCTATAAAAACAATGATAAATAGATAATGACAACTTCATAAAAATATTATACAAACTTAACAAAATAAAATGGTCTCACTTACTCACATCAACAATTAATAATGACAATTGATAATAAACTATTTTGTAATTATTTTAAAATATGAAAACTTGTAAATGAAAATTGTAAAATTTCATGTATTTGTTTTTTTGTATATCGGTAACTCAATATATTCAAGTTCTATTTTTATTAAATTTTGTTTAATTTAAGTTTCTTAATGACCTCCCCCAACAAAATTCCTAAAGCCGCCACTGACGGCAATTTGTATTTTAATAATTACTTTCCTCATATGGTTACTGACTAAGACATCCTACCATTACATCCAAGGTTATCGAAGATTAGGATCCTGCGTAAGATCGTGGAAGATAGGTGAAATCGTGGATCATTGGATTGGATCGTGGATTGCAAGATCTTATCTATTTTCATATTTAAAGTAAAAAACGCAGTGATAGTAACATTGTATATTGAATAATCACATAAATTATGAATTCATCCATAAAAATTAAAAAATAAAATAAAAAATTAATTGCATTGTATGATGTAATTTGCATGTCATACATTGCTATGTCTATACTAACGAAACAAATATATTTAAGTTTTAACCTAAGATATCTAAAATGTTCAACAAATATTTAATTAGCAACCAAGTACCAAAATATTTTTCAACTTCTAAGTTTCAAGTTTAAAATCCAAAATAAGTTAGCAAATGGAAACTAGCTAACTACAATATGAAATCCAAAAACAAGATGAATATTAAGAATAAAAAGTCATATTATCACAACATAAAAAAATAAAAACCATTAAAACTTCATCAAAACCAAAAATTTATCTCATAAAAAAATTAAAATAAAAAACCAAAAATTTATATTTTTGTTGAATTCCATTCTTAGTGCAATCCTAAATATTATGTTGAAGTAAGATTGTAAAATCGTGTGATCTTACCTTCTAAATCATAATTTTGACAACCATAATTACATTCAATATGTATCATCTTTTTATGACCAGGGGATGACGACAATAATAATAATAGTACCATCGTATTTATTTTTTCTATCGATCATAAAAGTGAAAGTAAAGGTTTAGGTAATGATTTAATAATAATGACGTCTTCTCCGATAATCTATCTATCATATTATCTATAATTTGCCTCTCTTTATAAATTAATAAAATAAAATAAAAGTGAAAGTGTGAGACTAACGGGTAACGGCTCACGGGTTAGATATCATGAAAACCCATGAAACCAAAACCCGATCCAGATTATTGATAGTGGAAGCCAGGCTGGTCGAGTGAAAGGTTTAGGTGTACGGTCTGTAAAATCGTACCAATCGAGGCACACGTTTCACCAAGTATAATCAAAACAATGCATAGCACAGCTGTGACTGTGTTTCGCAGGAGCACCGTACGAGTGCACCTCCTAAATGCGAATTGACATCACTGGCCACAGATCACTCCACGTGGCTCGAACCCCCATGGTTTGACTCAACCACACCGGCTCTACACTCTACACCACTGTCCTGAACCACCTTCAGAGGCTCTGGTCGATCTGATGATGAACCTGGATTTTTGTTTCTTCATGTACAGCCTTTTTCCACTTCTCTCGATTTTTGTGTAGTAATAATTATTAATTAAATTAATAATATAATATTGTGTTAGATTATTATACATGTTGTAAATTGTGCTAAATGACAAAACATGGGGCAGATGGGTCCCATAGATTCTGAGGGCCCCAAAATTGTCAATTTAGAAATAATTGGCCCTCATGTCTTGTCTTAGAAATATCCTTAATTAGTAATAATTGTACAGCTAAATTAGATACGAGTCACTGTTGCTTCTGTGTTTTTTTTTTTGTTTTTTTGGTTGCTTTTTACTCTGTTTTTTTTTAGTTGACATAATAATGGGATAAGAGAAAGAACATGCCGTGCTGTACCACTAAGGTAGGTCATGGTTCTACCGGCAGAGGATCATGATGGGTAATGTATGTCTTATGAGCTTAACGATACTGCTAATTATGTATTTGTTGAATAAACTAGATACGTACTTTTAGAGTTTTAAAGTACTCAATACTATAGTATGATTTGATCTTATTTCTACTTTGCGACGGTTCATATTTTTTATTGATCAAAGTAATTGACATCTTAAAGTTATTCTTCTTTAACCCATGTACGTACAGGAGTGTATATTATATTACTATTCTACTTAATAATTAAAAAGTAATATATAGTACACATTCAAAGTATTATATAATAAATTCAAATTGAATCTCTTATACTTTTTAAATTTACATACATTATCACATAATTATATATATATATTAGAAACGTAAATTTGCATGAAATATAGTGTATGTTTGGATTCAACTGAACCTGCGTTTGCTGCGTTTTCCTCTTCTTTCTTTTCTCTTTTTTTTTTTTTTTTTTTTTTTTTGTTTTCACGCGTTTTGAGTATTGCGGTTACTGTTCAACGAACAGTAACCGCAAAAGTGGACTTTCTGCCGTGAACAGTGCATATATGCACTGTTCACGAACCCACAAATTTCATTTTTTATCAATTTTTTCATTAAAAATGGGTCCCACAGCACTATTCACATATTTAAAAATTATTTTGCTACAGTGTTTTCAGTTTTCAATTTTCAGTTTCAGCAAAATAAGTTCTATCCAAACACACCCATAATTTGCGGTTACTGTTCAACGAACAGTAACCGCAAAAGTGGACTTTCTGTCGTGAACAGTGCATATATGCACTGTTCACGGACCCACAAATTTCATTTTTTATCAATTTTTTCATTAAAAATGGGTCTCACAGCACTATTCACATATTTAAAAATTATTTTGCTACAGTGTTTTCAGTTTTCAATTTTCAATTTCAGCAAAATAAGTTCTATCCAAACACAACCATAATTGACACGCAATCAAAGTATAATTAAAATAGCGTGTGAATTTGCATAAACTATAAAATTGGAATACAATTAAAATGTAGTTTGGATTTTTTTTTTTTTTTGGAGAAACATGTAGTTTGGATTATTTATTGTACATTTATATACGTTTTAAGAGAACATATGACAGTAGTCAAAATATCAAATATACTTAATGAATTTCATTTTAGTAAAGTAAGAATTCAATCTCATGTCTTTAATCGATGACGAGAAATTTAATCAGTTGAAATTACTAAACTTACCTCTTAAAACATAATGTTAGGCATTGCTCTCTTTTGTTGTTGGAGTGAATATAATGTGCATGCACATGAGAGAGAGAGAGTATAATTTACTTCTTTAAAAAATTGCTAGCAAGTTGCGATTAAGTGAGGCCAACCACTTCTTATTTTTAAATCCAAAAAACAGTTTTGGAAACAAACTACTTGTATTCTCAATGATATTAGATAAAAGAAAATGAGTAATAAATGTTGTCGGTTGAGTTAATTAAAAATTGCTTCTTAAACATAATCTTTAAGCCATCAATCCTTTTTGCAGTTGGAGTGTAGATGGGATGTGTGCACACAGAGCCGTAGATAAGTATGCATTACGTAAGAAGAACGTACATGTGATGTCAAAAAAAGACCCAACAAAATTGCATTACCAATGACAGAGATTAAATAAGGAGCATAAGGTTCCCATGGGTATATAAATGTACAAGGTTCCTAATGATGAGTGTAAAATTATGACACGTGGTGATGGGGGAAAGCCCTTTGGTAATGGGGAGTTAGTAAGACTCTTTCGTGGCCATAGAGCATTCTTGAACGTTATAGAAAGGCAATGATATGCATGTGAGGTGGGATTGTTGGGTAGCATTGATGATCGAAAGTATCATATGGAGAAAATTTAAAAGTCAAGGAATTTATATAACATAATCATATTGAAACCCACAGTTTTTAACTTTTTGATTTAGTGGTATTCTTATATGTCATATTAAGTTCTTAATTAGTGGGTTATAGTTATCTTCAATATTATGAATATCGTGTCGGAACATGTTTCGGTTAATCTATTGGAATTAAAATATTTTTGTATCAACTAATTTCGGCATACCGTTTCAGGGCATTTTGGAATTACCGCTAATATATATATATATATATTAAAATCTCAAATAAAGTTAGTATATAACTATTAAAAGAGCAATTACTTATGGTTTTTTAGTGAGTAAAGTTAACATGTTGGGCAATTGTACACAAGCAACCTTTTTAGAAGATTCCTAATATCATTTTTGTGCGCACCCAAAACGAAGCCAATGGGCTGGTCTAATATTTGGGCTCCCAACCTATTTATATTGTGGTTTTTGGATTTCCTACTATGGGTAGTTTCTGATTTGGAGACCTAACACACTCCCTTCCTTACCTAAGTTTTCCCTTTGAGTTCCTCTTTTTGTTAATAGCAACTCCTTGCATACTCTCCCCTCTTTCTCCCTTCCTTTTTTCCAATCCCCTTTCTTCCTTATACTCCCTTCCTATTTATAGCTCAAGATTAGTGGGAGGCTATGATTATTTTGGATTGTCAGTGGGAAAGGAGGTCCAATGCCATTATCCTTAAGTGGGTGTTTAGTTGGGAGTGGGAGTGATAAGAGTGGCATTGAAACTGGTTCTCACCTTAGAATAATTGTTCGGCAGCGATACACCCTAAGGCAATGTCGAGCATTTAGGGTCTCACATTCTCGAGTAATTGTAGCCCCGACCAGGACAAAGTTGACTGGTAGGGTTTCGCCCTTGTCGTTCTTGTCACAATGGCTCCATTATGGTCTTTGGGCTTAGGTTGGGCATCAAGGTTTGTCTAGGCCTAAGTCATAGGCCCAATAAAACACACGATCTCGCACCATGTCTCAAGACCCAAGGCCCAAGGCCTAACAAGCTCAAGGCTTTGTACATGTGGCATCATGGTGATGGGCTTTAGTGAGCAATGGGCTTGAGGGGGAGTTGTGCCCCATACAAATTTTTACATTTCTCAACCACCCACGTGAAAGGAACTTATCTCAACTAGTAAAGTTTTTTGTCGTTAAATAAGAATTATGAGACTTAAACTTTAAACCTCGCCTATATAAAATACCCATTAATATTTTGGTATGATGATTGTAAGGACGCATTTTGAGTCTCTAGCCCAAAAGATAAATGAATTTAGGCCCAAAAAGCCTAATACAATGAATTTGTAGATAATGGGTTGGAAAAATAGGTTTTAATGAATTAGACAACAAGTAAAGTGGATCCAGATGACAAGAAAATGAAGATAGATTGGTTTAATCTAAAGAAAATTGTCTTTGGCACAATCTGAGATCAGTTATTATATATTGATTCTCAAGTTTGATTACAAGTTCAATTCTAGATTGCTACAGTGTTTCTCTCTCCATTTCATGATCCTCTTATCTTAGGGGTTCCCCTCTATTTTATACTATCCCCCTTCTTTATCTTTGCCCTCCATGTGTAAATCAGATTGTTGATCTTGATCCATGTAACACCAACCATTTCCTGAAGTCTTTGGGGAGAAGCTGTAAGGCTGAAAGCTACTGTTTAGGTATCACTTCCTCATCAATGCGGCCAGAGTGTTAACTGCAGAACATTTAATACAGTGGCAGCAGCTTTCCCTTGAATATTTCCCAACTCCCATTTGTCCTGTATGTTCGCAGCGCATATCCTTATCAATAGAACTTCCTGAAACGTCATTTTGTATGACAAAATATACTTTCTGACCTCCACCTTGTTAGCTAAAGAAATACTCCTCCTTGGCTTACTTCCCCCATCTTTCACAATCATAGCTTGTTTGTGAAGTTCAAAATCTTACGTTTTCCTTACCGTTGATCTATCCTCAAACCACTAAGCCTCCTCGGCCAAGGCCAAGGCCCAACATATATTTGTAGGCCCCTTGTTCCTACAATGATAAATAGCAATTATCATTGAGCATATTTCATAGGTTAAAAATTTATTGTATTTATAAAAAAAAGTGGGGGGGGGGGGTATTGCTTTCAATTGGGGTCTTCCCAAGCTATTATCTCTCAAACAATTTGCCACCTTTGATTACTTAATTTTTTTTTCTTATCATTGTTTCCATCCATAAAAACCACAAACTTGCTTTGATAACAATTCTTTATGTAAAGTGATATTGAGAGAGAAACTATCTGGTTCATATTAAAAATAAATAAAAATGCAATTATTTCAATTAATAAGCGATAGATTGTAACTCCCTCAACCCCCCCTCCCCAAAAAAAAAGTTGATGAGCTATATATATTTTTCGATTTAGCTTATCTTTTGTACTTTTTTAATTGAATATGTCCTTTTGTATTAAATATACAATGATAAATGTTAGTAGATTTTAATCTCTACATTTTATTTAGTTAGTGAGTGACATGATAGTTTCTCATTAAAATAAAAGAAGATTCCAATTAAAAAAGTATTGAAGGTAAGTCAAACTCTTTATTTTTTTTTTCTCTAAGCTAAGGATTTGGCCAATGCTATCAAAAAAGGAAGCACATATCATGGTCTAAAGACATCTTATAATAATATAATTTTAGAATCATGGCTTGGAGAAAGCCATTAACCAGCCCCATTATGTCATTGGCATTATTTTTTTTTTTGAGAATCATGTCATTGGCAATTTAGGATATTTATTTGCAATGTATGTCTTCTCAAATCTGATAGATCAAATTTTTTTTTTTTTGGAATACAACTAATAGATCAACGTTGACCACTATAATAGCCCCAAATTATAGTTATTACAGCCTCTATACTCAATGCTATGGTCCTTAAAGAAAGTAAAAGCATTGGTCATTATACTTCTGACGGAAATATAGAAGCAAAAGTGCAGGATGCCAATTTTTTTGTTAAGACCAATTTGAAAGTCAAATTACATGCTAAGCTAGTTTCAAGAATTACACTAATCTAATAATCTTTTCCAAAAGGCCAAGAAAATGATAGACTAGATAAATAGTAATTTATAGATATAAATTAATCACGAATTCAAAAATTTAGTTACATTCTTAAATTATATATTTATATATATATATATATATATATATGTGTGTAGGGTAATTTGGGTCCAATATTTTCAGTGTACTGGATTCGTTGAAATTGTGACATGTGTTTAAAATGGATGCGTGTCACAATCTTAATGGATCTAGTGTCACTGAACGCTGGACCTAATCATGATACTGGACCTAATCCAGATCCTAAAAATATATATATATATATATATATTCCAACCAAAGAAATTCCAATTTATTTTTTTCAACTAGGTTATGGAGATTAATCTCAACTCTCAAGATAATTTCTGAAACTTAATAAATTAATCAGAATCTTAAAAAACAAAAAAAAACAAAAGAATCATAATCACTCACCTACCACAAAATGAAAGAAATTATGAAAACAATGAAAATAAAGAAAGTCATATAAGCACCCATTCACTGTCTTATCTTTGATACAGTTCATCATCTGGCCTCGTAACAAGTGTCCATCATTTGGCCTCTGAGAGCATTTACATTAAAGCTCTCAAAAGTTAAAAATGCTATTTTTTAACATTCCATCCTAAAAAAAGCACATTACAGTAATGGTGTTAGTGTTAAAATTTTTAGCATTTTAACTACAATGGACTACTATGTATGAAAATACACTATAACTCAAATCTTATAAATATAATAATATTTTAATATTACTTTATAATTAAAATATCTTATTTCTCTTTCACTATTCCTCTTTTCTTCTTTTCAGTCTCTCTCTTATTATCTTTAATTAATAGAATGGTAAAAAATATAAAATCTTTGATGTTGAGTGTATTATAAAATAAATTGTTAAAATAAATAAAGTTTTTGAGATGTTAAATGTTAAATTTTTTGATATCTTTAACAATAATGCTCTAATAAAAGTCTGTAATATAATTATAATCATTGAATTGATCTAAGAGTGTCAATGTTCAACCTAATCCACGAACACAACATGAACCCGACACTGATTTTTTCGGATTAGGGTTGGGCTTTAATGGGTTTGGGTCATAAACGGGTTGACCTGAAAGCAACACGATAAGAAACGTGTTATAAATAGGTCAACCCGTTTAACTCGTATAACAAATAAATATTTATTTTATTTTAGATTTGTCAAATATCTTTATATTCAACATATATTTTAAATTTCAAATAAAAGTGAGTAATTACAAAAATTTACAAGGGATATAATTGGAAATTGAAAATTGAAACTTTACCGACCCTAGAACTACTAATACTTTTTTTTTTTTTTTAGCATAGAACTTGCACAAATGAAATTGGATGAATTTGTGGAAGATGTTATGAATTTGGACATCAACAAAGAATCTAAGGATGATAATTGTGGTCATAGTCAGGATTAGTCTACTGTTTGCTCAAATTCTTTCAATATTGATACTTAGCATTTGGGAAGTTCCAAGGATATTATATTTTTGTTGAACTATGTTATTTTATTTTTGTTAAACTTTGTGATTTTGAATTTGGGTTAAAGTGTATGCATTTCTTTTGGAGTGTAAAGAACTTATTTCTAAATGAATGTTATATTTTTGTTGAACTATATTATTTTGAATGTGGGTTGTAAACTTGAAGTGTTTGCACTACTTTTTGGGATGTAAAAAAAATTATTTATAGATAAATGTTAAATTTAATATTATGCAAATTGAAATGGGTTGTGTTACATTCGTGTCAACCCAATATGACTCGTTTATTAAACGTGTCAAATGGGTTGGGTCAGGTCAACCCGCCTTATTAACAAGTTGGGTGAGGGTTAAAGAATCATAACACGATTATTAAATGGGTTGGGTTAGAGTTGAACCATTTAGTCGAATACCCATACCTCAACACGACATAAACCCGACACGCTAACCCGAATTAACACCTCTAAATTGACCCAAGCCAAGACACCCTCTAAGTTAAATATGACAACTAGTTAATTATCCATTGCAATCCTAATCCTTTTCCTCTTTTTGAATCCAAAAATTGGAGCAGGAAAGCCAAATCGGGGTTTCAATTCCGGATCATATCATTAAAACAAAACCGGTGTATTATGGGTTTCGAGCTTGAACCAGTAAACATAAACCGAAAACAAAAGAATAGAGAATGTGACGTGTAAAAGGCAACAAGCGCCGAGAGAAGCGATTCCGGGGACGCAATAGTCATTGTGATATATGACAAGGACAGCTGGTCCTTTCGTTCTATTATCTATAACCCTCTCTATGCCACCATAATTGGTATTCTTTATTACAACATTACATTAATTTGTTTTTAATTTAATCCCAAATAAAAAAAATAAAAAATAAAAAAATTTAACCCAGTTACCAATTAATTTAAAATAATTATGCTTGACTAATTTTAAGTACAATTACCCTTGATTTTTTTTTTTTAAATATATAATTATGTTTGGGGGCCGTGGATTTCTATGGTGGAAAACGCAAAGCTGAAAAAAAAAGTAAAAGGTCTCCTCTCTCTTTCTATCTCTCTCTCTCTATCCTTACTAGTACCACTGCTTCTTCTATCACCTTCTCCTATAGAGAGAAAGGCAACCAGTAGAGGAGAGAGAGAGAGCGAGGAAGAAGAGGGAAGTAAAAAGCACTCTGTGGCGCATTGTAGCCCTGGGCCTTTTTATCTTGCGCCTCCGCCCTGGTTCTTCTTCTTCTTCTTCTTCTTCGTCTTCTTCTAAGTGCTCTCTCTCCTCCGAGTTCGCTTTGTTCCCACGGCATCCATTAATTTGATTCAGAAATTATGAAAAAGGAAAGGCGGAATTCGAAGGTCAGCTTTGTGGTTATTCTTTGATTGAGAATCGGTTTCTTTGATACAGCAACAATAACTCTGGCGGACCTTAAAGCGTCCCTAGCGTTCATAACTTCGATTCCAGCTGGGCGTTTCGATTTCAAGTCGAAGAAGAAGAAGTGGAGAGGGAGTTATACAGTGAAGATGCTTTGGATTATGAGATTCTCTGGATTTTTCACTGCGGCAATGCTTATGATCATTTTATCTCCTTCTCTACAGTCGAATCCACCGGCCGAGGCCATCCGATCCACTTACCTCGAAAAACACCTCCGATTGCGCCGTCCAGATTCGCTCAACCGGTTTTCGTTTCGAAGAGCCCCGGCATTTCCCAATGCCGATGAATGCGGCTCCGTCGACTCGAAAATCAGCGTTTGCGACCCGAATTTGGTCCACGTCGCGATCACGCTCGACGTTGAGTACCTTCGAGGCTCAATCGCCGCCGTCCATTCGATTCTGAGGCACTCGCCTTGTCCGGAGAGCATTTTCTTTCATTTTTTGGTCTCCGATACGAGTCTGGAAACCCTCGTGAGATCCTCTTTCCCTCTGTTGAAGTTCAAGGTGTACTACTTCGATCCGGAGATCGTGCGGGGCTTGATCTCAACGTCGGTGAGGCAAGCGCTCGAGCAGCCTTTGAATTACGCGAGAAATTACTTGGCTGATCTGCTTGAGCCTTGTGTTGGGAGAGTTATATACCTAGATTCCGATCTCATCGTCGTCGATAATATTTTCAAGTTGTGGAATACGAGCTTAGGCTCAAGAACAATCGGAGCTCCGGAGTACTGTCACGCCAACTTCACCAAGTATTTCACCGGCAGATTCTGGTCGGACCGGCGGTTCACCGCCACATTCGTTCGCCGGAAACCTTGCTACTTCAACACCGGCGTGATGGTGATAGATCTGGACAGATGGAGACGGGTCGGGTACACGGAGCAAATAGAGAAGTGGATGGAGATCCAGAAAAGCCACCGGATTTACGAGCTCGGGTCATTGCCACCGTTCCTATTGGTTTTTTCTGGACACGTGGCGCCCATCGAGCACAGGTGGAACCAACACGGTTTAGGCGGTGATAACGTAAAAGGGAGCTGCCGTGACCTTCATCCCGGTCCGGTTAGCCTCCTACATTGGTCCGGTAGTGGCAAGCCGTGGCTCAGACTCGACTCGAACCAGCCGTGCGAACTCGACGAACAATGGGCACGCTACGATTTACACGGACACTCTGAATGAATTACTCGCCGGTAAATTCCCTCAAGGACTGTTTTGTCCCCTTGTTTTTTTTTAATAACTTAATTTGCCAATTTTTTTTAAAAATTTACTTTACTCCATTATTTTGTGTTCTCTTCTTCTATGACCTCTCTATTACTCAATTTTTCTTATTGATTCTTATTTTTCTTTTAATGTTATTATTATAAATAGCAACTCATTTCTCAGGCGATTTGTATTCTATTTTATTATTTCTGCGTCTGGAAATAAAAGCACAAGAAAAAAACAGGGATATTCAATTTGTTGTATAATCCATATAGACTCTGTTTTGTGTTTAATTTAGAGTACTGGGTTTTATTTAGCTGTTTTAGCAGAGCTAGCAGTGGAAACGACAATACACGTGGTAGTGGAGAGACAGTGAAGAGGACCCTGTTGCACTTTAATAATCCATTGAATTCTGCAACTCGGAAACATAAAATTGTTTTAACAGCCCGACTGCTTTTCCGTCCGTTTTCTTGTTTCTTGGGAATTTCCTCTCTTTATAGCTGTTGTCTTCTTTTATTTTTCTTAATTGCCCTTTACTGATTTGTTGTTGGGGTTGGAGATGAGCATTCAATGTGCTTTACCACTATGGTGTGGTTGGCTCAAAGCCATGAAGAGCTTTATTACTTTTTATGAGCCCCATTCATTTAATTGTGTAATTTAATGAGGTTTTGTCAAATAAGAAAATAAAGGGGTTCTTAATCTGATTGGTACTTGAAAACTTTTGTATAGAGATAAAGGGGCAGTTTTTTTTTTTTAATTACAATTTTTGTTTAGCATACAAGGAAATGGTCAACTAATTGTAACAAGAGTGAAGAGTGAGAACAATTATGAGTGTAACGGAAAGAAAAAGAACAATTATTGAGAGTGCTGGTGTAGTGTGGATAAGGAAAAAGTGGAGGATATGAATGTTTAATTGTTGGTCTTTCTTAAGTTGTGTTGTCCATTTCGTTAATGTGGCTGTCTTTAAGAGTGCACGCGTGGCGTGGGTGGCGTTTGGAGAGTGCTAAATTGGGGTCAGAGGTATCGAGGCATTGGAAGAATCTAAATGTTGCTTGCTGTAATGCTAGACAACTCCACAAGGCTTGTGGGGAAAGATCAAGATGTGCGCTTCGGTGTCAGCGGCGGAAGACTTGTGATATCCTACCTTCTTTCCATGCCCCTTTGCGCACTTTGCTGGCAATCCCAATCTCTTATTCTCACTTTAGCATCGGACTTTTTTTTTATTTTTTAATTTCCTTGAAAATTAAAGTCTAAAAGTGATAAATGTAAAGCTTATATTAATAGTAGTATATAATATCCACTCATAAAAAATATAAAAGCAGCTAATAATTTTGTTAATAAAGTTAAGACTTGAACAATCGAAGTTTTATGGTATTGGGACCTAGAGTTACTGTAGCGTAGGAAATGTCCAAAGTGAGGGATTGGGGAGGGGACCGATTCCATTAGCCCTGGCATCACACGTGGCTTGTGAGCTGGAGTCTCGTAGAATCAGGGATTTACATGTGGTCAGTCTGTACTATAATTAACTTATCAAAAAAGATAAAAAGGTTTGTGCACTATGATTAGCTTCTTCTATATTGATCTTATGGAGTTTTTATAAACATGTTCTGGCAGAGTACTAATTCGAGACTAATAAAAAAAAAAAAAAAAAAAAGAAAAAAAAAAAGAAAAACGAAGTCCTAAAGAGCTATACGGGGCTTGGCTGCTTCTCAATCCTCTGGTTGGCTGGGTTGCTTTGTTTTAATTTTTAGATAAATTTTGCAACCGACACTGGTTTCTGGGGCCTACGTATTGTATACTTTATTATTATTATTTTTAATCTAGGGCCTACACAATATGGGTGGTGAAATCATAAAAAAGATCACTCTGACTTTGACAGCTTTGCTGTCAGAATTATTATTAATCATATACTAATGCACTTTTGTTTTTAATCATTTAGTATATTGGCTGGATGGTTCTAGAAGTGAGTTGTGGGCAATTGGGCATAGGAGCGGGCGACTTATCCACATTGGCCACAACAAGTTTCGTAGTCCCCAAAACTGGAATTGCCGACGATTTGCATATGTAGGTGTCACTAAAAAAAAAAAAAAAAAAAATCAGTTTGCAAATAGAACACTCAGGTTTCATGGATCGTTGTCTTCAGATTCGCTATCATAAAGCAATTATGCGTGAGAGAGAGAGAGCAGATTCCTTTTCCCCTCTCAAATATTTGTACAATTTTGGGTGAGAGAGAGAGAGAGAGAGAGAGAGAGAGAGAGAGTAGGTTGTTCATGTGGAAGGAATTGATCGGTGCTTCATTTGTATGTGATAAGAGATACACGGATATATTTTTTATTTAAGAACTATTTTTGCAATGATAACAAATTCAAGGTGAATAAAGATATGACCCATAAAATCTTACTAAGGTACTGAGTGGTACAGCAGCTGTAGGGGCAACAATCCCTTTACGATTTATTTGGTCCTGCTCACCAATTATACAAAAACCATTTCTTGCCTAACATATAGTAAGCTATAACAGGGATTTGGCGTTTAGCAAAAGCAGAAAGTTTGTTCTCAATGGAATGAACCGAGGTGTCGGTGTCTCAAGCTGCATATCAAAGGGTTGCATCTGCATCGCATGGGATTCTTGCCATTTTAGTTTTAATATTAATTTTAGTTTTCAATCAGCATCCAAAATTAAATCTCTAATATACCTCACCAAGAAGACAACATAAGGTGGGCTCTTGTGGGGCTTCACAATCACATATCCCCTATTTGAGCTTCTGGGTCTAGAACATCTAGAAGTTGTTTTTAGCACGTGATGAAGGGAACAAAAGAAATAAAAGGGGCAACTGGCAAGCACACATTAGCTGAAAAAAAAAAAGAGGTGTGACCTTTTGGAACCTTTACTTACAGCTAGAAACAGCCATTGAATTAATCTTGAGGTTTTGGTCCTGCACCACAAAATTGTAAGCTAAATAGCTGTATCTCTGTATATTAGGGAGTCCCACATTTTACATCCTTGCTTGCCTGCCTAACCTCAAAATCAAAGGGTAGCTTTTCTGCTCCTTTTGCGTGGGATGTACCTATGTTGTACTTGAAAGTGGCTTGAACGTGTAATACCCGAAAATATACCTTATAAAATGTGCTATGGAAGTGGACGTAAGCAGAGCAACATGATAGATTCTAATAGCTAAGCATACTAGGTGCCCAAACTCGGAGGACGTTTGGCATGTAGCAGTTCTTATGATAAACATTATCTGGTGGTAGGCATAGAAAGTTGGAAAAGCTTAAGGATAAAGTGCCTTGCTCTTAACTATTTTGGAGAGCATAAAGGCAGCATTAGGCCGCAGTAGTAGACTATCGGTGAGTATGGATCATTTTTAAAATATTTTTCTTTTTTAGTTAAATCTTATTTATTCATAATTCTTTAAAGCCTTACTCTTCCTAAGTATGACTACACTTTCATAGATTTTAATCAAATGAACAAATAAATTATCAACAAAAGTTAATCCAAACTAACAAGTGGTTTACAACAATAAACCAAGACTGAATTTAACGTGAGAGATAGCTGACTAGGATATCAAAACTAAATATTAGGTGCAACTTAATTTATGCAATATAATCTTAAAGTGAAAAATCAAGGAGAATTAATTTAGTTATGTTGAATACTATCATCTTGGTACTTTGTCAAAAATCTTTATTAATGTTTTTTTTAATCAATAATAGTATTATTAGTGAAAAATACTATAAGAATATAATTATATTGTACTTCATACTCCCACATGCATAATGAGACACACTATTGTGTGAGAAGAAGAATCCTATCATGACTAATTGTACTCTCATATTGTATATTTACTAAACCTTTGTGAAGATCCATCTTCATTTTTTGTAATTTCGAACCTTTACTTCTTCTTCCCTACTAATATTTACTATTTACCTTAAAAAAAGAAGAAGAATGAAGAAAAGGTATGGTAGCCCATCATTATGCTCTAATAGCTAAAACTTGTTAACATCAAATACCTTTCCTATCATTGTGCTCTAATAATAGGTTAAAACTTGTTATCATCAAATAATACCAATCAGGCTTCAGCTGACAACTACACCTTTGCTAAGCGAGGGCAGAAATTAATATAACAGCGATATGATAGAAACATTCCAAATTAGAAAGCAAAACATGAAGTCCAAACTAGTGGGCCTAGGCTGCTGGCATGACTAAGTACTGACAAAATAACACATACATCTCCTTGCTAGTCTTACATCCATACAATAATTTTTCATATCATGATCGTGATCAAGGGGACCATCTGAAAGATATACTTGAACAAATTTCAAATATGACTTAAAGGGACTGTTCAAACCATAAGGCACACTGCCCAAATTTATTTCTGCATACACAAGACATTTATTAAGTGCATACATATTAGAAATTGCCAAGTGCTTTTTGAGGAGGACCTGCATCTGGCTATGTGGCACACTAGAGAGAACTGACATATGAAATGTCCAATATGTGTCGAAAATAAATAAGCTTTTTGATATAGACAGGATTTAATCTTCAGATTTTTTGTTTTATGAAATGTGCCATGAAGGGCCAATTTTTTACACGTATTTGAAAAGATAAAAAGTTATCGCATTGTCAAATTGTTTACCTTATATAGAATAAGACGGACCAACCATACTGTTCTCAAGAAGGAGAAGAATCTTATCAGGTTCTAAGTATCCTTGTTGTGCCATTCGGATCCAACCAAAAACAAGCTATTTTTTAAAATTCAAATACTCGTTGCATCATCAAAACAAAGGACAAGACAAATGGTTGAACAACGTTTTATGGGCAAGTATACAAAAATCATTAATAATTGAATGATTGGGGGAACAAACTTGATACTCATTGTTTAGGATTTTGTTTAGGATTTTACCCATTGGAGACTAATTCAGTATGAAATGGAACCCGGTTCTTGAAAGTTATCAGATTAGGGAAACATTGATTAATCATTAAACTTGAGCTTCCATTGAAAATCATGGCTTTTCTTTTTGGTTAAAAAAATCATGGCTTTTGAGAAAGGGATTGAATGCTTTCTTTTTTGCCAGTAGAAACTAGTGGGATTAACCAAATCATTTTACTTTGTTAATTGTCTCTCGCGGGACTAATCATTAATCACTAATAATTGATAGGGGATTCCCTATATCATCACTCAGAACATGAATGAGATAAATATTTAAACATGCTGACTATAACTCTACAAAATGTCTCTTGCACGCATTCAAAAAAAAAAAAAGTCTCTTGCACAAGGCAACACAGGAACACCCTAATTTTGAACCTGACCAGGGGACCCCCCCCTAAGGTACACCCACACGACACCAGAAGATTGCAAAATCTAATTGCTCAGCCCCATAGTCACATATAGTCCTAACTTTGGTTAAAGGTGCTGTTGTCATGCTCTCACATTCAAATTAGTCTAACATAATATGCACATAAACACTAGCCCCAATCAGCTACAGATGTGACATAACACCATAACACATTTCAATTGACAAGAATTCTTTTGCACAATGACAACTACTATATGAAATGTTCAATACAAACTGTAAAAAAGTATAAAAAAAAGACAACAGTGCAAGCCAAGTACATTCAATGTGAATGAAGCAGGGGGGGGAAAATGAGGCAATAACCACAACATGAAGTTGAGGAACTTCGCTAGCTGCATTTAGATCCTACCTAAGACTTTCAAGGGAACTGGAACGCCCTCGTGTAATCTTGTGTACTCGAAGGAGGGCTAATATACACCCAAAGCAAAGAAATGATGATGGAGAGCAATCCAGACCACACAAAGACAATGGTGGGAACCTTTCCCCTCCTTCCCATCAACCCCTTTGCAAATGGGTAGAGATGGCACAACACCCAGAAGCTGAAGAACACCCCTCCTACAAGCTTGCTCCACTGAGGGAATGGGCTGTACATTGTCCTGGCTACTCCAACAGCAATTGCAATCATGTTCACCATCATGATTGTGATTGGAGGGATCATTAAGAAGCTCCACCTAACCACATATAGCTCTGCAAATTCGTCATCTCCTTCTTCAGGAGTAGCAGACTTAGAGGTCAATGTGAATGAGATGTCAACTCCTGCAATAACCTTCAGTAATCCTTGTAGCACAGCAGCAGGATGGGCACTTGTTCCACCAATCAACCAAAATTGTTCATTTCTCCACCAATCATGGAGAGTGATACCTGACCATTTGATTTCTAGAATTGCAAGCATGCACAAGGTGAGGGTGATGGCCAACAAGAACACCAGAAAGGTCACACTGAGGTATTGGACTATGAACTGCCCAGAAAATAATGAAACAGCAGGCAGAAAGCAATAGACTATGAGAAACATAGATGTGAAAGGGTACATTCCCACATTGAAATATGCCACCCTTTGAAGGAATTTCAATCGGGGACTAGCAAATAATGCATTGTTCCGTGAGAAGAAAATCTCAACTGACCCCGTTGCCCATCGAAGAACTTGATGCAGCCTGTCTGTTAGATTAATTGGAGCCGTCCCTCGGAATGCATCCCTTTTGGTGACACAGTAAATTGACCTCCACCCTCTATTGTGCATTCTATAACCAGTCACCACGTCTTCTGTTACAGAACCATATATCCATCCTACCCTCTTCCCCCACTCTGTTTTGTCCTCGTAGAAGCAAGAGATGACACTTATCGCCTCTGCCACAGTTGCAGCGTCTAAAGGTTCACGAGGCACTGCAAGAGATCCAGCTGGCCTCCCATGGTAGCCTTTTCCATGTAAATCTTGAAGCAGCCTTCCCTGGTATTCTGCAACTGGAATAGAAGCAGCTAGAGAAGTGGAGTTACCAAACCTTCTTGGAAGAAGCAAGGACTCAATATCTGCATCATCATCATCATTGTGATCCTCATTGATTGGCAAGGCTATCTCATCCTCCTCCTTCTTAACCACCTTGGGCCTTCTCAAAAGCAACTTAATTTTCCTCCTCCCAAACCACCCATGGTGTTCTGTGGTTCTAGGAGGACTAAACCCATACAGTGCAGTTCTTCTGAAAATGCAGCCTGTCCCTACATACATTGGACCCTGTAGACCATCAAGAGCTCTCATGCTCACATCAAAGAACACTGTATTGTGATTTGCATACCGGTCACTTGGATCTATACCCTCAAACCTTTGTGGGAATTGAACATAACAGATCCTATCACCACCCCTATCAAGCATAAAGCACATTCCTTCCCTGAGAGCCAAGGAGTTGTAAATGTAGTGATCACAATCCAAATTTAGAATGAATGGGCCATTTGACATGATTGCACTTGTTCGGACTAGAGCGTTCATGGCTCCAGCTTTCTTGTTGTGATCATATCCTGGCCTCTTCTCACGGGACACATAAACCAGCATTGGCAATCTAATATCAACTTCTGTAGTGTCAATCAAATTCTCCCCATCTGCTTCTGCACCATAAACTGGTTCTGCATTGGGTGGAGCTAACATTGCCTGCAAAGAGAGCCAAATTTTAAGCATTTGAAGAAAGTTACAAACAATATAAAATCTATTATTCCATAAATCAAATGTAAGGTATTACCTGAATTATACCAGCATGATCCCCTCTTGAGTGGTCTGTCTCTGCTGAAGCCCAAGTCCCAGGCCAATGAGTACCATCTGACATCCAAATCCCCTTCGAAGTCTTAATTGGATCAGAAGTATTGCCTCCCATTTCCATCTGTTTCTTCTTTGCTCTTAGCTCTTCATGTGCATTGTAAGCATCAGATCTTCGCCTTATAGATTCCGGTAAGGAATTTATCCTCACTTTGAACTCATCATACTCTCTCTTCACCCTTCTCCTTTCTCTCACAAAATCAAGCCTTACTTTGTTCTTAAGATGATCACGCTTCTGCCCAAAATAGGTCTCAGGATTCCTTGGTTCTATTCCATGTTTCCGGCAAAATGGAACCCAAATTCTTGCAAAGCTAGCAGTCTCTGCAAGTGCTTCAAATGTCAAAAGAGCTCCACCATCATCAGATAAGTAGCATGCAAGCTTCTCCACTGGATAATCAACTGCAAGGATCGAAAGAATGGTGTTTGCTGTGACAAGAGGGGGCTCCTTTTCAGGGTCTGCTGTGGAAACAAATACGTCAATCCCTGGAAGGTCAGACCGCCCTTTTGGGTTGCGAAGGTTTGGAGATTCGAAACGTTCTTTAAGAACAGAGAGGTCAGTGACTCTGTTTACAGGGCAGAGCTTAGGCAGCTGATCCAGAAGCCATGAAAATCCAAACCAGAGTTCACAAACAGTAGACATTCCCCACAACCACATTGCCTCATGATTAGGGTGTCGAATCCTCCATGTCAGGAAGAAACCAAGGGCGATGAGACGTATCAGAATAAGTAATCTGCAGAGAAGCAAGAACCAAATTTAAACAACCATCACAAACCAAATTAAACAAAAAGTAAATTATCACTATGTCAAACACATAGCCAAATATAGTCATTGATATAACAGTTTTAAACTTTTAATTTGAATTGAAAACTCAAAATTACCAAAAAAAAAAAAAAAAAAACTAATTTAAACACAATAAATCACCACACGTAGTAAGCAAAATATGATCAAAATTGAAGTTGGGTTACTCATCAACCTACAAAATTTCCATTTTCCAACCATAATAAATTAGAATTAAATTGAAGTGAACAGAGTCCAGTTTTCGATATTTACCTATATGGGCTGAGAATTGCAGCAGAGATCCCCACCTTCCTTGTCAAAGGTCTCCTGCTTCTCTCTCCAAAATCCGGTGGGTGTTCAAACCCATTAGACCCAGACCCAACCCCATACCCATCTTTAGGCCATACCGCGTTTCCGTACCCATAAGTCCCCTTCGTCTCGAACAGCCACCGGGTGTGATCAAACTCCGGTGGCTGATGGTTTTGTGCCTTAAAAGATCTTACCACTGAAAGCCTCTTATCAAGCTTAAAATCCGATGGCAATGGCAAGGCCTGGTCCTCTGCTTCGGACCCGGTTTCATCATCACCATCATCTTCTTCATCATCATCACTAAAATCTTTGTAAGGTTCTTTGCACCCAGGACACCTCCCACCTCCACTTCCAACACAATCCAAGTAACAATCCCTGCAAATCTTGAACCCACACTCGCATATACCCCTTGAATTTTTCCCTCGAATTGCTTTCTCATCACAACCTTTCATCCCACACATTAGTCCTGATTTCACCGGCTCGGTCCCATCCATTGAGCTTTCAATCACGTGCCCACGAGTCACCGAGTTGTACCCTCCGGTGAAAATAGTACCTGAAATGTAGCTTCTTTTGGGCTTTCCAGAATTATTGTTGTCTTCGGTGAGACTAGTCTGAGACTCTGACATGGGTTGGTGATCTGGGGTGGGAGGTATGTGAACTGTATAACTCACAAACTCTGTGTTCACCTCCTCCATTGTCGTCTCGTCTTTCGACATCGAAGAGTACTTTCCTCCGCCACTTGAGGCCCGTCGATTTCCTCTGCTACTGAGAGGAGAATTCGGGTTGTTTGAGATCGAAGCACGAGGTACTGGACTAGTTAAGCCCATGCTTCTGCTGCCGTTTACTTTTCCTCCCGATGAAACCGTAATGGTCACCGGAGAAGAAGACGGTGAAGAAGCTGTTTTCACCATCTTTTTGTTAAGTATTCCCTCTCAGTTTCCTGCAAGAAAAAAAAAAAAAAAACACTTCCGAGAAAGGAAGAGAAAATGCACTCTAAAAATGAAAGAATCAAGCAAATGGGCAAAAGGGAATGAGAGAAAGAGAGAACCCTCAAAGACCCATAAGGAAATTCTGAGAGAATTTTGAAGTGAAAAAATAGTGTTTTTTTTTTGGGGGGGCTGAATGAAAGTTTGAGTATGAGGGAGTACAAAGAAGAAGAAGAAGATGAAGAAGAAGTAGAAGCTGTAAATTGGGGGCAACGGTCGGATCTGAATTTTGAGTGGAAAAAGAATTCTTGGGGTCTGTGAGAGGAGGATTTGAATTTAACGGTCGACAGATCTCCACCGTAGATTTGGTGCTATTCTGCGGTTGGTATTTAACTGAAACGGTCTGTTTGGGTGAAGAGGGTTACATACATGTGGTCCATCATGCTTGAGGGGCCAAAAAGTCAAAAAAGCTAAGGACTTTCAACTTCAACGGTCGAATAAAATAAAATAAAAGTTGTAAAAGGTAAACGGTTGAGTTTCTTACAAATTGCCATATTATTTTAGTTTTGTAGGGCCATTTCATTAACTTTTGCACCCAATGCAATAAATTATAATATAAAGTTCAAATTTTTAACACCTTCCCCAAAAAGAAATATAATAAAGTCTTTATTTTTCTTTTCTAACATTCAAATTTTATGATGTAGGATTTTTTTACATCATAAAAAATTCGAATTTTAGTCAGATGAGAGAGTTTGAGAGAGTTTAATTGATAATCTTTAAAGTAATCTTGAACTTTGCAAGTCATTTTAGGACAACCTCTTTCTTTCTTTATTGTCTTTTTTTTTTTAAATTTATTTTAAACCAAAGAAATGGTCATGGCATTTGTTCTTGTGGGCTAATATGAATCCATTGTAATTTGTAGTTTGTCACCTAATAATCACGAACACAAACATGAATATAGACACGACATGAATAAGTAAACTATGAAGTTATTCATGTTTTTTTTTTTTTTTTGAGAGATAATTACAACCTGCTCCTAACCTTACAACTCGAACCCTTTCCCCCCTAGACTTCCAAGTACTTTGTGCATGAGGAGGTGCCAATTCAGCTACAAGGCCTTTGGCGAAGTTATTCATGTTTGAATCTTAATAGAAATCGATAAAAAACATGTTATCACTCAAATTAAATCATTGATAATTAACTCTAACATGTTTCTACAACAAAGAACATGATTTATTATTTTAGGAAAATTATGCAAGAAAGTTTAATTAAAGATTTTTGAACATCAAGAAACTTAAGCCCCGTTTGGTAACATGTGAATTGAAACAACATGTGAATCATACAAAATGATGGAGTAAGATCTAATACTGATTGTTGGGAAAATATACATGCATTTCATACATAAAATAAGTAGCAAAATTAAAACATGGATCTACTTCATATGTTGCACAACCAAATATTCTCTAGATTATAAAAATTAGAGTTTCAAAAGAAAACTTACATTGATGCCTTAGAATCGAAATTTTGGTTTCAATTCTGTCCCGAAAGAATTGAGAACCTTGATTCTCTTGAAACATTCTCGATCTTCATCTCAATGACTATTCACTTGGATGTTAAGTGTAAACAACCAACAAAAACACAAAACATGGATGTTAAGGTCAAGTTTTCTTGGGTAATTAGGGGTTTTTAACAACCAAGCCCACTTGCTAGAAAAATGGACCTTCATAGATTACAAAATTTTAAAATATTCTAGAATTTAGAATTTATAAATTTTTAAAACCTTTATTTTTTATTTAAAATACTTAATGCATATGAAAATATTCATAGCAATGTAACCATATTTTAAATTAATGTATTTAGCATGCAATTAATATATCATGATCTTGGCATGATGATGTGCTATTATTGCAAAGAAATCAATTCAATCGAGACTAAAATTGTAAAAAAAACAAATATTAAATAGATGTTTTTGTAAAGAAGTGTTGAAATATTGGAAGAAACTAATAACTTTTCATAAAATGCTTATCAATAGTAAATGTTCCAACTTCAAAAGGTACATTCTGTAGAACTCAATGGCCTTCAATGGTAGTTGGTCTAGTTAATCTTCCAAACTCATATTTACACATATAAACAACATTTTTAAGCCTGTCATGATATTTTCGTTCATTTATAGAAAAATTTATATGAAAATGGTTATTTTCTTACGTTCTTGACATATAATTGAAACCCTTAGCTTCCATACCTTCCAAAATTCTCATTAAAAAATGTTCTTCTTCCAAACTTTGAATATCCGAGACAATATTTCATGCCAAATAATTGCAAGTTTTAATGTTATAAGCTAGTATAGTATATACATTGAGGGAAATAGATTTTATACACACTTATAATTGGTAATACCATCTCCTGATTCTCGTGTTTGATTTTTGAAAAAAGCTCAAATCCAATATTGGGGTCAAGGAGGTTCCCCTCCATTAACATTAGATAAAATCTAGTACATATAAGTAGAGATCGAAAGCCATCGATTCCAAAACATTTTGTCACTTCAAATAGTTTTAGTCAAAAGTACCATAAACCTACTGTACGTACGGGGTTACTAACTCCTTGATATATATATATATATACACTGGTGTATATTATCAATAAATTTCTGTATGTACAAGCATAAATGAAAATTCCTTCTTTTATTTATTTATGGAGAAACTGAAATTCATTACACAGAAAATGAAGCAAGCAAGAAAGATGAACAGAGGAAAGAGACAATTAACAACATTCCTGCCTGAGCAGAAACTGAATACAAGGAGGGTCCATCCTTTCCAAACCTGAGTTACCCCGCTAGGCGCTATCTCTAGCTAGATGAGCAAGCTCATGAGCTGCCCTGTTGGACTCCCTTTTCAAGTGCTGAATTTTCCAAGAACGAAAGGCAAAGTGAGCTGATAGTGTCCCCTGAATGATGTGGCCAAGAGATCCATTTATCTCCTTCTTTTGGACGGATTGAACAACAAAAAGCGAATCAGATTCAACAATGATATCCATGAGGTTCATTTCCTGGGCAAGAAGAACTCCATTTTCCAAAGCAATAGCTTCAACTTCTTCCACAGAGAACTGCGCAAGGAGAGTTTTGCTCATGGCTGCAATGACTAAACCCTCAGAGTTTCTTATAATTGCGCTAATACTTGAGGGTTTGTGGTTTTAAGAGGTTGCACCATCTACATTTACTTTAAAGAGGCCACAGGAAGGAGTTGTCCATCCGGGTTGGCTTGGGAAAATGTGTAGTGGACTGTTTGAGTTAACATTAATAAAGTCCTGAACCAGCCTCTGAGCTGACTCCCAGATTCGAAGAGCAGGAGAAAAATTTGCCTCATGAATGACTTGGTTTCCATTATACCAAATAAACCAGGCTGTAGAGAACAAGACTTCAAGGTCCTGAACAGTACCAAAATTGAGCAATTCAAGGGCAATATCAGAGATGTCAAAAATAGATTCTAGGAGCTTAATGGGGCGCTCAGTCCAGTTACTCCAAACTTTAGCAGAAAACTCACAATGAATCAAGGCATGAGAGGTGCTTTCACTGCTAAGATTGCAAAGAGGGCAAAACTCCTCCACTACAACTCCTCTTAAACAAAGATTTTGCATAGTTGGGAGAGCATTCATGCAAGCTCTTAATGAAAATTCCTATATGTACAAGCATAAATGATGTGCATGTTTAGAGTTCAGTTCATGGTTACTATACATGTGACCCAGTTAACCAATGTATAGCAACAAATAAATATCCGTTCTACAACAAGAAAAAGATAAAGAGAATGAATTTTTAAACACTGCTTAGTAACAAAATTTCAAGCCACAAAATGCTATAGCTTTCAAAATAACACATTGGTAATTTAGTATCAGACTTAACCACATGCAATTACGCTATTTAGAATACATGTACTCATATGGACAACTAAGGAATTATGATTTACCATATATTTTGGTTTGTGATTCCAAGCCATCTAATTTCTTTTACTCCCATTGAGCACGCACTTGTATAGTTGGGTTATTCCAAAGAATTAGTGGAGACAAATTTACCCAAAGGATTAGGCTTTATGAAATCAGGCATGTTTGGAGAAAGATGAAGAGAAGCTTTCTTCATCTTTATAGACATGTCCAGGATGCAAGTACATTACCATCTTAAGCTACAGTTTTATTTTTCATAGGTAGTTATATATATTCAGATTGTATATATTTTCATGAAATGATACTTGTATTTTATGAGCAGAGCTATCAAAAAATGCTAAAAAATGTTGTTGATGGTAGTAATACTGTGGGTGGATGTGATGTTGCCTTCAATTCAGATGTCAAGCTAGCTGAGTGTGGAACTTACCATAGTAACACCAGCAACTGAAGTTGTTCAAGATTTGGAAGTGTGTTTTGAAGCCGGAGGTCAAAATTCCGATGCAGCTGTAAATGAAGACTTCAATGAGAATCTGGAAAGTAATATTGTTGGTGGATTTAATATGGCTGGAGGTAATGCAGCTGTATATCAAGCCCTTGATGAGAATCTGTATGTCATGGAAGACAGCTTATTAATGAATCCAACAATGTTTTTTAGCATTTTTTGATGCTTTGTTCATAAAATACAATTGTCATTTCATGAAAATATATACAATCTGAATATATATAACTACTTGTGAAAAATAAAACTGTACCTTAAGATGGTAATGTACTTGCATCTTGGACATGTCTGTAAATCCCTTTGCTTGCATTCTTTCCAAAATGTTCTTGGCAATAGCTTCTGAGAAAACAAAATTATCCTAAAAAAAATTTATGAGAGCATTCAATAATAGATAGTGAAAATTAAGAAAAGATTTGCACTTTTATTGTCATTTAACTCAGTAATGACATTGAGAAACGCCTGATTACGTTTCCCTTTCCAAATAATCCTCTGCTTTACTTCATCCACTTTTTTCATTTTGTTTTTTCCTTTTTCTCCTTCATCAGAAAATTTAGAATGTCCACCAATAATTCTTTTTTGAGACTAACCTAACATCTTACAAAAGTAGTCTCCCAGCAAATTTTGAACATCCAAAACAATAATGATTTCCAAGTAACTTTAAGTGCTCTCAATGGTTCTGTTATTAGAAGCAACCACTAACAAGCATAAAAAATAACTAAATTAGTTAATCAAAGTTTGTCATATGCTAGTATATATGGTATAATGAGGGAAATAAAGATAGAAACTTATTGATAATTGGTAATGCCATCTCTGTTAAGAGCTTAGAAAGAAACTCAGATCCAATATTAGGGTCAAGAAGCTTCCCCTCTGTTAGTATTAGATCAAATCTAGAAGAGTCCATGCTCGGTATTAATAAAAATCCTTCAATACCAAGACATTAGGTCATTGCAAGTAGTTATAGTAAAAAACCATATAGTTTGAGTTGAAAATCATAAACCTATTGTGAGTACAGGGTCATTAACTCAAATGACAAATAGAATGAGCTCAACAATTCTTAATCCTGATTATGTGATTTGGAGATTAAAGAAGAAAGCTTTGCTCACTTTCATGAGCTCAACTTTATCTCCTTTTGTCTTGGCTCTAACTCTCGGTTGCACTTCTGCTGTGGAGGTATGGACGGTCTTGGAGAATAAATTATCATTTATTTCAAGATCTCACATAATGAATCTCAAAGGAAAATTACATAATCTCAAGAAGGGATCAGATTCTGTAGATCTCTATCTGCAGAAGATCAAAGTAGTAAGGGATAAGCTTCTTGATGTTGGTGTTATTGTAGATGATGAGGAATTGCTTCATATAGCACTCAAGGGTCTTCCTAAGGATTACAATGCCTTTAGATCAGCTATAAGGACTAGAAGCACATAATTGAGTTTTGATAAATTGTCAACACTACTTAATGCAAAAGAAGAATCACTAAATGAATGTTTGGAAGTTAAAGATACAATCTTTGCCATGGCTGCTGCCTCAAATTCCAAGCCAAATAGTAATAACTACAATCAGTCCTACAATCGAGGGAAAGGCAAAGGTAGTTACAATAATAGAGGTGATAGAGGAGGAAGAGGTCCAAATGGAGGACAATCTACTTAGTTTAGTCCTTTCAATCAATTCTCACAGAATCAATCAAGCTTTAATGGTGCTAGGTCTGAAAGGTCTACTTGTCAAATTTGTGGCAAACTTGGTCACTTATCAATTGCTTGCTACCATATAATGGATTACGCTTATCAAGGAAAGCATCCACCAACAAAGCTTACTGCAATGGACACAACTTCTAATGCATGTCTTGCTTAAGAACAACCTTGGCTTGCTAACAGTGCTACTACAGATCATGTCACCTCCAGTTTGAATCATCTCAGTTTCCCAAAACCTTACAATGGTCAAGATCAACTCACTGTTGGCAATGGCCAAAATCTACCTATTACTCACATTTGTAACTCTCTTCTCTCTTCCTCTAATTCTGCCCTTTATCTTAATAATGTTCTTAGAGTCCCTTCAGTAACTTCCAACTTAGCATTTGTCCATAAGATTTGTCATGATAACAAGTGCTAGTGTTATTTTGATGAGAATCTTCTTTCCATTCAGGCTTTGGCCATGGGGAAGGTGCTCTACCAGGGCAAGAGTGAAGGTAGAGTCTACCCCATCTACCCTCACAAAGCTTCCCATCTTTCTTTGTCTTCCAAACACTGCAATAGTATTGCTAAATCTACTACTTTCAATAAAACTTTATGGCATATGAGGCTTGGACATCCTAATGATCAAGTTCTCTATGATCTTTTCCCTATTTCTAATTTTGTAAAGAATAAATGTACTGATGATGTTCATTCTTGTACACATTGCTTACATGGAAAAATGCATAATCTGCCTTTTCAAAAGTCTCAATTTACTGCTTCTTCCCCTTTTAAACTTGTTCATTCTGATGTGCGAGGACCTGCTCCTGTTGATGTTGTAAATGGTTTTAAATACTATGTGCTTTTTATTGATCACTTCACAAGATTTACCTAGCTTTACTTTCTTAAGGCTTAATCTGAGGTGTTCTCTAAGTTTGTTCAATTTAAAACCATTGTAGAAACACAATTCTCTATCAAAATCAAGACCTTTAGGTCTGATGGAGGAAGAGAGTACACCTCAAATGTCTTTAAATCCTTTCTATTATGAAATGGTATTGTTCATCAAGTCTCTTGTCCATACACTCCTCAGCAAAATGGCTTAGTTAAAAGAAAACATAGACATATCATTGAAACTACTATTACATTGTTATCTCAAGCCTCCATTTCCACTGCATACTAGTCATATGCTGTCCAAACGGCTATTTCCTTAATCAATTTGCTTCCTACTTCTGTCCTTCACTTTGTTTCCCCTTGGTACAAATTGTACAAGTCACATCCTGATCTCTCTCAATTAATGGTCTTTGGTTGTGCCTGCTACCCTTACCTCAGTTCATAAAATGTCCATAAACTTGAACCTAGAACTAAAGAATGCCTCTTCTTAGGATACTCTACATCTTCCAAAGGCTATCTTTGCCTTGATCTTCAGTCCAATAATCTTTTTACATCTAGGCATGTTGTGTTCAATGAATCCAAGTTTCCTTTTAGCACCCTTTCTACCAAATCCTCATCCATGCAGTTCCAATCTTGAATAATATCTTTCCCTTTTCCATTTTCAAAATTTTCTCTATCGTAGAAAATATTAGGATTTCCAAAACTTCCTAAGGAGAAGAATCAATATTTGATAACTCTAATTAATTGTGGATAAGATGTTGATGTTGGAGAATAAATATGATTTTTAGATAATTAAGTGCATTGAACATGTCTTTTCAAATATGTATCTAATATAGTAGTATTATACATGTATATATATAATTAATCAAGTTCATGTTTGTACGTGAGTTATTATGCATGAGCTAGATGTATCTATTCTAGCCTAATATTTTTAGTTGCAATAAAGTTGAATTTGTTGTAATAAGATTTTATTGAAAAAAAAAAAATCATTATGCATTATTGTTATAAACTCTCTGACAATAGGTAATTGCTACAAAAAGTATCATTACAATAAAGCTACTGCAAACAGATATTTTTTACATTTTAAAAATATTATTATTGCAACAAAAATAATCCTTGCAATCATTGCAAGAAGTATGACTTAGTACAATAACAACAAATTTCTAGTAATAAGTTATCGCAACAACATTGTTTGTTGTAATAAGTTATTACAATAATTTTTTTTCCGTTGTAATAAGTTACTACAACAACATTTTCCATTGCAATATATTCATGTTTGTGTTTGTGTTCATAGCTTATTGCAATGAATATATTCATTGCAATAAGTTATTGCTTACTCTTTTTCATGGCAATAAATTATCTTTATTATTTTGGGTTTAATCTATTGCAACAATACATTTAGTTACTTCAATAATTAATTTCATTGCGTGTGCGTGTAATAATGTAACTGTATATTACTACCATCTAAGTGAAATTAATTGCAATATATTGCAATGAGTTATTACAATAATTTTTTTCCTGTTGTAATAAGTTACTACAACAACATTTTCCATTGCAATATATTCATTGCAATATATTCATATTTGTGTTTGTGTTCATAGCTTATTGCAATGAATATATTTATTGCAATCTATTCATTGTAATAAGCTATTGCTTACTTTTTTTCATGGCAATAAATTATCTTTATTATTTTGCGTTTAGTCTATTGCAACAATACATTTAGTTACTTCAATAATTAATTTCATTGCGCGTGTGTAATAATGTAACTGTATATTACTACCATCTAAATGAAATTAATTGCAATATATTGCAATGAGTTATTACAATAATTTTTTTTCCGTTGTAATAAGTTGCTACAACAATATATTCATTGCAATAAGCTATTGCTTACTCTTTTTCATGGCAATAAATTTTTTTTATTATTTTGGGTTTAGTCTATTGCAACAATACATTTAGTTACTTCAATAATTAATTTCATTGCGTGTGCGTGTAATAATGTAACTGTATATTATTACCATCTAAATGAAATTAATTGAGGGAAAGGGGTTCTAACACAAAGGCTTGACATCTGAATTGAAGGCAACAACACATCCACCCACAATATTACTACCATCAACAACATTTTTTTAGCATTTTTCAATAGCTCTGTTCATAAAATACAAGTGTCATTTCATGAAAATATATACAATATGAATATATATAACTACCTGTGAAAAATAAAACTGTACGTTAAGATGGTAATGTACTTGCATCCTGGACATGTCTGTAAATCCCTTTGCTTGCATTCTTTCCAAAATGTTCTTGGCAATAGCCTCTGAAAAAAACAAAATTATCCTCAAAATTTTTTTTTTTTAATGAAAGCATTCAATAATAGATAATGAAAATTAAGAAAAGATTTGTACTTTTATTGTCATTTAACTTAGTAATGACATTGAGAAACACCTAATGACGTTCCCCCTTCCAAATAATCCTCTGCTTTACTTCATCCTCTTTTTTCATTTTGTTTTTTTTCTTCTTCTCCTTGATTAGAAAATTTAGAATGTCCACCAATAATTCTTTTCTATGGCTGATCTAACATCTTACAAAAGTAGTCTCCTAGCAAATTCTAAACATCCAAAACAATATTGCTTTCCAAGTAATTGTAAGTGCTTTCAATGGTTCCGTTATTAGAAGCCATCTTGAACTTTGCAGGTCATTTTAGGACAACCTATTTCTTTCTTTATTGTTTTTTTTTTTTTTTTTTTTTTTTTTAAACCAAAGAGATGGTCATGGCATTTGAGCTTGCTAAGTATGCGCTAATATGAATCCATTGTAATTTGTAATTTGTCACCTAATAATCACAAACACAAACATGAATATAGACACGACATGAATAAGTAAACTATGAAGTTATTCATGTTTGGATCTTAATAGAAATAGATAAATAAAATAAAATAAAAAACATGTTCTCACTCAAATCAAATCATTGATAATTAACTCTAACATGTTTCTACAACAAAGAACATGATTTATTATTTTAGAAAAATTATGCAAGAAAATTTCATTAAAAATTTTTGAACATCAAGAAACTTATTTTCTTTGATTTTCAAATCCAAACAATATGTGAATCATACAAAATGATGGAATAAGATCTAATACCGACTATTGGGAAAATACACATGCATTTCATACATGAAATAAGTAGCAAAATTAAAACATGGATCTACTTCATATGTTGCACAACCACATATTCTCTAGAATCTAAAATTAGAGTTTCAAAAGAAAACTTACATTGATGCCTTAGAACCGAAATTTTGGTTTCAATTCCACCTTGAAAGAATCGAGAACCTCAATTCTCTTGAAACATTCTTGATCTTCACCTCAACGACTATTCACTTGGATGTTAAGGGTAAACAACCAACAAAAACACAAAGCATGGATGTTAAGGGTCCAGTTTTCTTGGGTAATGGAAACATTGAGAGCACATGCAATTATTTGGCATGCAGTATTGTGTCAGATATTCAAAATTTGGTGGGAGAACACTTTTTAACAAGATTAGGTCCACCGCAATAGAAAAGAAATATAAATCATACTAAATTCGCTAATGAAGAAGAAAGAGGGGGAAAAAAAAAAGATGATAATGTTAAGCAACAGATGGTTTGACAAGGGAACGTCAACATATGTTTCTCAAAGTTATTATTGAGATATATGGCAACGAAAGTATGAGTTTTTCTTAATCTTTAGTTGCATAGAATCCTACAGAATGTATCTTTTGAAGCTGGAACATTTACTATTGATGTTTTTACTATATGGAGGTTAACCAAGTCAGAAGCATTTTATGAAGAGTTATTAATTTCTTCCAATATCTCAACACTTCTTTATAAAGCCATCAGTTTAATATTTGTTTTTTTAACAACTTTAGTCTCAATTGAATTGATTTCTTTGTAATAATAGCACTATAATCATGCCAAAATCATGAAATATTAACCATAATATTGCATGCTAAATGCATTAATGCAAAATATGGTTACATTGTTATGAATATTTTTCATATGCGTAAAATATTTTAAATACAAAATAAAAGGTTTTAAAATTTGCAAATCTTAAAATCTTTTAATATCTAGAATATTTTAAAATTTTGTAAATTCTAAATTCTAGAATATTTTAAAATTTTGTAATCTATGAAGGTCCATTTCTCTAGCAAGTGGGTTGGGCTACAATAACCCCTATACCACAAAATGAAATGAATCAAAGCTTTGAACATGGTTGACAAAGACAAACTCTATATAAATTTTCTTTCTGTCGATTTTCTCGGAAAGCAAACAAAATAACGTACCGACAATGGCGCTGGCTCCAACATTGCAGAGGAGGCCTCTAGGACTAGGGAGGCGAGAATCCGCAGACATGGCAAAATCTTCTTGCACGAGAATCGAGGGATGAGATTTGACTTTGACTTTGACTTTGACTTTGAGCTGGAGCTTGAGCGGAGGAGGAGACAGATATGGAATCCTTTGTGAAGAGGGCGGTTGTAGCAGCAAACCAAAGATGCATGGCAAAATGGAGAGAGTTTGACTTTGCCGTAGATTTTTTGGGTAATTTGCTGCGACGTGTGGGTGTTTCTTGTGAGATTTTAGGGAAGAAGATGGTAAAAGAGTTGGTTGAGATAGTGAGAAGGAGAGGAAGAAGGTTGGGTGAGATGGTGTGACAGAGGAGAAGTAAGAGAGGAGAGAGAAGAGACTTGAGAAGGAGACAAGCACAGAAGAGAGAGAAAGAAAGAAATTAATAAAAAATGATAACATGTTGCTACATTGCGCTGTCATTTATGAGAGCTCACTGTAGTAAGTGTCAAATTTTTTAGCATATAGCATCTTTGATGGAGTAGATTTTTGTGGTTTCAGTTGCTAAAAATAGCATTTTAATATTTATACCACCCTTAATGTGAATGCTCTTGAGTTATACAAAGATAATAATATTTTATTCAGTATTTCGGTTCTCTTTTATCTCTTATTTGTCTTTCTTGTGCCCCTCTCTCTACAATCTTTTCTCTCTCTTTTCTTCTCCTCTCTATTCCATCTCTGTCTCTCTCTCTCTTCACCGCCTCGCCACCAAGGGCTTTTTTTTCCTGCTCCAAATTAGTAATGGTATTGAGATCAACAACAGCTTAGGTGTGCAATAGCGGTAGAGATCAATGTGTGGCTTTGGCGTGTGGTGGTTGTTGAGATCATCGTTGGTGTTCTAGGTTCGTGGGTTGTGGGTTGTTGAGATCGGTGGGTTTTGTGGGTTGTGGGAGTGGGTGGCAGTGGTGTTGGTTTGTGGTTGTAGTTAGTTGTGCTTGGTCTTTTTGCTATGTAGTTGTGGTTAATGATGGTGTGGCTGGGTTGATTGTCACCATGGGTCGTTGAATTCAGTGGTGGGTTTGGGTGTTTTGTCATGGGTGTGATTGTTTGTGAAATGGGTTTTAGCTGTGGGTATGGCTATTTTGTGGTTATGGGTTTGGGTGTTTGGTCATGGGTGCGATTGTTTGTAGTTGTTTTGTGGCTGTGGAATGGTTTTTATGGGTGTATGTGGGTAGAAATTGTTTATATTAATATGTTGTATGCTAAAATAGAACATTTGATATTGAGTGTATTGTAAATTAAGATATTAAAATAGATAAAGTAACTTTTTGAGTAGCTAAAAACTAATTTTTTAGAACCTTTGATATGAATGCAATTAGGTTGTGTTTTATAAAGATTAGAATTAACAATTGAGAAAGATAATTGATATATACTCAACATTTTTACAACAAATCTTAGGTGATAAGTTGTTATTGCAATGGTAGATTCAAACTAAAACTAATAACAACTTATCATTTGAGATTTATTGTATTTTATAAAGATTAGAATTAACAATTGAGAAAGATAATTGATATATACTCAACATTTTTACAACAAATCTTAGGTGATAAGTTGTTATTGCAATGGTAAATTCAAACTAAAACTAATAACAACTTATCATTTGAGATTTATTGTGAAAATATTGTGCACGTAACACTTCTCTTATCAATTAGGTTGTGTTTGGTACTAAATAATGCATTCTCAAAAATTTTTAGGTACAAAATACATTCTGAAAAAAATTGAAGTGTTTGATTGGACAATCGAGTCTAAAATGCTTTTTCTTTTTCTTTTTTTTTTAAATATGTATTTTTAGAGCAGAAATAAAAATAAATAAATATTATTATACTAATAATAATAATTTTGAAATGTGTGACTAAAATTTAAATGTAAACTAAAGTGTGTTGTTCCAAACAATTTATTGGAACGTTACCTCCAAGGTGGCTGTAGACTTAGTCCTAAGACGCCATCTCTCCAAAAAAAAGTTATCAAGGGTCCCAAGGCCCTTGAAGAATGAATATTGATTTTTTTCCAAAAAGAAAAAAAAATGCAGTTGGATTTTGCATTCTTACACTATCTCAAAGAAGATCTCCAAAATATTGAACAAATGAAAATACAACTTAATTGAAACCTTAAATTGTTTATCAAGAAATAAAAATGGTTACGAGTGTGCTAACAAATTATTGACAAATCTATTTTTCTAACAACTTGGAAAGGAAAAATTATTAGGTACTTCCGGTGTACCATAAATGCGTATTCCTTCCTCTCACATGAATGGTGGGTCCCACCATGAATTTAATTAGTGAGACCCACCATTCATGTGAGAGGAGAGAGTACACATTTATGATACTCCGGGAGTATACAATAATTTCACCTTGAAAAGGTATATTAATAAAGTCTATATACAGAAACTTAATAAATAATTTTGATATTTAATTGACATTACCTGTGGGGGTCAAAAACACTATTAAGAAACACTATTTGGTCAAAACAGTAGGATTTATGGGTAACTAACTTGCACAATTTATTTATCACAAAAACAATGTGAAAATTCTACAACGGAAAGCTCAAACAACTGATTAAGAAAGTAGGATTACAAATAAGAAGGTTCGTGACACACAAATTTCTTTCCCGAGGTATGGGGAATCAACAAGGAAAGAAAGGAAATCAAAAATACAATCACACTCTCTCTCTATCTTACCATTCTCTGAGTATTTTTCTTGATATTTTTCAACCCCCACTCTATGGTAGCCTTCACCCCTTTTATAAGAATTTTTCCTTCCCTTATCTCTCTAGTTGGCCTGCTCCCAACTAGATTTTTTAGAGATACTTGTCACATCCTTCCTTGGTTCTCTCCCATTTTCATCATGAATCATGACTTTTGGGGTTGTTTGTACTATTTAGGTTGTCCTATGTGTATTTAATATGGAAAAGATTAGGTAGAGAACCTCTCAGTTTTAATTAAATCAATATTTATTATTTCACCATAATCACAACAAAATTGATAAAAGATTTTAACTTTTAACATTATTTTATTTTATTTTTTGTAATTTCTTTTTGAGAAAATTTTTATTGTAGTTAAACTCACGCATGAGGGTAGAGGGAAGGGAATTTTTTCTAAGACTTTATAAATAATAAAAAAAAATTATAAAAAATTGTTATTGTTATAACTTTAACATTGAAAATCATACTTACTGCTAATCCAATAGTAACACTAAGCAAAGTTATTTCATTATTCTTTAGATTCCATTTGATTATCAAGCACTTTCACTCAGGGGTGGCAATTCGTGTTCGCATGTCGGGTTCATGTCGTGTCGACTTATGAGTATTTAACTATATGAGTCAACACTAACACGACATATTTATTAAACGAGTAAAAAAATTTCAACCCTAACACAACCTGTTTATTAAATTGGTTAGTTTTGTCAACCCATTTCTCGGATTTTATCAAAGTGAAAAAAAAAAATACAAATTTTAGTATTAACCAAATTGATTTGAACTAAGAAAAAGAAAAAAAAATGAAACAATTTTTTTTTTAATATAAAATTTAGAACTAATGAGGAATTGCATTAAAATAATTATTTAAAATTAAAACATATCTTAATATCACAAATAATCAATCACACTATGTCAAAGAAAATAAACTACAACAACCAATAAATTTATATACTTAGTTTGATTGGTGTATTGATAAATTGTTATGTAATTAAACAAGTCAAACGGGTTCTATGGGTTAAACACGAACCCGTCATATTTATTAAACAAGTCAGTCGTGTCAACCCGAATATGATATGAATCCATTAAACTTCAACCCGTAATCTGCAAAATTCGTGTCATGAGTCATGTCAAATTTTCCCACTCCAGTTTCACGGAATTAGATTAAGGTTGCAAGGATATGAAGTGTCTAATTATTGTTTAAAATGTAAATTTGTTGGTCAAAGGAAAAATATATATTAAAGAATATATAAACACCAATTACTTTTACTTTTTTTTTTTGTTAAATGCTTCGTCAACTCCTTTTTTTTTTTTGGGGGGGGGGGGGGGGGGTTAAGCTTTGTCTTTTTTTGGCCTATTCTAATTAACGATTTATCAATTTTTTATAAATAAATTAAATTAAAAGTTGGACGAAAGGAAGTCAATTAATAAAGTCATAAATCTTAATTAACAAAACCTGAATAAGACCACATACATATTATAATATGTGAACTTTAAGGGGAAACTGACTACATGACATAGTTAGTGTTGATATATGATCACTTGGTTATTATTTTATCACAGATTTTTTGTTCATAAACTTAAGATTCACAACACACTCTAGGTCAGTAGATATGGTTCCTGCGCTGGCTGCAAGAAAAGCTCTAAGTTTTGCCAAGAGACTAGCATTTTTCAGGCGGAAGTGGAGGGAGATTCCTTGAAGGTTGTTTCGGCTATTAATGATTCCAAGTCAAATAGGACTTTGTTTGGGCACATCATTGAAGACATTAGGATTGCAAAAGTCTGTATGCAGTTCTGTAATTTTCAACATGTAAGAAGGGGGCAATAAGTTAGCCCACTCGAGAGTAGTTTTAGCTACAGATACTGATGTGTGGTTAAAAGAGTTACTACTTGATTTGGAAGATGTATTTCAGTTTGATTTACTTGAATAAGATTGACTTAACTTTTTTTCAATCAAAAAAAAAAAAAAAAATACATCACACTCTTACTATGTTTCTGTAAAAATGGGTGAGTGGATACAAAAATAAAATTGAAATTGGGGAGGATATCACTAATTGTGTCATTATGGCTGCTAGGCATGGTACATAACAAAAGAAGGCAGTAAAGGTTAATTACTTAAAATTGTCAATTTAAGTTTTATTTTTTATAGACAAAATTTAGTTACAAAATTAGTTGTAGCCTTAAGCTACAATCTTACTCAATAAAATAAATATATTATATTTTTTGAAAATCTAACCGTTGAGTTGCATGCTCTTTACGCTATTAATACACATGTCAAATTTTGTATCAATCAGATACTATTTACTATATGATCTATAAGTATATATTTTGTACATAGTTTTAAACTACAAAAACTTGCAATTGTCTCATCAAAAAAAAAAAAAAAAAAACTTGCAATTTAAATAATTTATTGATGACATAGCTATTTATCTTTAATTTTCTCTAAATTTTGCAAGTATGGAGGATATAAGAAAAAGATGCAATTTAATGATAGATTTGTTAAAATTCATCTCTAATAAAAAAAATATTGAGTAAGTTTGTAATTTTAGGATACAACTAATTTTGTAACTAAATTTTGTCTATTTTTCATAATTGTTTTCGTAGCCCCATCACGTTTTGTATTCCAATCACGCTTAAATTTAGAAATAGTATTGGCTATTTTAGGCTTTGTATTATTGAAATTTTTGTTGTTGTTATTATTATTGGCTATTGTTGTTGTGTCGTGTGAGAACTGAGTTTTCTTTTCTATGGTTATGTATATTATGGTTGCTTTGTTGAGTATTCACACACTAAATCTAGATTACAGGAACTATATTCTTATTTTAAAATTTTTGTAATTTAGGACTTTTGATTTATAGAAGTTATTATTATTTAAAAACTTTCATCAATTATTAATACTATTTGGGTTGTTGGTTTTATTTATTTATTTTATTTTATTTTATTATATATATATATATATATTTTTTTAAAAAAAATATATATATTTATAATAAAAAATTGACAGTATGACACTTAGGGGCTTGATTTCATGGACCCACTAGACGGTGAGACTTAAAGATAAGAAATTTTAAATTTGGAGTCATATAATTTTTTTTTTTTTTAATAATTCGAGTCATATAATTATTACTTCATACTGTATTATCGTGTGCAAAGCATGAACATGGACCCATTACAGTGTGAGACTTATACATAGAAAATTTTAATTTTGGAATCGTATAAATATTACTTCTAACTGTATTTGTGTATTATCGTGTACAAAGCATAAACATAGCAAAGTTGAGAATAGATATATTCTACTCAACACAGCCACCCTCCCACCCCACTTGAATCATACTTTTATCTCCCTAATCCCTAAAGTTCAAAATCCGGAGTTGGTATCAGAATTTTGGCCTATTAGCCTATGCAACGTATTATATAAAATTTTCTCTAAAGAATTGGCTAATAGGTTGAAGAAAATTTTACCTACACTTATTACTGAACATCAGAGTGCTTTTACAAAGAGTCGCCTTATTTCTGATAATATTTTAGTTGCTTTTGAAAGTCTTCATAGCATGCAGAATCATAAATCCGGTAAAGAAGGCTATATGGCAGTAAAGTTAGATATGAGCAAAGCTTATGACCGAGTGGAGTGGTCCTTTCTAGAGGCTGTCATGCGAAGAATGGGTTTTACAGAAAGGTGGATACAATTGATGATGGTGGGAGTAACATCGGTATCTAACTCTATTTTGGTGAATGGGGAACCTAAAGGCCTGATCAAACCATCACGAGGAATCAGACAAGGAGATCCTCTCTCTCCTTTCTTATTTTTGTTGTGTACCGAAGGGTTGCATGGTCTTATCTCCCAAGCAGCAAGACAAGGAGATTTAACTGGTTATTCCCTTTGCAGAAACGGCCCCAAACTAACCCATTTGTTCTTTGCAGATGATAGCTTGTTGTTTTGCAGATCCACTCCTCAGGAATGTGAGAAAGTTTTGGAGATCCTGGATACTTACAGCAAATGCTCGGGGCAACATATAAATAAGAGTAAAACCACAATCTTCTTTAGCAAGTCTACCACTTCGGAGAGGAAGCAACATATTAAGGAGGCCCTTGATGTTCCTGAAATTAGAAGTTATGAGAAATATTTAGGGCTGCCATCTCTAATTGGTCGAAGGAAGAGAGCAAGTTTCGACTATATAAAGGAAAGAGTATGGAGGAAATTGCAAGGGTGGGAGGAGAAATTGTTTTTACAAGCTGGGAGGGAAATTCTCATTAAAGCTGTCGTTCAAGCCATTCCTACCTATACGATGAGTTGTTTTAAATTACCGGTAGGGCTTTGCAATGAGCTTGAAAGTCTTGTTAGAAAATTCTGGTGGGGACAAAGGGGTGATCGAAGAAAGATACATTGGGTGAAATGGAGTACCATGTGTAAACCAAAGGGGGAAGGAGGTATGGGCTTTAAAGATTTAGCTTTGTTTAATTATGCACTTTTGGCGAAACAAGCTTGGCAGCTGCTGCATAATGACCGGTCACTATTTTACTGGGTTTTTAAAGCAAAATTTTTTCCACATTGTTCAATCTTGGAAGCCTCAGACTCTGTCAAGGGGTCTTACGCTTGGCGAAGTATTTTGCATGGAAGAGAAGTGCTGAAGAATGGAGCAAGATGGCGAGTGGGTAATGGAGAGGATATTAGCATTTGGGGTACTGCCTGGCTTCCATCCACCTCTGACCCAAAAGTTACTAACCCCATGGGAATTGATTTCCCAGAAATCAAAGTCAGCACTTTGATCAATTCACATACACGAAGCTGGGATGTGGATTTACTGAAGGCTTTATTTAGACCAGAGGAGGCGCAACTAATCAGCAGCATTCCACTTGGAAGTGCCTCAGCCAGAGATAAGGTGATTTGGCCTCATACTCAATCTGGGATATACACAGTAAAGTCAGGCTATTACTTCCTTTCCCGAGACCAAGATTTATTGGATGGTGGAACTTCTACTCCTACCCCTCCAAAGAAGCTTTGGAAATTTATTTGGAGCATGTCAATCCCAAGTAAGGTCCGGAATTTCTTGTGGAGGGCAGCAAAGAATGCTATACCAGTCAAGACCAGCTTAGTTCAGAGGAAGGTATTGACAGAGGAGACTTGTGATCAATGCAAAATGCAACCCGAGAATGTTTTACATGCTCTGTGGTCGTGTTCTTGCCTTGATGAGGTGTGGATGTCCGATCAAGTTTGGAGTTTCAGGGACACAAGGACTTTCTCAAATTTCCAGCACCTCATACTTCACGTTATTGAAGCAAACATGGACCTGGAAGTGTTTTCCATGGTGGTGTGGTCCTTGTGGCATAGACGGAATCAAGTTAGAGTTGGTAAGGCTGTTCTTCCACTCGGGCAGACCTTAGCTCAGGTTCAGCAGCAATTGCAGGACTATTACCGAGCCCAACCAGTGAAATCAACCCCACCACAGACTACTCCTCACTCAAATACTCGGTGGACCCCTCCCTCTGGTGCCACATTGAAAGTAAATTACGATGGAGCAGTTTTTCGTGAAACTAATTAAGTCGGACTAGGTGCTGTTATCAGGAACAGTGCAGGCTGAGTGTTAGCATCCAGTGTTGAAAGGGTTACCCTTCCTCAGACAGTGGCAGAGGTGGAAGCAGCAGCAGCTCGACGGGCCATTCTCCTTGCGAAGGAGCTGAATCTTAGCTCCATTACTCTAGAAGGTGATTCGGAGATCATTAACCGTGCCTTTCAAGACGCAAAGCAGTCCTTTGCTACTTTTGGTAACCTTATTGAGGAAATAAAACTTCATGCAGACTCTTTTCTTAATTGTAATTTTTCTTATGTTAAGCGAAAAGGGAACTCTATCGCTCACAGCTTTGCTAGACATGCGAAACATGTTAGCGGTTTATTTGTTTGGAGGGAGGAAGTTCCCCCACCCATTGTATCTGTTCTTTTAGCCGATTATGGCTGAGGTTTTCTATTAATGAAATTCAGTTTCTTTCTCAAAAAAAAAAAAAAAGAATAGATATATTTTTTTTTAAATATAGCAGAGTTGAGAATCGAATTTTAATTTATTTGCTACCAAACTTAAATGATGCACATCTTCTATAGTCCACGGGAATCTAATAAGGCGTTGGAAGATAAAACTTAAAGCCATTACTCGATTTCTTATTTTTTATTTTTAAGGTGTTGAGTTTCCCCAATTTGAAATACTCTTTTATTTTTTCAAAAAAGCCCTACACCCTCTATGTTTAAGTAGAGACAAAACTAAAAAACAATCCGGTAAAAATATAACCATAACTCCCACTAAAACATTACCTAAAAAATAAGGTAATTCTCCTACTTAGGTGTTGTTCTTTAAATTCTCTTCTTAAGATTCTGCCATGTGGATTTTTTCTCACAGAATAGAAGAGTATGTTTTAATTAAGTAGCCATATAACTGAATCTTAAGAGAAGAACTTAAAGAACGACACCTAAAGTACTGTACCTAAATTTTGTCATAAAATAAAAACACAATTTTTTTTTCTACAAAAAAAGCCTCATCGCACGGGCGTGTGATGGAGCTAGTTGTTGTTGTGATGGGGCTGGTTGTTGTTATTATTATTTGTTTGATATAGCAGTGTGGAGAATAGACTTTCAATATATTTGAAACCAAACATAAACAAACAAATTTCTATGACAATGAGAGTTCACTTGTTAGTCCAACAAATTGGACTAGCTACGAACAATTTTAGTCTTTTTAATAAATTTAATATAATAAACCACTCTTCCCTTAAGAATTGGTGAATCATGTTGACAACACATACGAGTTTACAACATGATTCACCAATTCTTTGAATGAAGTTATGAAATCGAGGTAAGACTTAAGAGTTCCAAGTTTCATCTACAATTACAAATGCACTCGCAAATCGCAAAATGCCTTCGACTTTTCATTAATTTGAACTTTGAACTTTTTGCATGGAGTTGATACAAATGTCCTCACAATGTGAGTGACGTGCCTCTCCGCAACATTCTTATCAATGTACTAGTTACAAAAGCTCCAATCTATCTCAAAAGTATTTCGCAATCAGTTTACCTTATCTTCTTTTTTTCCTCTGGTATCGACATAACTAACAGGCTACACTATCATGATCAGAAGAGTATCTCCTTGAGTATCAGAAGGACTAGCATGATGAAGCACATAATAACAAGCACCGTCGCACACCTCACCATTCCACCTTTCTTCTGTGTTCTCTCTGCCTGCAATTCCATGACACTCAGTATGACAGCATGCCAAATAGACATATTACTAATGTCAACAGCTAGTTACTCACACAACAAGAAGACCAATCGTTAAAATGGTACATAAAATCGTATATAACAGTAACTAATGTACACATCACATACATTAACTTCAGCAGAACCCATATTAAAAAATGAAGGCTGGTTTATGTGCATGTGTGTGTGTGTGTGTGTGAGAGAGAGAGAGAGAGAGAACCTTCTGGAGCTGTTTAAGACCCTCATCAACTGATACAGCAACAGTCTGAATGTTGTAGTCTATGCGATCAACAATTGTGCCCTGCTAGAAGATATTAACTTCATTAGTCACCCTGTTTTGCTAAGTCTGTCCATAACATAATACAAAGATGTGACTTTGACCTGATCTATAACAAGAACTGACAGGTCCTTCATTATTTGAGCTAGCTCGTTCACTGATTGCACAACCTACAAACAAGGTTTTTTTTTCTTTTTTTCAAAGTTTAAAGAAGCAAAGAGTTTGATCTTCAGACAACAGGTCAAGCACCTTCACTTACCTGGTTGATCTCCCTTTCTCTTTCCTGCTGACCCTTTTTTATCTTAACCGTTTGCTGCTCATTAAAACCCTGGATTCACCAAACATCAAACCAACAAAATAGATACAAGTTCATTTATCTAACAACCAACCTCTCCTCCCTCCCTTTCAAACAACCCCCAAGCAATCAAAAGACAAAAAATAAATATGATAAGGGAAAATTCTTTCATTAAATAAAAAGTAGTTACCAACCAAAAATAAAATTTGTAAAGATATAGTCACTACTCACTAGGATTCAGGCCTAGCATACTAGAAAACCTGGTTCCAACTAGTCCCAACTTAGATCAAATATCAACAATAAATGTGATATAGATTTTTTTTTTTGGATAAATATAAAGGTGATAAGATTTATATAATAAAATCTGCTTCATTCTAAATATGGATTTCACAATCAAGGGGGGAAATTTTTGGAAATGATTTATCTACCATTCATCCAAACCCAACCTTTTTCCCCCTGATTGGTAAGTTTATAAATGCACTCAATGAGCTTTGAACCTACAAGGCCACAACCATACCCTCCACCATTTCTAACAGGGGAGGACATACCATTTGAGCTAGAGTTTATTGGCATGTTCGAACACAATCATGGAGGGAAGGATCATAAGATGAGTAATTTCACAGGCGGATATTTCCCATATCTGAATACAACTACATCCTACTGAAGGAAACGATAAAGAAGAAACAGCAATACACCATACCACATCACTAAATTCGTCATCTTCTAATCTGGATTTATTTCCGTTCAAGTTCATCTCCAAATCAACCCCATCAGGTCCCTACAACACAAAATATGAATGGCTAAATACAAAAAATTCATATAAAAATGGTAGTATAAAATCAACAACTAATTCCTCAGTTATTAAGTGCATCAAATATCAAATTGCAATGAGTTAAAAATAAAGTCTACAAAAGTCCACAACCACAAGAAAGGAAGAAAAAGAGAATTTGCATGAATTCAAAGCAAGCAAGGATAGCTAAGTATGCAGAACAGTTCTAAGTACAATTCTATAGATTGACTGCAGATAAACCCTGCAAGTTATTATAACCAACATGTACACAGACCTCCTTTTGCTGCTGCAGACGTTTCAAATATGTTGACTGTTTTCTCCGTAGGTCCACAGAAAGATTCTGCAGGTCTGTTGCAAGAGAACGCTGTCAGAAGAATATTAAAAAGTGAGTCAATCCATTGGAAAAAACCATCAAATGTATCTCCAGATAATTGCATGTGATCAAATGCAAGAATGCTGCTATACCATTTTGCAAGTAAGGATTCTATTAAGCAAGCCAAAGGAGATGCAACTTGACTGAATGGGAAGTATTCCAAACACATGAGCCCAAAGGAGCTACAAAACAAAGATGGTTCAAACTGCATGCATGTTGGAGAAATCAGTTAGGATTCTCAACACCCCCACCCAACCCAACCCAATCCAAAAAAAAAAAAAACTGAAGAAAAATGGGGACCCACCCACAAAACTGAGGGAGGAGAATGGGATGGGGTGGGTCTTTTGGAGTGAGAAGCACATGCATGGTAGGATCTCAGTTAAAAATGTGTACAGATTGGAGCATATGATTGAAAGTAAAACAAATTACTCAGAATAGTACTACAACAGCCATAGGCATTGCACTACAGCAGCAAAACATAATTCCCTCTTATAATTTTTTTTCATTTTGATGTCATATGTGGGAAAGACTAAATCAATCTGGTCCACTAATATACAACAGCATTTAATATCCAGAAACTTTTACAATATTAAATGCAATAAGTTACAAAGAATCAATGAAACCCTAGAGGGAGTAAATCTTAAACTACATGATTTCAAAGCTACATGAAAAACCATGTAAAATTATTCTCAAAGAGTACACTGACCCTCAAAATCATACCTGTACATTTTTTCTAACATTTGAGTCCTCAGCAGATCCACTTGCAGAAAGTTTCTGTAATCTCTTCTCAGACCTCCTCAATATATCTGTAATCTCTTGGGTAAGAGCCTCAATTAGATGTTGATCTTCTTTGCCATCTTCAAATGAGGGCATTAAAGCCTTGGCATGAGCCTTGACTAACTCAGCCATTTTGGCCCGAGCACGTTGTATATTTGCAGCCACTTGTTCAGAATCATCAACCCAAGATGGTGGTAGACCCACAGTAAATGCATCCCTACTGCAAAAATAATACAAGTCATACAATTAGGAAGATTAACGCATTTTCAAAACACAATTTTGATTATTGAAAGCCTGAAATGGCTTCTAAAAGGCAAAATGTAAAAACATGATTCCTCTAACATACAGTGAGAAGTTGAAAACACCTCAAGTAATGAAAAGGTGCATGGGGCAGCCTAAAATCTAATAATGAAATGTGCCTATATACAAATGTATAATAAATCACAGCCCAAAAATAAAAGACCAACATTAAACACTAAAAAAAGAGAAAAAGCATACAATAAGAAAACAAATAAAGAGGCCAGACACCACTCTCCCTTGACTCCGTCTTTCCGACTTGAAGATCATAAGGTGCCAACCACTCAAATAAAAAAATTCACTTTGTCTTCTTACAATTACACTGTGATAGATATAAAACATCAATCAATTACATAAAGAGTCAGTACCAAAAAATAAAAATGAAAAATAATTTCATAATTTGCCTAATAAGGGCATGATTTTTCCCCCAAATCCAAAGTTTTCCATTGCCTTCATATCCTGACGAAGTAACAAAGATCCCGTCCTCTATAACCAATATGCCACTTGATATCAGTGCCAGCTCAAGGCCTAGGCCTAAGGCCTCATTACAAAAATGTCCTAAACCCTTTATAAAAAGCCCCCACTCCTATTATAAAAATGGCTCAAGATTTTATGAAAATTTAAGAAATAAAAAAGGGTTGTGCACTATATTTCTCACCTTCAAACTATTAGACCAAAAGTGCTTAGGAAAAAATAAGTTGTATATGTGCATGAAAATTAATTTTCCCTAATGGCTTGAGACTTAGGGTGAGTTTGGTTCAGCTTTTTGAAAAAGTGCATAATGAAAAAGTGGAGTTTTGTAAAAGTGCATAATGTAAAAAGTAGAGTTTCAAAAAGCTGAGTGTTTGGTAAAAACTGTTAAAAAGTGCATAATGAAAAAGCTGAGTGTTTGGTAAAAGCTGATAAAAGTGGCTTTTTGAGGGGTAAATGACCAAAAAGGACAATGTATATATAAGGAAATTTATTTCAAATTTTTTTTTTTTATGTGAGTTTATTTCATACTTAAATCAATTACTTCATCATACTTAAATCAATTTTTCTCTTTCTAAAAAAATTATTTTTTTCTTACCAATATTAGCTAATAATAATCTACCACTTAAGATTTATTGTGAAAGTATTGTAAAAATATTGTGATAAAAATTGATAGTAATTTTAATTTTAACATACTATTAAAATTATTTTTTTCTCTTTCTAAAAAAATTATTTTTTTCTCACCAATATTAGCTAATAATAGCCTACCTTAAAATTTATTGTAAAAATATTGTGAAAATATTATGATATAATTTTTTTTTTCTCCCTTTTTTTTCTCTCCACACACGTGGCTCAACTTCCTTTTTTTTTTTCTCCTCTTTTTTTCTCATCCACCCACGTAACCAGCCACACTCTTTTCTTTTCCTTTTTCCTTCTTTCCTCTACCATCTTCTCAGTCCAGAACATTCCCAGCTCTCTTTCTTTTTTTCTTTTTTTTTTTTGCCTCTTAGCACTTCAAACGGTCTCTCTAGACTATCTCTCTCTCGCGGTTGATACTTGATAGTGTAAAAATAATAATTTTGGTTTTGTTTAGCTGGAGAAGCAAAAGTGAAAATGGCGGATGAAGTGGCGCTAGACTTGGAGGAGCTCCGTCACCTCCAAAGCATTGCGAAGAGACCTCGCGTCCTCTCTCTCGTCTCCTCCCAGATTGACAACCTCGACAAGGTTCTCTCCTTTTCTTTCTCTTTTTTTTTTTTTTTTCCTCTTAGCACTTCAAATCGGAACACATCGGAACCATCGTCACCAACGCCAGAACTCATCCTTTATTCTTTTTTTTTTCACACTCCAGAGAAGAAGATGATGATGATGATGATGAAGATGAAGATGAAGATGATTGAAGCTGAAGATAAGGATTTTGGGATTTTGGGTTTTTTTTTTCTATGGATTTTGGGTTGATTTTGAGTTGGGTTTGGGATGGGTTTTCCGGATTTGAGTTGATTTTAAGTTGTTTTTGTGTTGATTTTGAGTTATTTTTGGTTTGGTTTTGTTGATTCTGTGTTCGGAATATCAAAGGTTGAAATGGGTTTTGTTGATTGTGGGGTAGACCGGTGAAGAAGCAGAGGAAGACGAAGAGGAAGAAGACGAAGAAAAAAGACAGATGAGAGATGAGGGCGTGAGAGACTGATGGGTATTTCGGTAATTTTCGGATTTGCAACGGTAATATACAAAACGCGCTATGCGCGTTTTCATTTATGGACCCCTGAGGGTCCATAATCCTTCCGCGTTTGTTCTCAATTTTTTCTCAATGCTCAAAACGCAACTTTTATAAAAAAGTTGCGTTTTGAGTTTACCAAACGCAAAAATTGGTTGAGCGTTTTTCAAAACGCGCTTTTTGGGCTCAAAAAGCCGAAACAAACGGGCACTTAATTTTTGTAAACCAATATCCTACAAAGTAGATTGTCAACATCAGCCATATAATCACCCAAATAGCCACACACCAAACAATCTCTATCTCTATTTCAAACACTAAAATCAAAATTGCAATTAGATTACAACTTTATTTAACCACACACAGCTTTATCCAAGGTAGAGTAAACCATCTTTTTAACAAAATAATAAATTCTCAATTCTTTTTGTTAAATATGATATTTGATTCTCTACATGAAATTAACCTCAGTTTGATTAGAATTAATTAATCAAATTATGTGTTTAATTCATCAAATTAACTTTGGTTGGTTCATTCTCAAAAAAAAAAAAAAAAAAAAAAAAACACTTTGGTTGGTTAGTATTAAATAAATTTATTTAATTAATAATTAAATATAAAAGGACTCGCTTAAATGTATTGCCTTAGCCTCAAACTATATCAAGCCATATAAAAGACCAATCACAAAGAATGAAGTCAAAGTGTGTCTGTTCAATTATCATGAATAATTCCCAAATGTCAAACTTGCCCTAGTATAGTTAAACTTGCCACAAAATTTTTTTTTTTTTTTGGGGGGATAAAAGGTTAGAAAACTTGCCACTATTGAAATAGTATGTATAATTATGCTGAATTAATCATTTATGAGAATAAACATAAACATTGCAAGCTTGAAATTGCTATCAAATCCCTAAGCCATAAACTGAAACACAAAGAGCCAATGAAAATTCATTATCATTGGTCAACAGAGAATGCCACACCATGCATTCGTTTCAAACTTCAAAAAATTTCTTCCAAAATCAAGACAAGAAATTAGTATTACACAGGATTTGCTTGGTTGCCGAGAAAAACACAGAGAAAAGAAAAGAAAAAAAAAATTGCGATAAACCTCACTCAAACTGACGCTAACACAACTATTCTGCTAAATTGAGTGGAGCCGATCGTCTTTCGTACAATCAAAACCCTAAATACTCCAAATTTTCCTTCTATTTCTACTCTTTTCCACTACTTTCTCAACGACCAAACAAGAAATTAAGAGAAATTAAAATTTTCTTTTTTTTTTTGAAAATTAATAACAAAAGAGGCGTACCTTGATGGACCTGGATCTTCGGTGCTAAGAGGAGCATAAGAAGACCGATTAGAACCAAGAAGCGAAGCCATTTCGATCACCGGACCGCCGGAACCGGACGCCGACGAAAACAACGGAGCTCGCACGCTCTTTACCGCGTCTCTGTGCCTTCTATACACTACGGTCCGGTTCCTCGTCGCCATTAAAATTACGATACAAACACGAATTTCAAATTTCAAATCAGAATTCGAACCCGGTTTTCCTGGATTTCAAAATTTTGAGGGTTAAGGAATTGAATTCTCCAGGAAACGAAATTTCCGGGGAATTAAAACCATTGACCCTCTGAAATAAAAAATAAAATAAAAACCAAACAAACCAACCGCTACTTTCCTTTGCGCGTTCACAATAAATGGGCTTGTAACCCGGTGGCCCATATCCTAACATGAATTTGGGTTATTGGCCCAATGGGCCCAACAAATTTCGCGGGAGAAAAAACAGAAACCGACAAAAATAAACGAAAAGACGATAAAGACCTTAGTACGCACTCGCATATATTCCTGGGCTAAAGGATGGTATTACTGTAATATGATGAAAAAAAAGAGGGTATAAAAGTATACAAGGTTCCTAATCGAAGAATAATCTGAGTAAGGTTGTTAGGGGTAGTGAATGGAAAATAAGAAAGAGTCCAAGGTCAATTGGTAAGTCAGATTCGTGTTTGCTAAGATTCTAGCCACATCCATAATCTGAAGCTACTCGTTGGTTTCATTTTGTTCTTGGGTTTTAACACTTGTTGGTCTTTCACACGTGCTTGTTAAGGAAACCCCCGTGTAATAGGGCTAAAAGAAAAGAGCTTTGTGTTTGCTATATATATATAATCAGCAAAACCCAGAAATATTTTGCATCTGGGTCAAGCTATATTCGAATAAAAATCAAAAAAAAAATTTATATTTTATTTTTTAATCTTGGGTGAAATTCTAATGGAGGATGATACTTGGAGCATTGGTTTTTCTACTGCTTCACGGAGCTACCAATCAACTTTAAAGACTCTGTCCGGTTAGTTTTTGTTTTCAAAATCCAATCTTTATATTTTATTGGTTTTTGGGTATTTTTTTGGAATGGGATTTGATGTGTTGGGTGTTGAAGCAGATCTTTGTATAGATTTGGAGGAGGAGATTGAAGGTGACGATGAGTCAAAAACAGAATATCCATGCCCATTTTGTACAGAGGATTTTGATTTGGTTGGGTTGTGCTGCCATATTGATGAGGAGCATCCTATAGAAGCAAAGTCTGGGGTATGTACTTCCCATCTTATCTGATTGTTTTGTTGTAATTATTTCTAGAATCTTTCATTTGTTTTGGTTCTTTCCTTTTTTCTGCTTCTAATGCTATGCTTTTGCTGTTTTAAAGAGTTGATGAATTATATTGTTGATGTTACTCTTGTTCGTATTTTGTGTGTTTGCTAATGTGATTGAACTATAGATTAAGTGAGAATCAATGTGTAGCTACTAGTATTAAACTAATTCAGCAAATCGTTACATCTCAATTCTATGGAGTCTGGCACTCTGGCTGCATGAATCTAGATTTTGTGGTTTTAGGTTTTCAATATTGTGTCTTGTCATTTTTTATTTGCTCATGTGTGTTTTGGCCTGCGCCCTATGCTTGCGGACACTGTAGAGTTAAACCAGCATAGACAAGGCGTGGGGAACCTTAGACATAGCCAACCCCCAAATGTTTTGGACTAAGGCTTGGTTGTTGTTGTTGAAGGTTTCTTCATGTTGACCTTTAGTGTAACCTAAAGCTCACATAAAGACATTTTTCCTCAAAATCCTCATTTGGGTCTGGTGTGTGCTACACCGCCCAACTTTGCTTCCATGAAGTGTGGACAGCCTATAGCTATCTCACCATAGTCTAGAAGTTTTTATCATCAAATCATAGTCTAGAAGTTCTGCCTGACATTGTGAGTCATGTTGACCTCAATCACTTGCTCAGTATGGATGAATGATTTTAGAGACTATAGCATATTTAGATACCTCATTACTGTTCATTTCCACTCTCGATGAACCTGAAGTTGCTAAATCGTACCTGATATGTAGTATTTTATGTCTAATTTGGACTCTCTGTAGTTCTAGCATGCAGTTTCCCCACTCTAGTTTCTCTAATTGAAATATGTCATCCCCTAAAACTGAGCCCTTAGACCTTTGTCTATATTGAAACAGTTCTGATCAGCACACTTCATTTGTAGGTATGTCCTGTTTGCGGTACAAGAGTGGGGATGAATATAGTTGGACACACAACATAGAAACATTTCTAAGATATCCTTTATTTTCTTATTTGACTTAGAAATTCTTATATTGAGATAACCTTTCAATATTTATTAGCCAGGTTTTTCCTTATTTATTAGACATCATGTTTTCTCCCCATTTTTCCTTGTATTATAATTTGTGTAATGCTTCTCTCGTATTCCATGGTATGATGATAAGTTGATATTATGCTCTGGATTCCCTAACTTGAGATTACAATTGGCAGAAATTGAAACTCTATAAAAGTGAGTCTTATTCAAATCCTTTTTCAAGAAAGGAGTTTCAAGATGGACGTTTCCGAACTCTTCCTACTGGGTCATCTCCTGCGGTTTCTACCTCTAAGATGGCGCCTGATCCACTGCTATCATTTCTTTACAATGCACCTGCTGATGACAAGTCTGAAAGTATGCAACCTGATTCTTCATCTGAAGTGAGCTTAGAAGATGAAAACTCTGAGGAGACAATATTAGATAGGTATAATTGACTCCCACTATTCATAATCAGTTACTTGCATGTTTTTTTTGGATGGTGTCTTTAATCAAATAAGAAACTAGAATCTGTTCAGCACACAAGTTGCTTGATTAGGGTTATTCTTTTGATGTATGTTTTCTAATTTTGATGTTTATGAAAAGGTTTTGAATGAATTGATCATCAATGTCATATTTTCTTTTCAAGCCATAGTAGAAAGGCCAAAGGCTGATTTTAGCATCCTGTACTGCTTTTCTGGTTGATGATTTCCCAATGCTTTAGAATAATATTATTAACAGAAGCCCAAGACAGAAAGTCATGGTTTGCACCAAATTAAACATGGCTTGATATGGGTTGATACATAAGTGTTCATTGAAGTCCTAATTTGGGTGTTTCTTTGTAAAATTCTTTGTGTACCCATAAATGATCTAGCTTTTAACTTGATTTTCAAACATGTCAGCCATTGAACACATTTTCTTGCAAAAGAAAATTATAGGCATAGAGATGAACTCCTTCACTATTGCAATAAACTGATTCTCATGTCTCTGATTGAAATGTTAGTCACATAGTTTGTATTCCATCAGTATTTTACACTAATGCTGTTACACTTATGGGGATGAAAGTTTTGCTATGGTGTTTAACATTTTCTAATACCAATAGAAATTCCCTTACTGCTCTCAAAACTAATAGTGCTTTTATGGTTGCAGAACTTCTCAGCTAATTCCTTTATCAGACAAAGACCAAATAGAGAAGGCTGGGAGATGCGAGTTTGTACAGGGACTATTCTTGTCCGCCATCCTTGATGACAGCTTATGAATGGGATACATATCTTGTTGGTCATCAGTTTCTCAAATTTTAATGTAGACTTCCATGATCAACATTGTGTTAGATATGCTGATGCATTTGATAGAAAGGGCCCAAGTTAGATATAGGAAATTGAATGTAATGCATGTTGCTAGTTAATGTTATCACATAGGTCCAAATAGAGCCAGACTCTTTAAGTTCCCGTCTCAGAATTGTATTTTCATGGTGGGATTATTTAATGTTTCACTTTTCTTATGGCTCTAATACAGAATTAACTCTTTGGAAATTGCTGTTACCAAGGATTGACATGCGTGCACACACAAACACCCTTTGATTGACCACTTATTCTGCATTAACCATGTGGATTATAATTTTTGCTTCTTGTCTTTCCTCTATTTCTTTTATCTTTTCCCCCTTCTTTTAATGTGCATCAAATATATAACCAATGGTCATTCAAAATTGTGGCCACGTTTTCTTTAAGACTACCCATCACTATTTGACCCAAATTTCCTGGTTGCTAATAATATTGTGCTTCTTTGGGTACCTCTTTTAACGACCTTGATAAATCTGCATGGTTAAAAGCAAATAGCTCCATGCATTTGTCTTCATCAGCCACCTATATAAGAAGGATGCCAACAGGCAGTATGATAGACAATCTTGTCATGATATCACTTCTATTCAAATTTAAATCCTTGGTACACAATCATCTTGACTTTTATCATTCCAATTCAGCTTAGTCTGTATTTTAATTGAGAACTTGTGCCTGAAGCCAAAGAATTCAAGTGTAAAAGTAAGCTCTCCCCTTGGTTTAGTTCCATGGAGCCTTTTTGATGAATCAAACAAATACTAATGCAACAGACTCGAGACTGTTCGGATATTCAGATGCAAATGTAGTGACCTCGTATACCATGCATACCGCGATAATATCAGATGCATATCTTAGCCATCTAGAAATCAATTTATCTCTTACAAAGAATCATCGATCTACGAGAAAATAACAAGATAAATTAGGCCTGCAGATCTTCAAATCTCACATATCTGTACTACCAAACAAGAAGCTTTTTTTTTTTTTTTTTTTTTTTTTTGATGGGAACCAAACAAGAAGCTTTAAATGGTAAATTATGCCCTTTTTGTTTACAACAAAATGGCGGAGGGGGATTTGAACTCAAGTTCTTCTCTACAAGAAAACTAGATAATGTAACTGAATTACATGACTCTTCTATTTGATTTGGTGTTACAAACTACTCCATATTCTTAAAATTAGTCACTCATGACAAGATCTATTTCATATGTATGAACATTGATGAACCTTGTCTCCACCTAGAAGACAGTAGATAGTTGTATTGTTTTTCTTCACAATATCCAAAAAGTTGGTTCTGCTTGTCTTCTTTTCTTTTGGCTGCAAGTTTCTATTTGTATACTATTCACCATTACAAAGAATAAAAACTCCCTACTCTGTTAGAAAATTTCCAAGAGAACAAAATCTTGCAAAAGTAAATAATATTGGATTATAGAACTACAAAGATCCTACTACTGTGGACGAAGTTTCCTCAATAACCATTTTTTTCGTAATTTAACATCCAACGCTAGAAAAGTTTTTGCTTTCTTTTCATCCTCTAGGAAATCACAGGCATCCAATACGAGGTCTTCATCCATGTCAGGTAACGCTTGAACTGCTTCAATCACATTCTCTATTGGAATGGAATTGGAGTTCTCATCATCTTTCTTCTTATCAGAAAGAGAATTAACTGCACTTGCCATCTCACGAAGAGCATCAGCCATGCTCTCATCTTTAATGCGTGGTTTTTTAAGATGAACATAACTTAACTGGTTTTCCAATTGACGCTTGTTCTTCTGATCTGTATGCATAGACTCCTGCACATCGCCATCTTGGTCTTCACTGGAAACAGATGTAGCAGGAGACTCAGAAGAATTTGATGCTCTTTGCATCTTTACTTGCTCAACTTCGTTTTTCTGCTCTAAACCCAGAATACAGTCTCTTTCATCAGCACTTGGATCGCATATCACACACAAATCTTTATAGTATGGAACAGGTCGAGTCATGAATTGTCTTGCATCAGTGTGTGCCTACATGATATCATATCAAAGTAAGACATCACTAAAATTATATGAAGGGCCTTTTCATTGTCAATAATTATGAAATTCTTTCATGTTGTTTCCCTTTGCATATGAAGGCCCCAACTCATCCTTGGAATGGTTGAACAGATCCATTACTCAAGAATGACTGAACAACAAGGGAACAAAAAATGCAAGAAAAAATAATTGATTATCCATTTAAATGGTCTGCAGATGAACAAGCATGACAGAATAATCATAATTCTATAATATACTAAGAGAATTTGGTTCTATGTGATTCCAGAACATGCCATACTAGAGCAATGCATACCTTGATATAATCTTGCCAGATGTAGTCATCAGCAATCACCATTTGGCGTGTATCATCCCATGCAAAACCATCCAGGTCAAGAAGATTTTTTAAGACATTATATTGCCTTCTCAGAGTTTTGTATCGATTTTTTAGAATATCCATGCCATAGTTAAAGCCAAATTTAGCATTGAATGATGCAATCATCTCCATCCATGCTTGTTTGCTAAATACACCATCAACACGGTTTCCTTTCTGCACATGATCTAGCATAAGGTCAATAAAATAACGGTCCATTGGTGGCTGCCAATAAGTCCTGGACCGGCTACCCATAGTGGTTCCAGTTACATCTGGTAAAGCTTGGGGAGCACCATCGACTTTTTCAGATATAGAGATTTCATAATCTTCATCAATCAGGATTTCATGAAGAGCATCCACAGCTCCTTCACTAACATCTGTTGGCTGTGTGTTTGTTCCATTCTCACCTGTAGGTAATGCTAATTCTGGCACAATGTCACCTGATTAATCCATCATCAACAAGTGTAGCAGCAAATTATAGACCATTAAAGAAGTCAGCAGTCCTACATCCTGATATTTTATTTTCAAATACAGCATCGAGGATAGAACAGTCACCTTTTTGTTCAGTGGTTGCATTTCCATATATCATACATAAATTACTATAATATGGGATGCTTTTGATTCTGTATGAACGTGCATCTGGGTGTACCTGTAAATGTAGACTGTAATGACTCGGAATACATAAATAACACGAACTAAGATACAAATCAAACAATTAAATACTGCACCTTGATATATTCATCCCAGACATAATTATCAGCTGTCACCATCTGACGCTTTTCATCCCAGCTAAAACCATTCTGGTCAAGGAGATTTTTTACAGCCTTGTACAGATTCCTCAGTGTTTTGTGCCGATTTTTCAGAACATCTTTCTCATACTGAAATTTGAACTTCGCATTGAAAAGTGAGGTCATATGCTTCCATGCTCGTTTGCTGAATAAATGATCATCAAATCTATTTCCTTTGCCAACCTGCTCTAACATGAGGTCAATGAAATATCGATCCATTTCGGGTGTCCAAATTGTCCTCAAGCGATCAATACCATTTCGGGCTCGGATACCCATATTTCTACAATTCATGAAAAGGTATCAGTAAAAATATCAAACATTTATAAAAGCACCCAGTATCAAGAGGCATGCATTACTCGTATTTACTCATTAACCTATGCATCTCTTCCATAATAATTCTTTTTTCTTTTTTTATTAAACCTAATGGAAGAGTGTGCAACTGAATCAAGATCAGAGTAGTCATACTTAAAAATTCATGCTGTTAAGAAGCATCTGAAACCAGAAGGAAGTTATGATCAGTACTAGAACTTCATACCACTTAAGTTACAGCATTCTTGCTTCATACCACACCTAGCATTGATGCTTTACTTTTCAATATGCAAAGTAAAACCACCACAATGCATGTAAGTTGTTATAAACTTATATGATAGGGCAAAATGACATGCCTGAGTAAAATCTAGTGGTTTGAAAATAAAGGCCCCGAAAGGAATTTACCATATTTTCTTCTTAGTGAAATAGATAAAACATAATTTGGATTGTGATGCATCAATTATTCTACTAGATTTTACAGAGCCTGTTCATGCACGATATGAGACATGATCTAGTCTATATTCTGTATGGGGCTTACATGGAAGTTGGAAGAAAGACACATTTAGTTGTGACTTCAAACAAATGTGGCAGAAAAGACATATTTCTACACAAACTAATCAATAGTTCAAGTCACACACTCCCATAATCCATTTTCTCTTCAAAAAATTCACTTCAACCATTATGGAATTACTTATCAAAATAAAAATAAAAAGTTATTCATTTCAACCATTAGGGTCAAATAAATAATAAAAATTTGGGGGTTTGAAGGAAAATATCCAAATACATGTTTTATTCTTTTATAAGATTTTGGAGACTAGCCAAGAAAGGAGGCTGTATATTCTGGAGGTCATAATGTACCACATGCAGCTGACTACCTTCCAATGAAAATTTTCAAATGAAGACTACAATTTTTTCTCTTTTTTTGAATTAAAACGTGAAATTAAACATAAAAATATAAAATATTCAAACATAAAGGTTTCAGTAACCTTTTGGCCTTACATCTGTACATCCTACCAAGCTTCCAGCAGGCAAGTCACAACTAACTCCAAACATAACTTTTTATGAAGCACCAAAAGTGGATATTATGTTGAAGATTACAACTAAACCATCCAGTTGAAGAGGATATAACAACACATAAAGCAGATATCAAAGAAGGCAATAGGCATCTACATGGATGTCATCAATTACCATAAGTTTATCAAAGCAGATGGTCATCTTAATTATGTTATTTTCATCATAATGAATGAATTGGGGAGAAGATATCTTAGTCAAACATGCACAATGTGTTCAGTGCACGCATAGAAACACACATACATGTGAGGCATTAGTAGTGCAGAGTTTGCTTTGGATCATATTTTCTCAGGAATAAGGTTATCCTTCATAATTTTTTCCTTACACAAGATTAAAGAAAAACCATCACCATTCCACCTGTAAAGGCTAAGGTTCTAAGGAACCATGATAAAGCCCTCGAAAGGAGCATAATGGAAAACCCTTTAAGGGTAGGCATGTTCTATGATCACAAAACCTCTTAGAGAATAAGAGGCATCTTATTCTTCTTCTTCTTTTCATTTTCAAAAAAAAAAAAAAGATGCAAGTTAGCTTAGCCAATGTCATTTGCCCACAGGCCTCAAGTCATATCTCAAGCACTGAAAACACTCCAAATTTTTTTTTTTATTGGCAAGTTACACACAACCAAAGGGTGTTGAAGCCATAACCTCACCCTCCATCTGGACCATCCCATTATTGCGGGAGAAGGAAGTGCCAGTTGAGCTATAGCTCATTGGCCGCTCCTAACATTTTGGAAACGAATAGAGATTAATTAATCAGATAACACCTCTCTTCTTCTTCTTCTTCTTCTTCTTTTTTTTTTTTTTTTTGGGGGGGGGGGGGGGAGATAATTGATAAAACCTTTCTTGTTAATCACCTTGATTACAATGTTAAAAACATTAAGACAACAACTAGACCAGACATTCCAAACTTCACAGTTCACCCAGATAAAATCCCACTTCATAAAACAACTTACAAACTCTCCTTGTAGTATCAAAATTCCAAATTGTATCCAATATAACATATTCAGGCTGAGGCACCCATGAATTTTCATTGATTTTAGCACTACAGATAAAACAGAGTGAGTTTTCATCTTCTTCATTGGACTATACATGGACATTCCAGAACCAAATTACAAATACCCAGAAGGCAAAAATAACAGATAGACAAATTTTAGGCATAAAAAAGATGATTATCACAGATTGTACAAAGTAAAAGAATTCCCAAAAAAAAAAAAAAAAAAACATAAAAGAGAAATGCAATTGGTATTATTATTATGGATAAGGAGAAACCCAGGAAAAGAATTTAGTTAAAAACGCACCGTGATGTTGATTTAGGAAGATGAGGGAGAGACAAGTTTTTCTGAAAGTTTAGGGATAAGGTTGTCCAGGACAGGGTTGAAGTTGCTTCGTTGCTGGAATACTATGCTAACCCTGATTTTAACAAGAACGAACCTAACCTTAATTGGGCTATCCGAATTTATTATAAGGCTAGAATTGTCTGTCACTGTTTACGTGTGACGGACCAATCAAAGGTTGAGGATCCGGTAGAACATACCACATGGTTGTTACTTTGTTTTCATATTTGACCTTATGCTTTTATACATGATCAACGGTTCCATATTCAAATCAAAAAAAAAAATTTGATAGTGTTGTGGATGAAATTTGAGACATTTGGATTTATGATGCATCTTTCAAGTCTATTGAGTCCATCATCCGAGTGTCCCTGAAGGGGCATCTTTCTTCTCTTAAAACTCATTAGTAAAGCAAAATTCAATAAAGGATTTAAATTCTTTATTGACCAATTAAGTTAACACTCATTAATCTTTCAAGATTTATCAATGTTCAATGGATGCATAATGAATAAGCTTCTTTTTTTTTTTTTTTTTTTTTTTTGTTGAATAAACAACATTAATGCAATTGCTAATAAGTCACTTATTAGTGGTAACATATTACTTATTGGTAAGTCAATGAACTAATAGTCCAATGACACTTCATCCTTTTTATATATACTAGCCTCATCACACGCGCTTCGCGCGTGCGATGAGTCTTTTTTTTTTTTTTTTGTTAGTGGTCCTATTTTGTAGAAAAAAAATAGTGTTTTTTTATTTTATATATATAATTTTTATTTTGAAAATTTAATTTATAAGTGAATAAATCAATTTGAAAATTAATAGGAGAATGGTCCTATTTTTTAGGCAATATTTTAGTGGGAGTTAGTGTTGCATTTTTACCGGATTGTCCTTTAGTTATATCTCTACTTAAACATAGGGGTGTAAGGGCATTTTTGAACCAAAAAATAAGGAATCCAAACAGGAGAAATCCCTTAAATAATAGTATAGACTAGCCTCATCACACGCGTTTCGGGGGTATTTTTGTCATTTTTTGGGTTTTGGTGGTATTTTAGTAATTTTAAGGTTTTAGGGGTATTTTGGTCATTTTTTGAGTTTTGGTTGTATTTTGGTCATTTTTTGGGTTTCAGGGGTATTTTGGTTATTTTTTGGGTTTTGGAGGTATTTTGGTCATTTTTAGGTTTCGGGGGGTATTTTGGTCATTTTTTGGGTTTCAGAGGTATTTTGGTCATTTTTTGGGTTTCAGGGGTATTTTGGTCATTTTTTGGTTTCGGGGGTATTTTGGTCATTTTTTGGTTTCGGGGGTATTTTGGTCATTTTTTAGGTTTTGGGGGTATTTTGGTCATTTTCTGGGTTTTGATAGTATTTTGGTCATTTTTAGGTTTTGGGGGTATTTTGGTCATTTTCTGGGTTTTTTGATTTTATGTTGTGCAGTAGTGTGATCTCTATAACATATTACTTGGCAGTAAGTTAATTGACTAATAGACTATTGCATTTCACCCTTGTTGGTGGCTCTTGTAAGTAATTCCCACTTGTCCACGGGTGTGATCTTGTGATGATAGGATTCCAGTTTTTAGTGCGCACAGAATTTTGACATATATGGGAACCTCCGAATCTATGCTTATTTTCAACTCTTCAAAACATTTTTGCTTATCATGCCCTTCCTCGCCTCCAGGTACCTAAGCATCCACTTTACTCCGTATACAATGGATGCTAGGTGCAAAGCAAAAGGCCGGCCTTAAAATTGGGATGTGAGTATCAATTGTTTGGGAGAGAACTATGGTCAACTAGATTTGCTAATTGTTTGAGAGGCAACTAGATTAACTTGTGAAATCCTATGCTTTTCTTACTATAGAATTTGAATGGATCTCATCTTCTGCCTTTGGAGAGGTTTTCAGTGAGCCAACCTGTTAGACCAAAAAGGAAAATCCACCCTCCCCAGTTCACCCCCAGCCCTCCTCTCTCCCCCTTCCGACCCTTAATAAATGATAATTATTATTATTATTTTAAAAAATCTTTGCAAAGGTGCAGTACTGCTCATTTGCTCCCACCTTGGGGGACAATAGTAACTACTGCCTAGACACGAAGATATACAGCAACTATAGGTGCAGACTGCACAACTAATGAAACAACCAAAAAAATACCTTAGAAGGAAAGGGGCTCTTCTGAAAACTACTGGTATGGGTTTATATGTGATGACAAGAGTACAGATTTTCCGAGAGTTTACGATCAATATTGCCAAATGTTTCTCCAAAATTCACTAGGCAAGGACAACAAGATGGGGTCAGTAAATGACCCAACATACCCAGATCATATAATTAAGAGCTGCCCCCAACACAACAAAACAAGTGAGGCTATCTGATTCCAATGTTGGATTGCAGTTTTGCATGCCATACCCTTATACAACAGAACAGCCGTCTAGTGCCTACAAGCCCTTTGTGCACCTGCAGGCCTGAATAACATCCAGTTGCATCACCGAATTCCTTATGTGACCAAGTCTGACTGAAGCCACAAGTCTCTTTTTCTTTCTCATTCAACTTCTTATGGACCATTCTGCTTCTATTCAGAAACTAACATGGTAATAAGGCTGACAAGGCTGAAAACCAAGCTGTTATTTAGGAGGGTTTTTAAGCAAAGGCATTTAACTTTCACCATATCTCATTCCAACACTGACAACCTGGAACTTCTATGTCCATATGGAAGAACATTATAATCCATACCCCCTATCATCTCCATTGTGAGTTGTGGGAAACGAAGAACTGGAAATCAGGAAGATTAACCTGCAAACGCCGGAGCCAATTGTCAGCAGCCTGCAATAGAGAGTTTGCTTGCTGACTTTCACAGGCTCCACCAGGAGTCAAAATTGAACCTCTCAACTTGTAGGAAGCAAGGCCAAAAACAGGCAGAGAAATCTTTGAGGATTCGCCAACCCTGTGGACCTTCCTCCCACTTGAAGCATGAAACTGTGGTTTATTTTTGCCTGTACCAGTCAAAAAATAAATATTAAAATTAAAACATAAATTGTATGATGTTCACAGATAAACACACAACAGAGAGAGAGAGAGAGATACTTCTGGAGTGTGTCGATAAGGAATGGAAGGTTAGAAAAGAAGCATCCAGACTTTGTAGTGTTGGGCCTACAGGGATTCTATATATTGGATACCTGGAACCAGGTTACAATTCATTAAATTGGAAAAGCCCAATATAATTAGGGGGAAAAACAATTCAATCACAATGCCAACATCCTGTACTTAAATTGGGGGGGGGGGGGGGGGGGGGGGGGGGTTGGGGGGTGTGTGGGTGGGAAATGAACATACCAAGCCACAGAAACCCAACTTGTAGGCAAAAGATCACAGCTCCTATACAACCTGAGCTCAGGAAATTGAGTTGCGAGATTTGAAATCTGCAGGTAAGATCAGACATAGACAAGGATCCAAGTCAGGACAAAAGAAAATGAATGGAGACAAAGCACAATACTCATATCTCAAAGAAAATCAGCTTGCCTTATCATACAAAGGTTGGCGATGATGTGGTTGTTCTTGTTCAAAATATTCAAATACAATCTTCCCAGGAGAGCTGCAAACCTCAGTTTCATCACCGGATGAACTCAAGGGAGGTTTATCTCTCAATGTAAGTCTGCTCATTCTCTGATTGTTTAAGCTCATGAGATCATGCTGACCCTGCAGTCCATCAACAATGCTTTTGGCTCGCCTTTCTGCCTCACAGTCACTGCTGCCAGCGCTGCTTGTCTCCCTTGAAGACTCAGCATCACTGTCCTCACCAGGCCTCCTGGTTAAACATCAGAGCAAAAATCTACAAGATATAAGGACCACCCATCTTGCAAATCTTGTTTACAACACCACCACTAAGCCTCAGTCCTAAAAAATGGGGTCAGCTATAAATCCTTAACAAACTAATTAGGGTCGGCCAAATGTATTAGGGGAAGTCCTAACTTATCTACTATGAGTGGGTTCATTCATATTAAAATGACTAAATTTTATGTTGGCTGTCAACCTACCATAATCCTCCTCATTTTTCCAGACTTGGGACCAGCTGTGAACAAAATATATGACACTAAAAGTAAACATAGACACAAGTGGAGTAATCTTACAATTCTAATTTACCTACATTAATATTACTTAATTCCACACACAGTGCAGGAATTGGCTCATCATGGATTGGACACAAGATTTGATCAAGTAACTTTTTAACTCAACAGAGAGAAGAAATAAATCACTCTGGACCCACCAAATTATCTACCCAAAATAAGGTAATTTGCATACAACATGTCGGCACAAGGCACAGCTGGAAAGGACTTTGATAACACACTCTTTCTCTAAAGTCATTTATAGAATGTGATCAGTCCTTTTCTCCTCTCTTGTCTTCCAAGTGAAAGTATCTCTTAGGCGTTTATTTGTTAAAACATAATAATTGCAACTCGCAAACAGGCATGGTCCCTAAATGCTCTATCTTTTTGTATTTTGGGTTCAATTGGTCAACTAACTAAGGTTCTTTAGTAAAAAAAATTAATATAAACTTCGTTTGTTTCATTTTTAAAAATAAAAATAAAAACATTTTTTCTAGAAAAAATTTTCCAGTGTTTTTCTAGAAAAAATTTTCCAGTGTTTTCTAGTGTTTGGTATAACGAAAAATGAAAGTCAAGTGACCAACAGATTCAATCCAAACACAGAAAGTTTTCCACCATTCCCTTGTGCCCTCACTGCCTCCATTCCTTTATGCTGCCAACACCACCACCACTACCACTGCCGCCACTGCCTCCATTGCCACACCAACGTCACTACCACAACCACCACCTCAGCCAACACCACCAGACAACTTATGATGTTGCCACCATCACCACCTCCACTGTGACCACACCATCACCACTACCACTACCACGCTTACATGAAATATTAATGATTTTTCATGCAAACCAAATAACATAAAACGTTTCTGTGTTTGCCTTTAGAGTCAAAACCAAAAATAGGAAAACAAATCCTTTTCCCAAAAAATTGTTTTTCACCAAGAAAACTTTTTTGTCAAAACAAATGGAGGGTAAATATAAAAGAATCAAGCTTGACCATATGATAACAAATAGAGATCACGCATAGTAAGATTATTTTATTCAGAACCACCATGTCAAGGAAACATGAAAAACTAATTGTTTGTTAGACGAAAAATATGCAATTCCTTTTAATTTGTAAGTTACACACATACAACTAGTGGGGGTGTAAACACATGAAAATTTAGCAAATCCTTTGAAAATATTCATGCTAATTAGCATTCCGTAGCAAACAAAAGCATGCTAACTCATCACATTGGATAGAGACCAATATATAGATCTGCAATGCCTATATCCAGAAACTATAAAGGTCATAAAACCAAGTCACTAGTTTAGTCCTCCAGTTATTAATCGAATATGGGCTCAATCTAACAACACCTTCAGAATAAGCAAGTGCTAAAACTACAATCAACTAGGATTTGGCTAGAACATGATTGTGATCACAAAAGTCAAAGAACTTATCTCCTAGTTTCATGACAGAATACTTAAATGTAAAGAATGTGGACAAGGGGCTTTAACACTGCCAGACCTGTTACTCTTTGGCTATGGCGTGATATCAGTCTATTGCCCAGGGTCTCAAGTTAACTTTCAGGTATAGGTTTAAGCAAAACTAGCTCGTTCTTAAAGAGGAGGTTATCAATTACTTCCATAAACTTCCAGAAAAACTAATCATATCTTCTGTAATGTTTTAATTTTCTCCTTGGAGTTTAAACACTACTGTTAGGGTCCTAATCAGAAGACATGTTTAACCCTTTTAAAGAATAAATGAGGTATTCAATGGTTTCCATGTAGCTATTACTGAATAAATAATTTAAGTCACTGAAACCTTGCTCTCTCAGTTTATTTTGGCACCAAGAGGAAGAAGAATGTTACTTTGAATCGACAGACTTCAACAAGAAGCGCTTCCAAAAGGAAAATGGACTTCAACAAGCAGCAACATAACCAGGCCAAACAGCAATAGAACAATAATCAAAATACCAATTATGTAACCCAATGAAATAAACTAAAATCAAGGTACAATATATCACACAAGAACAAGATAAAAACTGCTTCTTTAGCAATTAGTTATTTATTGGATCATTTGCTTCTTCACTGTGAGTTTTCCTACCAGCTTTGGTCCTTGGTTTTCTATCTCTTTGGTCTCAGTTGGTCTATGCCCCAAAGGGTAGTAGACATGCTGGCAGGGGCAGTTTGTAGACTTTTTTTCAATCAGTAAATGTGAAACTTTATTCAGAATTGGAAAAAGTAGTACAAGCACTAAACAGGAAGAGTACAGAGGATATGACTGAGTATAGAAGGACTGCAGTAAATCCATCTCCCAGTCTAGATAAGAATTTGAAAGTTCCACATTCCAAAAAACAATCCCTATGGGTAGCTGCATTAAATCTGCCACAGCAGCACGTTTATCTTTGTCCAAACAGAAAATTTCCCGAAAAGCATCCTTGAAACTCACATCTCCACAACAGCAATCATACCAAAAATGAATACCAGGCAGCCCCTAGGCATTATGTGGACTATTTGGCAGGAACGCAATCCACGATTTTTCAAGGGGGTTGAGCGATCTTTGCTGGATATAAAGTATTAAAGTTTTTCTTTTTGCGCACTTTGTATGATTAGATGGCGATTTGGAGTATCCATTCTTGGGCCACTTTGGTTGATTTTTTAGACACTCATTCTTTTTTATGTTGTTTCTTTAGGTGTCTGAATACATTTCTTATGTACAGACAATGCCTTGATTTTTTTTGAATTTCTAATAAATGATTTTATTACTTATCTATATTTTTTTAATGGTCCGTTTGGATTGAGGGGGAGTGGAGGGGAGTAGAATAGAATTTGCCAAAAATTAGGCATTAAAGAACAGAGACACAAAGCTAACTGCCACTCCAGGCTGATCCCACAAACTAGGGTGCAGAATGATAAGGTGGTTGGGGCCAAGGATCAATGAAAGATGATAGGTAATAAAGGTAAAAATTCGAGATAGAGAAAAACTTACTCTAGGATTAGTGCTCGCTAGAAATAAATAGCAATTGAAAATTCGAAATAAACAACCAGCAATGGAAAAGAAGCAACTTTTTGTGTAAGTGAATGATAAGCAATATACATCAGGAAGTTATTTTAAGGCTAATTAACATAGCAAAGACTAAGAATAATGGTTGCCAATGAGCTCTAGCTCAAATGGTACTTTCTCCTTTCATAATAATGGGATGGAGGTGAGGTCATGGATTCAAGTGCATGTGTAACTTTCCAATTGAAAAGGAGTATGAATAAAGGCTCACCTCAGCCTATGTGGATCTGTGTACAATTGTATTCCCGACAAAGATGGAACATAATATTGTTTAACCGAGTCACCGCCATTCAATAACAACGGTACTCCCACTCCATACACACTCCATTCTCTAAAAGATTCCCATAGATCACCAAGACTAAAAAATGAGTGTATGTCAGCTTCACGATTTCTCCGCCCCCTCATTCTTGCCTGTGGACTCAAAAAGCCACCAGTTAAAACTTAAAAAGCACACAATGATGCTAGTAGCAATGAAAGCACAGGAAATTTTGTTGTTCAAACTTCAAAATAAAAATTTGCATTTCAGATTCTCCTGAATTTATGGCCTAAGAAAAAAAAACCCCAACTAAAATAGACAACTTATAGGCCTTTTGGAAGCATTATTCAGAAACACAAAGAACAGAAGACATTGACTGCAATCAGTTTCCTCTTCCTTCCATTTGTTTCCTTAGCATCCTACCATAGCATCTAATTAAACAAACGAAACCAAAAACACAAACTTGATCTCCAGAATTCTTCATTAAATTGCTTAATATAGACAACAAATGAAAGAAATGCATGTGGTAGATAGTATGATGCTGGATAGAATAAAATGACGGAGAAGAATATAAATGACCGAACTTGATTAGTCTAGTAAAGATCCATACCTAACCCCAAAGTTTAGGGACTAATACAATATATTGAAATTCAATCAGTTTAACTTTTCATCATTTCAAGACCCTCCCCCCCCCCCCCCCCCCCACAAAAACCCCCTCCAAAAAAAATATCCCTTCTCAAAGCAATTATTACAACACCAAATTAAAGTAAATAAACAATAGAATTCCACTCAACTCGGTCATATTTGACCCTTTTAAATCCCAATTGAGGTTGATGAGCAATTTGAACCTGAAGATTTGAAAGCCATGAGAACTTCAAAAAATTGTATCATTTCAACTTCAAACAACCCATGCATGCAGCAACTTTTTGATCAGGTTGAAAAGTTCTTGCTGAACCAAAAGGCTTACCATCTCAGCAGATGCACGTATCACATAGCTGACCCCAGAGTTTATAGACTAATAATGCAATAAATTGAAATTGAATTCATTTAACTTTTCATCATTTCAATTTTCAACCCTCCTCCCCCCAATAAAAAACAACAAAGTAAAGTAAATAAATGATAGAATCCCACTCAACTCATTAGGCATTTTGGGAGATTAAAAGAGCGTTTTTAAAACCCAAAATTCTGTTTTACAACCACGACTCCTCATAGCTTTATTTTACAAATGCTCATTTTAAACTCAAAACACAGTTTTCCAACCGCTTATACAAAGGCACCCGACACATTTCACTCTTTTAGACCCCGAATGAGGTTAATTCTTCATCAATTAATAACCAAAACAAAATGAAATATTAGATTCAAAACATCAGCATCCATCACTTGACTCATTATTTTTTACCACAACAAACCAATCATATAATGTCACAAAAATGTAGTAACTAGACAAGTTCAGATTCTGAATATTTCACTATCTTAGTCCACACCCAACCGAGCACTACAACTAACAATTTTCCCTAGTCCAACTAAAAGCATTTTTTTTTTTTTTAACTAAACAGTGAAACACACACACACAATACAAGCGTAGACATTTTTCTCAACTATTCTTGAGAACCAAACAGAAGTTTTTAGAGTAGTACCTCGGAGAAGGACTGAGCTGGAACAAAGGGAGTGACCGATTCTACAAGGCGATCCAAGTTGGTGGAATCAGCGTTTGAAGAAGAGGCAGAGCAGACCGAGTTTGGCCTAGACAATGTCGACTCGTCCGAGTCGACTCGGGTCTCGGGCTTCACCTCCTTCTGGCTGTGGAGCTGCCTTTTCTGCTGCTGCTGCAAAAGCAGCTGCTGGTGTCTACGAACCGCCGGCGGGTTGTAGAACCGGTCCGAGCCGTGGGTCCGAGTCAGAGCGAAGCCGCCAGAGTTGGACATTACTGTAAATTAATCGAACTTTGAGGTCAAAAAATAAAATAAAAGTGATCAGAATAGAGCGAACGAATAAAAGAGAGGTAGTATAGTAATAGAAGTGGTACTAGTACTAGGTGGTTTGGTTTGGGAATTCAAAAGTGCTGAATTGAGTGGGACAGGTACGGTATTTTTGAGGTTTTTGAGGGGTTTTTGGGGATAGTCTTTTGGATTGGTCAGAGAGAAAATGCCATTAGAACCAGTTATGATTTTGTGTCTATATTTATTTTTTTTTAATGGATTTGGGAATTGAGAGGTAAAGCAAAAGAGTAAAAAGAGGGATTTGATCGAATTCAAAAGAAAGGGAAAGGATAAAAAATGAAAAGGTGTGGAACAAAGTGTTGTTACTAGGAAATTTGCTGTAGCCATTACCATTAGGCTTTGAAGTTGGAACATTTTTTTTTTCATATTAACCTAAAATGTCCAAATTGGCCCTCATTAGCTTGGTCTTCAATTCTTGGGACAAGACTTTCTTCTTCTTTAACCTATGTTTGGTCGGGTGAAAGAAAGATGATGGAATATGGGAGAATGAAAAAGGAAAAGAAAATGTGATTTTTTGGTTGGGGTGAAAAGGGAGAGAAAATAGAATTGAATAAAATTTCTCTTTAAACTAATTTGGAGAGAAATCTTTCAAACTCTTCATATATCTTTATATATATATATATAATATATATATATATATATATTGAGCGTGAATTTTGAAAATCCAACCGTTCGATTGCATGTTCTTATTATATATTTCATGCTTGCATAATTTCAAGAAGATTAAAAATCAATTACTGTGACATCAAACAAATGTTAAAATTTCAAATTTTTGTTATCTAAAATTGTATATAAAAAATAAGTTTATTGATCGAATAGTAAATAACATCCGATTTGAACAAAATTTAATATGCATGTTAAGAACATAAAGAATATGAAATTCAACAGTTAGATTTTCAAAATGAAATGTATGAGAAGTTTAAAAAGTTTCTCTCCAAACTTTATTCAATAAAATTGGGTGGATGGAGCTTTTCACTTGGGCCTACAATTTTGTTCTCTCTAAATTTGGGAAAAACAATGAGAGAAAATGTAATGAGAATAAAATGAGTATATAGTTACCTCTATTTATCTTTCTTTTTACTTTTAATAATAAATGTATAATAGTAAGTACATTTTGTCCTGTTACTTTTACCTTTTTACTTTTAATAATAAAGGTATAATGGTAATTATCTGTTGTCATTTTCTCTTTCCTTTCTCCCAACATTTGCTATTCTCAACCAAAGGAGTTTACATTTTTTGTTTTAAACCAAGCTTATTGTACCTTTTTTTTTTTTTCCTGGAGAACAAGCTTATTGTACCTTTTTCACTATATTCCCAATAGTTTTTCATTGTTTGATTGATTTTCTTGCAAATTTGGTATTCTTTTCATACCAAACCAGAAAAACCCCAATTCAGTACAATTATGATAACTATGCTCTACACCTCTAACTTCCCCACCCCCCCCCCCCCCCTCCAAAAAAAAAGTACTTTCAAAACTTCTCTAGTACTGTTGCAAACGACTGACACAAGACCCAAACATATATTTAAACTTTAGCCGATTTTTCTTTGTGCCCATTAAATTATTGACTTTGTTTCATGTAGCATGAAAGGGAAAAAGAATGGTAGTTGAAATTTTCATGAAAGATGGTATCTGACTGTCTTCAAATGAAAAAAAAAAAACATGGAGATGTGGAAAATAAGCAAATGTTGCTGTTAGAAAATTATAATTTGCTGTTGTTTTAACTTTTAATAATAGGGGAAACCAAACTCTATAACTATCATGGGAGTCAGTGGGTCGAATTTTCTAGTTTACTTTCTTTCCTTTTTTGAGATATAGTTTCAATAAAACGAAAAAAATGGTAAAAGGGGACTATCATAATGACTTCTTTATCTACGCATTACCTAGTAGTATTTTACTCGTTGTTCGAACCTGTAAGACTATTCAATATTTTTCATCCAAGTTTCCAATTTGACATGAATTAGCTAGCCTGGTGAAATGTGCCCAAAATTGTGTCAATGGACATAAAATATTTAAACCCCTTTTTTTAAAAGACTTTATAGATATTAAGTTGTAATCTGTGTGATTGCTAATTTAATTAGTAGATTCATTTTATAGTCGAATGAGACCAAAGTATATAAAATTGGAATTAAATCTTTGGGACCCACTCTATGATGATTTTTCTTTATAATTATATTACATTTTCAACTGATTTTAGTGTAAATGAAATTTGAACTCTAAACTCTTATTCACAATATGACACCTTATATTATGAAATATCACTTTAACATGGGCTAATTATTGACCTTTTGTATTATACAACTAATATATGACACTTAAACTGTTTTAAGAACATTCTAAAAAAAAAAAAAACTATTTAAAATTTTTTTTTTTAAAAGATAATAATAATAATAACTTATTGTTACATAAATTGGTGGCTATGGATCCATATGTTACATGTTTCGCATAAAAGCTTGACTTAAATTTAACATACAAATGCATAACAAGACATAAACCCCTTCTGTTTGAGCATTAATATTGATAGTGCTAAAAAGTTAAATTGCTATTTTTAGTACCTCAAACTTAAAAATTGGGGCTGCATTGGTGGAGCTATATCTAAAATTTTTAGCACTTGAGCTACAGTGCACGGCTATCTTTGGCTGTGCCTTGTAACTTAAAGCTATACCAAATTATTATTATTTTATTTCTCTTTTCAATTAAATAGTATTTACTCTTATCTTCTTCTTGTAGCACTGTAGCCTGAACACATATTCATTCATTTTTCCTCTTCAGCTCTTCTCCCTTTCTTTCTTTTTCTTTTTCTTTTTTTTCCTCGGGGGTGTTAATTCGAGTTAACGTGTCGAGTTTGTGTCGTGTCAAGGTAGAGGTATTCAACTAAATGGCTTAACCTAACCCGACCCATTTAATAATCGTGTCATAATCTTTCAACCCTAACTCAACTTGTTAATAAGGCGGGTTGACCTAACCCAACCCATTTGACATGCTTGATAAACGAATCGTGTTGAGTTGACACGAATGTAACATAACTCATTTCAACCTGCATAATATTAAATATAATATCCATCTATAAATAATTTTTTTTACATCTCAAAAGCAGTGCATACACTTCAAGTCTTCAACCCACATTCAAAATAATATAGTTCAATTAAAATATAACATTCATCTAGAAATAAGTTCTTTACACTCCAAAATAAGTGCATACACTTCAACCTAAATTCAAAATAAAATAGTTTAACAAAAATAAAATCATATAGCTCAACAAAAATATAATATCCTTGGAATTGCCAAATGATAATTATCAATATTGAAAGAATTGGAGCAAACAGTAGACTAAAGTTTATAGAGCAAAAACATTATGTAGAAAAAATTACTGTAGAATTTTGAAACACAAAGAAAACGGTTTTCTTTAATTCTAAAACTCACTAAACACATGAGAGAGAGAGAGAGAGAGAGAGAGAGAGAGAGAGCAATAACCAGTTTGAGACTTTGAGTTTGAGAATTGGGCATGAGACTATAAGATAATAGAGTGAGTAGTACGGATGAAAAAAAAAAATTAGATATTTATAGGATGGTTTAGAGATTTAGGGTTTGAAGTGCTTAGAGATCTAGGGTTTGTAAAGTTTCAATTTCCAATTATATCCCTTGTAAGTTTTTGTAATTAATCACTTTTCTTTTTAAATTAAAAATATATGTTGGATATAAAAGGTATTTGACAAATCTAAAATAAAATGAATATTTATTTGTTATACGAGTTAAACAAGTTGTGTTAAGTGGGTAATTTCAGGTTGACACAAAGAAATTGGTGTGTCAAATGTGTCTATTGTGGGTTACGCGGGTTGACCTACTTATGACACGTTTCTTATCGTGTTATTTTTAGGTCAACCCGTTTATGACCCAAACCCATTAAGGCCCAACCTTAACCCGCAAAAACCCACATCGGGTTCGTGTCTTGTTCACGGGTTGGGTTGAACATTGACAATCCTCTCCATAGAGAGATCGACAGTGTTGACGATTTCGGTGAGGATCTCGGTGCCAAAACGATGAGACTAAGCTCGACAACAGTTGGGTTCATGGTTGGGTTCGGTGTCGAAACGATTCATTGGGTGGTTTCTATGAGGATCTTAAAGCCAAAACAGTTGGCACTCCTCTTCCCTCATCTCCACTCCACCACTGGGTTCGTGGGTAGGTTGCTGGGGTTGTAGTGTGTGGTTGCTGTGTGGGTCTCTTTGGATAGCATATTGGGTTTTGAGATTTTTGATTTTGTGTATTATGTGCTCTTGGCTTGGGTATCTTGAGGGTGAGATTTCTGGTGTTTTTTTTCTTTTTCTTTTTTCTTTTTTTCTTTTTTTTCCCCTTGTTGGTTGCTAGTTTTTTGGTTGAACTACTATGATGGTGGTTGTGGTTTAGTTATGCCGTGATGTTGTTTGTCCTCTAGTTGTGTCATGATGGTGATTGTGGGTTGAAGAGAGGGAGAACAAAAAAAAAAAAAAAGTGAGAGACAGAGAATTAGGTTGCCCTGGGTTTTATTTGTGTGGTTGTGGGTTGATTTTCTTGGGTAGTTGTGGCCTGATTTTGGTGGTTGTGGTGGAGAGGAGTTGGCTGTGGGTAGTGGTAGTGGTGGTGTTGGGTTGTGTGAAGTGGTGGTTGATCGGTGGTGGTGGTGGTTGTGATTGCTGTTTATTAGAGTGAATATATTATTTTATTAAAGTAAATTTATTATTTTATTGTGTTGAAAGCTAAAATAAAACCACTGATGTTAGGTGTTTTGTAAAGTGGGAAGGTAAAATAGATAAAGTAGGTTTTGGTGGAGCCAAATAGTTAAAATTATGGCTCCACCAATGTAGATGCTCTTATAGCTCATGGGGTAGGCTTGTAACTCAAGGGTTTGTTTGATTTGGTGGAAAACAACAAGGATAGAAAATTATGGAGTAGGAGGATTATGAGAGTTTTCTTTCGTTTGGTTCAATGGATGAGAAAGGATAGGCTTAGGTGTTTTCCACCTAGGCCCAACAAAACTTACCCTCTCAAATTTGAAGGAAAATGGAAATGATAAATTGTCTTATAGATTTAAAAATACATTATTATCCATATTAGTTATTACCCAGTTATTTAAAACTACAATAAGGCATATTAGTAAGTTAATTTATATTCTTCCCCTTTTCCATTCCTTCAACTAAACACACGTGGTGGAAGGTAACACAAAATTTCTATCCTCCCAACATTTTTCACCCCTTCACTCTACCATCCTTTCAACAAAATAGAATGACTAGTAATGGCATGTGGGTTTGAGTGATAGCCGAGAGGTACTGGAAATGACATACTAAGTATACCTAGCCAAAAAGAAATGGCATTCTAAGTACTGAATGCAAGTGATTATATTGACAAACTTTTATTTGAAATATTGACCCATAAAATACTCCAATTAAATTGAAGTAATATTTTGTGGCATAAGTTGGTGTGTAGCAAGCAATTGCACCAATGCTTGTACAACCTTTACCCTGCTATCAACTCTCTTAAGCGAGAAAAAAATCTAGTATTTCAAATGAATGCATCATCACACTCACAACACTGAGGTGTGAGAGAAAAACAACTAAAAATTTTAATGCATAATATTATGCAAGTGTTAACTTAAGTATTGGAGGAACCTTGGTCAACACCACTATAGTGTTCCTTCGACTGAAAAGTGTTTGACTATTTCAAATCTTTCAAAGCTCATTTGAATACTGTAAAAAAATAACAAATAAATAAAAATAAAAACTCTTTTGATGAGTGGTCCACTCAAATTTTTGGTTTCATCACACATCATATTTGAAATATGGTTTATCACTATCAATTGTCATTTTTTTTCCGCATAAATGCACTTTTGGTCCCTACATTTCTATTTTACCGCTTTTAATCCCTAAAATGAAAAATGCATTCCATTTTGATCCTTACCGTCACCCACTTAATGGAAATATCCTAAATGGCAAACGAAGTGCTCTATTGGCACAATAAATGCTGACGTGTCCATTAAAATAATATTGAAAAATGCCACATCAGAATCCAACTTAAAAAAAATTAATTTATCAATTTTAAAAATTAAAAAAAAAACATAATTAAAAATTAAAAAATGGTGGAATTTAGATCTGTGTGTGTGCGCTTTTGTTTGTACTTGTTTCTTTTTCTTTTTCTTCCCCAAATCTCTTTTTGTCCTCCCATTCTTTCTTTTTCTTCTTTCTTTCTTTCCTTCTTCTTTCTTTTCCTTCTTTCTTCTTCTTCCTTCTTCTTTCTCTTCCCAAATCATTATTTCTCCGCCTCTTTGTATTTTTCTTCTTCTTTCTTTTTTGCTATTCTCTCTTTCTCTCTTGGTAGAACCCCATGATTTTTTTCTTTCGTTCTTCCAAATTGTCGGTGTGACATGGGTCCTCGGCTAGCAATAAATCTATGTGGGATCGATGGTGTTTGCAAGTGGTGGGTTAGTTTTTGGCTGTGTGTAGTGTGTGGTGTGGGTTTCTAGGTTGATCTGAAACCCATTTGGGATTGAATGTGAATCCTCTCCCTCCTCACTTTCTCATCTCACTCTCTCTCTATTTGGGTTGAGTTTGTTGTATTTGTTTTGGATTTTTGATAAATTTGAAAAGGGATATTATGGGCTTGTGAAAGGAAATTTTTTGGGTTTGTGATAGAGAGTTTGTTGGGTTTGTGTATAAGGGGATTTGTTGGGTTTGTGAAAGATGTTTATATCTTAGGATTGACATAAAAAATTTGGTTGGTTGTCAGATCTGGAATTTTTTTTTTTTTTTTTTGTGAAACTGAAAAATTTGTTTGGTTGCCAAGAAAATAGACAATAAAATATTATTTTCTTTTAACTGTCAATGAGTTTTGATGTGTTTGGTTATAAAGAAAGTACAAGAAAGACAAGGAAAAAAGAAAATAAAATAAGGATTAATTTACCAAGAATATGAAAAACATGAACATGATCAGTTATGTTATGGGAAGAACACAAAGAAGATGAACATGTTCTTCCAAAAAATAATGAAAGGAGTAAAAAAATTTTAATTTAATCTATTTATTTTACTATTAAAAAATTTTGAAATTCAGAAGTTTATTTTAATTGTTTTATCTGACATGGCCTTTTTTAAATTGAATTGCTAATGTGGCATTTTTAAAAGTAAAATAATTTTTTTTAATATTATTTTAATGAACACGTCATCATTTATTGTGCCAACAGTATACTTCGTTTACCACATATGATATTTCCGTTAAGTGAATGATGATAAGGACCAAAATGGAACATGTTTTTCATTTTAAGGACTAAAAATAGTAAAATATAAATGTAGGGACTAAAATAGAAATGACCTCAAAATGTAATGACCAAAAGTGCATTTGTGCCCAGACCCAAAATGCCTGATGGACTTTGAGGTTAGGCTCCCAATTTACTTGTTTGAGGTGGGTAAAGAGTTTTTTACAATGGTAAAACCTCTTGAGGCCAACTTAACAGCCCAAAAATGAAGGAATCTAAGGTCTGGTCCGAATTTTCCTTCCCATTGTTTGCTTCCCAAGGAGGCTCAAGCTTAGAACTAAGCTTCTCCATTTTAGTTGTTTCTCACTCTTTTTCTCTCCGATAGCTCTTTCCTCCCAATTTTTTCAACCCCCTTTCTCACACCTTTGGCCAATATTTATAGACTTCCCTTAGTGGGGTTGTCATGATGATGGAGTTGCTTTTTATGTTGGTGGGCCCATCCGGGATATATTCTTGACCAAATGGGACCTATCTCTCATGACAGATGTGAATCTCTTGAAACTTGCACTCGTTGCCAAATAGTGCTCAATAGACAATTTCCCCCAAGGCACTCTCGTTACTGTCCCATGTAGGCTCTAACCTGGTACTGGACCCTAACCAGGCATTGGTCCCCTGAATTGATATGGGTCATGACCTTATATTGGGCCCTATACTCTTAAGCATGCGGTGGCCGATGGTTTGGGCTTATTCTTGACGCCTGTACACCTTTGGATTGACTATTATGCATTGAAAATCTACAGTGAAATTGAGTTTGCTAAATGCCTATAGAGATTTTTATGTTCAAAATAAAAGAGAAAGTAGAAGAAACAGTGAAAGAAAATAGAGTGCGTCTGTTTAAATTTAAAAAAAGGATAAGTGATGAGGAGGAAAATAGAGTATTTAAAAAAGGATAAGAGACAAGGAGAAAGTAGAGTATTTAAAAGAGGATAAGAGACAAGGAGGAAAATAGAATGCATCTAATTTGTAAACTAATGAAAATGTGAGTTTTGGGAGGTTTTAAATTGTGAGGTTTTATTTTATAAATTTGTCCCCCTTAATTGAAAATGTGTAAGTGAGCATTGAGTAGAGAGTGCATATTTTGGGATATCCAAAACTTAAAGTCCACAATTTAGATGGCTTGAAAGCCAATTTAGAACTCCCTTAAATGGTAGTATAGAATAGATATAGATATAAATATTGATAAATCAAAGCATTATACGTAAAATTTAAAAAGTGACATTAATCCAATAAAGATTATTTTATTTTTATAAGAACTTCAATAATTAAAAATTACCCACTTAACAAATGGTGGAAATCAATATATTAATGGCTAAAATGCAAAACTGACCCTCTAATTTTCACATTTTGTCATTTCAGTCCTTTAAATTTTAGTTTTGTCATTTTAGTCCTCTAAGTTTCAAATTTTGTCAATTCAGTTTTCCGTTAAGACTCTGTTAACTGCTACCGTCTACTAGCCAAAACGACACAGTTTTGGACCTTTTTTTTTTTTTATAATTTCTTAATTAAAAAAAAAAAAAGCTGAAAACGTTAATTACAAAAAAAAAAAATATATATATATATATATATATGAAACTTAGGGGAACAATATCATCCCCTGCCAATTGAAAAGAATCTTAAATTTCCCAAACATTATACTTTGAGAAGTGAGAATGCAAAACAAACACACAAAATATAAAAAAAAAATTAATCAAAACCCATTTCAAATTTGCCTAGAAGAACCATAAAAATGTTATCTGTAATAATACCTTGATTGTGATCTCTGGCTTCATGGGCTTACTAGCACCCAACAAAATCAAAGAAAAGATAGTGTACAGAATGAGAAACCCAAGCACAAAAGCAAGAACAAGCAACGATGAAGAAGACCCTTTACACGCTCTTCATCTTCAAGAAGTCCTTCTTCAATCAAATCAAACTAGTCCTTCCATGTCTTCTAACATCTTCTCCCTCTCCTTATCTCTCACTCTCACTCTTTCTCGGTTTCTCCCTTAGTCCCTTAATTTTTTTCTCAGAGAAATCAGTTTCATGATTTGAGGCTAGGTATCGTATTAGTGGGTAGGGGTGGGTTTTTTTTTTTTTTTTTTTTTAATTAATGTTTTTAGTTTTTTAATTAAGAAATTAAAAAAAAAAAAAAAAAGAGTCCAAAATGGTGTGTTTTGGTTAGTAGGCGACAGCAGTTAACGGAGTCCTAATGGAGGACTGAATTGATAAAATTTGAAACTTAGAGGACTAAAACGACAAAACTAAAAATTAGAGAACTGAAATGACAAAAGGTGAAAGTTAGAGGGTTAGTTTTGCATTTTATCCTATATTAATTGTTAGTATATATGAGTATCAGCATTGGAAGTGCTTTTGTGCCTGGTAGAAATATAACAGATAATACTACAATGGCTTTTGAAATGATCCATCGTATGAGAAACAAGAGAAAAGGAAAAAATGGCCATATGGCGGTGAAACTTGATATCAGCAAAGCCTATGATAGGATGGAGTGGGAGTTCCTCCAAAGGATCATGCTAAAAATTGGCCTACCAGAGCAATGGGTCAACCTAGCCATGGAAACGGTGCGGACCGCTTCTTATTCAACTCTAATCAATGGAGAAGCTAAGGGATTCATCACACCATCCCGAGGTATTAAGCAAGGAGACCTTCTGTCTCCATACTTGTTCCTTCTGTGTGTTGAGGGGCTCTCCTCTCTCATTCAAAAAGCCATGGAGAACTGACAACTAAGGGGAGTACTGTCTTGTAATGGAGGGGTCAAGCTATCACATCTTCTATTTGCAGACGATAGTTTACTCTTTTGTGAAGCAACAATGGTTGAATGCCGAAAATTGATTGACATATTGGAGTTGTATGAGAGAGCATCAGGTCAAGCCATCAATAAACAAAAAACCACACTCTTCTTTAGCCCAAACACAAGCAAACAGGTGAAGTTAGACATCAAAAACAGGCTAGGAGTACAGATCATGACCAATTGGGAGAGGTATCTCAGATTACCAATGGTGGGGGGCAAATCCAAGGTGAGCACTTTTAGAGAGTTACATGAGCGGGTAACAAAAAGAGTGATGGGATGGAAAGAAAGAAAAAACTCAAAGGCTAGAAGAGAGGTATTAATTAAGACGGTGGCACAAGCAATCCCAACTTACTCCATGAGCATGTTCAAAATTCCGGTTAGAATTTGTGATGACATAAACTCGGCACTAGCAAAATACTAGTGGGGCCAAACACGAGATGAGAGGAAAATCCATTGGATCAAATGGAGTAAATTATGCAACCTGAAGGATAGGGGGGGAATGAGTTTTAGAGATATTTATGCCTTTAACCTTGCCATGTTAGCAAAACAAGCATGGCAGCTGATCCAAGGAACACCCTCTTTGTTTTTCAGAGTATACAAAGCACACTATTTTCCTAATTGCTCTTTCATGGAGGCCGAGTTAGGTAATAACCCCTTATTCGTGTGGAGAAGCTTGTTTGAAACTAGAAACCTGATTTGGGCAGCCATGGTGTGGGAAGTGGGGGATGGGAGGAGTATCAAAATTGATGATCACAGGTGGCTCCCACACCCCCCACAATTCAGACCTGATGCGGACAAAAATTTGAGGTTGTGTGACCTATTCAACCCAGACACAAGGCAGTGGCATGGGCAATTGCTATCCCATACGTTCCTGCCTACCATAGTGGCTGCTATTACACACATAAATCTGGGTACAACAACTAGCCGAGACAAACTAATATGGAAGGAAAACAGGAAATGCATCTTTTCTGTTAAATCGGCCTATCGGGTAGCGCTTCGCATGAGGCAGGCTGAACAGGTGGAGCACTCCTTGGCTAGACAGGATAAAAAGTTGTGGAATCGTATATGGCAGCTACAGGTACCCCCCAAGGTTAGAGTGTTTGTATGTCGGGCGTGCTCCAATATACTCCTAGCCTGCATGAAGCTTTGCCAAAGGAAGATCCCTGTCGATCCAGCATGTGCAGTTTGTCATCACCATGATGAGACAGTGGCCCACGCTCTTTGGGGATGCCCCCTGGCAAGGAATGTTTGGGCAATGGTGCCAGGAAAGTTGCAGAAACGCAGCTCAGCAGTTGAAGAGTTCTATAGTTTGGCGAGAGAACTGATGAAGGTATTAACGACAGAAGAAATGGAAGTGTGGGCTATAGTCTCTTGGGCTATCTGGAATGCAAGAAACAGGTACCTATTTGACAAAAAACAAGCTCAACCCAACGACATTCTACGAGGGGCTATGACATTGCTACATGAACACCAAAGGCTTAGCTAACGGCTCATACACTAGTGGTCTCTTCTTGTTTTAACTTTCTCCAATGGGTTGTTAGAGTGGGTAATGGCCTCCACATGCAAACCCATGCCCGGCCAATATTTAAACTTGTTGTATTACGTGGGCCTGGGGATAGCCTTGTATTTCAATACTCTTTTATTAATAATATTTCTATCGTTATTGTCAAAAAAATAAAAAAGGCATTGGTAGTGCTACACAAAAAGTTAATTTATTTATTTTACGACCTCATTTTATAAAATAGCTAACATCAATGATTTTATTTTAACGTTTAATGCAATAAAATAATATAAACAATATAATAAAATAATATATATATTAAAATAAATAATAACCGTCACTGCCAACAAAATAAAATAGTACATCTTTTAATAAAATATTAATTTTTAATAAATTTAGCATGTTAGCAAAACGTGCCACCAAACCAATAATAATATATTAATTCGTAAATTAAAAAAAAAGAAGGTTTACTTAACCGGGATAGATACCCACCAGTACCAAATTTTTGAAGGGTTTTCCGTAAATAGACGAATATCACAGTGTCAACGTTATAAAAAGGGGTCCCATTTGTGGCGAATCGTCTGGCTGAGAAATCAAGGTGGGCTTGCTTGTGGACTTGGGAGTTTGGAGGATAGAGAAAAGGGAACGGAAATGGTGAAATTCTTTATAGCCACAACAAGCTAAGCCCAACCCTCACCTTCCCCTCCCTAGTCCCTCCCTCTCCCCCACAAATCCCACCAAACTTTGCTATTAGGCGAAATCGCAATCGAAATCTAAATCTAAAGACTAAATCACATGGCCCATTCAATTCCGTAATAAATAAATAAATAAGTTATAAGAAGAGGAGGAGGAGGAGGAGCGAGCCCTAGTCCTAACTCGGGGGGTGGGGGGGACCGGTTCGACTCGGCCGAAACGACTCACTCTCTTGCTCTCTCCGTTTTGCCATGCGACTTTGGTTTGCTGCTGCGACCGCCCTCTTCACAGAGGACTCCATATCTGTCTCCTCCTCCGCTCAAGCTCAAGCTCAAGCTCAAGCTCAAGCTCCAGCTCAAAGTCAAAGACAAAGTCAAATCTCATCCCTCGATTCTCGCCCAAGAAGATTCCGCCATGTCTGCGGATTCTCGCCTCCCTAGTCCCAGAGGCCTCCTCTGCAATGCTGGCGCCGGCGCCGCTGCCGGTACGTTGTTTTGTTTGCTTCCCGAGAAAATTTATACAGAGTTTGACTTTGTCAACCGTGTTCAAAGCTTTGATTCATTTCATTTTGTGGTACAGGGACCATTGCAGCTACATTTGTGTGTCCTTTAGATGTTATAAAGACTAGGCTTCAGGTTCATGGGCGGCCACAGCTCGGGAATGGAACTGTTAAAGGTTTTTCTTCTTTAACTTTTGCCCTTTTCAGGATTCACTTTGTTGTCTATATCCATTTTTTTAGTGAGTTTAATAGTCACAAAGTGGCTTTTTTTTTTTTTTTTTTTGGTTTTGTTTGGGTATATGAATATCAGAATACGATTTGAGTATCAATGGGGGGTTTTTGTTAGTGAGTTTAATAGTTACAAGGTGCTTTTTTTGTTTGGGTATATGAATATGAGAATATGATTTGAGTATCAAATGGGGTTTTTGTTTAGCGAGTTTAATAGTTAGAAGGTGCTTTTTTTTTGTTTGGGTATATGAATATCAGAATATGGTTGAGTATCAATGGTGTTTTATTGTTTTGGTTGGATCAGGTAGTCTTATAGTAGGTAGTTTGGAACATATATTTAAAAAGGAGGGGTTGCGAGGCATGTATCGCGGGCTCTCCCCGACTGTGATTGCATTACTTCCCAACTGGGCGGTGAGTCCTCTTCCTTATAGTTCTAGCTTCTTGCCTCTGCTTGTTATCAGTTTCTTGTCTAGAGAATTCCCTCTAAAAATGAAAATTTCTAATTAGTTTTGTCAAGAATCTTTCTTTGTGTAATTGGGACTAAGGCTTTGTTGGGGTGCTAAATTGAGCAATTTGAGGAAATGATATATCTATAAATTGTGACGTTTTGTGATCCAATTCATTTTTCTACACGATGCATTGAAAAAGGGAACCATAGTAGCCTATAGTCTACACACATGTTCTTCACTTATTACAAGATGGGAAAATTGGTGTACCATCTATACAGAAGGTTCATTTACTGACCAGTTCAGAATTCTCATAACTTGGTTAAAGTTGTGTTTTTTCCCATTTTACCTGCCTCATTATAGTAGTCATTTCATTACAACTAAGCAATGGATTTAAATTGAGCAAAGGTTAGCAAACGATTTAATTACTGTATAAGAAAGCAGTTATCCATACATTTGTAGCTTGTTTTAGGTTTTGATTTGATGATATCTTTTATGGGTCCTAGATTATTCTATATGATGCTCATATTTGCTGCCTGCCTTCTCTAGAGAGTGGGGAGTTTTTTTAGTTCATTTATGTTATATGTATTTTGCGTGACCTGTGTTGTACCTTTTGCAGGTTTATTTTACAATATATGAGCAGCTAAAAAGCATTCTTTGTTCTGATGGTTAGTTCATTATATTCCCTGATCAAATTAAGGATATTCATGCTCAAATTTTTTCCTAGGAACATTTGTACTTCCTTTTCATTTTTATAACTTGAACTTATTACTATGCTGTATCTTCATATTAAATGTGTGGTGATGTTTTTGGCTGTGCTCCATTTGTAGATGAGAATCATCATCTTTCAATTGGTGCTAATGTGTTAGCTGCTTCTGGTGCTGGAGCTGCAACAACCATTGCTACAAATCCTCTTTGGGTTGTAAAGACAAGACTTCAAGTGTGTATCTCATTACCACATGCCTCTTTTTGAAATTTAGCTTGATTAGTGTTATCACATTTGATGAAAAAAATACCTAGTTAGCAAGCTATGCAGCAGTATAAGACTATAAGTTATATTGAAGGTTCATATAATTGCCTATAATTTTGCAAATCTTGTTGTTTACTGTGTGGAAGAGAAGCTTTCCTCTGTACCTCTCTAATTGTTTGTGCTGTGAGCAGTTGCAATTTTAGCATCATCTTTCAATTTAACCATGCTATTCCACAGTTTTTTGTAGTGACTAGAATAGAAGGGATAATGACATGATTTTGTGATGTATTTTATCCTTTGTTTGTTTGATAAATAATCGCATTAACATATTCTTTAGCATGTTGTATGAGTTGGTTAGGAGTATTTCAAAAATCCACATGAATACAATTTGTGCAAGATAACCAACCCCTATGATCCATGATAGAAAATGAATAGGAAAAGTTAATGAAGGTGAGAAACCTAGGTTTAGATGGTTTTTGGCTGTATGGAAGGACTTAGACTGTATCACAGAGTAGTAGTTAATCGATGTTGAAGACACTGTAGTTATGAGCAGAGGAACATCATAGTTATACAACAACAACAACAACAGCAACAACAACAACTAAGCCTTAGACCCAAATTTTTGGGATATACTATTGATCCTCAACTGATTAGTCAAAATTCAGTACCATAAAGCGTGGCTAGTATTATCAAATTTTCCTTTTAACTCAACAGGTATTCTATAATCATCACACAATAATCCTGATGCATTTCTCTGCTTCATCCACCCTCCTCTTGACCATTAGGTCTTACTGCCCCTTCATCTCTGTCTCAACTTTTGCTAAACTTAAGTTACATTTCATGTACTTTATTTTAGTCCTATTTAATCGACACTTTAGATTCTAAAGCATGTAGCCAAATTTCTAAATTGGCATTAACTCTGCCTCTAGTTTTATCTGCTAAAACAATATCATCTACAAAACCACGGGGCCTCCTCTTGAATCAATTTAGTGAGCTCATTCATCATTAGTGCAAAGAGATATGGACTTGATGCTAATCCTTATGCAAACCTATGGTGATAGGAAACCCACTTGTGATGCCTGTCATGAATGGTTTTGTGTTGAAGTTATAATTTTGTACCAAGTGGAACAGATTGTTGTTTGTGTACTTTCACATCCCAATCCTCCATTTCTTTGTCATCATAATCAACATACTTCTGTCATTTCGTACTTGTGGTCCTACATGAGTAAAACGATGTTCAAATTTTTATTTCTCTGGTTCTTTGGTAGAAGTTTTTCTGTGCAGAAAGTGTTGAAGCTTCAAGCATTCACTTTCTCTTATTTTCTTCAGACTCAAGGAATGAGACCAGGTGTAGTTCCATATAGGAGTACATTGTCTGCTTTGAGGAGAATAGCTCATGAGGAGGGCATTCGTGGGTTGTACAGGTTTGTAGCTCCAATTATTATTAAAATACCATATTAGTTGTTGCATTTTTATTGTGAAAAGGATTTTAATGGTGCTTGTGGTGCTATTGTTAACAGTGGTCTTGTGCCTGCTTTGGCTGGTATCAGTCATGTTGCAATACAATTCCCAACATATGAGAAAATAAAAATGTACTTAGCCAATCGAGGTAATTGTCTGCCTGTTTTTATTTCTACTTGATTTTTTGGTTTGATATGTTTTAGTTCCCCTTGAATTTATAAGCATATTTCTTTCTTAATCTCATGTACATTTCAGGTAAAAAAGTTTTTTTTTTTTCTTTTTAATTTGATGTACCAACAAAAAAAAAAAAATTTATAATTTGATATAACTGTATCAGATAATACTACAATGGATAAACTACCTGCACGTGATGTTGCTGTTGCCTCATCGGTCTCGAAAATATTTGCATCCACATTGACATATCCACATGAGGTATGATGTGTGATTTCAATTTTATGTGTCAAAATTTCAATTGCTTGAATAATATACTAGTTACCAAACAAGTTACATAAAAGTTTGGCTTTTACAAGTGATAGGGGTCAGGTCATATGTTTTTATCTTGAAGTTATTTGCCAGATCATGCACCATTTCCCTAGGTATTTCTGGAACAGGATAACAGTGCTGTTTCCAATGTCGACGAAATGATGTCTCACCCCACAATATCTTATCATAATCCTTATCATCGTGATTTTCTTATTTTGCAGTAAATCTATCCTAACTTTTGGAATTAAGTAAAAATTTTATACTGTAATTCCAATTTATCATATTGTCCTCTGAGGCTGAGAAGGCTATTTCCTTATACCAATTCTATCCTCAAACAATTTAGCCTCCTGGGACACAAACAAGGATTGGTTTTATTTATCATGCTTTTAGACTGGCTAGAAACTTATTTAATAATAAAGTCCTATATCATGTCATGCTCAAATAGCCCAATCAAAGTGATTTGGATAGGATACAATAGTCCTTTACCATTTCGTTTTCAATTTAAGGTTTACAACAGTTCCTTTGCTTGATGTAGTGGCACATGTACTGACCAAATAATCATTGCAGCATAGCGACATCATTTATTCTGTCACAAATTTTGCAGGTGGTACGCTCTAGGCTTCAAGAACAAGGCCACCACTCTGAGAAGCGGTATTCTGGTGTAACTGATTGTGTCAAGAAAGTATTCCAGCAAGAAGGCCTCGCTGGGTTTTACCGTGGATGTGCTACCAACCTTCTGAGGACTACCCCAGCTGCTGTAATCACATTCACCAGCTTTGAGATGATTCACCGGTTTCTTGTTAATGTTTTCCCTCCTGATCCACACCCTCACACATTGTAAGGATGGATCATATTGAATTGAGGATGTAGAGAAGAAACTTGCATTCCTACGGGCACTACCCAACAGCCAACATTTAGTCACATTGTTGATGCCAAATTGTTTGTGTATTTTAATTGATTTTGGTTGTTTTGAGCAACATTTAAGGATGTTGCAGTCCTTTTTCCCTTATCGAACTTCTACGACATCATGTCTTCTGAGGGGAAAGAACAGGGTTGTGTTATGACAGTGATAATGATGATAAATTGTTACAATTTAGTTCAGGACAATACATTTTTTCTCTGGGGACTGCTAAATTATCAGAATTTATTTTCCATAAATCTATGCTTTGTACCCATGTCAAGATGATTCTGAGTTGCATGTCATTATTTGGTGGAATTGTAATTTCTTGTTAATAAACATGAATAAATTCAATTAGATGCTGGTGTATGCAAGCAGGCCAGGCTTGTTCTTGTTACTCGAATAAATCAGGTCCAATTGTAATTTGTAATTGTTCCCATGTGTTTGAAGTTCAAATGTGTGATTCTGCTTATTTTTGCTGGACTAGATACTTCCCATAAGTATGCCTGAAGGTGCCTAACTCTCACAACCCTCTAGAATCTCAGTGGTAACTTGCAGCTCGTGGCTCCACAAAAGAACAAATATAAAGGACCTGAGGATTTAACTGTAGAAGAGTTGCCTAAAAGAGTTTTAGTTACATGGCTAGGTGACCACTGACCATGACCAAGATAAGCAGAAAGTTCCAGCATTTTACTGTCATCATTATTTCTTATTTAACAAGTGATGCAGAGGAAATATTAAGAACAAATTTTGTTCCTTGAATTTGATTTGGTTTTTATTTTTTGAGATAGGTAGCTTTTGGGGGGGGGGGGGGGGGGGGGGGAGAAGAATGTGAGGTTTGAAGTACAAACATATATATGGTATCACTATGAATGTCAAAAAAGATATTAAACTCTTAGGCCCTGTTTGATTTGTGTTGGGTATTGTGGGGGTCAGATAGCCAAAAGGTACTATTAAAACTGTATATATTGGGCCTACGGCCCAGTTCTAGGATATTTACTTGTCCGAGGATGGTCAAATAATGTTATTATGAGAATGGTAGAAGAGGAAGAGATAAGGATTGTACGTGATAGTCCAAAAGATGTCTGAGGAGAAAAGTCACATCGGAAATGTGGATTTGAGATTAATAAGAATGTCTTATCGTCCTGAACATCCTTCCAAGTTGCATCACGGTTAGAAGTTAGACATTGGATAGGAGAGGAGTAGAGGAAGGCAACAAATATCTTCAAAAGCTGTTACCTCCGCATTAAATACATCCCAGCTAACTCTTTGGTCGCATTAATGTGGAGGTGATACCTGAACAGTGGTAAAGTAGCCTAAGTAGCCTTACAGCTGCTAGTTGAAGATTCTAGGAGGTGTTGCATGGGACAAGAAGGAGTTTCTGGAATCTAACCTACACGTGTATGGTGGGAATGATACAAAAAATTATAGTATATAGCATGGAAAGGTGGCCTAAAAGAAAAGGATGGAAAAAAAGAAATCTTTGTAATAATCCTTTAAACTCTTGTAACCTTGACTATCAACTTGACATTATAACAGAACTCCTCGGATTGTGCCGAGGACAAATTTTCTTATCTTACTTGTGTTTGATCCTCCTAAATAGACAATGGTTACTATCTTTCTTACTCACTAGAACTACTTCTTTCACCCACGCTTTACAAATTCATTGTTTGGGCTCATTGGGCTAAAATCCAATCCTATATTGGGTCCAATCCAAATCTAGTCCTTACAATTGGCGCCGTCTGTGGGGAGAACTTGGTCTATTTTGAAAGTATTTTGGGTGCAACGTTTAGGATGGAAGAAGCAGGTCTATACCAGGTAGCAACAGGTCCACACCAGGTGGATGCAAATCTATACCAAGTAGAATCAAGGGGGTGTCAACATAGCAATCTGTTTATGAACCTCGAACGGAGAGGAGATCGTGAGGGAAGTGTGCACGCAACGCATACTAGTAAAAGCCAGTCTCGAGGGAGGAGCCGTGTTTCCCATGCAAAGAACAATAGAGACATGCAACATGAGATCGATGAGTTAAAAAGGGAATTGCGCCACGCACGACGAAGACGTTTATCGCCCAACTCTAAGTTGTCCTCTGAGGAGACAGATGGTGCTAGTTATAGACAGAGGTCTAGAACTCCGCCCAACAAGTCATTCTCCTACGACGAGGAGTACCACCATAGACGTAGATATAAGAGCTCGCCTCGTAAAGGCCTGGGGAACGATGCCATGAGCAAGGTGTTGAGTCAAATCTCTAAATCACCCTTCACACGAAACATAGAAGGAGCGAGGCTTCCTTAACGATTCCATCAGCCCACATTCACCATTTATAATGGTCGAACAGATCTGGTAGAACATGTCAGTCACTTCAATTAAAGGATGGCAGTTCATTCCAAGGATGAGGCTTTGATGTGTAAGGTCTTTCCATCTAGTTTAGGCCCCATGGCGATGAAGTAGTTCGATGGTTTAAGGGCGAATTCCATTGACTCCTTTAAGAAGCTCAACCGGGCCTTTGGCGCTCGCTTTATCACTTGTAGTAGGGCTCTTCGGCCTTTGGGTTCCATATTGTCTATGTCCATGCGGGAGGGGGAGACTTTGAAGACATACTCGGACAGATATTGGGAGATGTTTAACAAAATAGACGGAGACTTTGATGATGTGGCCATTAGTACTTTTAAGGTCGGCCTCCCAGCCGAGCATGATTTGAGAAAATCTCTGACTGGTAAGCCTGTTACCAGTGTGCGCCAACTTATGGATCAGATTAACAAGTACAAAAGGGTTGAAGAAGACCAGTTGCAGGGAAAAGGAAAGGCTAAGGTAATTCCTCAGGAGAGGAGGGATTTCAGGTCGAACCGGTACAATAATAACCGACCTCGGAAAGACTTTGTTGGGCAACCAAGATTTGCTAACACCTAGGTGGTTAATGCTATGTTTCGAGAACCAGTACAACAAGTTCTAGAGAAGGTTAAAAACAAGCCGTTCTTCAAATGGCCAAACAAGATGGCAGGAGATCCTATGAGGCATAATCAAAGCCTTTATTGCCAATATCATCAGGACCATGGACATACTATCGAGGATTGTAGAAACTTGTGGGACCATTTAGATCAACTAGTCTGGGAGGGGAAATTAAAGCAACTCTTGCATCATTCTAGTGGCCGGGGGAGCCAAACGGGTTTAGAGTTTCGGGGAGATGCTTCTTTGAGACTCCCTTTAGGCACGATAAATGTCATATTTGTTGCCCCAGGGAGGACCGGATCTTGCCCCTTCAGAGTAATGTCAGTATCTTGTTACCCAGTTAAGGAATCCAATTCAATGTCGAAGAGAGTCAAGATGGGCATCCCACTGGTGTTAGGTTTTTCAGATGAGGACAAACTTGGAACCATAAGCCTCACGATGATGCTTTGGTGGTTACACTTAGAATTGGTGGGTACGATGTGAAAAAGGTGATGATCGACCAAGGCAACGAAGCTAAGATTATGTATCTTGACCTATATAAGGGGCTAAATTTGAAACCTGAGAATTTAACAGCCTACAGTTCTCCTCTGGTGAGTTTTGAAGGTAAAATGGTCATTCCGAAGGGTCAGATCAGACTACCCGTACAAACTGGCTCGGATGTGGTGGAGGTGGACTTCAATGTGGTAGATACTTTCTCTCCATATACGGCCATTATGGGCAGACCCTGGCTTCATACCCTGGGAGCTGTCTCCTCCACTCTTCACCAAAAGGTGAAATATCCCTCTGAAGGCCAGGTTTTGGAAATATTAGGAAGTCAGTCTACGGCTAAGCAATACCTGGTAGCGGCCATCCAACATTGGCCCAAGGCTAAAATCTTGGCCACTGCTGAGAATGGTTTATAGCAATCAGAAACTCCGACATTGCTCTTCAATTAGAAGCTTTATTTGTCATCATTTGAATGTTAACCCTTCCATCACACCCAAGAGAGCCACCTTGACACCCATCTAAAGAGCATGTCGAGGCTGTCAGAAATGAAGTAATAAAGCTCAAACAGGCAGGGGCTATCAAGGAAGTTTTCTATCCTCAGTGGCTAGCTAACATGGTGGTGGTGAAAAAGAAAAATGGGAAATGGCGTATGTGTGTGGACTTCACAGATCTCAATAAGTCTTGTCCAAAAGATCCTTTCCCTATGACTCGGATAGATCAATTAGTGGATGCGATGGTAGGCCATCTCGGATGAGTTTCCTGGATGCCTTTCAAGGATATCACCAGATACCACTAGTACTGGACGATCAGGAAAAGACAGCTTTTGTCACTCCCACTGGAAGCTGTTATTACAAAGTGATGCCCTTTGGTTTGAAAAATGTAGGGTCTACTTATCAGCAGATGATGACTAAAATGTTCAAACCACAGTTGGGCAGGAGCATTGAAGTCTATATTGATGATATGGTGGTAAAGAGCAAGGTGGTGTCTGAGCATGTAGGAGACCTCATAAACATTTTTGAAATTCTGAGGAAGCATAAGTTGCGTCTGAATGCTTCCAAGTGTTCGTTTGGCGTAGGATCAGGTAAGTTTTTGGGCTACATGGTAACTCACAGGGGAATTAAGGTGAACCCTGATCAGATTAAGGCCATTAACAGCTTGCAATCACCTCGGAATCCTAAGGAGGTCCAGAAACTGACCGAGATGACTATTGCTTTGAATCGATTTATATCCAGGTCAGCAGATAGGTGTAGACCTTTCTTCCTTTTGCTACATAAATGGAAAGGATTTGAATGGATTGAGGAGTGTGCTATGGCATTTCAACAGCTTAAAGAGTACCTATCTCGGCCATCCATCATGTCCAGTCCTGAGGTGGATGAGGTTCTGTTTGCCTACTTGGCGGTAGCCTCTCATGCAGTAAGTTTTGTTTTGATACGAGTAAACAGTGGCATACAACGGCCAGTCTATTACGTGAGCAAGTCATTTCATGAAGCCGAGATGTGTTATTTACCACTAGAGAAGGCCGTCTTGGCGGTAGTGCATGCTACACGGAAACTTCCCCATTACTTCCAGGCACACACCGTGGTTGTCCTAACTCAGTTTCTGCTCAAGTCAATACTTCGGAGTGCGGATTATACTGGAAGGATTTCCAAATGGGGTATGATTCTAGGGGCTTTTGATATCAAGAATATGCCTCGGACCTCTGTAAAAGGCCAAGTCCTTGCCGATCTGGTTGCCGAGTTTGCTGAACTTCCTGAAGAAGTAGAGGTAAAGCAGCATGGCATGGATGAAAAATTGGTTGGCCTGATCTCCACACAAGACCCCTCACCCTAGAAAGTATATGTGGATGGAGCAGCAAACCAGCGAGGATCAGGAGTGGGGCTGGTTCTGGTATCTCCTAAGAAGATCACCATTGAAAAATCATTGAGGTTGGGGTTCTCGGCTACAAACAATGAAGTAGAATATGAAGCTTTGTTAATGGGAATGGCGATGGTCTAGAAAATGGGTGGAAAAGCAGTAAAAATGTTTTCAGATTCAAGACTGGTCGTAGGCCAGGTAAAGGGGGAATTGGAAGCTCGGGATGCCAAAATGCAGGAATATTTGGGTCAAGTTAGGTACATACAAATAGATTTGAATCTTTCAATTTATTGCATGTCCCTAGAAGTGGAAATACCCATGCAGATTCCCTGGCTACCTTTGCCACTTCCTCGACACAGGGTTTGCCTCGAGTAATACTTGTCGAAGACCTATGCACCCCTACCCCAATAAAGAGAGACTTGCTCCAAGTCCATCAAATCAGGGTAGGGCCGAGCTGGATGGATCCTATACTGCTATTCCTTGAAAAGGACATATTGCCTGGGGAGAAGTTAGAAGCTAAGAAAGTGTGAAGGAAAGCTCCTCAGTTTTGGTTGTCCAAGGACAAAAAGTTGTACAAACGCTCTTTTTCTGGGCCATATCTGCTTTGCGTACATCCCGAGGCGTCAGAACTACTCCTGGAAGAACTACATGAAAGAATTTGTGGAAGTCACACAGGAGGAAGATCTTTATCTCACCGAGCCATTACTCAGGGATACTGGTGGCCGGGCATGCAAAAGGAAGCACAAGAGTATGTTAAAAAATGTGATCAGTGTTAGAGATTCGCACCAAACATTCATCAGCCCGGAGGAGTTCTTAATCCTCTTTCTAGCCCTTGGCCTTTTGCTCAATGGGCCTTGGATATTGTAGGTCCTTTCCCTAAGGCAGTAGGAAACAAAAAGTATCTGCTGGTCGGCATAGACTATTTCACCAAATGGGTCAAAGTTGAACCTTTGGCTAATATTAGAGATATGGATGTCAAGAGGTTTATCTGGAAGAATATCATTACTCGATTCGGGGTCTCCCATACTCTCATCTCGGACAATGGCCTTCAGTTTGATAGCAAAGCTTTTAGGAAGTACTGTTGTGATCTGGGAATAAAGAATAAATATTCCAATTCGGCCTATCCACAAGGGAATGGGCAAGCCGAAGTTGTCAATAAGGTTGTAGTGAATGGACTTAAAAAGAGGTTAGACGATGCAAAGGGAAGATGGGTGGAAGAATTGCCACATGTCTTTTGGACGTATCGAACAACACCTCGTCAGTCAACGGGAGAAACCCTCTTTTCAATGACGTATGGAGCCGAGGCTGTAATTCTTCTGGAGACTGGTTTCCCAACGCTGAGAACAAGTGCATTCACTTCGGACGGCAATGATGAGCTGCTAGGAAAGAGTTTAGATTTGATTGAAGAACGAAGAGAGAATGCAATGGTCCAATTGACCTACTACCAACACAAGCTCAAGCAAGGTTATGATACCAATGTAAAGCTAAGGCTGTTAGCACCAGGCGATTTGGTATTAAGAAAAGTTTTGGGTACTACTAGGAATCCAGCCTGGGGAAAGTTAAGGCCTAATTAGGAAGGACCGTATCGCATCACTTCAGTAGCAGGAATAGGTGCGTATTATTTGGAGGATCTAGATGAAAAAACTGTACTCCATCCTTGGAATGTAAACAACCTAAAGAGGTATTATTATTAATAAAAACAGCCCTGTTTAGTTCCTTTTTAATTCGTTCCAATCATATATCATGCGTTTCCCTATCTATTGAAGTATTAAACAGAAACTAAGTCATGTCAAGTTCCTCGGACCACAGACTTAGTGAAAATTAATACCCCTTGACATCTATTGAAATATTAAACAGAAACTAAGTTATATCAGGTTCCTCGGACCACAGACTTAATGGAAATTAATACCCCTTGACATCTATTGAAGTATTAAATAGAAACTAAGTCATGTTAGGTTCATTGGACCACAGACTTAATGGAAATTAATACCCTTTGACATCTATTGAAGTATTTAACAGAAACTAAGTTATGTTAGGTTTCTCGGTCCATAAACTCAGTGGAAATTAATACACTATGGCGCCTATTGAAGTGTTAGTCAGACATTAGCCTAAGCGTTTAAAAGAAGCAAACTCCTGATTACCCTCTTGGATCACATGGTTTGTTATCACCTAACAAAGATGTAAACCGAAGTAAGTCCATAAGCATCACTTAAAGCATTTTAGGGTGCCCTGGACTTGGTTGTTGTTTGGTCAAACGTTTGAATATTTTCTCAAAGTTAGAAAACTTGTTAGAGTTAATAGATCCAAAGTATGTTTTGATAGTACTTTGGATTTAATAGTCTTAACCTACTCTGATTCTTAATTAAAAATATGTAAAAATTGTGTTTTCTCTTGTGTAAGCAACTTCGCACTTTTATGGCATATGGTTATGTTCAAATGAAGAACAGTCAAAATGAAAATTGCATAAATGAAGAAAATAACCCATATAAATTTGGGAAAGTAAAGTGCACATTTCATAAAAACATGTCTTAGAGAAAGGAAATTTCATTATAGAAATTGTAACTACATTATAAAAATGATGATTCATGATTTCAATTTTATCTGAAGCCTATCCTTGGAGGTCTTGCCAGCTTGATTAGCTACTTCAATAGGAATCACCTTTTCTTTATCCTTAGGGGCTTCCTTGGCAGGCATGGTAACTGAAGCTAAGACCAGTTCAAAACCCTGGGAAGCTAGCCCCATCTTGTGGAACCTCTGTAGTCTTATCCGAGGGTCTATCCACTTTAGAGGAGATTTCCTTGGGAGCTTCAGATTCTTTGGCTCGCTCCTGCTGACTGGGAGGAAGAGGATCCTGAGGTTGTGTTTCTTCAATAGGGTTAGCAACAGTAGAGGTTGCTTCACCTTGAATGGGAGGAAGGTCCAAGGCTCGTATGGCTGGTGGGTAGTAGATATTTTCTGGTTTTCTTAGTTTAGAATAAGCCTCAACCCCAGCTCGGTTGAGAGCTTCATCCCAAGTCTGAGCGCAACAGGTTTGACACACGACTGAGACCTCTGCCCTAAGGGTTTCCTCGATCTTGGCTACTCCGATGTCGTAACCATGCTACTCAGCCTCATCCCGAGCCTTCTCGGCCTCCATTTTAGCTTTCTCGGCCTCATTTTTTGACCTCTCAGCTTGATTCTTAAGCTTTTGGACTACTTCTAATTTCTTCCGAAGGGCCGCTATTTGCTCTTTAGAAGAAGCCAACTATTCCTTGGCATCACGCAAGAGCAGCCTTTAATCCTCGGCTTGTTTCTGAGCACCCTCCAGAGCCGATTCAATGCTTCTTCTCGCCCTTTCCTCCTCGTTCAGCTTGTTCCTCACATCCTTGTTGGACTGATCGGCGATGTTAAACAACTCCACAGCTGCCACACACCTAGTCCTCTCATTGTCCAGCTACCAGTAGCATGAATTGGTTATCTCCTCGACCCTAAAAGTAGCATGGACGGCCTGAAAGAAAAGGGTTAATAACTTTACAAATGACGATAAAGATGTTAAAAAAGGGGGGGGGGATAGCATCATACCATGCCCAGATATCTTTTGAGGTTAAGGAAAATCTCATGCTCCCTGATAGACCGCAGCTCGGCCATATTAGCGGGGAGTAGTAAAGCCTCCTCCAGAGCCGAGGCCACATGGCATCCATTGCCTCCATGGAAATCCCTGATGGATGCATTATCCCTCAAGGGTTCACCATTGAGCATTGGAGCTGGAAGCCAGACTTGAGGCTCAGGTGGCTGATTATCTCCCCTCTCTAAGCCTCTATGCCATGCTTGTCCAATCTTTTGCTGCTTTGCAGCTCGTTGAGTCTCATCTTCAGGTGTAGGGCGAGGTCTCCCAGCCTCCAATACTTCCTTGCCATTTTGCTCTCTCTTTCTCTTCGGGTTAACAGGCTCAGGTCTGGATGGCAAAGATGGCTAAGGAGGAGGAAGAGGAGATTTGGGAGGAGGAGGAGGAGGAGGAAGTTTGGGCTGAGTTGGTTTCCCAGGTGCATCCTCTCCGGGTTGGGACTCTATTAAGTCCAACAAGCTTCTTTTGGATTTTCTGTGGATACCCATCTCGTCCAAAGTGATGACACTTACCTGTTGTTGATGGTTAAGGTCAGCTGATGTACTCTCGGGGGATAGAGGTCGGTTGAACACCTCAAATTCGTCCTCAGAGTCTGACAAATCTACAATCCCCTCTGGTTCTTCTTCTTCTTCTTCTTCTTCTTTTTCTTCCTCTTCTTCCTTAAGAACGGGTTGGGATAAGGATGCTCTTACTGAAGGGATGCCCACAAAGAGTGGCTGAGTAAAGGGTGTACCCTCAGGGATTGGAATGCCCTCAGGAATGACGAATCCTTCGAAAGCCACACTAATACGGGGGAGACGAGGATCATTGGCTTTTATTACGCTCTTGGGAGCTTAGAATCCAAGGGAAATTGGGTTGTACCCAAGGATTACATGTGCTGCTCGTAATTGACCGTCGGCTTCGTTTATAAACATCTCGAACCGTAAAATTTTGTCTAAACTTTCTCTGTTAACTAAGTTGAGTCGAGGTATGGTAGAACGTCTGTCTGAAAAATCATTAAAACAGAAGGAGAATTTGTCAAAAGCAGAAATAATGTGAAACAAAAGGGAAATATAAGCCAAGGTGCATAAATTTACGACTAGACCCCCACCTGGTGTTCCCTCTTTAGTCGGACAGGGTAGGCCATCATGCCATGCCCCAGAAAAGATTAAAAAAATGTTCCTTTAGCCCTTTGTTTGACGTAAGGAGGCATTGGATTAGCCTTACTTCGGGATACCTTGACTTAAGGTAGTATCCCTGCCCCTTCAGATGGTGTAGGTTGTATACCCAGTTGACATCGTGGTGTGTCAATCCCAGGTTCATTCTCTCATTTAGGGCTTCTATACTCCCTAATACTCTGAACATATTTGGGGAGCATTGTGTGAGGGATAGTCTAAAGAATCTAAGTTAGTTCCTTGTGATATTACCAATGGGGATGGTTATCCCTCTCTCTATGAAGGCGATCATTGGGATGACCACCTCTCCTTCTTTCCTATCATCTACCCATTCCCCTTGGGCAGCGTATCTCATGCCCACTGTTGGTGGGATCCTGTACTTAGCCCTAAATCTCTCTCTATCCTTCTCGGATTCAACTAAACACTTGAACCTACCTATTTTCTAAGAAGTTTTGAAGAGAAATTAACAAATTTGAAACGAAAAATAGAGTCGAGAAGAAAAAAGTGTGGTGAAAAGAAAATATATGGAAAGAAACAAAACTAAGAGGGTTTGAGGAAACTTATAGGTTTGAAAAGGAGGTCCTTGGACAAATTTTTGGTATTTGTAGACGCACAAGGAAGTGAGAGAGAGTGACAGGTTCAGTGTATGAACTTTAGAACTGTGTAATTGTTGGAAGTAGGGAAAGGAATTGATTTGAAAAGCTATTTATAGTGGCACAGAAGTTACAAGCGGGAAAATTCCCACTCGTAACCCCAGGAAATCCTCCACCGTTAGATTTGCATCACGCCGTTGAACGTTGGGGACAAAAGTGCCATCAAAATTTAATGAGGACGCGTTCTGGACGCCGAAGCATTAGGAGCGTGCCTTATGCAGGTAAAAAGGCATTTGGGAGTTCGGATAGATGGGGTGTAACCATAGACAGGGTGGGCTGAGGATATCAAAATCCTTCTTTCCTCTCGAGGAGTCGAAAAGCAAGATTTTGAGGGGCTATTGTGGGGGCCAGATAGCCAAAAGGTATTATTAAAACGGTATATATCAGGCCTATGGCCCAGTCCGAGAATATTTACTTGTCCGAGGATGGTCAAATAATGTTATTATGGGAATGGTAGAAGAGGAAGAGATAAGGATTGTATGTGATAGTCTAAAAGATGTCCGAGGAGAAAAGTCACATCGGAAATGTGGATCCGAGATCAGTAAGAATGTCCTATCGTCCTAAATATCCTTCCAAGTTGCATCACGGTTAGAAATCAGACATTGGATAGGAGAGGAGTAGAGGAAAGCAACAAATATCTTCAAAAGCTGTTACCTCCGCATTAAATGCATCCCAACTAACTCTCTGGCCGCATTAATGTGGAGGTGATACCTGAACAGTGGTGAAGCAGCCTTATAGCTGCTAATTAAAGGTTCTGGGAGGTGTTGGATAGGACAAGGAGTTCTTGGAATCTAACCTACACGTGTATGGTGGGGATAATACCAAAAATTATAGTATATAGCATGGAAAGGTGGCCTAAAAGAAAAGGATGAAAAAAAAAGAAATCTTTGTAATAATCCTTTAAACTCTTGTAACCTTGATCATCAACTTGACATTATAACAGAGCTCCTCGGACTGTGCTGAGGACAAATTTTCTTATCTTACTTGTGTTTGATCCTCCTAAATAGACAACGGTTACTATCATTCTTACTCACTAGAATTAGTTCTTTCACCCACGCTCTACAAATTCATTATTTGGACTCATTGGGCTAAAATCCAATCCTATATTGGGTCCAATCCAAATCCAGTCCTTACAGGTATGTATTCATTTTTTTTTTCATTTTTTCATTTTCTTTACTCAAACCTTGTACTCATTTATTGTTTTCAACTCAATTTTTTGTTTGGCACCATTTTCTACTCTAGTTTTAGCATAGTCCTCCCCTAACTTTATTCTGACAATCCCAATGGATAAAAAATAGAAGAAACACCACACCCACTATCCAACACAAACCAACAGAACCCAACCCGAACAGATTTCAAAGAGTCTAGCAGAAAAATAGTTCATTCAAAGGAGTTACTAAAAAAAATAGTTGGCAAAAGAAAAATGCTAACATAGAAACTTGAGACAGAATCAAGGATTGGGACCTATTCCTTCATTACCTTCCATGAAACCCATGTTCCTTGCAGGTTCATTAGAAGGGTGATCGATAGTACTTCCAACAGTGTCTATAATAGCTGCACCAAAAGGATGATTTCCAGTCACTAGATGTATCTATTCTAGCCTAATATTTTTAGTTGCAATAAAGTTGAAATTGTTGTAATAAGATTTTATTGAAAAAAAAAAAAAATCATTATGCATTATTGTAATAAACTCTCTGACAATAGGTAATTGCTACAAAAAGTATCGTTACAATAAAGCTACTGCAAACAGATATTTTTTACATTTTAAAAATATTATTATTATAACAAAAATAATCCTTGCAATCATTGTAAGAAGTATGACTTAGTACAATAACAACAAATTTCTAGAAATAAGTTATCGCAACAACATTGTTTGTTGCAATAAGTTATTATAATAATTTTTTTTCGTTGTAATAAGTTACTACAACAACATTTTCCATTGCAATATATCATTCCAACAACTGGATTCATTGCAAACAACAAAAAATTTAGGAGTTACTAAAAAAAATAGTTGGCAAATGAAAAATGCTAACATAGAAACCTGAGACAGAATCAAGGATTGGGACCTATTCCTTCATTACCTTCCATGAAACCCATGTTCCTTGCAAGTTCATTAGAAGGGTGATCGATAGTACTTCCAACATTGTCTATAATAGCTGCACCAAAAGGATGATTTCCAGTCACTAGATGTATCTATTCTAGCCTAATATTTTTAGTTGCAATAAAGTTGAAACTGTTGTAATAAGATTTTATTGCAAAAAAAAAAAAAAAAAAAATCATCATGCATTATTGTAATAAACTCTCTGACAATAGGTAATTGCTATAAAAAGTATCGTTACAATAAAGCTACTGCAAACATATATTTTTTACATTTTAAAAATATTATTATTACAACAAAAATAATTCTTGCAATCATTGCAAGAAGTATGACTTAGTACAATAACAACAAATTTCTAGCAATAAGTTATCGCAACAACATTGTTTGTTGCAATAAGTTATTACAATAATTTTTTTTTTCGTTGTAATAAGTTACTAAAACAACATTTTCCATTACAATATATCATTCCAACAACTGGATTCATTGCAAACAACAAAAATTTTAGGTGCAGCAATGTGTTGCAATGACAAATTTCATTGTAATAAGCTATTGCTTACTGTTTTTCATGGCAATAAATTATCTTTATTATTTTGGGTTTAGTTTATTGCAACAATACATTTAGTTACTTCAATAATTAATTTCATTACGTGTGCGTGTAATAATGTAACTGTATATTACTACCATTTGAATGAAATTAATTGAGGGAAAGGGGTTCTAACACAAAGGCTTGACATCTGAATTAAAGGCAACATCACATCCACCCATAATATTACTACCATCAACAACATTTTTTCGCATTTTTCAATAGCTCTGTTCATAAAATACAAGTGTCATTTCATGAAAATATATACAATATGAATATATATAACTACCTATGAAAAATAAAATTGTATGTTAAGATGGTAATGTACTTGCATCCTAGACATGTCTGTAAATCCCTTTGCTTGCATTCTTTCCAAAATGTTCTTGGCAGTAGCCTCTGAAAAAACAAATTTATCCTCAAATATATATATATATATATATATATATATATTTAATGAAAGCATTCAATAATAGATAGTGAAAATTAAGAAAAGATTTGTACTTTTATTGTCATTTAACTCAGTAATGACATTGAGAAACGCCTGATGACGTTCCCCCTTCCAAATAATACTCGGCTTTACTTCATCCTTTGTTTTTCATTTTGTTTTTTTCTTCTTTTCTTTCATCAGAAAATTTAGAATGTCTACCAATAATTCTTTTCTGTGGCTGATCTAACATCTTACAAAAGTAGTCTCCTAGCAAATTCTAAACATCCATAACAATATTGCTTTCCAAGTAATTGTAAGTGCTCTCAATGGTTCTGTTATTAGAACCTCTTTCTTTCTTTATTGTTTTTTTTTTTTAAACCAAAGAGATGGTTATGGCATTTGAGCTTGCTAAGTATGCGCTAATATGAATCCATTGTAATTTGTAGTTTGTCACCTAATAATCACGAACACAAACATGAATATAGACACGACATGAATAAGTAAACTATGAAGTTATTCATGTTTGGATCTTAATAGAAATAGATAAATAAAATAAAATAAAAAACATGTTCTCACTCAAATCAAATCATTGATAATTAACTCTAACATGTTTCTACAACAAAGAACATGATTTATTATTTTAGAAAAATTATGCAAGAAAATTTCATTAAAATTTTTTGAACATCAAGAAACTTATTTTCTTTGATTTTCAAATCCAAACAATATGTGAATCATACAAAATGATGGAATAAGATCTAATACCGACTATTGGGAAAATACACATGCATTTCATACATGAAATAAGTAGCAAAATTAAAACATGGATCTACTTCATATGTTGCACAACCACATATTCTCTAGAATCTAAAATTAGAGTTTCAAAAGAAAACTTACATTGATGCCTTAGAACCGAAATTTTGGTTTCAATTCCATCTTGAAAGAATCAAGAACCTCAATTCTCTTGAAACATTCTTGATCTTCACCTCAACAACTATTCAATTGGATGTTAAGGGTAAACAACCAACAAAAACACAAAGCATGGATGTTAAGGGTCCAATTTTCTTGGGTAATGGAAACATTGAGAGCACATGCAATTATTTGGCATGCAGTATTGTGTCAGATATTCAAAATTTGGTGGGAGAACACTTTTTAACAAGATTAGGTCTGCCGCAATAGAAAAGAAATATAAATCATACTAAATTCGCTAATGAAGAAGAAAAAGAAAAAAAAAAAGATGATAAAGTTAAGCAACGGATGGTTTGGCAAGGGAACGTCAACAAATGTTTCTCGTAGTTATTATTGAGATATATGGCAACGAAAGTATGAGTTTTTCTTAATCTTTAGCTGCATAGAATCCTACAGAATGTATCTTTTGAAGCTGGAACATTTACTATTGATGTTTTTACTATTTGGAAGTTAACCAAGTTAGAAGCATTTTATGAAGAGTTATTAATTTCTTCCAATATCTCAACACTTCTTTATAAAGCCATTAGTTTAATATATTTTTTTTTAACAACTTTAGTCTCAATTGAATTGATTTCTTTGTAATAATAGCACTATAATCATGCCAAAATCATGAAATATTAACCATAATATTGCATGCTAAATGCATTAATGCAAAATATGGTTACATTGCTATGAATATTTTTCATATGCATAAAATATTTTAAATACAAAATAAAAGGTTTTGAAAATTTGTAAATCCTAAAATCTTTTAAAATCTAGAATATTTTAAAATTCTGTAAATTCTAAATTCTAAATATTTTAAAATTTTGTAATCTATGAAGGTCCATTTCTCTAGCAAACCCTATACCACAAAATGAAATGAATCAAAGCTTTGAACATGATTGACAAAGTCAAACTCTATATAAATTTTCTTTCTGTCAATTTTCTCGGGAAGCAAACAAAATAACATACTGGCAGCGGTGCTGGCTCCAACATTGCAGAGGAGGCCTCTAGGACTAGGGAGGCGAGAATCCGCAGACATGGCAAAATCTTCTTGCGCGAGAATCGAGGGATGAGATTTGACTTTGACTTTGAGCTGGAGCTTGAGCATGAGCTTAAGCGGAGGAGGAGACAGATATGGAATCCTCTGTGAAGAGGGTGGTTGCAGCAGTAAACCAAAGATGCATGGCAAAACGGAGAGAGTTTGACTTGCCGTAGATTTTTTTGGGTAATTTGCTGCGATGTGTGGGTGTTTCTTGTGAGATTTTAGGGAAGAAGATGGTGAAAGAGTTGGTTGAGATAGTGAGAAGGAGAGGAAGAAGGTTGGGTGAGATGGTGTGACAGAGGAGAAGTGAGAGAGGAGAGAGAAGAGACTTGAGAAGGAGACAAGCACAGAAGAGAGAGAAAGAAAGAAATTAAAAAAAAAATGATAACATGTTGCTACATTGCGCTCTCATTTATGAGAGCTCATTGTAGTAAGTGTCAAATTTTTTAGCATATAGCATCTTTGATGGAGTAGATTTTTGTGGTTTCAGTTGTTAAAAATAGCATTTTAGTATTTATACCACCCTTAATGTGAATGCTATTGAGTTATACAAAGACAATAATATTTTATTCAGTATTTCGGTTCTCTTTTATCTCTTATTTGTCTTTCTTGTGCCCCTCTCTCTACAACCTTTTCTCTCTCTTTTCTTCTCCTCTCTATTCCATCTCTGTCTCTCTCTCCACCGCCTCGCCACCAAGGGCTTTTTTTTTTTTTTTTTTTTTTTTTTTTTTTCTGCTCCAAATTAGTAATGGTATTGAGATCAACAACAGCTTAGGTGTGCAATAGCGGTAGAGATCGGTGTGTGGCATTGGCGTGTGGTGGTTGTTGAGATCATCGTTGGTGTTCTAGGTTCGTGGGTTGTGGGTTGTTGAGATCGATGGGTTTTGTGGGTTGTGGGAGTGGGTGGTAGTGGTGTTGGTTTGCGGTTGTAGTTAGTTGTGCTTGGTCTTTTTGCTAGGTAGTTGTGGTTAATGATGGTGTGGCTAGGTTGATCGTCACCATGGATCGTTGAGTTCAGTGGTGGGTTTGGGTGTTTTGTTGTGGGTGTGATTGTTTGTGAAATGGGTTTTAGCTGTGGGTATGGCTATTTTGTGGTTATGGGTTTGGGTGTTTGGTCATGGGTGCGATTGTTTGTAGTTGTTTTGTGGCTATGGAATGGTTTTTATGGGTGTATGTGGGTAGAAATTGTTTATATTAATATGTTGTATGCTAAAATAGAACCTTTGATATTTAGTGTATTGTAAATTAAGATATTAAAATAGATAAAGTAACTTTTTGAGTAGTGTCATTTTATTGTGTTCACATGTCAGAGGTTTTGAATTGAGTGAAAAAGAAAAGGGTATTAATTAAAGTAGACAGCTCGAATATGAAAAGTTGAAAATGAGTGGGAAAAAAAGGGTATTAACGTAGACATTGAGTGAAAAAGAAAAGGTTACTAACGTAGACAGCTCGAAAATGAAAAGTTGAAAACCAGGAAAGAAAGAATCCAACCTGAATTGGAAAAGAATTCAATGTATTTATTTTGCATGAAATGACACACAAACTCGATTGACGAAATTAAGGAGAGCATAGTAACTTAGTTATTTGCATAGAAGCATTGGTCTCCTTCATTGGTGACGGTCCAATTTCCCATACTGATATTGGATTTCAGTTTCGCTGCTTGGGAATGTAGAGATCCTTCTTAATGGGCCAAAACTTCGTTGACTACTGGTTGAGATTGAGTCCATGCTATGCTTAGTAACATTACTGTTTAGGCCTCAAACCAACAAAGCCCATTTATGGACAAATTATGATTAGACATCACTTTTATATGACATTATTGACACCAATTTTTATTATGTACTAATTAGAACAAACATTGTTAATTTTTTAAAAAAAAATTGTTGTGACTATTTATTATTAGTTGAACATAATGTTACGAGTAGTATGGGGTGTATGTTTGTGTGTGTGAGAAATACATTCTCTCAAATTCTCAATCTTTCAAACTCAGCAAATTGTCTTTACTCAAAAAGAAAAAGAAAAAAATGGAAATAAAGTTAAAAGAAAAAGAAAAGAAATTTAGCTTTAGCTAGTTATGAAAGTAGAAAAAAGAACCTTAAAAATTGATTAACCAATTGATTAATCACTCGTAAGTTTTTTTTCTTGATAAGATATCTTATCCAGAAGACTATCCTCACTTTCGAATTAAAGCTAAATAATTCAGGTTAAGAATGAAAATTTCCTACCCCATTAATAGAATCAAATTACACTATACTATATATGCTCCTTTAAAAAGAACATATATATACGTACCCCACCTAAAAGCTTTTGGATGAAAAACAATGGGAGTCGACAGGAAAAATAATCTGCTCTTTCTATCCCAAAGACAGTTTTTAAGTAATGCAATTAAAGGTGATGGTACCCATTATTTGACAACGCATTAGAGTAGAAAAAAGTGTAGTATGAGCTTTTTCTTCTCATTTGAAGATTAAGACAACTTAAAAGGCCTGAGTGAGTGAATCAATATAGCCTTTTAAGTATTTTTTTCTCACTTTTCTCTCCTGTTGGACAACGAGGTTAGTGTTACTTTACAAAACGCATTCGATTGTTAGTTGGCATCCAATGTTTATGATATCACTCATACTCCAGGCACTCAATAAATGAGTAGATATTATATAGTACAATTTATGATCTAAAGCCTCAGTTTTGCTCTTCTTTTTCTTTCACTAAATAATTGGGGTTTTAATTTTTTATATATAGGACAAAATTTAGGTTTAAACCAGTTTGAAATTATATTTTCTAACTCATTATGTGGCGATTTGTAAAACTATCAGTTGAGGATCTATAGTCGAGTCTGATTAATCTATTAAGGATCTACAGCTAACCCCAAAAATTCAAGATTATGATTTTAGGTTTGTGACAAATCAAATATTTTGTTTTCCATCCCAAAAAAAAAAATTTCTATTACTCCCTCCGTCCCACTTTGTTTGTCCTGTATTCCATTTTAAGATGTCCCAAAATATTGTCCTGTTTCTAAAAATAAAAGTCATTAATTTACTAATGTTCCTATTATACCCCTATTTTATTAATAATTCAATTTTTTGATAAATTTATTTAAGGGTAGTTTTGGAAACTTATACATTTTTAAAAAGTAGACAAAACAATAAATGATGTTCCCTTAAAAAGTTTGATTTTCCAAACAGGACAAACAAAGTGGGACGGAGGGAGTAATATTTTTCGTTAAAATATGATAGATATAATCAAGTGATGTGCATATATAATAATGACATTTTAAAATTATTGGTGATATGGTAAAATTATGTACACATGACGTGATTAAATCCATTAATTTTCAACCACAAATACTAATAGAATGTCATATTTATATAACCCGAACATTCGGGAGGTTAATTGCTCAAATTGAAAGTCCAAGGATTAGTTAAGAGACTTGTAACTCAACTGATTGACATCTCTTGGTGTTTTCAATAGAAACATTTAAGATTTAAATCCTCTCACCCCAACTATCAATGTATAAAAAAGTGCAATAACTAAATTCACACACTTCAAAGTACAAGATTATCCAAGGCTAATATTTGTTTTTGTTTTTGTTTTTTTAAAACCTAAATAATTAAACAAACAAGGGAAGGGGCAAATTCAAGGTTTGAAAATGTTTTTTGTTTGGGTAGTGTTTATTATACACACCCTATTACACACACTCTTACACGCACACTTGAAATGCATTGTAACTTGATTTCCAAGTTAGAATTCATAGATTCAAGTAACGATTTCAGTGCATCTCAAGTGTGTGTAATAAGTACGTGTACTAATAGTTTCCCTTTTTGTTTTTTCTGGGTGATTTTACTGGTATTGAAAATATTGAAGCAAAATATTGCAACTAGTACAGTGCAGAGTATAATTTGAAGGCATGGGTGGGAGGGGAATGTGAGGAGCAAAAGGCCTGCTCTTTCAACCTTCATTATAGTTTGGTCGGCACAAAAGTATAGGGCCACCAAAAGATAGCAGGAGTGGAATGCTTTCATGATTTACTGGGAATGCTGCTTGCCCCACCCATAACATAAAGAAGAACAGTAGTCTATGATGATTTTTTTTTTGTTCTCTCACTTCTTTATTTATCCACTACTTTATTCCTGTTTAATTAAAACCAAACCAACTGGTCTTAACCACAAGCACTTGGTTGGAAAAGCTCAAAAACTAATATAAGACCTTTCTCCTAGCAAGTTTGGTCGCTTAACAAACTCATTTTTATCTTTCTTGGAAATTAAGGTTTGAGCTTCTTTAAAATGTACCCAAATTTTGTTCTGGAATCTATGACTGCATGTGTGGTTAGAGTTGGCTGGTGGTGAGTAGTGATTGCTTTCCAGGGGGGACTATGATCTGTATTTGACACCCAAAATAATTACTTTTTTTTTTCTCCTTGCCAAAAATAACAATCATTACAATGATGGACTTTCACTTTGTTAACATAATGGGATTAGGGAACTTTACATTCTTTTACTATGGGGGCATCCTTAAGGTGAAAGGCTAAAGTTACTAAAAAAAAGTCTCTGCTATTCCTTTGGCACAAAAGTGCAACCTTTTTATCTTCAAGAATCAACACCCCCACCAAGGAGGGAATGCCACTAAAACACCCGTACAAATATAGATATTATTCTTTATGTTGTGTATATTTGATTCTTCAATTAAATTCAACCATATGATTGTATTGACTAATCACCGTATGGTTGAATTTAATTTTATGGTATTGTATTCGTCAATGTTGTCACGTAATTATATTTAATTATACCTGAATTTTACTTTAAAATAAAAACCCTTAAAAAAAAAAGTAAAATGAGTGCCTAAATCATGAGCACATTAAAATTTTCAGTTAGTATAATCCCATTTGCCAAAAGGTCTAATTGAAAAGCTTTATAAGTACTTTTCTTCATCGACCAAACTTAATAAAAAATTGCATCAAATTGTATGTGGACTAGGATTGTGTTTTGCATCAGTATGATTGCTTAAATGATACTTAATATACAGGGAATTATGTTTTGCTTTAGTTAGAGACCAACTTGGTACCCAAAAACCCACAATTGTTTTGTAAAGCACAAAATTTGTATCATTTCATGGGCATATTGGTATTTCAAAAAATCAGCTATGCTAAACTTTCGATAAGATAATGACGCATGTGCTTCCATCCAGTGATGTGGCTCACCATCTTCAAAGCATGAATCTACACATTGCTGCACTAGAAAGTGATGTGAACCTTACATTGTGATTTCATGAATACAATCATGTTATGGGCAGTGTCAACATTTCTGGGCTCACATAACATGTGAATTTGATAAAGAAAAAAAAAAAAAAGCAAATTTAACCCATATAACTTTTAGGCACATTTATAATTACTGTGACAGAAAAGCTTTCCTTGAATCGGCATTTGCAATTATAATCCAACAATTAACTACCTTTTTTTTGCACCTTTAGGTATGATTAGCCATTTCTGCATGTGCCATGTTTGTACCATTATCAAAATGCTTTGAGAATTGCACAAATGTGCCCTTTTAGCCAAACTGTCTCTGGCAATTGGCTATATAACAAACATAAACAAAGTAATGTTATAGTTACAAATTATTTTACAACATTTTTACAAACTGTTGTTGTGATCATCTTCTTACTAGTTTTCATCTAAACCCACCACTAACATTATTTTTTCATAACCAATAATTACTCACTACATCAATGGTTTGCAAAATTTTTTATAAAAAAATTTGTATCTATGGCATTTTTCAACGTAACCCCCTTGCTTAGCTTTCTCCATTTACTTTTTTTTTTGGTTTCCCACAGTATTTTCTCAAAACTTTCAATTAGAAACTAATCACTGTTCGTGACGGGTGAGCCTATAGCGGGGTAAATCGCTGGTCCAGAGAGTTTTTTCAAAGTGCTGGTACCCGAACTTGAATTAGAGAGTTCCTAGTCAAACCCAAGACAGCCACTTGGAGACCAAATGCCCAACCACTTGGCCAAGCTAAAAGTCTCCATTTACAGTTCATTTATTCCTCATCAATTAACAGCATATTTTTTCTTTTACACATTTAAGTAATTTGACAAGCTAAAAGTCTGTATCAAGACGCACCTTTTGTAATCAATTCATATTTAATTGTTATAATCTGGACCAATTAGGGAACGAACTTTGTCTCCTACTTTGATAAAAACTTAAACCACCAATTCTCTTAGGTTTTTATTAACCAGAGGAATAATACTACAACCACAAACTATTTTACAATATTTTTACAAAATATTAATATGACCAATTTTTTATTGGTTTTCATCTAAACTCACTATTAATATTACTTTTTTATTTACCAATAATCACTCACCATATCAATAGTTTGTAAAAAAATTTGTATTTCTAGCATTATTCTAACTAGAATTAACTCAATGATATCCACTTTGGGGTTTTCATGTGGTAGAAGCATCTCTCACAGATTTCGGTAATAGTTTCCTAATGAATCTAATATTTGCTTTTACCAAATATAATTGGAAAACGATTGGAGAGTGCGAATTGATGTTACAAGTGAAATTAATACGCAAAAAAAGTGCAATTAATAAATACCAGTAGCTAAACTTGACATCATGTCATCATCTTATAAATTCGTATTAATGTATAATTATATTTATAACACACTCCAAAAATAGTATAGTTGGTAAAAATGGAACATAATTGGTCTGATAAAACTAGCTACCACGAACCTAACCAAAAAAAAAATATATATATATATATATATATAATAAGTCAGCGTTGGATTCTAAGATTTGCCAAGAGCAATGGATACTATAAATATCTTTTTACATTTTTTTTTTAAGAGAGTTTTAACTTATGACGTTCGTTCCTGATGATAACTCTTTATTATTAGACCAATACATCAATCGGTTTTTGGTATAGGTGAGGATTGAACCCTAGATCTCTTATTCAACCATCAGAGATTTTATCAGTTAAGCTAACTAAAACCTACTATTTTTTTTACATAAATCTTATAAATTGATGTGTTTAATCATAAAATGATAAAATAACAATTATGATTTTCATTTATTATTTTGTTGAAGTTCACTTATCACAATTATTACCACATCAATTTGTAAATCTTTTATGGTGCGCTAAGATAGAAGGATTCGTACATGTGGATTTGAATTTTAGTGGTTAAATATTTAAAATCATTGAATTTAAAATAATATCTAAAAATCAATGAATTTGAAATACATTGATTTAAAATCTAAATTCAAGTTTCTAAATACAACCATAAACTTTTGTTAACACGCTTCCAATTAAAGAGGAATCTATGGGGGACTATATATATTTTTTTAGAGACACTATGGGGGACTATATTGAGAAACAAAAAAAGGCAAATAATAATAAAAATAATTCTTTAACCAGCCCAATGCAATTGCACCCAGAAAGTTGATTGATTACCAAAAAAAAAAATAATAATAATAATAATAATAATCATTGACTCTAGGCACTCATTAACTGGACCCAATTTTTTTTTTTTTTATTTTATAGATATGATAGAATTTTAATATATAACGTTCGCTTTTGATGATTACTTTTTATCATCAAATTAAGATATCGATTATTTATTGTATAGACATTAGATATCTTATTGGAAGACAAAAAAATGAAGTCTACAATCGATCCAATATTTTATTGCAAAATTTATAGAAACTTTAGGCTTTTGATGATTACTTTTTATCATCATATAAAGATATTAATTGTCTATTATATTGATCTTAGATATCTAATTGGATGACAAAAAATACTGGATCCAACTTAGTCTACAATCCGACCCAATCTTTTATTGCAAAATTTATAGAAACTTTAGGCTAAAGCATTTTCATTCCCCCCAACCTATTTTCCACCACAACCAATAATGTTTGTCAAAAAAAAAAAAAAATGTTTGTCACGCGCGTCAGGTGCTAGTGGTTCTGTGCAATCCTAGTTGAGCGGATCTTCCGCTAGTTGCAAAGGTTTCTCAGCTTGCAACACGTTGCCGGTAGTTATATAAAACAACTGGATTACCCAAACAATATAGGACACGTACGGAGCCAAAATTTCTATGAACAACGTGGCTAATTATTATTGGTCATTCTTAAAGTTGTACGAGTAATGCTGTTAGCCCCATAAAAAAAAAAAGGTAATGCTGTTAGCGAATAAGATAAGCCTGAAAGAGCCTGTGAAGTGGGTCCCGTTAAAGACGCTCTTTGTGGGGCTCACTAATTTCCGAACCTGTAGCTTCGGTGGCCGAACCCATGATTTGAATTTTTTGAACGTTGAAGCCACCCAGAAACTGAATTGACAGATATGCCCTCATATATCTTATCCTATTCGCCTTGTCGCTTTTTGGGGTATCGACTAATTTTGTAAATGTGCTCTTTAAATTTGATTTGAGTGTTTGAACTTTGACGAGTCTATATTGTCAATTATTTTTGGCTAGGATAGTCATAAAAGAACAAATTCATTTAAATTTTAAATATTTAAAAACTTCTCAAGCTTCATAATTCTACCAAGGAGTTTTGTTTTGCAATCATAGTCATTTAAAATTGAAATTGTAGTTGTCTTAATTTACAATTTTCAGGAACTTTGAATTTTTATAAATCAAATCGGGTGATTGTTTACCTATTTTATTTTGGTTACAAAAAAGTTGGTAAGACCATTTTAGATGTTAAAACATTGCGATGCAAAGAATTTTGTAAGAAAAGAAAGAACAATCTGGATGAATTTTTAGTATGTCTTTACTAGTTTTTCCAGGTTTTATCCCTATTTCTATATATATTTGCACTGCAAAAATTTCACTCCCAACACATTTTTTATATCTCAGTTTGGAAATATTTATAGCCTAATATCAATTACAAATAACCAATTCTAAGCTAATAAATGATATCTCAGTCTCTTCTCAAAAAAGAAAAAGAAAAAAAAAGATGTGGTTCCTCACTTTTTTTTTTTGATAATTTGATATTTGGAAACGGTGATTTAAATCTTGAATGTGCTTGTTGAAAATATCAATAAATATTAAAAGTTAGTTGAGTTACAAAACTTTTATAAGTTCTATTGACTTAAAAACACGACATGTATCATACCTTGATCTTCGCAGATTCTTTTGGGTGCCTATACCCTACTCCTTTGCAATGTGGCAACATCGATCAGTTGGATAGCTTTGGCTATCAGAGAGCACAATTCCACCATTATAAATTTAACTAGAAAAAAAGCCGGAAGTCTAGGACATGATCCTAAGCATCTCTTACTTGGATCGCAAGGCCATGGCCTAGTGCTACTTCTATTTAATTCCATCATTATGGGATTGGATAACCAGGTCGGTAACTACTTTCAACAACCATTCCACTCTAGCTGAGAATGACACATTGCCTACTCAATTGGTGGGACAATTGCAAGTAACAATTGGATGTATTAGATGATTTATTTAAATGCTTGCTTTCAAACTTTTACTTTCTTAAGATTGTGTAGTTATATGTGCCAAAATGCTTTCGTGGCTTTGAAACTTATCCAATCTCGCCGGTGGGAAATTCTTCAATTTCAATACAACACCTTTTTCTATATGCAAATAGAATTTATGGATGGATCATGGATGGACATGTGTACATGTTTGGTGATGCTCATATTATTGAGAATTTGTTTGATTTAAAAACATAAAAATTAAAAATTTTAGCTATCCACCTAAACAATAGGAGTATTTGCAATGTCCATTTTACAATTAACATCTTGATCTGAGAATAGTTTGTGATATCAAACCCACCATAAATTAGAGTTCAAACTATGGGTGCACATTACAACTGCCCTTGTAGGTTTATTGTGCACATTGCTAATACTCTTGCAGTTTATGGTGCACATTTTGAATTGTCCAATAGTTTAGAATGAATAGTTTTTCACTAGATTGTTAATTTTATGTGGGTGTTAAAAGGTGATATTGCAAATGCTTCAATAGTTTAAAGCGAATGATTGTGATTAACCCTATAAAAAAATGTTGAATTACTAGTTTTCACCGTAAAATGCTAAGGTAGGTAATTAAAAAAAAAAAAAAAAAATTATCCAGGACAGTATATCTTCTGGTCCTACTTTAACTAAATCTTTCACCAATCAGTGTATTATTGAGGTCAATACAACACTACAAAAAGGTTGCTAGTAAATTTTTGTCAGCATTATGTTTTTTTGCACTGGCAATCAACGGCAAAAGGAGTTTAGGTCAAAGTTTAAGGCTTAATCATTTTTATTTTTTAGTGTTTAATGCACAGACATTCAGAGATATACATATCCTTTGAATCCTTCCAATCCTACAACTTTTTTGACTATGCCATTGAAAAATCACATTGCATATTATCATCTCAAAGTGTTCTCAGAATTATAATAAGAAAATTAATTTTATTTTACTGCTCTCAAGTCTCAACATACTTTATTGGGTTCCAATTTGCTTAACTAGTAAAGTGGTTGAATATGAGATTTGAGGTTTAATTTCCACCTATATCAAAAATAGATTGATGTTTTAGTCTGTTGATAAAGAGTAGAAATTATAAAAGTAAACACCATAAGTTAAAACTGTTATTAAAAAAAAAAAAAAAAAAAAAAAGTCTCACAAACTAGAAGGTTTAAGGTTTAGGCCTAGGGGAGAGCTACCCTTAATTATGTTTACTAATATATATATTAAAATCTAGCTAACTTTTGCTCCTTGATAGCTCACACCTCTGCTTTCTTCCTCACACAATATTATGATAATTAAGATAGCTTTAAGTTGTGATGAAGCCTAATTTAGAGTGTAGTTTGTCGTTAGCCATTGTAATCAGTTCGTGGGGTCATTTTTCCTGTTTAGTTTGAATTATAACACCAGAGTGGAGGGCCTACTTAAGTTGAATCTAGGAAAAAAGAATTAGAATATAATAGTTTAGTACAAGTTGAACATGAACTTGGGTGACGTTAATGTGGCCAAGAGCTAGCACAAATGAAAAGGACAAATCCACCAATTTTTCAAGCTTTAGAAGAATCATACTCAAATTTTTTGAATAGTTTTTTGAAACCTAAATGGAGGGATTATTTAGAATTAGCTATCGCTATCAGAATATATGCTGGTGGTAGCAATTATAGTGATGGCCACGTACTTTTTAAAAATGTATTTTTTTGTGACATTGCCATGTAAAATCAAATCAATTCAATTAGAGGTTCTTGGTAAAGAACTTTAAAAAAAAAAATTATTAAAAGAGAAAATTGGGAGTTGATCAGATGTGAACTACACAACAAAGGGTTTTAATTAAAAATCTAATTAGTGCGACTTATTGGAATGAATTACTATTCATTTGATGTCATAAAGCTTAAAACTTTGGAGGACAATGTTTCATCAAGGCCATATATCTCTAAAAATTGACTTTAAATAGTACAAAAACCAACCGACCAAATTAAGTCTACTTAACAATGATATATGAAAGTGAATTACAAGTATAGTTGTAGACTTGTCATTTGGCATGACCTAAAAATTTGAGTTGAAAAGAGAGTCTAAACAAATTCTTTAAAAGCCATGACTTTGAGTCGAAATTAGAATTAAATTATGAAAAACCATAGTTGGATGAACACTATTATGTATCCTTAGTAATATATATATAAACTTTTAATCTTTTTCTTTCACTTAGGGGAAAAAACATTTCCTTTCATTAGACAGGCCACACTATTCATTTTAGATTTGTAAAGAAGTACCTGTATTTTTTTAATAAAGTTTTCTTTTAAATCGGTTTGGAAAAATCTCCTTCCACTCATGAATAAAAATCAAATAACAGTTCACATAAATTTCAATTGCCTTACTTATTAAATTATATAACTTTTAAATAAGTCACGTAATTAAAAGTATACATCGTGAAGGATCATTCAAATTGTTTCATAATAAGTTGGAGAAAAACTATGTCCTATATGTAATCTAGATATTAATAATACTGATCCCAAATAGCATGAATCTTTTCAATCAAAGGGTGTACATGGATAGAATCAGATTAGGTTTGGTATGAGCCTATCATCTAACTTGATCACTTTAGATCACATACGTTGCAACCCATTGCCAACTATAATTTATTGTGCATTTGCCAAGGGATGAATGCGCATTTTGCGTTTTTTTGGCTAGCCCCATGGCACTATTCATGGACCAGTGTTTTATGGTTTAAAAATTATTTTTATACAGTGTTTTTAGTTAGCAAAATAAACGATATCCAAATAGACCCTTAATGAAAATTGTCCACAAGTTGATTGTTGGATAGTGGGCTAGTTTGGCTAGTCACGGGTTTAGACCAACAATATTGGGCCTTAAATTAAATATATTATAGCACAAACTAATGGGCTTGCATTGGTTTTGTTTTGTTTTTATTTTTTTTAAACTCTTTTATTAAACTTTAAGGTAATATAACATTGAAAGAGGAAGCAACAAATTTAGGCTAGATTAGGGTTGGATCTTTTGAATTTCTTTGATCATCAAATGAATTAAAAATAATAATTAAAAAAAACTCTAAAATATAGTTAAAAAATACTAACATAAAATTAACAACAACAACAAAAACAAAATCAAACTCGAGAGATAGAGTTCAAACAAGGACTTGCAGTAGGGTGACAATAGTGAATTGTGAGAGAAGAGGTGAGAGTTTTGCTCTAGTTGGGTTTTGAGAAGTGACAGTAGAAATTAAAAATGAAAAAAAAATGAAAGAAAAGAGGAGGGTTACAAATTTAGGTGGACAAATCGCGATCCACATGGGCAGATAAAGTTGGATTTACAACTAATTAATCACTATCACATAAAGTCCTCAACTAAAAATATGACACCCAAGCCAAAGGCCTTGTAGTTGAATTGACACCTCCCCATGCACAAAGTGCTTAGGGTCTAGGGGGGAAAGGGTTTGAGCTGCAGGGTTAGCAGCATGTTGTAATTATCTCTAAAAAAAAATATGACACTCATAGATGGTTGGATTGGATTCGTTTAGTGAGAAATCCCTGCACCCAATACTCAAACCAACACTCGAAATTCAAATAATAATAATAAAAATAAAAAAAATAAATAAATAAAATTCTCATTTTCGTTGCTCCATTAGTTTGGAAATTCTCCCATGTCAACCCAAGAATGATCGAATCCCTCTTCCCTTAATTATCAAATTAGAAAAAAGAAAAAGAAAAAGAAAAGAAGAGATTAGTTATCAAGTATTTGAAATTTGTGGGTTCCCGTTAGTTCAATTGATAAATCCTCTAATGGTTGAATAAGAGATCTAGGGTTCAATCCTTGCCTATATAAAAAAACTAATTGGTGTCTTGGTCTGATAATAATGAGTTATCATCCAGAACGGATACCATAGGTTGAAACGCACCAAAAAAAAAAACTTTGAAATTCATTTTTGGATCTGTTTGGATATTGCTTATTGCTAAAAACTGAAAACACTATAGTAAAATAATTTTTAACTATGTGAATAATGTCATGAAACCAATTTTTAATGAGAATTTTGCTAAAAAGGAGATTATGAGTCTTATAAACAGTGCATGAGACTCAAATTTGGACACAAACGCTAGATGCGTTTGCTATCCAAAGGCACACTTCATTAGATAGTGTGATTTTATTTATTTAATGGGCGAGATCTAGTAGCAAGCCCAGCAGATCGGATCCAAAGTCCAAGTATTTACGACCAAATCCAACTTAATTTGTTCAACAAATCTCTCCGTAAATCCCACATTCCAATCCTACAAGGCTACAACTACAACCAACCACCACTGCCTCTCTCTCAGTTTTACCGCGAACATTCCACACGCGCTCTCAATGCAAATGGGACTTCCCTTCTAGCTCTTAAATAAAATAAAATAAAAAGCAGTTAAGGGTTTTGAACCAAAGAGGCTCGGAAAACAGGTTCGGAGAGTAGTAGAGAGAGAGAGACTAGAGGAGGCTAGAGCTTTGGTAAAGACAGAGTATAAAGCAGAGTGATGAGTTAAGAGTAGCCACTTTTTCTTTTGTAGAGAGAAAGAAATAAAAAAGAGAGAAAGCAAAAAAAGAAAGGGTCATGGAGAATGTGAATATGTGTGACGAAAATTGCTAGCAAAGAAAACCACTGCAAAACAGTTACACGCCACCAACAACAACGAAAAACCAACACCATCACCATCACCATCACCACCACCACCAACACCAACAAAGCAAGTTTTCATCTCTCTCTCTTTCTCTTCCAAGATCTTCATGCTTGCTTTCTAGCTAAATTCATAACCAAAAAAAGGTGGTGGTGATGATGATGATGGCGGAGGGGACATTGTCGTTTTCGGTGGCGGAAGTGGTGGAGGATGTGCTTCAGCAGCACGGGACTCGCCTCAGAGATCTTGATTTGGCTTCTAGAAAAGCTGAGGAAGCTGGTAACTTTTTTTTTTTTTGGGTTAAATTTTTCTCAGCAACCAAACAGAGAATTGTGTTTTTGATGATGATGAAGATGATTTTGTGTATGTAGCGTCGAGAAGGAACGAAGCGGCGGGGTGGCTGAGAAAGATGGTAGGTGTAGTAGCGGCGAAAGATTTGCCGGCGGAGCCGTCAGAGGAAGAGTTTAGGCTTGGATTAAGAAGTGGTATTATTCTCTGCAATGTTCTCAATAAGGTTCATCCAGGAGCTGTGCCCAAGGTCATACACTCAGTCAACGCTTCACAACCTCACTTTCATTCTCTCTTTCTTTTTTCTTTTTCTTCTTTTTCCAGATTGAAATGAATGTTTGAGCTTTGTGAATTGTTTTTGGCTTTAGGTGGTGGAGAGTCCTTGTGATTCTACTCTGATCCCCGATGGAGCCGCGTTATCGGCATTTCAGTACTTTGAGAATGTGAGGAATTTTCTAGTAGCTGTGCAGGAACTGGGAATTCCCACTTTTGAGGCATCTGATCTGGAACAAGTATGTGTTTTTGTATCTTGGTAGAAGTTAATTTGTGTTGCTTTTTAGCTAGAATGGAATTTTGTAGATAAGATTAGTTAATGAGCTGTGGTTCAAATTGCAATTCAGTGAGCTTGTGGGTTCAAAACTCATTAGTCAATGAGCTTTGATTCAATTTGCACTTTGTCTGGAGGGTGAGGTTGCAGATTCAAGACCCATTGGACATAATCATACCACTCTAATTTGGATTGATTGACCAAAAAAAGAGAGTTAAAGTTAAGTAGATGAGCGTGTAACTTGCTGATACAAAAAAGGGTTTAATTTTTTATTTTTTAATATTATATATTTGTTGAGTTTTCAGGGAGGGAAATCTGCAAGGGTTGTGAATTGTGTTTTGGCGGTAAAATCCTACAGTGAATGGAAACAGACTGGGGGAAATGGAGTATGGAAATTTGGTGGAAATGTGAAACCAATGGTGTCAACCAAGTCTTTTGTGAGGAAAAATTCAGAGCCGTTCACGAATTCCTTGTCGAGGAACTCATCAATGGGTGAAAAATCCTTGAATGTGCTGGCCTCTGAGATTGACTCTAATAAAATGGTTGGTAAGCTTAACTTTTACTAGACTTCTTTATGCATTCGCTTTGTCTGGTTGATTAAAGAAAGATGAACTTTTGTTGATTCATTCATGTTATTACTTGCAGCCTACCAATGGTTCCTTGAGTATGCTTGTTCGTGCAGTTCTGTTAGATAAGAAGCCCGAAGAAGTTCCAATGGTAATCTACTCTCCCCTCTTAAATTGATGAACTTAATTAAGAACAATTTGCTGATCAAACTGGGGTTACTACATCTGGTATCATTCACCATAGTGGTGCAACTATGTGATGTGCGCGAATGATGAAACATACTATTGATAGACATTTGGTGAAGTTCTGCCTTATATTTATTCCATTCAATTACAATACTTGAAAAAAAAATGTGCACTGAGGCTTCTTGATTGGATTGAACTTGATCAAGCCAATTGCCCTTTTCAACTAGTGAGGTGAATACAAAATTGCAAATACTATTATTACTGATGCAATCACCGCTTTGAGAGTGCTTTAACTTTTACTCGTACTATTATTGATACTATTGCTACTACTTATTTTTGACTTGTATTGCTCCTCTGCATGAAACAGTTGGTCGAATCCGTGCTAAGTAAGGTAGTGGAGGAGTTTGAGCATCGCATTGCAAGCCAACTTGAGCTGGTATGTTTACTTTGCCCAGTCATTTTTGTGGGCCAAGAGATTGTTTTCACTAATCCAATATGGATTGGTGACCAATTATGCATTTTCATGTATTCTGAGACTCAACATAAGACTTGATTGATGCATATTCCAAATGATTAAACATGGCTTTTGGATCCTAGATGAGTTTCTATTTTTTCTATTTTTTAAAAAATCTATTGGTCTACCCATCTGGCTGGTTATTTATACATTCGCTTATGATCACAGATGAAAACATCTCCGAAAGATATGGCTGTTTCGCATGGCAACAAAGCTCTTTTGAAATTTACTTCTGCTGATAAAAAGGTAATATTTTGTACTTTACCTTAACATGCACCTATTAATAAAGACTAGTGATCAATAAAAAGAAGCATGTCTTCAATGTCAGAGCGTATGATTGGAATATAACTTGGGTTCCTAACATTTTCTTTTTCTGTTGGTGCAATATTTTAGACTGAAGACAAAAATGAAAAGTTGATAAACAAAAATGAAAAGTTGATAAAGAAAGAGGAATTTGCCCATAAAACAAGCATTTCTGATGAGAAATCAAAAGGCCAGCTCATGAAACAGCAAATGATCTTTGATCAACAGCAAAGAGACATTCAAGTAAGAGGACAGTACTGATGTATTCTCCATTATTTTTTCTCCTGAATGTGTATTCTCCATATTTTTGCCTTTCTGTTTCTTTAACAGCTTAGTGCATTAATGCTAATGTTATATGTTTGTAGGAACTAAAGCATACACTTCACACTACAAAAGCTGGTATGAACTTTATGCAAATGAAGTTCCATGAGGAGTTTCACAATCTTGGTAGGATTCAGGAAGTAATTTATTCTTTTTCTATTTCTATTTTCTTCTCTTTTTTAGGGGTTTTGGGATGAAAATAATTTTTTGTCTCATTTGAGTTTGTTCATTTCTTTGTAGGTATACACATTCATGGCCTAGCTCATGCTGCTTCTGGGTATCATAGAGTTCTTGAGGAAAATCGCAAGCTGTACAATCAAGTGCAGGATCTCAAGGGTAAGAAGACCAATGGGGTCTTGCTTGTGATAGAGGGGGGGAAAAAAATCACTGAGTGCCTAAAGCTTAAGTCCTCAAATTGGATTAATATATATTATATATTTTTTTCATTTGATCAGGAAGTATCCGGGTTTATTGTCGAGTGAGACCCTTCTTGTCTGGACAATCAAATCATTTTAGCGCTGTGGATCATATAGAAGAAGGAATTATCACTATGAATACTCCATCGAGGCATGGAAAAGGCCAGAGGTCCTTTAGCTTCAACAAGGTCTTTGGGCCATCTGCAAGTCAAGGTCAGCAAGGTTTTCATTTAGAAAATTTTCAGATTCTTTGATCTTAACATTATTCTTACGCTTCTATTCCTAATGTATTGCAGCGGAGGTCTTCTCTGATATGCAGCCTTTGATTCGGTCTGTTCTTGATGGTTACAATGTTTGCATATTTGCATATGGTCAAACAGGATCTGGAAAGACTTTCACTATGGTAGGAAACATTTAGATTTATCTCTGAATATATGATATAACATGTACAATGATGTTTATTTTGAAAAACTACATAAATGTGGCTAATTTTTGTTGTTTACATGTCTAGACTGGACCTAGAGAGCTTACGGAAAAAAGCCAAGGAGTAAATTATAGGGCATTGAGTGATTTGTTTCAAATAGCAAATCAAAGAAAGGACACTTTCAGTTATGATGTTTCTGTTCAGATGATTGAGATCTATAATGAGCAAGTTAGGGATCTCCTTGTTACTGATGGAACTAACAGAAGATATCCTTTACAAGTTATTTGGTTCTTTTACTGATTTAGGTCATTTTATATTATCTTTTTGTCAAATAGGATTAAGAATGACATTATATGTCTATTTTCAGAATTTCACTCAATTTTATGAATTTTGATTCTGTTCCACTCTTCCCCCCACTTACTCCCCATCAAAAGGTTTTCCTTAATTTTTAACACATTAGAAATTCGAAATAGTTCTCATAGAGGGCATAGTGTACCAGATGCGAGTGTTGTTCCAGTATCATCGACGTTTGATGTTATTGATCTAATGAACCTTGGACAAAAGAATCGTGCAGTAGGTGCAACAGCCCTAAATGATCGTAGTAGTCGCTCACATAGGTATGAATGTAATTGTCTATATAAATCAGTGGATGTATCTATGATAGTATCTTTATTTAAGTTGATTTTTACTTTGTTATTTTAAATTATCAATTTGCAGTTGCTTGACGGTTCATGTTCAAGGAAGAGACTTGACATCTGGAGCTATTCTTCGTGGCTGTATGCATCTGGTTGATTTAGCAGGAAGTGAGAGGGTAGACAAATCTGAGGTGACAGGAGATAGATTGAAAGAGGCACAACACATCAACAGATCTTTGTCAGCTTTGGGTGACGTGATAGCTTCCCTTGCACAAAAGAATCCACATGTTCCTTATAGAAATAGCAAACTTACACAACTGCTCCAAGATTCACTTGGTAAGGTTAAACTAACACAAAATTTCATATTGGAATGTGGAAACCATAGTCTCTCTTTATGTTCTTCATTCTTGGAAAGATTCTTACTATACTTTTGGGGTTGTAATTATACTTTTAGGAGGGCAGGCCAAGACGCTGATGTTTGTTCACATAAGCCCTGAGCCTGATGCTATTGGAGAATCAATCAGTACGCTTAAATTTGCAGAGCGAGTTGCCACTGTTGAACTTGGTGCTGCCAAAGTAAACAAAGATAGCACAGATGTCAAGGAGCTCAAAGAACAGGTTCTTACTTTGTCACCTGTAAAGTTCTCTTCAAGTAATTTTAAGGGCCTTGTCCATTTGTTGTGTTCTATTAAAATTTCAATTTTTTCTTCAGATTGCAAGTCTGAAGGCTGCATTGGCAAGGAAAGAGGGGGAACCGGAGCATATTCAAACTTCCATATCTGGAAGCTCTGAAAAATACAGGACAAAAGCTAGTGAGATATCACCTTTTCAATCTAAACAGAAGGATGCAGGTTTATTTGGAGACCACAATAGCTGCCGGCAACCAATGGGTGACGTAGGCAATATAGAGGTAAATAAAGTTCCCTGATAATGACTTGGTAGATACTTCTCACCTGTTAAATTTCACCTTTGTATTGCTTGATAGTATGCATTTAGATCAGATTGTCTCTTAACAAATTTGTTATCTTGTTCTGTTTCCTTATAACAAAAAATTCGGTTTAGTTTTATGAACTTTAATCTGAAATTGGATGGAATGATTCTGCAGCTTCGTAGCAATTCTGCCTCGAGGCAAAAGACACAAAGCTTTGATCTTGATGAGCTATTAGCAAATTCACCTCCCTGGCCTCCGGTGAATGGTCATGGCCAGAACTACAGGGAGGATGATAGAGAAATGGGCTCGGGTGAGTGGGTTGATAAGGTCATGGTAAACAAGCATGATGTAAGCAGAGTTGAGAACCCTTTAGGAAGTTGGGCAGCAGATAATGGGGACTTATCTGATGTATTTTACCAGAAATATCTCCCTGATTCTTCCAAAATTTATCCAGATCAATCCTATAATATGTTTATGGGAAGCAACCAGTTCAATGTCACAAGTACCGATGAAATGGATGATCTTGATGCTGCCACCAGTGATTCTTCAGAACCAGATTTGCTTTGGCAATTCAATCATTCAAAGCTTACCAGCATGACCAATGGAATTAGTGCAAAAACCAGGAAACCCAATTCAAAGCCAGCAAAGAGCCCAGAGCTAAGGTAATCCAAAGTAGATATTTTGTTAGTAGTATGCTCAATTATAAGAACTGTCTAGCCAGTAACATGTTTCCTTAACAAGTTGTTGTTAACTTTTCAGCAAGAATACCAACGCTTCTCTTGGCCCTTCACCTTCAAGGAAATTAGCAAATGGGGTAGGCAATGTGCAGCGGAATGGGAGGCAGCCAGCTCCAACTGATATGAAACGCAGAGCTGGGAATAGAAAATAGAAATGTACTTACACGTTGAGAGGGTGATTTTTTTATTTTTATTTTTTAATTTCTTTGAATTTGTTTGAGAGGGAGAGAGAGGTTTTACTATATTCTTCATTTTTATTTTTTTGTTGTAATCTTATAGTTAAATGCAGCAATAATTCCAGTTGCTTGTAATTGTCTACTTGTGAGTTCAATGTGTCCTTCCTACGTGGATTGGATGACTGATGTTGTTTATAGATGGTACATTACACTATTCTTGGTTTTTAATGGAATATGAAACCCCAAAATTAGAGGCATAATACATCAACTCAAGAATTTGCATTGCATTCGTTTGAGATTACAGCTCCAAAATTTTCTGAGTCAAGTTTTTGAGGCCAACTGCTAAGATCTTTTTGCTTTAAATTCTTTTTGGCAGGGGTATTTTTCACTTTTATGAAGGTATAGAAGAGCTAAACAAATTTCTTCAGCAGGGTAAAAACTTAAAACGAAGCATGTTAATCCGTCACCTTAAAAATTAATATCAAATGCTCCACATAATTTGTTTTTGCCGAATTCCAAATTTTAAATTTGTGATTCTATCTTTACTGGTCATTCAAAGGGCTATATTGGAAAGATGAATGTACAGAATATCTTTGGTTAAAATAGGAGGAGAAGAAGTTTTTTGTGTTGAAAAATTTCAGCAGTAAAATCAGTTTTAGTGGAATCACTGTAAATTGATCGAAAAATTGAGTGTCTTTAATTTATATATATCTAAAAATTGAAGTGCAGCATTTATAGTTACTTAGGCTCTTATTTGAGCCATGTTAGCGTAGCATTTTGGTCCATTTAGACTATTTTGGTCTATTCGGTCCACTTTGGTCCATCCGGTCTACTTCAGTCCATTTTGATTTTTTTTTTTTTTTTTTTTTTTTTTTTTGATAAACTTCAATCTATTGCCAGAAACGAGGGAACAAACATGGTAATCTTCGTTACAAAAAAAATACCAAAATGGAGATTATCCTTATTGAAACAAAAAGGCATAAAGGAATTTAAAGCTAATCTAGCAACAATATGAGATGAGAGGTTTGTATAGAAAAATGAGCTGCTTCATTGCCAATCATGTCACATTGTTAGCATAATGTTGATAGGTTCTTAATAAAATTACATATTTCTTATATTATTAAAGTCTTGTATTTTTTTTTTCTAATTATAATCTTTAGGTCATTCAAAACGTATAGACAATGACTTATTTGTAAAGAGTACTAAAAATAAATTTCAACCACACAGTTCATTATTTATAAAACATATCTCCTTATATAACAATTGAATTAAAAATGAATTATATTTTCTTGAAAAAAAAAAAAAAAAAAAACCTTCACAAAATTTAAAACACTTTCAAATAACAAATATAGATAATTTGAGTTAGAAAGTCTAATATATTATATCGACCATATTTTGTTAGAAAATAATCACATCATTTTAAGAAGAATTTACAACACCATTTATAAATCTCATTTATTATTTTTATATTTCATTTAACAAAAAAAAGGGTCAAATTTTTTGGACCCTGCATGGATTGCGACTAGTTTTACATAAGAATTGGCCTTTTCATGATCCATTACTACTTTTATTTCCTCGTTAATTCTGCATTAGGGGGTAATTAACTAAAAAGCTACTAAAAAAATAAAATTATTTTGCCAAAACCCTCTAAACAATAAAGATCGGCTGTCCTTGCCCGTGACACGACACAATTCATGTGCTTTCTGCTTCCAACAAATGCCTTATATCGATCTCAGCACAATTTACAAGTCCAAATCAAATGTAGGCCACAAATTACCCACTACCTCGGTCCACCACATTTTTTCTTATTATGGATGCAAAATTTTTGTGGCCATGAACTAGTAGTTTATTTAGCAAGCAAAAATTATGAATTTTGTGTAAGGAATCCCAAATATCTATATACCTCATTTTAGAATAAACCTCTCGAACCTTCACCAAGCCTGTACTTTTCAACCAGTTCTTAGATTCTTTTGAGAGAACCCAAGTTGGTACTATTTACTTATATGATTAATTTATACACAAAGTCATTCTAGCCAACAGTTAAAGCCATAATCAATTGCTTTTATTAATCTCTTGCTTCTGATCTTTTCTTGGCACAACATATAGTTTATTTGGTTCAAACTTTTATTCCCAGTTAAAGCTTTTGTCACTACAGCTAAATATGTCCAACGTTGGAATAAGTTATGATCATGGCGGGGCGTGTTATTATTCAGTGCTTGGTTTGTGTAAGCAAGCCACAGAAAATGAGATTCGCTGTGCTTATCGCAAACTTGCCATGGTAGTAACATCACAACCCCTTTTTTTAAAAAATTTTTGTTATAGTTTTACGCTATGAATTTTGTTCTCAAAAAATTTTAATTTATTTGTACGTAAATTTGAAGAAATGGCACCCAGATAGGTGGATGAAAGACCAAAAAATTGCTGGAGAAGCTAAAAGACGGTTCCAACAAATCCAAGAAGCTTATTCAGGTATATTTTTTTAAATTAAAAAAAGAAGGAAAAAAAAAAAAAAAAAACACATACATTGTGTTGTCTTTATGTACTATTTCATTCCAATTAATATTGTTGGGGGTATCTGATTCTGATGGACTCTGATTTTTCCAGTTTTATCAAATAAATGAAAGAGAACAATCTATGATGCTGGATTGTTTGGTCTCCTTGGAGACGATGATGACGAGGTCAGTTTTTTCTTTTCCATTGATATTCATATACACATTCATAAAGTTTTTATTTGGTTTTTTTTTTTTTTTTTTTTCCTTAAAATTTTAATTCCCTTAGTTTTTGGATGCTAAATTATGGATTTCTGGCAACAGGGATTTGTAGATTTCATGCAAGAAATGGTTTTGACGATGCAAAATGTGAGGCCACAGCCACAGGTACTTCATTTGGTGATTGACTTGTATTTATTTTTGAAGGTTCATATGAACTACTTCCTTGGAACAAGTCCATTGGTAATAAAAAATAATGTTTTATTTAGGGGGAAATTAATATTGTACTTGGTTGTATATGTTTATAGGAAGAGAACACCATGGAGGAGCTTCAGGGATTGTTAACGGACATGGTGAGGGAGAATGAAATGGTCAATTTTGGATTTGAGTTGAGCACGTCTAAGAGTCCTAGTAAGAGGATGCGTTTTGATTTGTAATGCTTCCTTGAATTAATTTGATCTCAAATTGACAAGGTTGTGCTAATTATTTCTCCACGGTTTTCAATTAATGGATTATATAAGTTTTCCCTTTCAATTTCTTTTGTTACTTGCAAACTGTGATCTATCGAATGGGTCTTTATTTGGACTTTTGATTGTGCTAGGCATCACCAATAATCATTATGGTAGAGGTAGACTAAATTATGTAGCCTAAACAATCTCTCACATGGATCATTGTCCATGAATTGTCACGCAATTAATAGAAATATGAATGATTAATGATTAAGAGCGTTGTAACTCAACTGGTTACTAGTTAGTACTTTTTGGTATTTCTAACAAAGACATTTAAAATTCAAATCTCTTTTTTTATTTTTTTTTCTTTTCTTTTTTGAAAAAACAAATCTCCTCTCTTTAACTATAGAATTATAAAATAAAAAATTATTAATAATTGAATGGATCTTGAGGAAAGTTAATGAGTAACTGAACTCTCTCTAAACTTGATAGTAGCACAATGTTTAAGAATTGCTCATCATCAAAAGATAATGTGGGACTCACAAATATCTCGAGTTAAGTGTTGGCTACATTTATACTACATCCTAAAACAATTAGTTAAGTGTTGGCTACATTTATACTATATCCTAAAACAATTAGTCAAGTTACAATTATCGAAATCACTTATATAGCACATACTAACATGGTAATCAAGCTATGTGGGACTTAGCACGCACCTTCGCAACACACACTCACATAGTCTATCAATTTTTCAACTCTCACCTCAAATGCTGATGAGCTAACCTGAATTATTAACACAACCAGAAAATCACAAAGTTATTTCTATTCATCTTTTATAAATTTCAAAGATTAGCAAAGGTTTATCTGAAATGAAAGACTAACTTGGTGGAGTACATTGGCCTACTACTTAATTTTCATTGAGTTAAAAGACATGTATGAAAGGCAATGTAAAACATGAACAATTTATAAAGGTCTAAAACTAGAAGCAAAAGACATTTTTTTTGGGACCAAAAGGCAACTTTTAAAAAATTGTGAATTTAATTATTTAACCATAATTCTAACATACTCCCTTAACAAGTGGGGTGCAACACATAGCATTTTAACATTCTAAATGACAGGTAGAGTTAAGAGTTAAGACAATAATCAAACCAAAGACCTCCAATTCTAAATCTAATACTATGAAAAGTTACCAGTTTTCTAAAAAAATTAAGAAATTAGAAACTAGTGAATTTAATCATTAAAATATAATTATAACAATAATCAATTCATTGAAACCCAAAAAAATAATTAATAAAGCAAACTCTGCAGAAGCATCATCCAAAGCAGAGTAGGCAATATAGATATATATATATATATATATATATTTTTTTTTTTTTTTTTTGGCAGCAAAAAATTTTTTAATTTTTATTTATTTTATTTTATTTTTAATCTAACAACTTTTGACCCGTTAGAGGAGAGGGAAGGGGTGATTCAAACTAATCACCTCTGCTGTATGAAAGAGATCCACGGTAAGAATTGTACAAAACCAGCAGTGAATATAGCAGCCATACAAAAGGCTCTTTAACAGTAAAGCTCCCAAGCCATAGAGTTTTTTCCCCTAGTAGCATTTTGGCTTAAGATGCTAGAATTAGGTAAGCAATAGTACCCTGTATCCGTATAAGGAGAGACCAAAGGGCTGAATAGGAGGACCAATTATTGCTCAATAATTTTACTGAGTACATTTTGGTTCTCATAAAGTCATAAGCAACATAACACCACAACTGTCCCATAATTTGAACAGAGCCTACTGAAAGTGAGAATAAGAGAGAGATGATGTATTCTTCTCAAGTTCAATAGCTTCATCTAAGTTGATGCTTTTTCCCTTCAAAAACTTGTGAGTACCATTTTGCAGAGAGTTTGGGATATCTTTTCAAATCCGGGTCATCCAAATCCACATAGTTTATGCCATAGCTCGATATATAGCCATCCAATAACTCAAATAAATCCAGGAAAGCCCATACAAAATACCCTCTCGAGTTTGATCCATTCCTTCAACAAAAAAATAATAATAATAATGAAGGCAAGGAAGAAGAAATGAAATCAATTTAGATTTTTCTTTAAAAAAAAAAAAAGTTACACACATCTATCATATCAGATAAACAATATTTTTTTTATACATTGGTTGTTGGGGCGGGAGATTTGAACCTTAAATGTTAACATTAGAAATATTAGAAGGTGTTAGTTAAACTACAAGGCTTTTTGCATATCAAGTAAACAATTTGAATAAAGGTGTTGGACTCTTATGCAACATAATACAATTTTATTTCACAAGTAAGAGGAGCCAAAAAAAAATTGTTTTTAAAAATATTTGAAGTATTGAGATTTCATCTAATCAAATATTTTTTCTTAACACAATACAAATGTTTAAGCAAAGAGTTAAAATTCAAACGGATAATTTGTAGTCTATGTTGGGTTATATATTGACCCCGTTTAATTAATTCAAGGGATAATTACAGATTATCCACCTATGGTTTAGCTCGAATTTAACTTATTCACCCGTGGTTTTATTTTTGACACTTTACCCACCCATGGTTCATTCCGTTTATGCTCCATAACCCACCTCTAATTTTTCTGTTACTCTAACACGTTTTATCAAAAAATCAAACGATAAATTAGAACAAACACTCCTCTCCCAAGCACTCTCTATGCTTGCTCAACCACTTGGGATCTTAGATGCTCCACAAACAGGACTGATCTCTTCACTTGTTGCTTCTGTTCAGGCTGAAGAACTTGGATTCGGATGCGATGGTAAGCCCACACTGATTATTTTACAAAATGTGTTAAAAATCTTTTCTTTTCTTAAAAAAAATGTTTAATCTCTTCTTTCTGTTCACTGCAGATGGAAGATCTGATTTTGGTCTAGGTCGATTGAAGGGCGGAGGCTTCCCCACCAATGGGCCATAAGTGTACTCATATAAGCAATTTCTAGACCATACTTTTCTTTTCCTTTTGGTTTTCTTTATTGTTTGATTTTTTTTTTTTTTTTTTCTTTCTGTTTGATTCTTTTGAAGACGCCAAACCAAACTGATAAGATTATTGAAGACGCCACCTCGGACAACCTTGACGAGCCTGATTGGACCAATAATCTTGCTATTTGTGACATGATCAATGCTGAAAAGATTAACGGTGTTGAACTGATCCGTGGAATTAAAAGGTCATGTTCAAGAGTCCTAGGATTCAGTACTTGGCTTTGGTGTTGCTTGAAACATGTGTTGTTAAATAAAAAGATTTTTAACACATTTTGTAAAATAATCAGTGTGGGCTTACCATCACATCTGAATCCAAGTTCTTCAGCCTAAACAGAAGCAACAAGTGAAGAGATCAGTCCTGTTTGTGGAGCATCTAAGATCCCAAGTGGTTGAGCAAGCATAGAGAGTGGGTGGGAGAGGAGTGTTTGATCTGATTTTTTGATAAAATGTGTTAGAGTAACAGAAAAATTAGAGGTGGGTTACAGAGCATAGACGGAATGAACCACAGGTGGGTAAAATGTCAAAATAAAACCACAGCTGGGTAAGTTAAATTCGGGCTAAATCACAGGCGGGTAATCTGTAATTATCCCTTAATTCAATTAATCAAGTTGATTAATTAGGTCAAATTACATGCAAATCATGGAGGCACCAACAAATCACCAAATAAACTAAGCGCAGCAGAAATTAAATTGACATGGTGATGTATTGACGAATGGAGAAAACCTCTCGTAAGGCAAAAACCCCACTGAATGATTTTTAGGTCACCATTCCCAAAAATCCATTAATAAAAAACAAACGGTTATAAGTATAAGAAATCTTACTACTACCAGGCCTATCCCAAAATACCAACTTACAGTTGAACTTTTACTCCAATCCCTAATTGGATTTGATCTTGTAGAGACTTCTTCCTTTGCACGGATCCTAATACGTGACTAACTCCTTTGCACAAATTCAAGTACATGACTAACTCCACAGCAACCCTTTGATTGTTGTAGTTGATTTGCAAAGCTTCACATAGAAACACCAATGAGATCTTCAATGTTGGTGCTAGAGACTTTGCTTGGTTACAGAACCTAAAGGTGTACAAGAAACGCAACAAGATCTCTTTCTTCTGTAGGAGGAGGCTAGGGTTTCAAAAAGAAAATCTCATGAATGGGCCTTTTGAATGAGCTCTCCTATTCCAATAAGGTTGCTCTCCTAATCCTATTAGGTTTACACAAACCCATAAACATATAGCCAATAGGATTAAAACATTGCAAGCTATATCAAAAATCTTGTAGCTTAATAGATCGAGAGGTATTGAGACAAGTATCGAGCTTTATTAAATCTCAATAGTTCGACAAGTATCAAGATAGGTATCGAGACATGCAGATTTAGCTTTTCTTGAGCAATTTTTTTAGTATTCTTCATGTCTTCAATGTAACCATTTCTAATGATCATTTTAAACCCACTTAGATTTACCCAAATACAAGTAAAATGCATTTTGTCATAAGATATGCCAATTACATTAAAATATGAACCTAATAGTCTATATTCATAGTTTCCTACCATAAATTATGATCTCGTGCACGCTAGAGTTTTACTAATGCTAAACTAGTCTGTGATGACTTTAAGCCATTATAGATCTTTTACATAATGGTCACATGAATAGATTGGAAGTAACAGTTCTCCATAAGTGTGGTAATAGTCCATTATAAGACCATATTCAACTCAAGTCGACCTAAATTCTTTTTGCTGAAACTTCTAAATTGTTCTTCAACCAAGACTTGAACATTCAACTCAATTCATGAAGGGCCATCTAGGTAGTGCAAAAGATTTGATTGTCACCATTATCTATAGAAAACTTACAATGCCATCATCCACAATTAGAAAAAGGACCACTACTTCAGGAAGCTTTCATATCAATCCATGGAAAGAATCAAATGTCACAAACTAAGTGCTAGCTACATCTATACTACACCCTAAAACGATGATAAGTCAAGCTACAATTAAGACTCATCGAAATCATTTATATCATACAGATTGATATAGTAATTGAGCAATATGGGGCTCAATGCACAATTTCGCAACATACACTCATATAGTCTAGCAATTTTTCTTCATTCTATGTGTGCCACACGTCTATGTGTATCCATTGAGAAAGAGAGAGGAGGGGGGGGGGGGGGGGGGAGAGGTTAATTGGTCTTGCCAACAATTAAACATCTTGATTTTATTTAGGACTACCATTTCCAATGGTGCTTTGTAACTTAAAAAATCCTTACATTCCCTCTCAGAAATGAGTGGGTTGAGATAGCAATATGGGCCCATAGAAAACATACAATTTGGAAGAGAGGGGGGGGGGATTATTCTACTAAAATCTATTGAATATAGAAGTTGAACATCTGATCACATGTTTTTTTTTTTTAAAAGAAATACTTGTTGTAAGCGCAACACTTATTGGACTTTGCCCCCACAATGGTCATAGAAGGAATTTTAGAATCCAATTAATGGTTCTTTGCTAGGAAAGGATTGAATTAAGTATGCATACCTCAATGCATCAAGCACACCTCCAATGTATGCATGCATAAAATTCACCCTTGCAATGTCATTCAATGTTGAATTTCTTTGCATCCGCTGACCTAACAAGACATCCCATACCAAGTTTGCCCAGTTAGATATAAAACATGATGAAAATACATTGCATGATGAGCATTACAACCCAAACCAACCTAACCCTGCCTAACCTAGCAAATGCCAACATGACAAATCATACCATTCAGAAACCACAGGTTCACCATGAAAATACTTATAATCAGATGTTGGAAAGATTCTTGATTATTTCCAGCAATGCCACAAGTATTCCGGATGTAGGGAACATGCAGCGATAGTGATTGATCATTATCATGCTTAGTCTCATGCTTAATGCAAGATAGCCAACCATTTAATGGATTAGCAAGACCAAAAAAAATTCATGATTAGAATGATTAAAAAATCCAGCTACTTGCTTGTTTGACGTGATTAATCTATTGAAACTTCATTTGGAAAAAAAAAAAAAAAAGATTTGTATATGGTCAATTATCTTGCAAAGTTTTCTTCCTGTCCCAGAGGGTTTCCTCCAAGATTCCACTTCCAAAGAAAAGGTCATGGAAAAAAAAGAAAGAAGAAGAAGAAAAAAAAAAGAGGTGTGTGTGTGTGTGTGTGTGTGTGTGTGTGTGTGAGAGAGAGAGAGAGAGAGAGAGAGAGAGAGAGAGAGAGACCATTTTCATAAACGTAAATAGAAGGGTTGCCATATTCCTGCTTGAGATATTCCAATACTGCTTGCAAACACTAGGGCATAATAGGTATTTAACATAAAAACATGATCATTAGGAAGTACTGTTGGTAAACAAAACTCACATACTAGACTACGTAGAATTTGTTTCATCTGGCACTCCAAAAAGACAACAACAAAAGTGGATGTGAAAAAAAGAAGAATTAAGATACTCTAATGCCATGCAAATACGAAGTCAATGAATTTCAAACTGTTTAATTTGGGAAAGTAATAACAACAAAAATAACAATGACAATGACAATAACAATACCAATAACCATAAGAGAGAAAGAAGTGTTTAAGTACTACAAGTTTACAATTATTTATATACCATTAGCTACTACTATTTAATTGATTATGAGTTTGTTTCTATTAAGTTTCATACAAACTATATGCCCATAAGAAGGGACTGCAACAAGTTGCTCATACTTCACCATCTTCTTTTGGATCACCTACAAATCAGTGTCATAACCTATTGAAAACTGCCAGACTCTTAGTGTTACAACTGGAAAAGAAACTAATAACAAACCATATTACCCCAAGCCTAAAGAAAGCAAGATTACAAAATTAAATAATATTAGTTCGATATTCCCTCTCAAATACCCTAATTTCTCTTGTTTATTTTCACCCATGAATTTTGTGTGGACCTGTCCTGACCTGAATTATAAAACAATGGCCTCCCCTTCACTAATTTTTAGAGAAGGAAACATGATGGGGCCTTCTGATCAAGAGCTAGAATTAGATAGTGAGGGAGTGAGAGAAGGGGGAAATTTAGCAATAGCTACCAAATTGTTTTCCCTTCTAAATTCCTTCTTCCTTTTCTCGAAGTTGGAAGGCCAATGCGTTGAACATCAGCGGGGATCGCTAATGATCGTGGCAACGGTCTTGATGACAATTTCGGGACATGTTATAAGGGTTGTAAAAAGCACATCAATACACTGTTAGGCGGAGATTTGGCTTTAGTTTTAACATTAAAAAATATATGTCGAGCAGCCCTTAAACAAAAAAAAAAAAAAAAAAAAAAAGGTTTAAAATGTTATGGTTATGGTTATTTTTAAAAGTAGTGAGTTTCTATCCATTTTGTGGATACCGGTTCTTTTGGCATTTGGGTCTCACTTACTAGAAACCTTGGAAGCTTTCTTGGAGAAATATGTGGTATGTATTTGAAATGAATGACACTAGGGTGATGTGTGTGTGAGAGTCTTTTAATCTTTTTACTTACTCTTTTTTGAGTTTTCAGCAGTATTTGGTCATTTTTAGCGTTTTAGAGAGTGACATTTTAGAGAATGAGCAACATTATTTAGAGGGTGAGCAATGTCATTTCACTTGCATCTTTATAAGGCAAATTACAAAATACCCAATGTGGTTTGGGGATATCAACATTTTGTCCACCAATTTTCAATTGTCCAATTTAAATTTTTAATGACCTCTTAACATTTGGACCAAAACGAAACTGTTAGGGATTTCATTGGACAAATTTTGTAGTTCAAAATGCCGCTGGTTGTAGAATCCCTTAGCATTGAATTTTCTTAGTAATTATTATATACTAGTCGCTAACCCGTGCGATGCACGGGAAAACTATTGTGTATAAAGATGTAAACTATTCTTTTTCTCTTCCTCTTTGATTGTATATTAAGATTCCAGTCTTATAGTTCCTATCCTTGATATGAAATATTAATCTTGATATGAAACATTAATTTACATAATGAAAAATAGAAATCAATCTTAAGTTTAAAATAAAATGAAGAATTAAATCTTTAGCATTCTCGATTATTCATAAAACGTATAAAACACACATTTAAAGAACTACTTAATCAATATTTCAAATAAATTGAAAAATTGAAAGACAACTTTAAAGTGTTTTTTGCTACAACTAAACTTACAAAGAATCAATTATTTTAAATATCATATATTGCATTAGGTTTCAATAAGTATAAGGTTATTCTAAAAAAATTAAGTATAAGGCTGAAAGAGTGAAATTTGTGAATTAAATTAATTGGTGGCGTTCCCCTAATTTGTTTTTTGGTAGTGTCAAGTTTCTTTTGTGAATGCTACTACTCTTCCTACAATTCGGCACTTTATGAATTTATTTTCTTAATTTTTCCTAACTATTATTGAATCCAAACAATTTTAGTGTTTTAACATAGCCAACCAAGACCCCACATATGAATCTAGATTCCTAAGCAAATCTAAATATCGCCCAAAAGAATGTATTAATTCCCGAAAAGATGCCAACACCAGCAAAAAAAGGACAGAAACTTCAAATCGAAAAAGGAGCTTTAATTGGAAGAAATTTGTAATGAGATGGGAGGAAAATATGGAAAAATAAATAAAAAGCCATATGCTAACCTCCATGACCATCATAAACACCAAAGAAAGAGGTGGAAATGTCCAAAGTTGGATAAGCTGCATGCTACAAAAGAAAAGAAAACACGGCAAGATAGCATAATAATCTATAGAAAATCATTGAGATTATGAGTCCACTCAATAGACCCATTGAAAAGGCGACCCAAAGAAGTCATTGAAAAATACAAAATAGATTTTGGCAGGCATTGTTTACAAAACAAAAGCAAAACAAAAAATTTATAAAAATTTTCAAACTCAAGCACTAAACAATTGATCACATTTATTTAGAACACCCAAAGTCCTTTTCACATAATCATAGAAATCAGTATCTTTGTGAAGAAAGGCCAACCCCATCACCATGAATCTGAAAAGCATTGATTAAAAAAAGAAAATTATAGAGACATTGAAACCCAGTGATTAAAAAAAGAAAATTACATGGAGAAAAAGCCAACCTTTTCTTTTGTTGTTTTCCGATCGAATTCACAGATGTGTAACTCACTTTCACCTGTCTTTCTTAAGTTAGTCGTTCCCTGTTAAACCACAAACCACAGATCGGTTAGTGGTGCTTATTATAGTGCGATTTAATCTACTAATATCCTTGTGTGTTGGTGGCCGGTCAAATGACCAAATTAGGTGTTCCGATCATGGAGTATTGCAAAGATGGTTAATTTATTCTTATTTATTGTGGTTAATTGGGCATTATAGAGACATTGTGGCTTTCTCCATTGCCTTACTCCTTACGTTTAGGTTTAGGTTTAGGTTTTAAAAGATTTATATACTACTACTTAGTAGCTGAATTTCCTTTAGGCCTACATAATGTCAAAAAATTAATAAATTATATAAAATTAGAAATTTCGTTTTTATAATTTAAATAATGCTGATGTGGAAAATTGTGGAGAGGTCAAAGGCTTCGGTTTTATATATATATATAGATAATAGCATCAGTTTTTTTGTTGCAATTATTGTTTTTGATTTGTGAATGTTATTTATCTAAAACAATTTTCTTATTTTATTTCGTTCAAGATAAAACAAAATACTAACTATGGTCTGACGTGGTATTTTTTAAATGCCGAATAAATTTTTGTATTATTACTTTAATGGCCATGTCAGCATTTAGTATGTTAATGGTGCACTTCGTTTGCCACATAGATTATTTCCATTTGTGAGATAACGGTAAGGACCAAAACCAAAACGCTTTTTCAAATATATTTTCAAAAAATGTATTTTTGCCTTGGTTTTAATGTCAACATAAAAAATAAAAAATAAAAAAAAAATGTTATTGTTATGGTTATGGTTATTGTTACAAGTTGTGAGTTCTACCAAAACCTTGGCATTCAAGACCCACTCACTCGAACCCTTGGAAGTTTTATTGGCAAAATATGTGGTATGTGTTTGAAATGTGTGACACTAGGGTGATGTGTGTGTGAGTGAATATTTCACCTTTTTAACTTATTCATTTTTGAGGTTTTAGTAGTATTTGGGTCATTTCCGGCATTTTGGGGTATTTTGTGTTAGAATAATGTGGTCCAACATGATATTTTATGATGTCTCTATTATCAATAATTTATTATTCAAAATTTCTTGTGAAATTTTTTCATATTTTATGATCTAAAATATTGGTATATTGATATATGCCTACTTGATTTTGTTGACTAGGTTATGAATCATTTCGTTATAGTCCTTGACTTGACCATATCCATCGTGATGTAGCTTATTCCTATAGGTACATTATTGGATCATGATATAAACAAACTCAATCTTATGTCCAAGCAAAAAACATTGCCGAATCCGTAGTATATCTTTGAACTCTCACCTCAAATGCTGACAAGCTATCCTTAATTACTGCCACAACTAGAAAATCAGAGTTATTTCTGTTCATCTTTCATAAATTACAAAGACTAGCGGAGGTTTATCTGAAATGAAAGGCTCACTTGGTGGAGTACATTGGCCTAGTCTTAATTCATCGAGTTAAGAGACATGTATGAAAGCCAGTGTAATACACGAACAATTTTTAAAGGTTTGGTATGTGGAACTGGATAGAAATTAAATCACAGGGGGCAAAATTGACTCAATGAAACTTGAGAGGATCATTGATTGAAAATAGTTCTCACTTTGTAATAATAATAGATAAAAGACTTACCGGTTAGCTCCATTTCTACATCCATGAAGACGTCTCTATTTTCCATCTTCAGACTGTTGGAGTTGTGTTTGACATAGATATTGGTGTAATGTAGTACCCCTATGAAGTCAAACGAACCCTTTACCAATTTGGATTCATGATTTGTGAAGGCTGGCATTCTAGTCCCCACATTTTGCTTCATTATATTGGGATAGTCTCCAAACACCAACGGATTGAGAAACGTGCAATACAGAGCAGGTGTACCAATGTTAAGATCAACATGAAGAGTGAGCTATGGGGAGATACTGTTGCTATTGATGTGTACTAGTGTATGAGTGTGTTGTAATTGAGTATTGTAATTTAAATTGTGATTAGTAGTCATTTTAACTGTAATTCGATTAGTAGAGCTTAGGCCAAGTGGCTGTAATAAGCAAGACTAGTAATTGGCTGTTAGTTAGCCATTACTACCAGAATCTGTTACAGGTAGTTAGTAACTGAATTGTATAAATGGGATAGAGAGCTGAATACTGGAACTCATCGAAGAATAAACTAATTTACAACCAAAACTCTCTCTAAATCCATTCTAATCTTTCCCACATTTCTTGGAAGCCAGTTGTTCTAGAATTCCACTAACCATTCTTTTTACTTCTTTTATTAGTCATTACTCTTCACCTATCCATGGCAGAATCTTAACATAGTCAGACGCTTTGAATAATCAAGTCTTGAATTCAACATAAACTTCACAGGAGGAATTCTCATCTTCCTCCCAATTATTACCCACTAATTTGGCCCACATGAAATTGTCTAAGGCAGAATTATAATGAGATGAAATGAAGTTCAACATGCAGTGACACCATGATCCAAACAAGAAATTTTAAAGAGGAAAAATGGTATCAATTCTAGGATTTATTATTTACCAGCCATAATGGAACGCATTGGACTTTGAGTTGCAATTGCATCTTCTTTTGTTTCTGTTAGAGCAATAAACCACCACATAGACATGCTTAGCCCTATCAATCCATGTTGTTTGTCCTACATCATAACATGTGCTTTAAAATCCATAAACATTTCCTTCACAAATAAATTCCTTTGTATATTTAGCATGAGAATGGGAAGTCAAATATTTTTATCAAATAATTAAGAACTAGAAGAAATTCTATTGGGATTCTGGAGCAAAATTATGTATCTTAATTTCACTAGTGTAACATATATTGACAATATTCACTGATTGGTACAACAAATTTAAAAGCTTAATATGGAAAATTTCGGACGATACCTGATACTTTTTCTTGTACAATCTTGCAGCTGAAGCATGTGCCAACTAGATATTATGAGCTGCTATGTATGGCTCAAAAGAAGAGTTACCCCTAGAGCAGTATCCATATGCAGGAGAACATCACTGAGGTGGTAGAAATCCCAAGTCATACCCACCTAACATGAACACATTGGGCTCATTAATAGTAGTCCAGAATGAAACCCTATCTCCAAATTCTCTGAAGCAGACCTCCGCATATTCTGTGAAGTCTCTCCTACATCCAAATATAAACAGTTTGATCATACTGATCACCCTATACTGTCCTTGGCATGAAAAAATTTATCCTAAACAGAAAAGACAAATTTTAACTAAAAAGTGTTAAGAACTATACACTATCTTTCAACTAACCCATCCTCCATACTCATCTTCAAGTGCCTGAGGATGATCATAATTGTGTAATGTAACAAGTGGTTGGATTCCTACAAAATCAATAGAAAAAGCAATATTCAGAAACAAAAAGTTCCAAGGTGTGGTTAGCTTAGCAATTTGGGAATGCTAAGCAAACTAGATTATTTATATATTATGATATGGAAGCTTGGCTTTAACCATGGCTGACTAGTTCATTGATGAGATTGTTGTAATATTGTAAACCCCTTGGATTGATAGGCCCTCTTCCATTTGATAGACAAAACATGTGCGCACAATTACTAAAAGTTTAATGGTTTTTATATAATTAATAGATCATAGTTGGGTCATCATACTTGGGAAGTCTTGACCATGAGATGGAAAATCTATAGGCATCGAGGCCAATGTCCACCATGAGTTGCACATCTTCCTACAAGAAATACAGGAACTTGGACATATGTGGACTGGACTCCAGCAAAATTTAGAGAGATGTAATTCATACAAAATGAATCTGGTATTTGTTGGTTCAGCCCCATTTGTGTAATCATTGGAACTTATATCATGAAAGGAATAATTTCTTTCTTTTATGACAATGAGAGGATTAATTGACCTCAAACACAGGAACTTGGTCATACTAAAGGATTGTTGATCAAGGCATACAGACCTTGTATTTATGGTACCTATCACATGCTACATCTCCAGTTGCTCCATGTGCTTTCCCTGAAATTTTGAGAAGGAAAATTTTAACATTATGCCACTTTTCATATAAATATAAATATATCTTCACAATCATCAGTCTGCTAAATTGTTGATTTTTATAAAACCGCAAAGTGCGGATTTTGACACAAGGGCGCAATTTTCTTTGGACCTTTGGCACCTTGATTGTTCCTTTAATTCTTTTTCCCATTGCCTGCAATGCAGATACTTAAAGTTATGTGAATTTGTTTTTAAACTTTAACGATTGAAAAGACTGATGACCACACCATGATAAGGAGCAAGGGTTAGTGGAATACTAAAATACAAGTCCATCTATAGATAATTTGATATGCAACTTTGATTTATATCATACAAATAAAATTAATGACTTTTTTTTTTGCTTTCAAACTGTGAAAATACATGTTAATATAATTCACAGATGTCGAAGTGTGGCAAAGATTTGCAGATCAAGGAAAGTTAACTGTTCTAAATATATTTGAAAAGGGTAAAAGAGCAATAGCAATCAAGAACATGTACTAAAATACACAATTTGATATCTAAATGACTTTTGAAATACAAAATTGAATAAGTAAATACAAGTATATGCATTCTAAATTGTTTTGGAAACAAGACTGGCGCTCAACAGAAAAAGATGGAAAAGAAAAAGAAATGTAAGTGCTAAGATAAAAGAGGCTTCCAATTAAATCAACAACATAATATTGAAATCTAATGTAAAACTAACTAAACTAACCAGCATGAACATATGTATCCCAAATGCTAGGAGTCCTCCCATCTTCATTTGCTGCTCCCTCCACCTTTTTTTTATTATAAAATGGATAAGTAATTATAAGAAGAAAAAACAGAACAAAGCATAATTAGGTCATACACCAGAGTATACAAACAATCCCATTTGAGTTTACTAGTTTTGAAGAGTAAGAAACAAACCTTAAGGCATAATGATTATTATTTTCTTTCCACATTAAGGTAACTTATAAATCATTCATGATTAAATATATTATTCATATTCCGACATATTATAAATATCCTAAATTGATACTAAAATAGTACTAGTCAATGTTTAAAGGTTGATAGCGTGAATTTTTTTATAAAAAAAAATATTAACCTTTCATTTATCCATGAATAATTAATATTTTAAAAACTACATCATGGAGTTGCTTAAAAACTTAACTCTAGAGCATCTCACATTCTCATCATCATTTGCACATGGATAAATTGATAAATGGTTCACTAACTATTCAACATAAATTCTCTTCTTCTTCTTCTTTTTTTCCTTTTGGTAGGCCAAAAAACGAATTGACCCCTTGTGATAAATTAATTGATTAATTAGTCAAGTTTATTAACTAATCAAATTAACATGCAAACGCGTGGTAGCACAAACAAATCACCAATAAACTAAATATGCAATGGAAAATAAATTAACACGATGATTTGTTTACGAATGGAGAAAACCAACACGGCAAAAACTCCACTAGGTGATTTTAAGGTCACCACTCCCAAGAATTCACTATTATCAAAACAAGCGGTTACAAGTAAAGGAATCTCAGTACCTTATACCAACTTACAGTTGAACCCTTACCCCAATACCCAATTGGACTTGTTCTGTAGTGACAATCTCTCCTTGTAATGCATGGCTCTCAGTACATGACTAACCAATTGCGCAGATCCCAGTACGCGACTTCAATCACCAACTAGAGAAGTTTATTGGCTACAAAGTTTTTCGGTTCATTACACGATGAAGATTGAGAAGCTCCTTGGTTACAGTGCACAAACACAGCAGCTTCTTCACAAGAAAGATGAATTAGGGCAAATTCTGTCTCCGGTCACAATTTGTGAACAAACTTTTGCTCAACACTTGTGCAACTTGTTCCACCTTTGACGACCCTTAAAGTAATCATTTATATGTTTAGGGTTGTGAGAAAAGAAAGCCCAAACATATAATCACGGATTGGAGTCAAAACTGTCCTGGAAAACAAAACTTCATAATCCTCGATAGATACCTATTTGTTGAGCTGCTGTCGAGCCACGAGCTTGAACAGCTCTACAGGTCTCGGTAGATGCTAGCTGTCGAGCTAGCTGTTGAACTTTAATGAACAACACTTTTCACACTTGAATCTTGGGCAGACTTGCATGGCTTTAATGCTTGAAATTGAAACAAGGTTTCTCGAAGTATTAAACACATCCTAGATCTACCAAAATACAAGTAAAGTACGTTTTGTCAAACGATTAGACAATTACATAAAATAGTGACATATGTTCCTAACAAGTGAATCACATATGTCCTAACACCTTTTTTCTTTTTCTTTTTAGGTTGAAACTTAAATAAAATACCTTACATGCGCATATTAGGTTCTCCAATTGATTTCGAATACATTGACCAATAAAATAATAGTGTTATTTTTCCAAGAATAATTGAAGTCAAAACAACCAAGTGTTTGAATTTATTTAAGGAATCTAATGTACTAAACACAAGATACTGTATCTATGTTCTACATATTTTCTAATTCTTCTTGTGGGTCATTGTTATTTTAGCTCAAAAAATGGACATCAGTCTTTATAGTTTATAGCCAACAACAAGATTTGAGAATTTAAAACACAAAGTAGAAGCTATGCAAAGAGCTAGCATATCTTATCAAAAAAAGAAAAAGCTAGCATAGATTAACTGACCTGATAAGCTGAGATGCCTGAACCAAAAACAAAGTCAGGTGGAAAGTCATCCCTGCTAAACTCAAGTGAGCTAGGGACTGTAGGGAATTAACATGGAATTCCCAAATCTGTGAGAAACAAAAAATAGAAGAAACACACGCCAAAGAAAAATAATCACACGCACAAGACAGTATTTACGTGGTTCGGCAATTTGCCTACGTCTACGGAGTTGTAAGGATTTCACTATTATCAAGAAAAAAAATACAAAGTGTGGCAGTACAGTTTTTCTCAATCTAAAAAATGACAACCACAAAACCCTAATCACAAAACAACGTTTTTCTACATCCTGTGCACAGGATTCACAATGGGCTACAAAACGGGCCAAAAAATTTTCCCAAGGACGTTGCCCCTGGACTCCCAAGAGGCTTGTCCATGAGCGCTACAACTTAGGCCTGTCAACCCAAGCCCCACTCCATGGACTAAGCCTCAGAAAATCTCTCATTAAAAACCACGCAACATTATTCGGGTCAGGTTGTTAACCAAATCAAACACAATTAGGCTCCACAAAGCCCAACAGAGACTCCCACTAATAAATTAAGCACAAAGATTTGCAAGAACAAGAGCCTCAACATTTTGCAGCTAATTGATTTTTTAGCTTTCACTCATATCATATAAACTATAAAGTCGGTTCTTCCTGGTTTTTTTTGCTGAGAGAGAGAGAGAGAGAGAGAGAGAGAGCAAAATCTCTGATCATGCCCATAATTTATTTGCGTCCACCATCTAGACAAATTTGTCACTTTGAATAGTGCATGCACGAACATTTGCCACCACCGCTTATGTGAGCTTAGCCATGCACAACAGGACAATGCCACATATAAGAATAGACGACAAAGAAAAGGGTGCATTTAGAATTGGCTAAATTTTATTACATACTTCTTATTGCACACACATTTTCCACACTCCTTTGAAATAGAGTTTTGAAAACATGATTTTTGTTAAAATTGTAAAATCATGAATATTTTATAATTTTAATTGAAATAATGTTTACAAAACACAATTTCAAAAAAGTGTGTGAAAATCATTACTCTGTATAATTTTCGTGTGTCAGTTTGTCAAGAAGGAAATAAGGGTGTGTATCAAATCCTCCAACCCAACGAAACCAACCCAACATGTTCCATGCACACTTTTATCCTCAAGTAACACTATTAATAGGGCTTGTGGGGTATTTTCTTCAGGTACACAGGGAAAGTTTTAAACTTTCAAAAGCTAACCTAAATTTTCTATAGTTTTCACTTATTATTTTTTTTAAAAAAGTTTTAAACAACAAAAAAAGAAGCAGAGAGAAATGTTAGATTTTTTATTTTTAGCTAATAAGAATTAAAATTCTAACATTTCAAATGAATAAATTTAAAAGATTTATATTTAATACAACTAAATAATTGGTAATATATATATATATATATATATATATATTAAAGGAGAAGTAATAATTGGTGAAAGTGATGTTATTCCGTTCACAATAAATTATATCAATAGATGTAAAAAAATGTTGCATCTATAACCTTACATCCTTAGTAAAATAATGATGATCATGTCATTAAAGAAATAGGAAACTTTAATAGGAGAAAAAGATAGGGGAAGTTCTCTATAACAAGTTCCATATCATATAAAATTACTAGAAAATAAAAGTTAATTTTTTTTTAATATATACATCAATAGTTGGGGGTGGGAGGATTTAAACTTGGATGTCTTGGGTATCCATTAGAGACACCAAAAGATACCAATTAAGCTACAAGGCACTTGGTAAATTACTCTTTTTAATTCTTCTATCATTCACTAAATTATACAACTTCAGAAAAATTACAGCCATATATAGAGATCATTATCACATGTCCATAGTCTTGCTTTGTAGGGGTCTGTTCCATGATGAATACTATTTTATCATCAAGTTAAGACACCAATTATTTTTTGAAGTAAGCAAGATCCAAACTAAGTGTGCGTTTGGGTGGAGATGAAAAATTAAAATTATTTCACTATTCAGTTTATTTTTACTACTATGCATGGGCCTCACTGCACTTTTTGGCACTGCACTTTTTGGCACTATTCATGGATCCCACTCTACTATTTCAACTAATTTTTATTTTTATCTACAGTACTTTCAACAATAACTTTTTAGTTTTAGCAAAATAAGCGGTATCCAAACACACCCTAAAATTCTCTTTTACAACTATCCCATAACACGGACAGAGCCTACTGAAAGTGAGAACGAGAGAGAGATGATGTATTCTTCTCAAGTTCAATAACTACATCATCTAAGTTGATGCTTCTTCCCTTCAAAAACTTAGAGTACCATTTTGCAGAGAGCTTGGGATATCTTTTCAAATCCGGGTCATCTAAATCCACATAGTTTATGCCATAGTTTGATCCATAGCCATCCAATAACTCAAATACATCCAGGAAAGCCCATACGAAGTACCCTCTTGTGTTTGATCCATTCCTTAAAACAAACAAACAAAATGAAGGAAAAGGAAATTCAATTACTTGAGATTTTTTAAAAATAAAAAAGGCTATACGCATCTATCATATCAAATCAACAATTTGAATAGAGGTGTAGAAGGGCTTGGATACAACATAGTTCTATTTCACACGAGGAGCCCAAAAAAAATTGTTTATATTAATATTTTAAGTACTTGGATTTCATCAAATCAAATATTTATGCAAATAGTTAAAACTCAAGCTGCAACTATGATTATCTATTGTCTATATTCAGTCTCATACTATAAATTATGATCGTGCATGCTGGAGCTTGACTAATGCTAAACTAGTCGGATGACTTTAAGCCATTAAAGACCTTGGACCATAATGGTCATATGCTTATATTGGATATAATAGTTACTCTGTTAAGTGTGGTGATAGTTCATTAGAAGACCATATTTGTCTCAAGTCGACCTAATTTTTTTTATGAACCTTCTGAATGGTTCCAAAACCATGACTAGAGCATTTGAGTGAATTCATGAAGGGCGATCTAGGCATTGTAAAAGATTTTACTGGCACCATTTTTTTTAGAAAACCTACAATGCCCTCATCCACCATCAGAAAATGGACCACTACTTTAGGAAGCTTTTGTATTAACTCATGATGAGGATTAAATGTCACGACACAAGGTAAGCGCTAACTACATCTATAATACATCCTAAAGAATTAATCGAGTTACATTTAGGATTCATCATAATGAGTCATTTAGCACAGATGGACCTAGTAAACATTTATTGAGGGACTCAACTCACACCTGTGAAACACACTCTATATAGTCAAATCCAATCCAATAGGTATAATCTAGGGTATCATAATCAAGTCTAGCATTTTTTCTTCGTTGTGTGTGTGTTGTCCCCATGTTTATCTTTTGGGAAAGAGAGAGGAGGGGGTACTTGCAAACAATGAAACTTCTTGATTTTATTTAGGACTACCACTTCCAATGGTGCTTTGCATCTTAAAAATCATTAAATTCCCTCCCAGAAATGAGTGGGGTTGAGACAGCAATATGGAAGACATACAATTAGGAAACATTAGCAAACGGGGAGGGGGGAGGGGGGGGGGGGGGGGGGGGAGAATATATCTATTATTCTACATTGTATTGAATATAGAAGTTGAACATCTGATCACATCTTTTTATTGAAAGAATGACCTGCTGTAAGCCCAATATATGTTGGACTTGGCCCATCACAATGGTCATAGAAGGAATTTTAGAATCCAATTAATGGTCCTTTACTAGGAAAGGTTTGAATGAAGTATGCATACCTCAATGCATCAAGCACACCTCCAATGTATGCATGCATAAAATTCACCCTTGCAATGTCGTCCAATGTTGAATTTCTTTGCATCCGCTGACCTAACAAGACGTCCCATACCAAGTTTGACCAATTAGAAATAAAACATGATGAAAACATTGAAAAGACATTGCATGAGCATTACAACCCAACCCTACCCTACCTAACCCCCCATATGCCAACATGACAAATCATACCATGCAGGAACCACTGGTTCACCATGAAAATACTTATAATAAGATGGTGGAAATATTCTTGATTATTTCCTGCAATGCCACAGCTATCCCAGAGGTAGGGAACATCCAGCAACCATGGCTCAGTCCCATGATTGATGCAAGATTGTAAACCATCTAATGGATTTACAAGACCAACAAAATTCATGGTTGCAATGATTCAAAAATCCAGCTACTTTGCTTGTTCAACATGATTCATCTATTGAGACTTCATTTGAGATGGGGGAACAGATTTGTATATGGTCAATTAACTTGCAAAGTTTTCTATCTGTCCCAGAGTTTAAGGTTTCCTCCAAGAGTCCACTTCCAAAAGAAAAATCCAAGTAAAAAAAAAAAAGGAAGAAAAACAAAGAAACAATAAGGTGTGTCATGGTTAAAGGGGCAACTAGTTAAGTGTATGTGTGTGTGTGTGAGAGAGAGAGAGAGAGAGAGACCATTTTCATAAATGTAGATAGGAGGGTTTCCATAAACTTGCTTGAAAAATTCCAGCACTGCTTGCAGATACCAGGGCATAATAGGTAACTGAGTAAAATAAGGCTGATTAGTGAAGGGTAAATGATACAAACCAACTCAATCATATGTCCACGCAGAAAAAAATTGCCTAATCTGTAGTTTATTTTTCAAATCTCACCTCAAATGCTGATGGGCTATCCTGAATTTCTGCAACAATCATAAAATCAGAGTTATTTTTGTTCATCTTTCATAAATTACAAAGACTAGCAGAGGTTTATCTGAAATGAAAGACTCACTTGGTGAAGTACATGAAAAGCAGTGTAATGCATGACAATTTTTAAAGGGCTGGCATGTGGAACTAGAAAGAAATTAAACCACGGGGAAAAACTAACTCAGTGGACTTGACACAATCATTGATTGAAAACAGTTCTTAATTTGTAATAACAATAGGTAAAGAAACTTACGGATTAGCTCTATTGCTGCATCCATGAGGAAGTCTCTATATGCCATCTTCAGACTGTTGGAGTTGTCTCTGACATACATATTGTTGTAATGTACTATCCCTATGAAGTCAAATGAACCCTTTACCTGTTTGGATTCATGATCTGTGAAGACTGGCATTCTAGCCCCCACATTTTGCTTCATTATATTGGGATAGTCTCCAAAAACCAAGGGATCTAGAAACCTGCAATACAGAGCAGGTGCACTATAGTAAGAAGCTTTGAATAATCAAGTCTCATTTCAACATAAACTTTATTAGAGGAATTATCATCTCCCCCCTATTATTACCATTCTTTTGGCCCACACAGGATGGACATTAACATAGGCAGAATTAGAATGAGATAAAATGAAGTTCAACATGTCGAGGCACCATGATCTAAACAAGAAATGGAGAATGGAGAAGAGAAAAAATGGTATCATGTCTAGGATTTATTATTTACCAGCCATATTGGAATGCAATGGCCCTTTGGGTTGCAATTGCATCTTCTTTTGTGTCCGTTAGAGGAACAAACCCCCACATATAAATGCTGAGACCTATAAATCCATGGTGTTTTTCCTGCATCATAACATGGGCTCTAATATCCATAAACATTTTCCTTCACAAATAAATTTCTTTGTATATTAAAATTACAAAGGGAAATCATATATTTATATCAAATATTTACTAACTAAAAGTTTAAACTGAATGCATAGCTAGGACTAAATTGGGATCCTGGAGCAGGATATTGTTTCTTGATGTCACTAGTGTAACATATGATGACAATATTGACACATTGATATACAACAAAAACATGTGCTTAATGGAAATTTTCAGATGATACCTTGTACTTCTTCTGGTACAATCTTGCAGCTGAAGCATGTGCCAACAAGATATGATGAGCTGCCAGGTATGGCTCAGTTGAAGAGTTACCTCTAGAGCAATATCCAAATGGAGGAGAACATCGCTGAGGTGGCACAAATCCTAAGTCATAACCTCCTGTGACGAACACATTGGGCTCATTAATGGTAGTCCAGTAATAAACCCTGTCTCCAAATTCTCTGAAGCAAACCTCTGCATATTCTGTGAAGTCTCCCCTGCATCGAGATATAAATAATTCAATCATACTGACCACCCCATGCTGTACTTGGCATAAAAACTTTCTCCTTAGCACAAAAGGCAATTTTTAACTAACAAGAGTTAAGAAATATACACTATCTTTCGACTAACCCATCCTCCATACTCATCTTCAAGTGCCTGAGGAAGATCATAATTGTTTAATGTAACATGTGGTTGGATCCCTGCATGATCAAGAGACAGAAAAATTTAGAAGGAAAAAAAAAATTCCAAGGCATGGTTAGCTCAGCAATTTGGGAATGCTAAGCAAACTGGATTATATTAGCTTATGATGGAAATTTGGCTTTAACCATGGTTGACTAGTTCATTGATGAGATTGTTGTAATATTGTAAACCCTTTGGATTGATAGGCCCTCTTCCATCTGAAAGAAAAAACACGTGCACACAATTACTTGAATGTAATGGCTCTTATATAATTAATAGATCATACTTGGGTGGTCATACTTGGGATAAGTCTTGACCATGAGATGGAAAATCTATAGGCATCAAGGCCTGTGTCCACCATGAGTTGCACATCTTCCTGCAAGGGATACAAGAAAATTTGTGATTCAAACAAAATGAAGATGGTATTTGTTGGTTCTTTTCCTTTTTTATAATCACTAGTCGCAGACCCGTGCGTTACGCATGATAATTTTTTAAATAAAATACTATTTTAGTCTCTAGACTTTATAAAGAGTTTTTTTTTTTGTATTATTATATTTAATTGTTGATTTGATTGCACTATAAAGTTTTTAATGTCCTCTGTATAGCCATCTCTATTTTATTTCTTACTCCTCTTTACCACCATTTTATTTTCCAAATAACAGTTATTAATTGACATTTGATTTCATTTCTTTTTTTCTTCCTTCATTTATTCTTTATTACTTTGTATGTTCCCTTGCTAGTTGTAAATTTTATGGTTATTAATAAGAAATAGATATCATGGATGGCTTAAATAGTTATAGATGTAGTTATGTTAGTGGTATGTCAAAGGTTTTTTTTTTTTTTTTAATAGGGGATGTGGCTGAATTTAAATGTTAAATAAAATGATATGAGAAAAAAAAAAAAATACATAACAATAAACACTAACTTATCCAAATAATTCTATGTAATATAATAATAGTACATTCTTATATACTATTTTTAATTATTTATAATGCAATATGATAATATATAAGAATCAAAGTCATAAAATAAAATAAAAACTTAAAACACAAAACTAAATCCCATCAACCAAAATAGAGTTCTAAAGAATACAAAACTTCATCAAGTTAAAATAGAGATGCAAGAAAAATAAAAATAAAAATCCACCAAAAAATTGAGGGAGAAAGAGTAGGAAATAACCACATTTTTGTGAGAGAAAATTATGTAAAGAATGGAATAGTGAATGACAAATTTATACTAAGAGGATAATAATAAAAAGAAACAAAATAAAGGAAGATAAAAGGAAAAATGAAGAGTGATATCGAGGTAGAATGTTTGGGGAGATGAAAAGGTAAAGAGAAGGAGAAAGGTTGGAGAAAGTGTAAATGTTAAAATAAAAAATGAGTACAATTTGATGAGCACAATTGAAAAATTACATTTTTTATTTTTTAAAACAAAAAGAGAGAAAATATAAATAATTTAATGATAAGGAGGATGTGGTTGAATTTCAACATTGAGTAAAATAGAAGAGAAGAAAAAAATAAGAAAAATTAAAAAATATAACAACAAACACTAAATTATCCAAATTATGGTATGTAATGGAATAATATTTTATTTTTATCTACTATCTTTAATTTTTTATAATGTAATAGGATAAAATTTAACAATCAAATAGCAAAATAATAATAATAATAATAATAACTTAAAACGCAAAACTAAATCATATCAACCTAAATTAGAGTCTTAAAAACACAAAAATTTATCAATCTAAAGCGGAGATGCAATAAAAAATAAAATTCCACCAAAACATTGAGAGAGAGAGAGAGAGAGAGAGAACCTTTTTGTGAAAGAAAACTATGTAAAGAATGGAAAAGAGTGACAAATTTATAGTAAGAGAGAAGGGATAAGAAGAGACAAATAAAGGAAGATGAAGGGAAAGATGAATAGCAATATTAAAGTAGAGGGTAGTGAGGGGATGAAAATGTAAGGGAAAAAGAAAGGTTGAAGAAAGTGTAAATATTTAAAAAATAAGTGAATGTAAAAAAAATTATAGGAAAATTGAAAATAAAAAATAAATATATATAGATGTTAAAACCGACAAAAATGAATATGTAAAATCAATAATCTATTTATATATATATATATATATATAAATGTCACACTTCAGCTTTTAATAATATATATATTAGAAGTTATATCATGAAAGGAACAATTTCTTTCTTTCATGAATCATTCATACTAAAGACTTATTGATCAAGGCATACACACCTTATATTTATGATACCCATCACATGCCACATCTCCAGTTGCTCCATGAGCTTTCCCTGAAATTTTGAGAAGAAAATTTTTATGATTATGTAATTTTTCCTATATATATAAATATATCTTTACTATCATCAGTCTGCCAAATTGATGAATCTCCACCAACTGTGGATTCAGACACAAGGGCTCAATGTTCATGGACCTCTGGCACCTTGAATTTTTTCCTTTTATTCTTTTTTTCAGTGCCCGCAGTGCAGACACTTAAAAGTTATGTTAATTCATATTCAAACTTTAACAATTGAAAAGATTGATGACCACCCCCATGATAAAGGAGCAGGGATTAGTGGACTAATAAAATATGCCCATCTTTAGATAATTACATATGCAACTTGATTTATATCATACAAATTAATGGCATTTGTTTTGGCTTTCAAACCATAAAAATACATATCTATATAATATCTAAAATTTGAAGGGTAGCATTTAGTGTGCGTTTGGATTCAACTGAATCCTGCGTCCACGTTTTCCAGTTTTACGTTTTCCTTTTTTTTTTTTTTTTTTTTTTGCCCGCATTTGTTGACTCTGGGAGACAACATTTACTGTTATGAACAGTGTATGCACTGTTCACGCACTGTGCATACACTGTTTACGTATTAAAAATGGGTCCCACGGTACTATTTATCCATTTAAAAATTATTTTGCTACAGTGTTTTCAGTTTCAGCAACAATAAGTTCAATCCAAATGGACCCTTAATGTTACTACGCTTCTACTGAGCCGCGCGTAGTGTTTCGGTCCACTTTTGTCCAATCCATTTATGTGCACTTACTTAAGAATGATAAAAAACAGGTTTTGGTTGAAATTACCTATTCTAAATCCAAATTTATTAAAAATATAGATCTCAACACAGATGCCAAAGTGTGACAAAGATTTAAGATCAAGGAAAGTTAACTGTTCTAAATATATTTGAAGAGGGTAAAAGAGCAATGGTCATCAAGAACACGTTTTAAAATACTCTCTGATATCTAAACAACTTTTGAACTACAATATCAAATAAGAAAATACTAGTGTAAGTATTCTAATTTGTTCGGGAAACAACTCAAAAATGTATTGGCAAACTAAATAGTGTCAGAATGATCTATTCATGCCAAACTTTAAAATATGGAAAAGAAAAAGAAATACGGGTGCTCTAATTACTAAAATAAATGAAGTGCCCAAATGAATCAACATCTTAATATAAAAAATATATGTAAAATAAAACAAACTAAGAATAAAAGAACACACTGACCAGCGTGAGCATATGTATCCCAAATGCTTGGAGTCCTCCCATCTTTGTTTGCTGCTCCCTCCACCTTTTTTTTATATCAATGGATATATAAGTACGTAATTTTAAGAAGAAAAAAAAAAAAACAAAACAAAGCATAAGCATATACATCAGACTTTACATACAAACCCATTCGAGTTTAAAAGAGAGAAGAAAATAAGCCTCAATTAGTCAAGTTGGGGAAGATTGACTAAAAAAGTTAGTACATCTACCAACTAGGAAAGCTTACAACAGTCAGATAATTTAAATATGGATATTTCCAGTTCAAAAGCGCTAGCCTAAACTAAAAATGCCACACAAGATCTGTCATGGTCTTTGGAGTCAAGGATATGGTTTTTTTTTTTTTTTTTTTTTTTACTTCAGATTAAGATTCTCTAAATTTATTAAAGCTTCCATGAAGTTTTTAAACCATTCATGATTAAATAAATTATTATTCATATTTTGCCTTCTTATCAATATCCTAAATGGATACTAAAATATTACTACATGTTTAAATTTTGATGACGTTAAAAAAACTGAGCAATTCAATTTTCTATGAATGATTAAGATTTTAAGAACTTCGGAATTAATAAAAAGGTGTGAGCTTTGGTACTAAGAGGTGAGAACTTTGTGTACTCAATATGACCTTTTTCATCGTGGAGTTGCCGAGAACTCAGGTCTAGAGCATCTCACTCACCCTCAACGAACACATTCATAAATCATTGGTTAACAATTCAACATAAATTCTCTTTTTCTTTTTTTCTAATTTTAGTTCAAAATATGGGCTTGGGTCTTCATAGTTTATGGCCAACAACAAGATTTAGAATTTAGACACCATGCAAAAAGCAAAGATTAACTGACCTGATAAGCTGAGGTGCCTGAACCAAAAACAAAGCCAGGTGGAAAGTCATCCCTACTAAATTCACGTGAGCTAGGGACTCCCACTGAGAAATTCAGCACAAAGATTAGCAAGAAAAAGAGCCTCAACATTTTCCAGCTTAATGCTTTTTTAGCTTTCACTTGTATAATAAACTATAAAGTCGTTCTTTCTGGTTTTTATTTCTCAGAGAGAGAGAGAACAAAATCATTTGGAGCCACTGAATGATGATAATTTATTTACGTCCAGACAAATGTGTTACCTTAATTAATGCATTAAACATTTGCCACGTGGGCTTCCTAGAACTCAGGCATGCACAGCACGACAATAAGACATACTAAGAATATAGGACAAAGAAACCATCGTCGATTTGGCTTTCCCAAAGTCCACAATGTCGTTTAAGTAATTGAATTGAATTTGTGGCGGTTTTTAATTTTGCTTAGGCTAACCAAACATTTTTTTTTTTTTTGGTTAAATAGGAATTTTCTTAAAGCCAAAAAGGCTAACCAGAAACAGTGTAACATACCCCCTCAAAAAAAAGAAACAGTGTAACATAGATACAAAACAAACCCGCTAAAAGTTTGTGGATTACAAAAGGAACAATATCAAATTGTACAAAAATCTATATCATTGTTGTTTGCCCCTTTTTGTCAAAATATCAACACCCAAATTTCCTTTACGGTGAGTAACAAGGTCCACTTCTCTAGCATGTGGTTGGATAACAAGAAAATTGTCACTTAAAGGCTAAAAGTCACATTCTACAATTAGGAGGGAAATGCTAAGGTCATGAAACTTCAGACCATCTCTGATGCCCAAAGCTTAGCAGCTAAGGAGATGACTAGACTTATTTTCCTTGAGAACCCTTCTACCCAATTTATCTTTTTTGATCTATGATTAGACCAGACTGCAATTTATAGAAGTATATCTTACATTGGTTGATCATTACAAAATAAATTCTTCTCTTTTAAAGGAGAAAAGTAGCAAAAACAAATTCATAAAATAGTTGCTAATTAACAAAAAAGATAAGAATTGGTACCTTGCTAATTGTCTATCTCTTATTACATAATCTTACTAAAGTGATTTTACATAAAATAGTTTTTATTCTTTGAAATGAGCTGACACTTTACTTTTTGTAAAATGATCCACAACGCGCTTTTCCGTCCCTCTTAGTAAGCTTCACTTTCCATAAACCAATTATACTTTACCATGTATTACAAAATTCAAGAGTTTTTCCATCTTAAACGTAATGAAGAGAGTACACTCGTTTTGATGAGTCCAAATTTGCAATAGGCTAGAACAAAGAAAGAACTCGAGCTAATCAAGATCTGACAGTTCACTTTAAGCCAATGGAACAACGAAGGAAAGCTTCTTCTTCTTCTTTTTCTCAATTTTAAAAGTTATGGGTGATGCTCATAGGGCAGTTCCAATGTGGACTGTGATTTCTCTGTCATTATCGCATAGAGGGTAATAGTCTACATTGTGCAGCGATAATTTTCCTATAGTGGAGAAGAATGAAGATGCCTAATAGCTAATCTATCATGATCTAAACAGAGAAAGGTTTTCACAGGTGGAATAGCATCCACACAATAGATCCAATGATCATTGGACCAAATGTTGGGAGAGTAGACCCCTCTCAAGTGCTAAGTGATAAGCATTGCTTGACTGTGGAACTGTATATCGAAAATTTGCCATTTTGGGATTGAATCCAGCTGATTTATTTAAGATCGTAAGTGGTGTTAAAAGATATTCTCTATCAATCCTACTTGCCTTGTTGAGTTATTCAGATGTTAATGTACGCATAATTTTACATGGATTTTTTTTCTACATCTCTCTCATATACATTTCACCTGAGCCCCCACCATAGAACAAGGGGCCTTTCATTGAATAAGTTGAATTGAAATTATTAACCATCTTGTGATTGTTTTTTTCTTGTATTTTTTCACGTGGGCTTGGTGATACGGATTACCAAACCAAAGCTCAATTAAAATATCAGATTGCATAATTATTGAAATATCCAAGATTCAGCATGCTTAATTTTATTAATATATAAAAAATAATTTAAAAAAATTGAATATAGTCAGGTTTTGAAATTGAATGCTACGGCGCCGCCTCTGTAGGATTTGATGGTTTGCTAGTTGAGTAACGCATGTGCAAAATCCACTCACTACTAGTGGACAATTCTGTCGCTAAGATAAGATGTGAAATATAAATAAATAACATTACTTCTCTAACAATCTTTCAATTCCTCTCATTGCTTACCTTCCCAATCAAGAAGCAAAAGATGTTTGACCTTATTTTTTTAGGGAAAAAAGGAACATTTGAGCATAGTTTTAGACCAAGAAGGAATATTCACTAGCTTTGGAGGACCCCAGAAGCATTTTCTAATACCAAAACACTTGGTTATTTTAAGGTTTCCAATATCCTATTACATGACATGAGAGACAAACTAGAGATCCAGAGAATGGAGCGTATTTCCTGTCCAATTCATAATCAATTCATTGAGACATACACATACCAATTGCACTACCCCTTGGGATCGAGGAGATTAAGAATTGTACAAAACCAGCAGTAAATGTAACAGCCATGCAAGTACAGAGAAGGCTATTTAGCAGAATATCTACCACAGTTTTTTACCCTGTTAGTATTTTGTCTTTAAGAAGCTAGAATGAGGTAAACAATAGCACCCTGTCTCTGTATAAGGAGTGACCAAAAGTGCGCTGAATGGGAAAACATACCATTCAACCCAAGTTGGGCTAATAAGATTTAAAGCGGTTCTAGCTGCATAACTTTCCAAAATGTGAAAAACCTATACCTATGAAAAGTCCCAGCAACAAACGCTAGCTTAACATCTTCCAAGAGCTGTAAGAACCTGCAAAGGGGCATCTCCTTCCTTTTATTAGCCCTAACAAACAATGAAGGCATTCGTATCCTTTGGCATGGTGCCTAATCAAGGGAAAGGAAATGGTAGGGAAGGCTTAAGAGTTAAGGCGGTATCAACCTAACCACAGTTTTAAGATCTTAATTGTACTGGATAATCAAATAGAATCCACTTTGTCAACACTCAATAGTAAATTAACCATGACGGAGTTCCATTCAGAGCTGTAACTCTTTCAAATTGTGAATAAATAAATAAATAAACACCAGTATAGAGCAGGAAAGACTAACTAATACAAGAAAGGTCTCTACACTCCCAGAAGAGTCATGAAAGCATGCAGACAAATGAATATATATCTGTAAGACTGTAACCAGCTTCATGTACATACCACTGCTCACCACATCCACCGCATTAATAGACTACATGCTGAATAGAAATGAGCAGAAAAACCAAGATAGTCATTTGAGTCATTTGACTTACCCAAATATAGTGAAAATCACCTGAACCTGAGGTTGCACAATAGCGTGTCTACTGGGATGAAAATGAAATCTCATTCTCCTAAGCCAATCAAGAACCAAATTGTGATACCACCACATTAAATGCACTTTTAGTCCTTTTCTCAACCTCATTCTCAACATTTCTAGGATCCCCATCACAAGATTATCTTAGCAAATACAAAAGATAAACAATAAATTGCAAAGGTAGCACAAAAAGGAATCATTGAATTGCATAGAGAGTAACAGAAACAGTAAAATGTTATCTGCACAAGTTTTACATATATAAATCAAAACCACAACAACCACACACACACACATGCTATCTCATTCATTGTGTTAACATAATAATCTAATAAGCCCATCCCAACTATGATTCATAGTTGATAACACAATCAATATTAAATCCCACAGTCCAAATTGAGTCTTCACCAAACCTTTAGTTACAAACCACAAACAAGGAATCTAAATCAAACAACAACAACAGTAGAAACAAGCATAACAAATCCGTAAGGACCCTAATGAGAAGTGAAAAGAACCCACCAAAGCAAGCATAGACACACTTGGGCATGCCATCAAGTGTACAAAGGCCAATCAGTCCAGGCACCAGAGACATGTCCATTCTCACAAACATAAGCTCTGACCACAGGCTCCCCATCATCATGGAACCCAAAATACCGTCTCAAACAAAACGCGGAATGCAAATCCCAAGTCTGTTTACACTCACAAAACGCGCAATTCAAATCAACCCTACTCCTATTCCCATCATTGATAGTCCTCCAAACCCTGGACCTCTTGAAATTCTTGAAAATCCCTCTGAAAAGCATGTAGTTCCGCTTGTCCTCAATGTTGTGAGCACACCCTGGCCAATCACAAATGTACAAACAATCATCGCGGAACTGCCTAGCCAGTAACTTGCTCCCTTCCTCTCTGCTCAGATTCCAAACCCCAGATGCCAAATGCGACCTCTTCGAATATTCAATCCCATCCTTAACAACCCCAACCCCAACACCAACGCTGTTACTATTCTCTAACACCTCAACTGGATTCATCGTACCTTCTGTCGAACCTGCGACATCGTAAACTGTGTCAAAGTAAAGATCGTCATAGAGAGACCAGGAACAACTATTGCTAGATGAACTAGCTTCATGGGTCTGAGGTGTATTATTAGTATCAGTGTTGTTGTTGTTGAGGGTGAGGGTGAGAGAGTTTCGGAAAGTTTCGTCGGGGCCGAGCTCACGTTCGAGGCCGAAATCGGAGTTTTCGAGGAGGACCCCGGAGTGGAGGAGGCCAGGGCAGCACACGGCGAGTTTGTGAAGGGCGGCCCAGCCGCCGGGCGGAGAGTCGGCGGTGGCAGAGGAGAGGAGGTCGGAGACGACGGAGGGGATGGTGGTGGTGCACTTGTTGCGCCAGCAAACGTTGCGGATCAGAGACGAGAACTTGGTGGAAACACAAGCAACTCGAGCCCAGTTTCGTGGGTCATCTTCGAGCTTGAAGAATATGTTCAGAACGACATCGTCTGAAAGCTTAGCGAAAACCGTGTCCTCCATCTTTTTTTTTTTGGTAAGCATGTCCTCCATCTTTGAGAGAGAGAGAGCTGTGATATGGGTTTGGTAACGGTGGAGATTGAAGCTTTTGTGATTTTTTTACTTTCCTAGAGGAGAGACCCTTTATTCTGAGCTTTACTATTTTTGATTTTTAGTTTTTTTAGTTTTTTTGGGATTCAATTATGAGTTGTGAAAGTTTGAAACTTTTCATGGACTAGATTTTTTTGGTTGTTTTAGCTTTGTGGTTGGTGGTGGTAGGGATTGAAGAAGATGGTGCCGCGTCAGCTTGGAACTAAAGTAATGATTTAATTTTGATTATTTACATTTATAGTAACCTTTGTGTTTTTGTAATTTCATTCTTTGCAATGTCTCATAATTATTTAAGTTCAATGTATGCGATCATATGGCTTATCGAATCAAGAAAGATTTACAATACTTGATCTTATCTTATCTTATCTAGGCAAACCCAAGTTGATCGGATCAGAACAGAATAATAAGAGTTGAGAGTAACATACTAGTAATTTTAGTTCCTATTTGACTATTTCCATTTAAAGTGATCGGTGATCTCCAAATTTTGCATATTTAGCTGGGTAAGTAAATTATGACTGCAAAACTTAGGTAGAGTTTATGTTCAAACATTTAATTTAACTATAATGAATTTAATTGTCTTTAGAAAATATGGCAATGATTTTATTTTATTAGTCAATGTAATGATATGTTTAAATATAATTAAAAAAAGAAACCCAATACATCTCGTGTGTATGTTAAAAATACTTAGGTTATGTTTGATAACAGTTTTTATTTTCTATTTTCAAAAACTTGTTTTTAGGAATATAAAGAAAAAACAATTTTCTTGTATTTTTTAAATCAAAAATATGTTTGGTTAGTTGAAATTAAAAATATAGTTTTTTGAAAAAAAAAATAGAAAATACTAAAATATGTTGTTACTATGATTTGAACTCTAATGCTAACTTATTAAATGTATGTTTTCATTGACTTTTGAAAATTAGAAACTGAAAACAATCTTTTGCATGTTTTCAGTTTCCTTCACAAATTAAATTTTGAGAACAATTTTTGTTTTTTTGTCTATTTTGAATTACCAAATAAGTTTTTTAGTTTCAAAAATGAAAAATTATTTTTGGAAACAAAAAATAAGGAGAAAAAATAATTACCAAACATATCCTTAATATTCTTTATAAAAAAAGATTCGTATCTAAGTTTTGCCCAAACCATCTTTAATATTTGACATAATGGAGTAAAATTTATAGAGAATGCTTGCATATGGACATTGTCATTCCTTATACTTCTTTATCATTTTTATTTTTTTTTAGAAAAATGTTTTGGTACTATATATTTTACTATTAAATTTTGCATTCATAAAACAAATTCAATGGTGAGTTTCAATTATCTCCATAGATAGCCTAATTATTGGAGAGAACTGAAGAGGCCAGGAATAGGAGAATTCTCTCGACCAGAACAGTATGGGGGATGTGGTGGGTAGACAATGTGGGAAAAACATTGGGGCCACTTGAAGGAAGACATAGCTGACAAGAGTTGGGTTTTCACGTTCAGTGCGCAATGAGTAATGACATGTCAGGAAAAGGAATCCAAAGGAGGAGGCCGCTAGGAATAGGGAATAGTGGTGGCGGCCACTTCTGCACCACTGTTTGATGTTGCTACTGCTACCACGTGCATATCTTATCACCTTTGTGTGACTCAAAGATAAAGACAGGCATTAGTGTTTACTGATTCTTTTAAGTCATACCATTTTGTAAAAGCATTTGTTAGAGATTCACCGCACACCAAATTTGATTATTATGGGAACGTTATTTTGCATATAACACCCTCTACAACTTAAGAATAAGAATGATTCTCAAATAAATTATTTGAAAAATAAAATTAAGAATAAGAATAATATAATATACACTTTAAGAAAGCCTCAGAATGCACTGATTCTATGGTCAGGCAGTGGTTTTTTGAACCATCATTTGAGCATATTTCTATGACCAATTGCATGAGCGAGGCTACATCAAATTCTAGTGCAAATGCAGAACCGTCGTTAGTTATAGTAAGTGCTCCAATGAGAGCCTCCTAATATGTCCCTCAAAAGGGGGGGAAAAATTTTTTAATTCCTAAACTTTTTACACGTTCTCCAATTAGCTTGCAAAAATACTTGGATATATCAAACATAAACCGAACAAAATTCTGTTCAGCATAACATACAGGGGTCTTAAAAAATTTAAAGATAAAACTAATAAAGAAAACGCCACAGAATATAAATTCAATGATTAATTCCTAACAGGATCTTTAACAAAAATGTTTTGGCAGGAACTCTACCGACAAATAATCTTTTTCTTTTTCAATTTTAAAACCGTTCATGAGAACAAACAAAAAATCTGTCACAGGTAAAATGATCCAGAAAATCATTTAAACATAAAGCTAATGACCACTATGAAGCGTCAAATAATAATTACCTAAGACATGTTACAGCATATGGTTCCACAAATAAAAAGAACGAAGTATCAATATCCACCACCATAAATATACGTTAAGCTGGAATTTGGCAAATCTCTTGTGCAATACAGCAACACGGTAAACGTTTAAGTTCCAATTCAAGGATTCACAAGGATTTAAATAACATGTTGATAGTTTAAAATCCAACTCCAGTCTGATAAGTCTGTTCATATAATAGGCCTACAACTGCTAGGATTTGCCGATGAAGTTAAAAAACCTCACCCTTATCAAACTTTCAGGAATTACATCAGCAGCAATCATATCTCTTACCTGTTAAACAAATTTGAAATCAGGACTCAGATAGCAGCTATAAAAGATGCATGAGGAACACAAAGGAACAATAAAAGAAAAATGTCTGACATAAGAAAGTAATATGGTCCCAACAAGGAGACCAATAAAAAATAAATTAGCGCATAGGAGACCTGGATAAACTCTTGCTCCTGCTCCTGCTCCTGCTTGGGCTCCTGCTTGGACTGCGCTTCTTTGGGCTTTTACTCATACGTTTTGGACGCTGAAATGTAACTAACATTTAAGTTTTAAAATGCAATGGCAGATCTACCTAAGTCCAATACCAAGAATCTAAGAGTGGACATTGATTCACAAAGGACACAGGTCTGTTATAATAGCAGGCAAGCTAGATACAAAACAGATTTTATGATACTTCAGGGTCACAAGACTACACTTTCAAACGAACAAATAAAATACATACCGTAGGCAATGGAGATCTGGACCTTGATCGTGATCTGCAAAAAGTTCCAGAAACAACCCATTTTAAAATCCACACGTTCCTTTTACCAAATTTGATCCAAGATCCTTGATGCCTCTTCCACGTCAGTGTTACCATATCCAATGTGGATACATGGAAAAGCCATAAATATTTAGCAATTCAACAGAGAAAAATTATCAGGCCAATTCATATAATTCTTGCCTATAAACATGACCTAAATTTATAAAGAGATAACCTTAATGAAAGCATCACAATGTATTTTTAAGACACCAGTGGACAGAGAGGAGAATTTTTCCCTACTGTACCACAAAAATCCACAGAAGCCAGATAGTGCGCCTATTAGCTTGGCAAATGTTGGAGCAGAAGATGATAATGAAATTGTCCCTATTGCTCATTGATGGTGATATCCAAATCCCAATGGCACTTAGTTCAGAGATATCCAGCTTTACTTTTGCAACCATGATCTCCTTTGTTCCCAATCTAGCACCCATGGACATTTGCAATGCTAAAAGCATTAGAACAGAGGCACCATCAAGGTTTCCAAAGTTGCCCATCTAAAAAACAGCATACCTCCACAACCAAAAGAGTTGCAGGCAACTGAACTATCCCATCAAGATCCTAATATCCAATCCCCACTTCGCTGCATGTATCCATATCTAAAAACACAAGAAAGGCAATTTTCACACAAACAAAGGAAAGAGAATAAAAACTTTGACAATCCGGTACGTTTTCTCCATCACCCCACCTTCGAAGGCACAAATAGTGAAGATATTGACGGGAAAGTAACATTACAAAAGAAAGAATACAAATTCATGTTTGACAATGCCAAGAAAATATTTGAATCACTGATACCAACATTTCTGGCACCGAGCCATGTTAATCTGAAGAGTGCACAAGTATTTCTCTACCCGCCCCCCCCCCCCCCAAATCCTTTAAATTAAACCTTGAAAATCTTAAAGATAAATACACAGGGTTAGAATAATTTAATAGCACTTGCCATAGAGAGCATGCACATCAGCACATGCTTCCTATAGAATGACCATGTAACATACTTCGGAAATAATATTGGAGCCCAGGATTGTAAAATTGCGCGTATAAATTTCTAAAATTTAAAGGTTCCGGGTGAACCAGATAACAGAGATTAGCCAAAGCAAATGCTAAGATGCACTTGAAGAGTCAACAAACTGCAACTCAATGACTTAATTGATAATTCTATAATCCCTTTTATATACTTCTCAAAAATCCTAAAGATTAGTCTCTGCAAACTAACTCAAAATATTTCATACCAGGAGGAGTTCCCAAAAGCCCTAGATTGATCAATAAAGCAACCAACAAAATGACTGTTTCATGAATATCCTCCATCTTTCAAGGAAAAAAGAGACCTTACAGAACGAAGCAAGATATAATTATCAATAACAAAAATGACAATTCATAGAGAAAAAATTACATACCCAGACAAAGAACGCGGCTTTGAAGCAGAGCGAGAGCGAGAAGCAGACCTCGACCGAGATTTTACAGGTGAGCGGCGCGAAGGTTTGGTTTTTGGAGACTTGCTGCATTAAAATTACACAGTTGGCAAACAATGACTACAAAGCACACTAAGATGTTTACAATTTTAAATAGCCAGTCAAACCTCAGGCTCCTGCCCCGACTACGACTATGGCTACGACTACGGCTGTAACTCCTGCCTCTTGAGTAAGATCGACCACGACTAGGGCTCCTAGAGGAATCCCTCCTTGAATCATATTCCCTAACCTGTAATCAAATGCAATAATTAATGAAGGAAATATGCAGAGAGTCTCAAATTGCAATACAGAAAGTACCCAAGTTTATACATACTCGAACATATGCCCGAGAAAATGCATTCCGGAACTCAGAATCATCAAGTTTTTTTAGCTGCAGAAGAGAAAAGTCAAACACATCGTCTACATTATTAAACATTATAGTTAATGCTGATCAACTCAAGTTCAAGGATGGTCAATCACATAGCTCATCACCAATCAAGGAGAGATTTGACTTACTGCATACTTCATGTCTTCATAGTTTGCATAATCCACAATCCCTGTTGTGCCTACGATAAAATCATTACAGAGATATTTAAATTTAAAACTAAGGATAAATCACACATTTCTTCTGAGCTCTTGGCAAATGCCTATCTTAAAAGTACAAACCCAAAACAACAATACAATCACAATCAGAATAAGGGCCAAACGAAATGCTTATATGAAGAAAAATAATATATAGCAGAGACATAATATTCTTGAATATCCATCACTCCCAGTAGCAGATCTAGCTATAATATAACAAGTACATGAAATGTAAGAAATTTGGCACAGCTTCCAATAGACCTAGAATTTTCTAACTGTATATTTATATCTACCAAATCCTTCCCATATGATAAAAAGGCAAGATAATAGATTAATAGAAAACCAGGATCATCTCCAGTTCTTACACCTCCATATTATATGAAACTTCAAGCCAAGGCCATCAAAGTTAATTGTATCTTACCGTTACCATCACGGAAAACTTGGGAAAAACAAACATCCCCAGCTTGTCGCATGTGATCCTGATACAAGATGTTGTGAATTATTTAGAATGAATATCTTCAGAAATTTTAATTCCATGACACCCTTCCATGTGTACAAATACATGCGCACAGAGTAAGGCATATAATCAGGAAAGGAAACCAATTGATCAACACTGACGCTCACCTTAAGGTCTTGCCATGAAGCAGAAGGAGGCAATCCACTAACAAGAACTACATGGTGGCACAATAAAAAATTCAGAAGACATAATATTTCCAATAAGAAAACAAAAGTACAGGTGTATTGAGTAAAATACACACCACGAAATTCAGAGCGCCTGGATACTCCACCACGTCCACTCCGACCACTGCTATAACTACTATAGCGATCTCTTGATGATGAATGTCCCCGGCCACCATGTGCAAGTTCCACCTATAAAGATATGAGAGCATATGAGATAAGCCAATGAACCATAGCTATAATAGTCTCAAAGCAGATACTATATGCACATTTAAGAGTGACTAACCCGTAGCCGATGCCCATCAAAATCGTAGCCATCACGGTTGCGAATGGCATCTTCAGCATCTTGAGGATCTTCAAACTGTAACAAACAAATCATAAAATCCACAACTAAAGGAAGAAAATATAGAAACAAAGAAACCAAAGCAATTTAAGAAGCTCTAAGCCCACCTCAACAAATGCATAACCCGGGGGCCTTGGCGGGACCTTCAGATCAATGTGAGCTATGCGTCCAAACTGCAAAAGTGAAATCTCATTAAATAACGAAGATCAAGCATTCCTACTAATCAATGCAATGTTACAAACTTAATCAAAGCCATTTGCAGCTCACATAAGTTAACAGATAAAAGCTAAACAGCTAAACAGACACACACACAACATCCCACAAAGAACATTCATACCTCCTCAGAGAATAGGTTCTAAAATTCATGCATTACCAAAAACTCTCAAAACTCCACCTATATCTATGGTTAGTGTCATATATTTTGTTCACAGCCAATCCCCAAGCCAAAAAAGAGAGAGGAAAACTTAGTCATTTAATTATGGATAAATCCACTACAGATGACAGAGATTAGCGTGCAAGGGCTAGTTAGGGCTTTCCCTGTAAGGGACTTGCAACGTTGGTACTAGGGTGCTACGAAAAATGCACAAGAGTTCCCCCGGGTGAGGGTAAAGAAGTTAATCCAAGAGGCTAACATGTCAATTAAGGAGGTAAAAAGAGTGTGTGACTTAGAATAGGATATCGGAAAAAATACATATGGCTGACTTGACTAGACACCAAAGTTTCGAGATTTAGTTGTTATTGTAGTACCTATAAACTCTAGGGATTTTAAGTTCAGGTTTGTTCAACAAGACACTGATACACGCATTACATTTACCTACCTATACACAATTCAACCCAATTAAAAAATAAAAAATAAAAAATAAAAATAAAACTCAAAAAACACAATGCATATCATATTCAACCCAATCAAAAACAGCTACTATACTACAACAACAAAAACATCTAAAATTACCTTGTAAAACAAATCCTCCACTTCTCTTTCACGAATATCAGCTGGAAGATTACCCACATAGAGGGTTCGGCTCGCACGGCTACTCATCTTCCTAACAAAAAACAATTCCATTGAAAATCATAAGCCCTAAGATCCCACCTAAACCAAACAAAAAGCAATAGCAATATATAACAAAAAAACGGCACCGCTTGGTTCCTCAGTAAAATACAAATAGCTCAAAGAACGCAGTCACGCACAGCAAAATTTAGCGAAAGCCAAAGCATCACGAAACGTAAATTTCAAAACTCTTTTTTTTTTTTTTGGGAGGAATGTAAAATTAAAAACTTGGTTTTGTACTTTCCTGGCCTTTCTCGGGAACCAAACAACGGGAGGGAATTTAGTGAAATTTAGGGTTTAAAAAAGGTGGACGAGAGCTTACCCTTTGTCAATTGGGAGATCGAGGTTGAAACCGCAGAGGCGAAGGAGACGACTTTTGAAGATTAGGGTTTTGAATTCTTTTTTTCTTTTTTTGACTCTTGGGAACAAGGAATGAATGAATGAGAGACGGTACAGGGTTTGGTTAAGTACATAAACTATGGTTGGGTAGAGATAATTCTGTGTGTGAATCAAGTGTACGCTTATATATATGCTGTAGGCTTTTGATGACATCACAATCTGTGGCTAGGATTATCCTGTATTGACAGCTGGGCAAATTATGAGATGGACCACAATAAGCTTTCAATGATGCTGTTGTTGACATGTTGTTGTTAATCCTTTTTTTTTTTTTCTTTTTCTTTTTTTGAGAAAAGAGCATTCAATAATTCTAGTGCTACACATTATTACAAATGTCTAAAATATGAGTGGTGGAGAAAAAAATTTGGTTCATGTAATAATGGTAGACTACTACAATTTGTCACATAAGACAATTATGACAAAGTGTGTAACAAATAACAATAACATTATTGAAAAGCATAGTTCCATGTGGGAGGTTTTTTCTTTGAGTTGGGGAATTTATAGTTTTAACAAAGAGTTGGATCAATATAACTATTAATTGTCCCTTAATTATTTAGTTATATTTTTAATTAAAATCTATTTTAGATTAAAATTACTAATCGGGTAATTCCAAATTAATTACAAATTATGCAAGTCAATAAGGAACCCATTTATTCATCGTGTTAAAATGTGTTGACCCGTTTTGAGTCTTTTGACACAAAACCATTTACACTAACAACTAATCCACAAAAACAGTATCGTGTTTGAAGATAATGTCAAATATTGCCACCCCTAATGATGTGTGCTGAATAAAAGTATATCCCTATAGAAAAAATAAAATTAAATAATTGAAAAAATAGTATCAATGGGTGGCTTCTTGTTAGCTCTGGTAAAGTTCTTTGTTGTTGAATAGGGGACTAGGGTTTGAATCCTATCTGATTAATAAATTAAAATTTATAGTATCAATTGGAACCATACAAAGATATTGTTACTATAATCACAACTATGCACTAATCACAATATGGTAGATAAATCTTAAAATATGGTTCCTTAGTTGTTGTACTTAAAATTATCTAATTAAATTCAACAATGTGATTGCATTAATCAATAAACCACACGATCGAATTTAATTTAATTGTCTATACGAAAAATTATGTTGCATTGATTAATACGACTCTGTTATTGAATTTGATTAAAAACCCCAAAATACAACACATAAAAAACTATACTTTACTCTACAAAAGATTATAATGTAATTAGATTTATTGTTGTTAATTTGGAATATAACACAATTTTGGTTTTTGGTACACACAAAAACAACAGTAAAGTACATTTTTTCTAATTATTTTATTGGAAGGATGAATAGATGGAAAGCTTTTTAGTGTACATATACCGTATGAGACCCATATGTTTATGAGAGGTATAATGCATATATTGATGCACAAAATACCTTAGCATGCATTGAATCCTCTAGCTTCCTTTTGTCTCCCTATTGATTCACTTTGCTAGTAGGGCTGTAAATGAATTAAGCCGTTCATAAACAACTCGGGCTTTGCTCGATAAAAAACTCATTCATGTTTGTTTGTTTATAAACAAGTCAAGCTTAAACTTTAGTTTTAGGCTTATTTTATAAATGACCCAAGCCCGAGTAAAAAATATTGTTCATGAACAAGCTCGTGAACACCAAGGCTCGATACAAAAGTAATAAAACAAATTGAACCTAAGCTTATTTATGAGTTTAGTAATAAAATTGATATGAGCTTGACAAGTAAACTCATATTTTTCTAAAACTGTAATTAATTATAAGTTGAGACCACTCATCTAAACCAAATAAACTAGATAATAAACTTGATAAAGGCTTGATAATATACTTATATTGGATCTCAAGCTCAAAAGCATGATATTGAGCTTGAGTTTGAGCTTGATATTGAGCTCGAACTTGGCTTGACTAATGATTCAAGCCAAGCCGAGCTCAAGCTTTTATACTTTATAACGAGCTCAATCTTGAACATTATTTGTAGGCTTGTATCAAGCTCAAGCCAAGCTTGAACATTCTATTTTTGCTGTCAAGTCGAACTTGAACATTCACTACTCAACAAAACTCGGCTCGTTTACAACCCTATTCACAGGCTACCAAAATATTTTACTCTTATATCCAAAATGGCTAGAAATTTTGATATTTGGATTCAAAATTAACTTCACCTGATCACCAACAACACAAGGTACCATAAAAGTACCACTTAGCAATACTCAATTTTTTTGTAGTGAGTGTGAGTGGATTTATTACTCAAACTGCCCTTTAACAGGATATTCCCGATTCACCAAGAAAATCAGTGTCCAATACGCAGCTAGCAAAACAAATTGATCTTGGTCTCATTGCACATGCCAAAGAAGTGCATAACATTCCAGGAGAAGAAAAGCAGAATAACATAAAACAAGTTATGAATACAACATCTCCTCACAGTCTTTATTCTCGAGATTAAGAAGATGATCAATTTTGGACTAATGATGATGTTTATCAACACCCTCTTCACCATCTTTGCCCTTTCGTGAAGCTGCTCGGAGCTGACGCTGCTCCTCCTTGTAGATCCGATTTCTTCTTCGGAACTGAAATATAGTTCCAGAAAGAACACAATAAGATTCAAATACAGACCATAAAAATCAAGATGAGGTACTCCATGAATCGAGTTGCTATATATATGCATTTCCTGTTAGCAAGTGAAGATCATATTTTCTTTTATCTGACAAACTATTAAACATTTACATAATATGAGATACCATGATATGTGTACAAAATAAAACCGGCCCACAGATTCTTCTTTTTTTAATGATCAAGGCAGAGCTATAGTACTTTCTCCAATTCTATGACATCTACAGCATTTAACTTGCTGTAATCTTCAGAATAAAGAAAATATACCTTGTTAACCAGCATTATATACTAGCATCATTCATCAAATCTCATAATATAGTAGGATTCTGAAGAAGCAAGAGAAAAGATAGAGAAGAAAGTAGAAACCTATCTATCACTTTTCACACTCAGTTCTTGCTTTTGCAATAACTTTCCTGAAGATACTCCTCCATTGAAATATAATTTTAACCTTCTATACTAAAAGTCAAAACATATAATTTCCACATCCTAATCTTCGTACTTAACATGATTATGTTAGATGATATGGCAATATAAGGGGACCAAATATTTCATGTCAACAGCAAAACCTTCATACAATGACACTTGGAGTATACTACATATATCCTAACAAGCTCATCCAATTGGCTAAAACTATTTGCACCATAAAACCCAGCATATAAGTGAAACAAAACCATGCATTAAAAGTAAGATTATTTTTACAAACTCAGACACATTGGGATTTACAAGTTCTTGAAAAATAAACAGTTAAACAGAGAGGGGGGGGGGGGGACAGGATTAATATATGTAAGTTTAGGAAGATCACAAACTGATTTCTGTATGGCTAAGGATAGCTCAAACTAACCCTCGGCAATATTGAACTCAGATTTCCGGGCGGAGTGAATGATGTAGGGCTATCTGGCACTTTTTTTATAGGTAATATATACTCGTTTTAAAAAAAAAAAAAAAAATTACAAAAGGAAGCAATGGAGTATACCAGATATATTCCCAAACCACTCCTTACCCACCCCCAAAACAACCAACCCTTAGTCCCTTTTTTTTTTGGGTTGGCTATAGATCCTCAAAAGAATAGTTGGTCACCCATACGTATGGCCTGTTTGGAAGTTTAAAAAAGGAGGGGGAGTAGAGTAAAGGGAGGGAAAGTAATTTAATTACCTTGTTTGGAAGTTTTTTAAGGAAGGAGGGGGAAGAGTTTGGAGGGGTTTCAACCATCTCTAACCCTTCATTTTTAATTCCTCCAAATTGGAGAGATTTGAAGGGAGAGTAGAGTAGATAAATTTCCCAATTTACCCTTTCTAAATTAATAATAGACCAATGTTGCAAGTCCATTTTCAAATAGGGGTAAATTTGTTTATTTTAATCATTTCCTCTCCTCTCCATCCTAATTTTTAAAACATCCAAATAAGGGGAAGGGCTAATTACTTCCTTCCCCCTTACTAATTTTAAAAACATCCAAACAAGGTGGAGGGGAACCATTCCCCTCTACTCTCCTCTCCTCCCCTCTACTCTCCTCCCTCTCTAAACTTCCAAACAGGCCAGTAGTCGTTTCTGCCATTGTATTCTCTCCGAAGTCATACTCTTTGTTACTTTCTTAATTGACATGTCTTTTTTTACTTCTACTAATGTTATTTTTGGTCTCCCTCTACCTTTTTTCCGTTCCCTCAACTTAAATCAACTCACTATTTCGTATGGGTGCATTAATCCCTCTCCTTACACATAATTTAAGGTGTCACTCTAACAAGGCTGATCAAATTTATGAAAAAAAAAAATATATATATATATATATATATAAATACTAGAGGATGAGGCAATGCAACAATATTTGACAAAATAACAAAACATCTATGATGGCCTTGATATGTAAGGTTGTTTCATTGTTTGGAGAATAATAATTGCTGAGCACAGAAGAACTACAGAGGGAGAGAAAAGGGGTAAATGGCACAAGATGGTTCGGTTGACAAAGTAATGTAACTTGTACATTCGTTGATAGTGTGACCATTTATAAATTCGTTAAATAAGATTTGAATCAATGTCAGCATGACATAAGCATTGTTTTCTTTTTTGTTTCCCCTGATACATATAAGATCAATTTCTCTTGTTGGCATAGCCTTAGAAAAGTAAATCCTGATAATAATAATAATAATAATAATTCTGTTTATCTATATTCTCCTACATAAGGATAAGGAAGCTTAATAAAGGCTTTGAATAACTGCAAAACCTTTACTAGTGACTAGATAATCTACTGATAATGATTTCTGTGTTTATAGAAAAGAACAATAGTAGGCCCAGAACACAGGCAGCCAAACAAGGCTATGTTAAAACATACAAAACACAAACTTAAGCCAATGATTGGATTGCAATTTCCGACCAGCTCTACTCTACTCTCCCTTACTCCCCCTCCCTATCCCTCCATCCAACCATTAGGGCCTGTTGGATTGAGGGGGGATGGAGGGGGAGTGGAGGGGAGTAGAGTAGAGATGGATGAAAATAGGCTAATTTTGGGCCAACTCTACTCTACTACCCCTCCCTCCCCCTCAATCCAAATGGACAATTAGAGTTTTCAACTGACCAGCTATAGTATGTTAAATACATAGCCCCCAAACAATGTCATTGGTTCACAAAGAATAGGCTAAAGCAATACCAAGGTTCTCCAGGATATGCTTCTCAAACTTCAGAAATTATGTTAAATACCACTGATTAAATACACAAACGAAAAAAGAAAAAGAAAAAAAGAAACAAGTTTCCCCCTTATATTCAGAAAAGCCATTACCTTCTACAATTTACACAAGCGCAAAAGAAAAATGCATTGAAGAAAAAAATTCTTCAACAGAAATCTGAGCTAAAAATCACATTGAAACCACAATAAAAATATAATTAACCAAATACCCAAATAAAATTTCGAGAGGAAAAAAGAAAAGAAAAAAAGATCTTGCATATGTTTCAGCAGCTTATAAACCCCATACTATCACACCCAGTACAGAATCTCAATCAAAGGCACTGTCTTTAAGGTTTACAAACCAAATCGACCAAAAACAAAAGTGATTAGCACAAATATTAGGGAAACAAAGTCAGGGTCAAAACCCAATCCATCCTATTGATCTAAGGCTCTAGAGCTATATACAGTAAGACCCAATTATGGAATTAATAGTAGAAATGGAAGAGACATTCGATTTTGGAAAGGGGTGTACCTCTTTGGAGTGGTGGAGACATTCGAAATAGTCTTCACGGAGGAGAGTACAATCCTTGGGCTCACGGCAGCGAGACATGCACTCGCTGAAGTCGATCCAGAAATCGTAGCATCGGCCTTTGTTCATTGAGATTCCCCAACCTGACGCCATTCTTTTTTTCTCTCTGTGCTGCTCAGTCGTCGGTCTCAAAATGTGGATTTCGGATGGGCTCGAGGATACCAGTAATGGGTAAAGCTCAACCTGGTAATTGTTGTGGGTAATTTTGTTTTTTTTTTTTTTTTTTTCTTTTTTGTATATAATATTTTTAAGGAAAGTTTTAGATTTGGATTAAAAGAAATTAAGAATAATAATGAGGTTTTTTCTTGAGACCAATAATAATAAAATTTTAGATTTAAATCCACTGGTATATATAGGGTCTGTTTGGATAAAACTTATTTTGCTGAAACTGAAAACTGAAAACTGAAAATACTGTAGCAAAATAATTTTTAAATGCATGAATAGTACCGTGGGACCTATTTTTAATGAAAAAGTTGCTGAAAAGTGTAATTTGTGGGTCCGTGAACAGTGCATACATGCACTGTTCACTGCTGAAAGTCAACATTTGCGGTTACTGTTCAATGAACAGTAACCACAATACTCCAAAACGCGTGAAAAAAAAAAAAAAAAACAAAAACGCAGGAACAAAACGCAACGCAGCTTACAAGTGAACCTAAACACACACATATTGTGGGGGCCAGTTAATTAGGAAGTACTGTTAAGGCAGTATTAACTGGGCCTATGGCCCGATCCGAGGACGTTAGACCATCCGAGAAGGTCCAAATAAGATTATGAGGAGAATGGAATGAAGAGAGGAGTGAAGACGATATGAGATAAGTCCAACAAGCGTCCGAAGATAAAAACCGTCTCGGCAACATGTGTCCGAGGTCAGTTCGAATGTCAAATTGTCATGGACTTACTTCGAAGTTACATCATCATTAAGAGTTAGATGTCGGATAAGGGATAGACGGCAACATGTGTCCGAGGTCAATTCGAGTGTCAAATCGTCATGGACTTACTTCGAAGTTATATCATCATTAAGAGTTAGATGTCGGATAAGGGATAAGAAAGGTAAAGGGCGACAAATATCTTCAAAAAGCTGCTACCTCCTCATTAAATAACTCCCAACCAACTCTCTGGCCGCATTACTGTAGAAATGACGTCTGAACAATAATCAAGCAGCCTTACAGCTGCTAGTTGATGGTTCTGGAAAGTGCTGGATGGGACAGGAAGGAGTTTCCCAAATCTAACCTACACGTGTGCGATAGGGGCGACACCAAGACTGGAATATATAAGATGGAAAAATGTACTAAAAATGGGGGAGAGGCAAAAAAAAAAAAAAAAAAAAAGATTATCTAAGATCAGGACTGTGACTCTTGTACAATTTTTATTTAACAAAATCATATGATACAAACTACTTGAGCTATTCCAATGATAGATTTTCTAATCTTACTTGCATCTTACAGTCTTAAACCACTAAATCTAATCGTTTTTCTTCTGGGATAGACCTAGTTTTTCCATCCACGCTCTACAAATTTATTGTTTGGGCCGCTTGGGTTTGAACCCAATCCTGTTTTGGGACCAATCCAATTTCAGTCATTACATATATAGTTACATTTTTTTTTTAGAATAATATATATAGTTACATGGTTATTATAATTTACATTATTACATGTTAAGTATATATATTTTTTTTTATACAAAATAGAATTCTACTCTAACTTAATCTAAGTGTATATATATATATATATATATATATGAAGCTCTCTCCTAGAGACTTAAACCCCGGCTCTTACCCTCCACACCCCACAAGCACTTATACTTGTGGAATGATCATCGCACCAAGGGCGTGCGGTGGTCATGTTAAGTGTATTTTAAAACAACAACAACAAGGCTTTTTTTTTCCCCTCAATAACAAACTTTTTTCCCCTCAACAACGAACTACTACTATAATAGTATAATTTTCATTACATGTAATTTAAATGCATTTTTAAATAACAACAAAAAAAGCTTTTTTTTTTCTCAGCAACAAACTATTTGTTAGTATGAAATAACAAATATTTTTTTTAAAAATACACATTTTTACTAGTTTTAAACGTGTAAAATACAATTTATAAGTGTTAGACTATGTTTGACATCACCAAATTTTGGTTATATTGAAAATATTTGCCAATTAACCATGAAAATCTCTTGATTACAATAGTAAAATGCCCCTCTCTTCTCCCTCTCTTTACCAACGTCTATCCACTTTCCCCTCCCTTTCCTTATGTATGCATTTGTTATTTTACTTGAAAATATAAGTGAAGTTTTCATATTTTGTCAAATACACAAAACTAAAATTACATAGAAATTCATATTTGTAATTAGATACTATCATATAAAATTGAATAAGTCATATTATTATGTAATTGAAATATCTATAAGTTCTATATTTTTTTAATTTTAATTGAATATTTATAATCTATAATATATTCTTAACATTATTACATGGTATGAGATCATTTTTGCTTTATTGAAACTTTTACCTGCTTTTAGAGTCTGTTTGGATAGCACTTATTTTGCTGAAACTGAAAAATGAAAATTGAAAATACTGTAGCAAATAAGTGAAAAAACGTGAATGATTATTTGGTGATACGGGGACTGTAGCTCAGCTAAAAGTACTGTAGCAAATAAATATAGCATTTTTTTTTTGTCACTCCTCACCGTACCCTCGCTAACGCCTATGCCTTCAGAGAGTTCCACGCCCACCAGAGAAATCCACAAGGAAGACCTACATTGGTCCGACGCCGGTGAAGAGCTCAAGTGAGAAATCCACGAGGAAGACAACCCCAGTTCAACGTCAGCGTGTACTCTTCCTTCCATTAACCCATTTCACCGTCTTCCCCAATTTCACTCGAGCTCCCACCCATGACACCTCTCTTCCCATTAACCCATTTCACCCTCTTCCAATGTGGTACCTCTCCTAGCCTAACATCTCTCTTCCCATAAACCCATTTCACGCCTCTTCCATGCTGACCCATTTGTTTAATTTATGGGTAAATGAGTTTTTGAGTTTATGAATTGTGGATCTTTCATGTTCTAAATCACAGGTACATATTACTTTCATGATATTCTCATTACTGTGATTTGTGTGTGTGTTTTCTCTTTGTTTCTTTCTATTTTGAGAATTGGATTTCAATACTTTGATTGTTGTTTGAAACGTGTGATGATCTAAGGTATAAACAAAGATGTGGATCTGCTGAGTTTTTTTTATTTGTTCTTTTTGCTTAAGATTCGACTTAGCTTTATGATCAGCTCTATTTTTTGTTTAGCAATGAGATTGGTTAACGTATTTACATATTTATGGACCTACATTGTGTAAATTAAGATTGGAAAATATCTGATTCTCTCCCTATAAAAACAGGGCGGAGAGTGAGCTTGTTAGTTCTAGACCCACCATGTAACTTAGCAATAAAAAAGAAAACCACCTTGGATCCAAAACTGCCAGCAACCAACCTGCCACATCTCTGCTTGTAGGTGGATAAGTTTGGAAAATGTGGATAATTTGCTATTCAATTGCCTATGGCTATGGAATTATGGGATTTCATTGTAGTTTTTGGGTGTGAGTGGATGATGCCTTAGACAGTGAAAGGAGGGCTTAAGTGTTGGTGACGGAGTTCAAAGGCATTTGAGAGTGGAGTTTGGAGTGCTATTCCTCTTTGCTTATTGTGGAGTGTTTAGTGGGAGAGAAATAGGATGATGCTTGAAGACTTAAAATCTTAGTTTGCCAGATCTTTGTTTTATTGGCTGTCTTTGGATGCAAGTAGACCTCAAACAATGTTGTGATTTGTTTGACTCATTACATTTGTAACTTGATCTAAAAATCCTTTTGGATATATGAACAGTATACTCTGTTGGTTTCTTTTATGTAATTCTTTTTTGGTGTAATGCAATCATTTATAATTTATAAGAAAAAAATGGTATAAATTTCCTTCCTTGAATATGCTCATACTATAAACAATATTAGTCTACTTTAATTTTCTCTTTTGATGTTTGTGCAACTGTGCTTGATATTTTAATTTCTACAGGCATTTTGAGAGAGATCTGGGATGCCAATCTTGTGGATGTAAGAAATATTGCTTTCCTAATTTTACATGTATTGGGTCTTAGAAGTCCCTTTGTAAAGCTAGAGAACCCAGCAAAATCAAGGGCTTTTTCTAATGGGGATGAGCAAGTTAGATGGTACAAGCATATTTGCAGTTAAGTATTTGTAGATCAAGGCTTGGTGTTCTAATGCCATCCATTGAGATGGAGTGAATGGCCCTCTAGCTCCTGCTAAAGCCCCATGCATGCTTGTACCATTCAACCTCCCAGAACTATAGCCTGAAAAAGAAAACCAGAAAAGATTTAAAATAAACCAGTGAAGGCAAGGAAGCCAAAACAAAATTAGCTTGTCTACAATATTTAAAGGGGCCACAACAAAAATTATGAATTTCTTAGGCTTTGATAGTACCCCAAATAGTTAGACCTTTTTTAATTGACAAGGCTCAAAACAAGAGCCCCGAAGATTTCCTTGAAAAGACCCTCCAACAATACAAGGGAATCAAAACCCAAATAACCAATGACAACCCATCTTTAGATTTTATCTAACATTAATATATATGTCCAATATATTCAACCCCACAATCAAACATTAAACCCAAACCAATCATTTTGATCATGAATTAATAATCTCCATGCAAGTACACCTATTAAATAAAGACATTTCACTTTCACATCCTTAACTGCTTAATATATGTACCTGTATTTTTACCATAGCCTGATAATGAGTGATGAAAGTAAGGCAATAATGTGGCATTGTGAGAATTCTTTTCAGCTAATACAGATTCTGATTTGGGACTAGAGAAGCTCAGCATTTGCTGTTGTTGTTGCTAACCATCAGAGTAAAGAGTAGTGCAATTAGTAGATCTCAGTAAAGTGTTTCTGTGCTGAAGTTGAATTGTCTTGGAGGTAGCAAAGTCATCAGTTTTAAGCAGCTTTGAGCTCCTCCAGTGAGATTGCTTATTAGTAGGTTGATGTTATTTATCTCTCTTATTTCTTCCATTACATTGATTACTTATTGTTGAGGACAAATTTTTCACACCACATGACTTCATTTCATTGGCGACCCGCACCACATCAACACTATCATGAATTTTGGGAAAATCTCTTCTAAAGCCCAAAAGAGCCCATATTTACACAAAAAAATGCGTCAAAACACATGGTTCAAGCTCATAGCACATCATCTCATTTTTGGCTTATGATCCAATCTCATGAGTCTCATCGAGGGAATTTTGGAAGTCGTGGTTTTGAGGGCCAAGAAGTATGTTCAGTAACACTCCAGTGATTCAAAGTTGATAAAGGAAAGCATATTGCTTGGCATGTCTTCCCCAATTCCCTGAACTCTGACGGGCCAGTGTGCAATAGGTAACATTTGGTAAGCCTCTCATATCACATAACACTTAAAATGATAAAACTCCCAATACTCTTTACATAAAAATTAATGTCCATCATATGATATAAGTTTTAAAATATAATTATATCATATTATTATTTTCATATAAATCAATTCCAAGCACATGGCTAAATATGCATTAGTATCTCATATCTAGCATTAAATACTCTCCTTACTCTCCAAGATTTGGTTAAAATACAAAAAGACAATTTTTACATCTCTAAGACTTTATCAAATATCAATTAACTAGTCTATTACTTACCAAAATTATATATGGACTAAACATATAATTTTTCAAGAGAGGAAACTTAGCCAAAAATACCAATAACAGCTCCAGCAGAGCTTCTGCAGAAACTGAAACAGCTCCAGCAGAAGCTGTAGAAGCTCCAGCAGGTTGACACATGTCCTAAAATGATATCATTTGCCCATTAATACCCAATCCCAGCAGTTGGCTATCAGAAACAAGAGGATCCCACAAAGTTTATCTTGCCATTTTTAGCCAAAACATGACTTTAATGCCAAATATTTTTTCCTCCAAGCAAGGTGTCATTTGGATGACATCTTTAAGGTATAACAGCTGTGATTGACAGCTGTTACAAATATAACATCAGCCTTGAAGTCTCTAGCTTTCATCTTTTGGCTAAAAAACAAAGTCCCACCAATAAAACCACTTACTTTGCCAAGGATTTTTCCTTATTTGTTAATTTTCCCTTCAACTAAGTTCTGATCTAGTTACATACTTGACTTTATATAAAAAGGACAAAGTTGCACATTAAAGAGGGACCAATCCATCTCTCTCTCACCCTCTTATGCAGAAACTTCACTAATTTTACTGCAAAATACACATTTTCACACTTCCCCATCTCTCTTACAAAGTCCCTCTTCATAGATAACAACACAACACACATATTACAATATACCATTATCCATTACCCATCTTTCCCACACTCCATTATTCCAAAACTTCATCATTTTTGTTGCCTAAAACACATCTCCATTTCATTCTTTATTTCTCATACAAAATCTCCCTTCTTAGAAAGCAACATAACCCATAGCACAAATAACCTCATGTATTCACTATATTTAACCTTTATATTATCTATCTAACACTTCCATATATTTTACAAATACATTCCTTACAAAATACCCATATATACTTCTCATATATCTTTAAACTTCATATCTCACAAAGTATACATATACAAGATCCATATCCAACAAAGTATCTATATATAATTCCTATATATATTACAAACACCATATCTCACAATATATATATATATATATATATATATATATTTCTCACCATCTCTACACATCTCAAAACATATCAAAATACTCTTCCAAGAACACATTACGAAAGTCCTTCCTCATGAAATGCATAATGGACATTTCTCTTAGAAGGCACAAAGACTTCATATTAAAATCATTCTCATTGAAGACATACATTGCTAATACTTAAACCTATTCTTATGAAAGGCACAAACTCACTCATGTTTGACTAAAAACTAAAAGGGCATTACATGGGAAAAATCATTTAAGTGCATGATTAAGGGGACAAATTTAACCAACTAATGCACATGGCTGGGCATGCTCTCTCTCTCTTCATTCCATCCTATTTTTCCTCTTTTATTTGTAACTATGAAGCCTTTAATCCTTGTTTAGTATTATTATGATGAAGACCATAATATTTCAGAAACTATGAAAGTTTTCCCTTATGTTGACTTAATAAGAATAAGGAAAAAAATTTATTTTTACCTTGTAAACACACTTACTAACCTGAAATTACCCTACCGCAGGAGATAATACCGTAATACTAGAGGACTTATTTGAACTATCGGACTAGGACCATTAATGTACTAATTAAATATTGTAACGTGTTTTTCATTGGATTTTTGTTGTTTTGTCATGTGCAGCCTTTGTTTCTTGCTTGGATAGGTTTTGTCATTACACCGAAAGCTTTTAAGTACCATCTCAAGAGCCCATAGTCGAGTTTCGGTTTGGCTTTCCAACATCTTAGATAGAGGCATCAATTTCCCCATCGACACTTACATATGCACCTTCTCCTCTATTTTTCTTTTTCAAACCCAAGATATGCCAATGTCGGAAACGAGTAATTATCTTTCCAATTATGATGGACATCTTTGTGACGTTGAGAACTGCATCATTAGGACTTCCCTGAAACTTAATACATTTGGTAGGAGGTTTTATACTTGTCGCTATTGGTCGCTAGTAAGTACCATATCCAAGTATTGGCAAAATATTTGTGTTGTGCATTAAAGAACCAATTTGTTGTATTCATGTTTATGTGTTGTATTGTATTGTGCAGGATGATGACCGTGTATGCAAGTTATTTAAGTGGTTAGACACCAGCATTTGTTGTACGCGTGGCGCAGCAACAGCACCTATTATTATCACCAAATTCAAGCGATTGGAGCATGCGGTAGAAGTTGCCAATGAAGAGTCGAAGCAAGCACACGCCTTAACAATCGCAACATTGGAAATGGAGCAAGTTGCAAAACGAAAGGCTAAAAGAGCCAAGGCTGCAAGCATGATTTCTGAAGAGAAAGCAATGAAGTTGATAATAGCTCTAGTAGTATCCTGGGTCATGTTTCTAGTATTGCTCATCTTCTCTACTAGGTTTGGGGAAGTCAAAAGCAGGCATATGTGTTTGCCATAATGGGATGTGTATGTATGTAATAATACAGACTTGTATTATTACATTTGTTTTGTATGTTAATCATGCTATTGCAAGTAACAATTTATAATATGTATGTAGTTGTACTTCTTAAAACAATGTGGAGACGTTTGAATTTGTTCTATGATGTTAATGGCCAAGTTGATGGAGATTGTAAGTTCTATTGTTGTATATGTGTGTCAATATATACATATATATATATATATTATATTTATTTATCTACATACACTCAGCAATTGATAGTTAGGGTTCTTAGTGTCTTTAAAAGAAATTCAGGGTAGATATTGTTTTCTTTATTTTTTATTTTTTAAATTCCTGGCAGATTACTGTTGCAATCTTAAATTCTATTGAGTTTATCTCTTGTTCAGATAAGATTAGAGTTTATTTAGAAGTCCCTTGTAAACTTGAAATCTACTGTTGCAATACCCATGAGTTTCACATGTAACGATATATACAAATATATAAATCAAAAGTATTACAATCAAGTTTTGTGAGCCCTCAGTTCTGCTTACCAACAATACAATAACAAATGGAATTACATTATTGAAGTTTGTGAACTATCGGTTATGGCCCCACAAAAAAATTTCCATAATGTTAATAGTATTTTCAACCACACTAAATTTTTATTGTGACAAAAATAATAGTCACCATAATCAGTTATCATCCGCACATATCAATGCTATGATACTGTTACGAACCTCTTTCATCTCAGTTTCGTCCAAGATTGAGATCATATGTGCCACGGGATCATAATGACCTCTCTCACTACGTCCAGATGTGCCCCCTGTAGATCTGAAACGTTCAACGTTATTGTTTATCTCATGTGCTCTAACGAAATTGTGAAGAACCATTGTAGTAACAATGTTATACGATTGAGTGTGTATATGAAAGGGTGGCATATTTCTCAAAATTTTCCATTTATTCTTCTAAACTCCAAAAGTTCGTTCTATGACCGACTGAAGTGATGAATGAAGATAATTAAATCTCTCCTCTGGACGATGTAGCACTTCATGAGGCCGAAATTCGGGGATGTGGTACCTCTCCCCCTTATATGGTGCAAAGAACCCTTTCTTCATAGGGTACCCTGAATCAACAAGATAATACTTTCCTGCAAATGAACACGTTTATTACATTAGCATTTTCACTACATTAATACATACTTTAATACTGTAATTAAATTGCACATTTACAAACCATCTGGAGCTTTTGGGAAGTTGTAACTCTTATTATTGAGGCAACTTAAAAAAAATCCTCATGTCATGTGCTGATCCTTCCCATCCAACACATGCGAATGTGAACTTTATGTCAAAGTCACATGCGCACATGCAATTTGTTGTAGTGATCCCCTTCTGCCATAGTACGGGTGTTGTTCATCAACTGGTATGACCACAAGGACGTGGACCCCATTAATCGCAGCAATGCAACTCTAACCATTGTCACAAAAATACCATGTGAAATGAAATATGTGATATGACCATAAAGATAATTTGAATAAAATCAAGTCAAAATACCAAATTCATAAAGTACCTTAAAATGTGGCCAATATCGACCTGAATGTTGAATATGTTCTAGCATGTCCCAAAATGTACGATCAGTAGGCTTGATAATGTCCATTGCCATAACGGTGGCTACCAATGTAACTACCGTGGCCACGTGTTAATGCAATGTCTCACCCGAGTGCTGAAATTTATCCTGCACTATTCGGTTACCCTCAGCATGACCAAGTACCACCAATGTCATTGTTAGAGACTCTTCCACAAGGAAGTTAATTTCGTACCGTACCAGCCGGTATGGCCGGTATATATCGTTCCGGCCAGCAAATCGGTACAGATACCCCCTTTATTTCGTACTGAAAAAAATACCGGCCGCACCGGCGAAATCCGGCTGTTTCGGCCGATAAATGCATACCGGACCGAAACAAGAAAAAGAAGAAGAAAAAAAAACGTTCTCACTCTCTCATCTCTCATCTCTCCACTCACCAGCGTTCGCAGTTTCTCAAACTCATAGCACACGATCTTTCCTCCCTCAAATTCCAGATCGATCTTCTTAACCGGCGTTCTCCTTCTCTCTTTCAGATTTACTTTCTCTTTCCTCTTTCTTGGTTGCGTCCAATGTATGCCAAATAGCCTGAATTTCAACTTCTTTAAACACCCAATAAAGTTGATAGCTTGCAAAAGTGATGTATACAGTAAAAAGTAACTTTCATATGTCAGATTTTTTTCATTTTTTAAATTATTTCCTAGGCCCTAAAACGGTCAAAAGTCCTCTCACATCATCACATGTCAATTGTTCTATTTTTTATTATTATTTTTATTTAAGCCCTCAGTTAGTTCACGTGTGAAAGTACTGAAAGGTAAGCTTGGTATTTTAAATTTAACTTAATTTTTAATTCATTTTTATAGATATAGATGTATAGACTTGGGCTTGGGTTTGTGTGGGGTTTAAGATTACAAATTACTCTAATCTATGAATTTATATATATATGGGCTTTAAATATTATATATATATATATAGCAGTAAACCCAAAACGGTACACCGGTATTGACCGGTATCCGAAATATATCGTACCGTTAGCCAAACCGGTACAGCCTTCGGTACGGTATTGACTCCCTTGCTCTTCCAAGCAAACTCTTCTGGTACCGTTATATCCATACTAGCGCAATGTATTACACAATTGTGCAAACACATGGCTTGACATTCTAAAATGTCTTCAACATTTCTCCTTATTTCCAGTTAATGTATACTGTACCCATTCATATCTTGTTTGTATATTCGTATGCAATGGTACTTTGGTCATATAGCTCTCCACGTAAGCTACACATGCACACCTGACTATATATGTTGCGAGTACAATGTCGTTGCTCAGGTCAAAATCATTATCCCTGCATATGTTACCGACTTTAATTGCATGTACAAATACTAATGTGATACTATAAGATGTAGGTTTAGTCAAAATAATAATAATAATAATAATATGTAGGCTAAAAACAAGTTGTCAAACGTTATTGAACCTTTATTACTACTAGGGTCAAACTATGGTGGTACCAATAAATTAACAATCCTAAGCATATGCTTTCATGATTTCATCCAAGATTTCTACAAATTGTATATTCATATATAGAGGGGAAAGTATAGAAACTCATTGGTGTTGGGAATCAGATGAGTCGTTTAGCAAATCCATCCTTTTGTATACCTTGAGACTGCTTTATAGCTATTAAACAATGATCTAAAAGATATCGAGCTTAAAATTCAAAGCCTTGAAATACATAAGATATCTAAAAAGCAGGGAATCTTTGTCAAAAAGTGTAAAGCATGAAAATAACTAATCTTTTGCAGGTTAAGAATTTTTTTTTTTTTTAATTTTTTATAAGTAAATTGTTTGTTGCCACAGGGATTGAACCCTTAAGGAAAATTGAAAATTACAAACCATATTGTGGAGTTTATGCCTTATTCCAGGATAAGAGAATATATGACACCATAGATATTAGATTAAGCAGACAAAAGATATTAAAATGTCAAAAGTTCTAAGTTACAATATGAGGTTTCTTCTGATTCCTAAAAGTTAGTTGTATCACAATTAAAAAACTTCATATTGTGAAAGCATTAAGTCAATAGCAACACAACACCAATGATTCAACTCTGTACGTTTTTAAAGCAATCATCAATGAAAGGAATGTCCTAATGAAAGCAAGGATCAAATACAGAGACTTCATTTATTGATGTAGTTAGGTCCAAGTTCAATTACTTTTTCTTCTATAGAAAACAAAGTTCTTATTAGGGAAGTAATCCTGTGCATTTGACAGTCAATTACTGCAGCCAAAGGGAATAAAAGGAACACTAACATGTGTCCTGTCTAACTTGGAATAGACGTCATAAGTAACAATGTCTCTTAAGTTGTAAAGGGATTGCATTTGTACAGGACAAAGCAATCTGGATAGCAACTTTTAGCTACTAGGACAAATAAAAAAAGTCATAATACAATTGTACCAACAATGCAATTACAGATACTCGCCAACAAAGAAGAAGGAGGGAAAAAAAAAAACTACAAATTTGTGTCATAACAAACATTTTCTTCTTTGTTATTGTTTGAATACAACAAACAAATTTAAGTCTACATAAATGCCTATTTCTCTTTATATATCCCAACACAACAAAAGAAACTCTCAACACTTGATAGACATAAGATTAATCTACTCCCTTTTCTCCTATGAGATTTGTTAAAATCACAACTATCAATAGCCTTAGGTTCTACATTTATTCAACAATTACAAATCTTTCCATTTTTAACCTGTAATATTTGTCTCCTGTGTAACCCCCCATTCAGCAATTCTATCCCTGTTTGTTAACTTATCTTTAATGGTCACCCAACCTATAAACAAAATTTTAAGAAAGGAGCCTCTAATATAAACACCATTCATCACTTGGATTTTGATGCTCCTAAAAGCTATGTTGTGGCAATTATGCAGAAAATGAATGCAAAAAACTAAGAGATAGAATTGAGAGAAGAACAAAATGAATTTGAAAGTGAATTGCATTAATCATAGAGAACATGTACGTCAGTATATAAAAACTTGTTCTAGACTACAAATATGCCTTTGATAGCTAGTAACAAACAATGCAAGATTAACAACACTTACTAGTTACCTGCCATACCAAAAGATGGTTGCAGGGTTAACTGCTATTACAGAATTGTAGTTATAACAATCTAAACTAATCTGGTAACAAATTTCAACAAGCTGAACTAATCTGTGTTGAGGTGTGTGCGTGTTTGTGTTTGCCTGCATGTATATCATATACACCTTTCAATAAATGAAAGAAAACAATATAAAATTTGGTATAACTTCCTTTCATGAATCCAAGAAGAAAAAAAAAAGACTCCTTTCCAAACAACATAAAAACAGAAAAAACCGATATCATTAATTTTGGGACATGCCCAATCGGGTAGATATAAAAAATCCAAAATACATGTTTGACTACATCAAGCCTACTAGTAACATGTAAGATTTATCAAGATTGAAAGTGACAATTAACTTAATTTCTAAAGTATCTTGACATTGTACTATAGACCTGGTATTGAATTGCACATTCACCAGAGCAGATATAGGAGGATTAGGGAACAGAAGAGGGAAAATTCCCATTATGTAGCTCACAAGCCAAAGAGACTTCTAATGAACACAATGAGACAGAAATAGAAAACAAAACTAGCCAAAATATTTAGGAAATTTATGCCTACTAGAAGCCATACTCCACACTTCAACCTTACCAATAGTTGGCAGTCTAACAATTATCAAAGAAAGAATTAATTCAAAAGTATCTATTAGAGAATAGTATATGTAACTATGTAAGCGGTTTAGCACTCACTATATTTGTCTTCTGAACCTGTTTCTATATTCTTTTTTGCATCCATTAGTTTTTCCTGAGAGACAACACTCGGAGAACCATACACACTAAAGCATGGATTAAAGGCCCAAGAAAACTCAACTTTAAGAAAATATAGAATCAATGCATATCGCAATTATCAGAAGGCTATTTTGAATATCATGATCAACATTTATAAGACAAAAATAAGTTTAGAAACCCTATATACATGCAAGTTAACTCATCATAAAACCAATTGGTCTCTTCACAATTAAAAGACCAAACCATTACTGGAAAAAAATTTAGAACTATAGTCAACAAAATCACCAAGTTATATTATAAACCACATCAAAAGAATACAAAAACATAGAATACTATATAGGGAATAAACAATTACATGATTGAATGCTGCATTCTCATGAAAAATTAATCACATAAGATGTTTTGACAGGTCACAAAAACAAAGCATTACATAAAACAAAAACGAATTTTGTTTGAAATTTATTGTTTCATGAGTTCAATAATGATTTCAAGATATGCCATGAAATAGTGCCTGATAGGTAAATAAAGATACAATGTATTTGTTTCTTAATATCTCCAAAGAGACTGCAAAAAACATATATATAAAACCTGGCATACATTAAACAGAAACCTTAAAAAAATAAAAAAATAAAAAGTTTTACTAGTTTCAAAACTCACTAGAAAAAGAGAAACTGCAACAACCAAAGGAACAGGTGAGCATAAGAAAAAGGAATAGGTAAGCATACACTACACATGACAATTAATTGGTAACCATTGTCTTACATAGTACATATACACCCATGGTAAGCATTAGTTTCTACCAATAAAAAAAAAAGAAAAAAAATAGTGCAACAGGTACAACACTGAAAATCCGATTACTACACCAAGCCTAAGCAACCCTATCGACACAATCCCCTTTCCTTCACTGAAAATGAAATTCAGGGTGCCTTTGGTACTCTTCTTCTAGCCACTTTAGTTGGACGTCCTTGTCATCGCGAAGTGCTGCAAACATGTGCCTACCCTGCTCTTTTCTCATGAAGTAGAGGGTGCTAAATAGATGAAGGTAATGACCCGAGTGCACCCCGGGAAGACTCAACACCATGTCGAGAATTGCTTTAACCTGAGTAGTTGCTGTGGAAGCAAATGGTGTACAGGTACTTACACTTCTACTTTCAACAATAACATCTGAGATGCTCTTCAAAGAGACGGACATCTCTTGCGCAACTGAACGCTTTTTTCCTGATTTCTTGCAAATTGGCTTGAAAAGGTGGACACTGGTTGCCAAGCCTTTCCCCTTAGTCACTGCCAATCTTACCCTCGACGATGATGGACCTTCAACCTCCATTGCGTTAACATTCACAAAGGGTTCACATTGGGGGTCAACAAATTCTGTGCTATTAGCAGAGTCCCCAGACCCTTCGGTGCTTGCTATTGGTATTTGACCACTTGTGTAAAATGCATTTTTCCTTGTTGCAACCGTGCCTCCAAACATGATGTTCATGAAGTCATGATTCGACAAACATTTATTTTTAAAGGTTTTTGCATTAGGACATGCCTACCATGTGGACAACCAATAGTTAGACCACAATAATATAGTTGTAGACTATAAAGTTTTTCACAATTATGTAAAGTGAACTAACCGCAATCTTTCGGGTCCACCACTCATCACTGGCCTTAAGCATCCCAGTTCCAGCATCATAACCCAACCCAGTCTCATTGTCAAAAAACTCGTTATACTGCTTCCACCCTTTTCTCAAATGATCCCATTTGTTTTTAATCTACAGGTAAGTCACCACTTTTCCCATGGCACCCAGCTGCTCAATCACTGCATTAACCCAAGTTTTGGTAAAAAATCCTCCTTTCCTCTTGCCATTTATGACTTGAACAACACAGAACTCAAAAAAAACTTGTAGTTCCTTAGGGTCTTTCCAGTCAACTCTCGAATCATTACTACCACCGTCCTTTGATTTCTCCTTAACCATTTTTGCTACAACTTCCTTCTATACTCATCGAGACATTTCAACAAACAGTTTGTGTGCATATCATAATCAGTTAGGCATGCCCACATGAAAAATGCAAAGTAAACTAAAATGTATCTAAATACAACAGAGGTAGGAAGAGAAACAATGATATTACATGAAGGATCAAGAAACCCACATACCAGTGTCATGAAAAACACAAAAGAACCACACACAAATGTTGAATACAAAAACCACACACAAACGTTGAACACAAAAAACCACAGATTGATGAAGTCTCATGGAAAATAATATAACCACACACCAACAGATCAGAGAGCATGAGAAGTTAGACACAACTTACCCATGAATGCAGAGACCCACAGTGGTGGCAACGATGTCCCAAGCGGAGAGAAGGTGAGCTTGAGCGAAGGAAGAGCAGAGGGGATCTTTTCAGAGAGGTCCCCGCGTAATGGGTTTGCTTGTATCGTGTGTGCTCTGTTTTGATGGTTTTGTGGTTAGTGGGTAGGTGCAATTCATTGAAGATGATTCAGATGGAGCATTGAAGAGCTTTTAAGACATTCTGCCACAGTAGTTGAGAGAAAATAAGAAAGTTGAAGAGAATGAAAATAGCCGTAGAACAGAGCGCACCATTTTGATCAGATGATAGTTGTGCTTGTGCAATGAACAGTACACGCATCGTTTTCATCAGATCGTTGAGCGCATCGTTTTTCACAGTACACGCACACGCCTTGGAGTTTAATGAAACAATGCGTCTTTTTTGCGTTTCAGCTCTTTTCAATTCATTCTTGAATTTTGCTGGCTTTGGTGTCCATGAATAGTACTTCAACACACGTTTGGAGTTTAATGAAACGGTGCATTAGAGTTTACATTTCAGCTATTTTCATTCCTGCATTTCCTCAGCATTTATTTTGTCTATTGTGTAGCGTGGGTCCTAGCAAATAATAAACGCAAATGTGAAATGCAGCACAAAACATGGATCCAAACAGATATTTAACATTTTAAACTATTGTTGAGAAATTTTAAATTACTAGTCATAATACTAACAAACTTGTGGAATACACTATATGACTAGTATATACAATAATTATTTGACCCACATATAATTAAGCAATACACTTGTAGGGATAAGGGGCCTAAGAGTATATATTGGGTCGTAGGCCTTGTCTGGGGACGCTTAGTGGTCTGAGGACAGATAAACAACAGTGAAGACGTAAGACTCAGAACACCATGAGCAAGCTACGACTAAAAAGGCTGGGGAAGATAGGCCGAGGAGGAGTGTCTCCTCAGTTAAGCGAAGCAGAGGTCAGAAGATGTGTTCTGCCATCCAAAAGCAACATTCTAGGAGATTCTACTGATAAAGATATGCATTATGAAAGCACAAAACAAAGGAAAGCCATGAAATATTTATAGCTAACTCTCTGAGCGCATTAATGAGAAAGTGATACCTAAACAGTAATTTTCAGTCTTACAGCTACTCCCAAAGACTTCAAGAAAGTGTTGATGTGACAAGGATCAACATCAGCAATCTAATCTACATGTGGAGGGTAGAGATGAGGGAAGGAAGATAATATAAAATAGAAAGAAGACCCTGAAGGAAAAGGGATCAGAGAATTAAGAGAAAACATTGTAGCAACAAGAATTGTACTTGTAATCAAATTCAAGTAATATATACAAGAATTGATCTCCTTGGATTGTGCTGAAGACGATTTTCTTTAGATACAACAAGTCTATCTTTGCTTCATTGTGATCTGGATCCATTATAGTTATGACCTAACTCTTTAGAGCCTAGTTTTCTAACTCATTCTCTACAAATTCATCGTAATGGGCTCTTTGGGCCTAGATTTTTTTAGTTTTTGAGCCTAGGAGCTAAAACCTGCCTTTACAATTGGCGCTGTCTGTGGGAATTCTGATGTTGTAGTGAGTTTAACGTTCAATTATGGTAGGTTTAGGTTTGAATCGGGAGGAATCTATGGGGTCCCAACGTCAATATCATTTTATTAATCTTGAGCGAAAAAGAAGGGACTAGGTGGTTAGTGTGCATACCACTTATACTAGCAGGAGTCAATCTCGAAGCGGGAGCCACCTTTCTCATGAAGAGAATACCAGAGCCATGCAACTGGAGATTGATCATTTGAAAAGGAGGTTGCGCCGCGAATGACGAAGACGAACTCCTTCCAATTATGATTTCTCTTCTGACGAAGATGGAGATGGCAATTACAGGCCCAGGTCAAGGACTCCCCCCAAAGAGTCTTTCTCGTGTGATGAGGACGGTCATCGAGAGCGCAGAAGTAAGAATTCATCTTGTAAAGGCTTGGAAAATGACGCTATGAGCAAGGTGTTAAATCAAATTTCCAAATCACTTTTCACGCGCAGAATTGAAGGGGAAAAACTTCCTCAGTGTTTTACTTAGCCAACCTTCACCATGTATAATGGCCAAATAGACCTCGTAGAGCACATAAGTCAGGCTATGCACTCCAAGAACAAGGCCTTAATGTGCAAGGTGTTCCAATCCAGTTTGGGACCTGTGGTAATGAGATGGTTTGATGGCCTGAAAGCAGATTCTATAGATTCCTTTAAGGAATTCACCCGGGCATTTGGATCTCGCTTTATTACATACAGTAGGGTTCCTCGGTTCTTAGATTCCCTGTTGTCTATGACCATGCGAGAAGGGAAGACCCTGGAAACGTACTTAGATAGGTATCGGGAGATGTTCAATGAAATAGATGGAAACTTTGATGACATGGCCATAAGAACTTACAAGGTCGGCCTACCTGCCGAGCATGGCTTGGGGAAATCTTTGATTGGGAAACCTGCTAATAGTGTACGTTAACTCATGGACCGAATTGATAAGTATAAGCAAGTCGAGGAAGACCAACGACAAGGGAAAGGGAAGGCTAAGGTTATCCCTTAGGAGATGAGGGATTTCAGGTGGGACAGATACAACAATAACTAGCCCCAAAGAGACTTTGCTGGGGCATTCGGGGTCTGCCACTACTCAAATGGTCAACACGGTGTTTCAAGAGCCAGTACACCAAGACTTAGAGAAAATCAAGAACGAACCATTCTTCAAATGACCAAATAAGATGAGAGGAAACCCCATGAAATGCAACCAAAGTCTTCATTGGTAGTACCACTGGGACCGAGGGCACACCACGGAAGATTGTAGAACTTTGTGGAGTCACCTAGAGTAGCTGGTTAGAGAAGGGAGGCTTAAGCAATTTTTACATATGCCCAATGGGCAAGGGGGCCAGGCAGGATTGGGATCTCGAAGAGACGTTTCTTCGAGAGCCCCTTTGGGCACAATTAATGTCATCCTCGTTGCTTCAGGGAGGACTGGTTCTCATCCTTTCAGGGTGATGTTTGTGGTACGGCCACCTGCCGAGAACTCTACCTATGAGCCGAAGAGGGCTAAGATGGAGATCCGACCAACGTTAAGCTTTTCGGATGAAGATAAGGTTGGAACCATATAACCGCATGATTATGCCTTGGTGGTCACCCTCAAGATAAGGAAATATGATGTGAAGAGGGTGTTGGTGGATCAAGGCAGCGGGGCGGAGATTATGTACCCGATTTGTACAAATGGCTAAACTTAAAACCTGAAGATCTAATAGCTTATGATTTTCCTTTGCTAGGCTTTGACGGGAAAGTTGTTCTCCCAAAGGGTCAGATCAGACTACCCCTGCAAGCAGGCTCAGAGGTGGTAGAGGTGGACTTCATTGTGGTAGATGCTTATTTTCTTTACATGGCCATTGTAGCAAGGCCTTGGCTTCACGCCCTGGGAGCCATTTCCTCCACTCTACATTTGAAAGTGAAATATCCGTCTGGGGACAGGATTGAGAAGCTGGTTGGGAGCCAGTCCGTGGCAAGGCAGTGCTTAGTGATTGCAATTTTGCAATAGCCTGAAAATAAGTCCTTAGCTTCTACTTAGGTGAGCTTATAGCAATCAAGGATCCTAGAGCCATCCATGGTAGCAGTGTTAGAAGGGGCAAGTGTGAGGGACTAGAAAATGTGGTTATAAATGGTGGTAAGGAGAAGTTTTTTTAGGTCGGAGCTTAGTTGCCTCCGCAGGAGAAGGAAGAGCTGATGTTGTTCCTTAGGAGGAATATTGATGTGTTTGCATGAAGTCTTTTTTTTTTCAACGTCAGTCTCTTTTTTTTTTTAGTTCTATTATCGTTTGAATTTGAGTTTAAGGTGGATTTGTTAAAAAGATAGAGTTTCACCCCTTATTAAGTTTTGATTAAATAAAAATAATTTTATTTAAAAAAAATGATAATGACGAGTTTGAGTTTAAGTTGGACTTATTAGAGAGATAGAGTTTTGCTCTTGGTTAAGTTTGAACTAAACAAAAATAATTTTATTTAAATAAAATGATAATTTTATTTAAATATTGTGCTGACGTGAAAAATTGTAGGAACTTCAGAGGTTTCAGTTATATATATATATATAATCAGGTTTAAAATGAGATTACATAACAAATTAGTTTCGTTTGATGTTACTTAATTAATGAAATAGTTTCGTTTGAGGCTACTTCAAAAAATTGTTTGTGAAAATCAAATAAATAGCAAAAAAGGCCTTATGCTCCATCCCATTCCCACCCCAATTTTTAGATGAAAGAATAAAAATGAGCTTACTCCTGCTCTTGTCTGGAGTGTAAAGAAAGTATAAAGAACAAAAAAATGAGAAAGTTAAACAAATTACCAAGAATAAAGCAAAGGGAAATTGAGAAAGTAAAGCAAGGTAGAAACAAAGCTTTTAAAGAAGTGCCAATTCCAAACCTTAAAGAACGAATGCAATGCTAATTGGATTTTATTTAAATATTAATAATAATGATAAATTTGAGTTTAAGTTGAACTTGTTAAAAAGATAAAATTTTACACTTTATTAAATTTGAACTAAGTAAAAATAATTTTATTTAAATAAAATAATAATTTTTTTTAAATATTATACTGACTTGAAAACTATATATATATATATATATACACATATTAATGCCATTGCTAAGATGACGTCATGTCATAAAAGATCAACGACACAGAGCCAAAGAAATCTAACAGCAGGTCCAGCGAGTTCACAACACAGATTCCCGGGACCCACAACCCCGAGAAAACGTGCGGAAGAAGAATGAAAGCGCCGCGCAATTGGCTGAACCTAGAAAAAAGTCAAAACAGAACTCAGAAACTGCTTTGACTCTCAGTCTCTCTTAATTCTCCCCAAGCTCACGTAAACGCCGACTCTTCCTATCATTGCCCATCAAATAGTGATACTCAGGCGGGAGAGAGAGAGAGAGAGAGAGAGAGAGACTATAAAAAAAAAAAAGCGAAAGTGACAAAAAAAAACCAAAGGAGCTATTTTTTGATTATTTTTAAAATCCCACTGCTTCTCTATTAAGTTTTGATAGTACAAAGTAGAAACAGAGAGACTAGACTAGAGAGTATACTCAAAAAAATTCCAAGAGAGAGAGAGTGCGTGTGTAGCAATGGCTTCGTCTCCAACTTCGTCGTGTAGTTCATCGTATTCGACTCCATTTTCGTCGTCGAAATTCTCTTCTCTACCAGTAATGGCGCTCAGGGAGAAGATCGTCGAGAAAATCCTCGAAAATCGCGTCACTCTTATCGTCGGCGAGACTGGCTGTGGTACTTCCGTACTCTCTTTAACTTTATATCTAGACTCTGTAGTATTAATGTACGATCGATTCGTGCTTTTTTGTTAGGTTCTGTTTGGTTGCCGAGAAAATATAGGAAAATAGGACTTGTTTGGTTGTTCAGAAGACTCGGAAATATTTTGCGTGCTTGCATTTGAATGCTGAGAAAACTGAATGAAGATAAAGAATGATCGGGAAAAAAAAGAAGCTTTAGTAGTTTTAGTTTTCGATGTTTGGTTGTTAATAGTATGGAATTTGGTTGTGTCTTCCTTATGTACATATATTATACATTAGGTGGACTGGAAAATGTAGGGAGAGAAGATATTGAAATTTGAATCATTTAAGACTTCATGAAGTGATAATTTTTGCTATTCAACTATATGGCCTAATTGATTTGTGTGTGTGGTTTCTCTCTTCGAAGACAAAATTAACAGATTTCTTTTCTGCATCACCTCTGTATCTCTCTGTTTAACTAAAATGATCATGGGATTGAGTTCTGTCTTGTTCACTGTTTTTGAATTTCTAGGACTCACACATTAGATTTTTTTAAACTAAATGTACTTCTACTTATTAAAAAAAAAACTGAATATAATTCTGAACATGGGCACAATATTTTGATACATTCTTTTACTTCTGGGTTTCCTTTTTTTAAAATGGTAAGTTATGCCTGCAAAATAGAATGATGGAAAAGAATGCATGTGGCATTCCTTGATTAGTTTGTTGAGGATCCATAACTGGCCCCAAAATTGAGGTCTAAGGTTTTGTAGTTGTTCTTGTAAGTTACACATGACATGCTCAGTGAGTCTTGAAGCCCCAACTTCACCCCCCTCATTGCTCTTAAATGGAAGGAGGTGCCATCTAATTTAGAGTTTATTGCATTAACTGAGTGCAAAGACCAATAAATTTAAATTAACAAGTTATTTGATGGTTCATGCTTTTATACTTATAGAAAGAAAATCAGAATATCTACTATCTTCTATCATTGCTGGTTCACTTAAGGCTACATTAATGGGAATGGGGTTTGGTTAAATGATTTAATTAACCTTTTCATGTTGTTAACATTTTTGTCTAATTTTTAATACAGGAAAGAGCTCACAGGTTCCCCAGTTTCTCCTGAGGGAGGGCATGGCACCAATACTATGTACTCAACCTAGGAGATTTGCTGTTGTAGCTGTTGCTAAAATGGTTGCAAAAGCTCGTAACTGTGAAGTGGGAGAAGAAGTTGGATATCACATAGGTCATTCAAAGCACTTATCAGCAACGTATGTTATGATCAATAACATTATGCATGTTCTATGTCTTAACATGAGCGTAAATTTTTAAATATTATTTTTGGGGTAGTAAAATTGTAAAAGAGCTTCATTCAAGCAACATGATATAGAGGTTTCAACAGAAGTTCAATTTATTACTTGTCAAACATGGTGGTGATTTGTACTGTTCTTTCTCCTTTGATGACTGTCTTTGGCACCATATTTGAGGTTCTAGTATCAAAATTTTATATTATTTTTGTTAATAGGTTTGCATATAGATATCAAGCATTGGTGCAATAGCAATTTCCTTCCATCAAAGCAACAGGTTGCAAGTTTGAGTCTGAGAATCAGCCTCTCCAAAACAAATTGGGGTTAAGGCTATCTACCATGAGCTCTCACTGACCTTGCAAAAGTGGGAGCTTTGTTCCCTGGGTACGGCCTTTTTTAGGTTTGCATATATGCATGGTTGCAATGGCCTGAACTTTTGTACAATGCACTTAGATTATTTATTTAAAAGAAGAACTTATTTTTAGGAGCTGGTCTGAAAGCCAGGGAATTTTCTAGAACAATCTTTTGTTTGACTTGGACAAGGTCAATAAAGACAAGACATTGTTATGTCTAAAATGCTACCGTATCTTATTACCTAAGGGCATATCATGGTTCTTAGTCACATTCACATGATATTCAAATTATTTTTGGTCCTATGGAAGTTATTTTTAGAAATACCAGTTTGAGTTTTTGTTTAGACTCTTCTTTGGAAGTGGGCTTGAGTTGATTACAAGTTGCAGAAATTCATGCAATCAGTCTTAGATTGGATCCTATAATCAAGTGAGGCTATGCATGTTCTTTCTTAGGGCCAAACTGCAGATTCTGTGTCTATGTGCCAGGTCACCTTAATGACCTGCCCTTATTGTAATAATTTTTTACTCTGAATTTATTTGTAACAGTTATGCATTTTTGCCTGGTATTGTTTCACAGATCAAAGATTGTTTTCAAAACTGCTGGAGTTTTGTTGGATGAACTGCGAGAGAAGGGAATGAATGCCCTGAAGTACAAGGTTATTATTCTTGATGAAGTGCATGAACGATCTGTAGAATCTGATCTTGTTCTTGTTTGTCTTAAGCAGTTTCTGATGAAGAACAATGACCTAAGGTTTACATTTTCTTTCTTATTGTTGTTATTGCTGGCAATTTTCATGCAATAAGCTAACCTAAAGTAGTTGGAATAAGACTTGAGTTAATTTATTAAAGTTTGTGTGTTGACTATCCGATCATTTCATTTGAAAGTATCTTTTTAACTTCTAAAGGAATTGTGGTTTATCTCTTGTATTTCCACAGTTGTGAGTTTTAATTGAAATTTTTGGGCCTAAGTTTGTATCTGGATCTAATGGATTTCTGAATTTTCAGGGTGGTATTGATGTCTGCAACAGCAGATATTTCAAGATACAAGGATTACTTCAAGGATCTTGGCAGGGGAGAACGAGTTGAAGTGCTTGCAATACCTAGCTCTGACCAGAAAACCATATTTCAGCGAAATGTTTCATATCTTGAACAGGCAATTACTTGTACTCTGAATGCATTTTTTTGTCCTGTCATTCATGCAAGGAACTAATATTAATTCAAAGCACTTCACTCTTAAGTCTTAACATTATAGTAATATAAAACCATGGATTTAAAAAATTCCTGTTCCTTTTATTTTGTATGTAATATTTTCCTTGGATACAATCGACTATATGGATTGGAATCCATTGATCTGACTTTCTGCACCATTAATGTATTTGGCTGGATGGTATCATGGTATAGGAGCATAAGAATAGGAAGTAGTTAGTCCTGTTTAAAACTGGACTTGCAACAATTTCATGAAAGCGCCTTCCGAATTCACCATATGCATGCTATTAATTGAAGAATGAGGAAAGGAGTTAGTTGGTGAAAAGTTTCCGGTGTACTTACTTTAAACAAGATTAGGATGAATAGGCAATGGTGTGTATGTTGGGACGGGAATATTATCAGGCTGAGATTGGACTTGGTGCATAGAGTATCTTGAAAGAGTGTTTGATTCAATTTTAAAAAGTACATATAGTGAGTGATATATAAAAAAAAGAAACAAAAAAAGAAGAAGAATATATAGGGAGTGGTTTGAGAGGCTTGGCAAGGTTAAGGTATGTAGAGTGTAGAGTTTGTTAATTTTTTTTGATAGGTTATTAAAGTTAGAATTTAGGTATAAAGTTCTTTTAATAGATTTTTATGTTTTATATATATTTTTTAATCTAGTGCATATGCCTATATGATGATGGTATCAAATTGTAGATAATTTGGCCTGAAAAAAGTAATGTGACCTTGTGGAAAAAGATTAGATTATGTGACAATACATGGCACTTGTATTTATTGGAAACCATGAGTAAGTTTCAGAGTTTACAATGGAATATGATCTTTTATTATGAAAACCTATTTTAATTTTACTGAAATTTTTTTCATTATGCTTTGTTTTCTGTACAGATAACTGAATTTCTTGGAATAAGTTCAGAGTTAAATTCTTCACAATATTGTCCTGGTCCAAGCCCTTCCATGGCTGATGCTGATATTAAGCCTGATGTCCACAAACTTATTCATAAAATGGTGTTGCATATCCATGAGAATGAGCCAGACATTGAAAAGAGCATTTTGGTTTTCCTCCCAACGTACTTTTCGCTGGAGCAGCAATGGAACCTTCTGAAGCCACTTAGTTCATCTTTTAAAGTTCACATTTTACATAGCAGTGTTGACACTGAACAAGCTCTCATGGCCATGAAGATCTGGAAGTCCCATCGTAAGGTATGCCACGATCGGTTCTCCACCTTATATTTGTGTGTATCATGGTCAGGGAAGAGGTAGGAAGGGATGGATGGATGTGGACTTGATATTTAACATAAAAGAAATGATCTTTGATAACTTGTAAATATCTTCTGTTTCATAATGTCATTGCATTATCCTTTAATTATGCACTTTCTATTTGAGGAGTATATAGGGCTAGTTTAATTCTGATGCTGCTTCTTTATAAAGCATGGTCTTTGATGCCTCTAAAACTGCAAATCTATTTAGGCTGTGAATCATAGTTTCATCTTGTAATTAATTAATTATCTTCCATTACCAATATTTAGCAGTTGCAAGGTCAATTTGGTTATTGTTGTTGTTGATCTAGTTAGTTATTCCCACTATCATGGTTGTGGCTGTTCTATTGAATAACATGTTTATCAGGTTATATTGGCTACAAATATTGCGGAGTCATCTGTGACAATACCAAAGGTGGCGTTTGTTATTGATTCATGCCGATCTTTACAAGTTTTTTGGGACAGTAATCGGAAAAATGAAGCTGTAGAGCTTGTTTGGGTTTCCAAATCTCAGGTGATGGGGGAATCATACTGGTTTTCTTGTTAATTAGTATTCTTACTATTTTCTTAGCTCCTTTTTTCAAATTGTGCTGTAGGCTGAGCAGCGTAGAGGAAGAACTGGTCGAACTTGTGATGGCCAGGTTTATCGGTTGGTTACAAGATCATTTTTCAGCCAGCTTGAGGATTATGAGTGTCCATCTATACTAAGGTTATCATTGAGGCAGCAAGTGCTTCAGATCTGTTGTGCTGAATCTAGAGCTATTAATGATCCCAAGGGTATGGTAATATGATCTCATTTTGCTGTAAATTCTGGACCACTTGTAAATTTTTCAAGGGAAGTCCACAATTCCTCTTCATTTTATTTACATATGATCACTTAAGATAGAGGCCCAATATAGAATGGTTGAAGTGTTGAATTTCCTTTATGTCCTGTTGTATTACTGTGGAGGTATGCCGCTAGTGGTGGGTGGGTGGAATCCAACCCAAGTTAAAATGGCCTTATCTAGTAGAAAAAGCTCACATTGGAGTTGGTAAATGTTGGTATGCGCTTGGGCTTGAAATCCCTGCTCAACACATATATATATTTATTTATATTTGGAGATGAGCAAAAACCTCTGGCATCAAGATGCCCTCTAGATATATTCTTGCATGAGTTATCATGTATTACTTGCAAAAGGTAAGAAAATTGTGTAATATAATTATCTATGTCACGTTATGTAGGAAGTACAAATAGTTATACTATTGATTTGATTGAGTTGCCCTCTTAATTATTTTGACTTTTTCTTACCAATTTTTCCATCTAGAGTTGTAGTAACTACAAGCATTTTTAGAAAGAAGGGTTGACCTATAAAACATTTCCACATTCCCCACACTAGTATATTTATCACTTAGCAGAACACCACCTATATCTAACATGACTAGTATGTCATTTGTTTTGAATGTATAGCATGATAGCAGCATCAAGAAAGACAACAAACATGAATTAGGCTTACCAAACCTACACTACCTGCTCAACACTCTTTGACCAGGTTTTTTGAGATTTGAGATTTTTGGTGTGGCTGGGTATTGTCAACCTTACTACCTTAGGGTTGAGTTTGGCCAGCCTTTTTGCCCAAAGGGCAGTCCAAATGATCATTATATTATTATTTGCATCTGCCAACCTTTCTATCCCTTAAAAATGCATTAATTTATCATGTTAATTAAAATAATATTGTGTTCTTTTTATCTGATGCTATGATTGTTTTTTCTTTGATAGTAGACTTTATGATTGTTAAGTGGTTAGTTTTTCTCAATTTTGTGCAAGTGATACTGGATTTTAAGATCAAGGTATAATTAAAGCTTGAAACATAGAAATTTTGTGGTACAAATTCACTAGTTTAGGAGATATAGGGAGTCATAACAATATCTGCTATGAAATAATTACTACATGGAGGAGATCCACTGTACGTTTGTGTGAGTACAGTTTTCTACTTTGAGGATTGAATATGGTTTAAGCTGTTGGAACTTTTTTGCAGCCTTATTGCAGAAGGCTCTGGATTCACCAGATCCTGAAGTTGTTGAGGATTCACTGAACTTGCTTGTTCACATGCGTGCATTGGAGAGGACGCCTCTAAGAGGCCGGTATGAGCCTACATTGTATGGACGATTGCTTGCCAGTTTCTCATTGTCTTTTAATGCTTCTGTGTTGATACTTAAGTTTGGACTCGTTGGAATGCTGCGTGAAGGCATTCTGCTGGGTACATTAATGGATACACAGCCCCCACCCATTCTTCGTCCTTTCGGAGAGGAACATTTGGTATTTTTATCCATCAAGTGGATGAACTTTGCAGTTTTGAAATTCCTTGATTGCTAGAACAATTGCCGTATCTGATATTCTGATTTGATTGTTGTTCCCCAGTTTACTGAGTACATCAACTGCTACTTTAGTGGAGATAGCAATGATGATGTCCAAATTGGGCGAAAGGAGGTGGTACTCATGGCAAACCTATGTGCATTTCAGTTTTGGCAACGTGTATTCAAGGTAAAGTGGTATGATTTTAATTGGAATTTGGACTTTTTAATAGAATTTGAATGCATGATTTACACATTTTGCCTTTCTATGAAGGATAAGCACCGTCTTGAAAATTTGAAGCAACTTCTGAAGTTTGATGAGATAAAAGATACAACATTACTGCTGCCAAAGATTGAGGAAGAATGGTGCTCTTTCCATAATCTTTTGCAGTCATCATTACATCATGTCTCAGAAATATGTATGAATCTATGCCATTACAGCACTCTTTAAAAAAAAATATATATATATATATTGTGCAGTCATAACTACAGTGTATCTATGACTTAAGTACAATCTTAAACATAAATTTAATTGCACCCTTTTTTAATAGAAAAAAAAAATTAGTTTAAGCTCCTTTTCAAGTTTGAGAGTCTTTCTTTTCAGATGAGGATGTGTTAAGTTCAGTGCATCGTTTTCGGCCCAAATTTCTGGCTACATCCAATGGGCTGCCATCCTACTATGATCCTTATGAATTTGAACATACTTGCCTTCTCCAATGTCAGTCAGATGGAGATACAGATGCACTTGATGACGACCATCTTGAGCCATCTAGTGAAATAAGGAAATGTGTTGCTGAACCATTTGTTGCTTCCAATAATTTTCAGACCAATGATGTGGTTAAAAATTTGGCAACTACTATCAAAGAGGTATCTTCTTTTGACTCTCTTGTGTGCACTATTCTTGACATAAAAACTGATCTTTCCTTTACCTGTCATGTTTAACAGATAAGGGTTCTGTGCACAGAAGACAGATCTGGTAACCAGCATATAAATGCTGACGATAATGGTTCTCATGTCAATGGGGACGAGTCTCTATGTGTATATTTTATTAAAGGATTCTGCAACAGGGGCAGTCAATGCTTGTTTTCTCATTCACTTGGAGCGAAGAGACCCATATGCAAATTCTTCTTTTCATTCCAGGTATCTCACATTTGCGGCTTCAATAATTGAAAATGGTGTATGAAGTGTTTATATGGCCTCAGTTAGCCCATGCTAATTATTTTAGGGTCTGGTCCCTTAGGGCATTTGTTAATTGATGATTTTAAGAAAGTTTTAATATCACTTTTATTAAAAATATAAAAAGTTATTAAAAAAATCAATTACTTTTCTCTTTTCGCAAAAAAAGTTTCTTAAAATACTTTCTAAACTAATACCCTTAAGGCATCTATTAACTTTTCCCATTATTTAAAGTACAAATAGTTGCAATGCTTAACTGCAAATGAAGTAATCAATAGTCATCAATTAAAGATCATCAAAAACTGCCATTCGGACTTTGTTGGACCTGCTGTTTGAAAACATACTAATAGTGAAGCATGTTATAGTCCTTGGATATACAAACTGACCAAAGCATTCTTAGTAGAAGCTGTGAATATTTTCTCATGCCTAATCTGGTAGGGAAAAAGTTTAATGCCTAATCTGGTAGGGAAAAAGTTTACCTCCAAACTGGTTTGGAGGAAAATAAGTTCCTCCATCCCACTATGTGGTGGTTGATAAAACCATACATGTGTACTCTTAGTCACAAGATCTATTCAATGAGTCTTGTAAATTATTTAAATGATACACGTGGATGGTTTGGAGGAAAGCTGTGTCCATCTGGCAGTGGGGCACCTGTCTGGAAACACTCTTTTCTGTGGAATAAGAATTCTTTTTTAGAAAAATCTTAATAAATGTCCCATTTCTTTTTAGTATGATGCTCTGCTTTATTGTAATTTGTATTTCATTATTGACAGGGCTGTCGAAATGGAGATGCATGTTTCTTTTCTCATGATCTGGGTCCATCACCATCACCATTACCATCACCATCGGCATCATCTTCTAGCTCAGCTTTATGCCTGCCAGAAGATAGTGATGCGAATGCTGCTTCCCTTCTACGTTTTTTCCCTACATCTTCAGATGGATGCATTCTTCTATTGGATGACACAGATTTACGTTTCTCCACAAATCTTGCTCGCTACTATGATCCATCCAAGATAGTCTCAACAACATGTTTGTCTGATACATACATCTGCAATCCATCCTTGACAGGTGTCCGAATTTTTTGGGGCCTTTATCACCCATGCCATACCATCCTTGCCAAAGGGGAGAATCCAATCCCATGGGATGAAGTGAAGTGTGTGCTATGGTTTCCTAACTTAGAAAGTTATAGTGAAAATTTGGATAGGCAAAAACTTCTCTTGCAGAATTTTTTTGAATATCTATCCATTCGGATATTGGCTGGTGCCTTGTATGAAGTGCGAGTTATTCTTACCATGAACAATATCCGATTTTCACAACTACAGGTAATAATTGATGCTATAAATCATTCATGTTTTGCCTTCTCCACTGCCTGCTTTGCTACTGAGTTTTCTCAAGAGGGGGTAGAAACTGGGAATAATTAGATTGATGACTCTCTTGTCTTGTATTTAGCAATGTTGTTCTACCTGGAACTTGTGTGCATTTAATGCACTTCTAAATTCTTTTAATAACACATTGGTGGATACTGGATAACTGTTATGATGAAGTTCTTGGACATAAAATAATGATGCTGCATCCTGTATTACTTTGATGGTTGTGATGATGATGTGGCAAAGCATTTGATTATTGTGTTTTCAGGTTGAAAAGTTGGGCAGAGATTTCTTCTTCTTCCTTACTGAGTCATTTCCGTTTGACATAACAAGCTTTGGGGAGTTAACAGACTCAATCACCACAAAGAAGCCAATGTTGGTATCGCGGGCCATCTCTTATGTTTTTGATCTGCACCCACCTACTGACATCCAGTTTGGTGATTATGCAGCTACACTGCAGAAGCGTCTGCTAGATATCCAGAGCAACCTTTAGAGGATTTCCTGTGGGCCTCTACAGAAACTCATTGTGTAAAATAAGGAATTAGATTTTAGATTTTACTGGTTGTAAAGTTATTTGCTTTTGGCATTGTATAGTTATAGCAGGATAAGCGCATTGTAAGATTTTTGGGGCAGTTGAGAAGATCTATCTATTCCTATTTATGCTGCTTCTGAAGGAAATGATGTTACATTGAAATTGCCCCTATGTTATTTTATGGAAAACAGGTCTCGATTTTTTTCATACGAATTTCTGAAGCCATCTAAATATCTAGTTTCATTTTTGCTGCTAGCACATATAGGAATGTTTATAACCTTTGGAATTGTTGTCACTGCCTAATCATGGTGACTGGTGCGTTTAGAACTTTATTGTCTTGGCTTGGCTTATGATTCCAGTTTGCTCGGCTCGCCTGCTTGACTTTGCTAAGCCTGCTTACGTTTTTTATTTGCTAGTTCGTGTTTTCTCGGGTGATCAAGCATTTGAAATTTGATGACACTTTACACCTAGTACTAATGCTTTCGGTTCTTTCTATCTTTTTTGGCTGAATCTATTACTAATGCTTGCTAATGATTTTATCCCTGAAATTACACCTTACACCCAAATTCTTAGAAAAATGATGCATCTTAGTCGTTTTTAGTGAGATTGGGAAAATAGTTGATGATTTATTATGAGTTTATGAGTGATGTGACTTCTTTAGATGATACCCGTCAATAATTTTATTAAAGAAGCGCACGGCTTTTAAGGAAGACTAGAGTGCATGGAATCACCTCTCTTAAAAACTCCCAAAGGGTTACACGTGTCCAAGTCAAAACACAAAAACATTGTTCACATACTCACGCGCTAGCTTTAGGAAATCTAATATTAGCTTCCATCCAAACAAAGTCAACTTCAACTAGTCTTCAACTCCCAACTATAAATTCCAATTTCCAACTGTCTCTCTTTCTCTCTCCATCAACAGGTCAGAAAATGTGAAATAAAATCACAGAAACTAGAACTCGATCATCGTAAAAAAAAAAAAAAAAAAATGTCACACAAAGCCCTAGATTCCCGGCACACCATAGACTCTTGTACACTTCGTCTTCACACATGGAGACCTTTCCGTACTACTACTTCAACAACTTCTACTACTACTACACCACCCAAAACCCTAGACCCCTCCGACTCAAACCCCTACTCCTATTCTTACAATGGGGCTCACACTCACACCAAGCGTCCCTGCCTCGCCGACCGTGCCACCACCACAACCAGAACGCCGTCGTTTCCAATCGACGCTGCTATCGACATGTCAAAGCTCAGCTTAATCGACGACGACAACGCCAACAAGAAGAACCGGATCTACAACTGCGGGAGCTTTAGCTTGATCGCAAGAAAACGACGCCGTCGCGGGTCCAGATCGGTCTCGGGTCGGAGCAGTGACCGGAGCGGGACGCGTCGCTGCTGCTCTGTCGGGGCGTCGGCGGCGTATGGCACGTGCTCGGATCTTCCCGTGACGGACTCGAGCGGAGAGCTGTTTGTGAATGGGGATTCCAATTGGGGTTCGGATGTGAGCGAAGCGAGGAACTCGAGGAAAGAGAGAGATGGAGGAGGAGGAGGAGGAAGTGGTGTTAGTGGGAATGGAGATAAAGAGAATTTGGGACTTGGGTTTGGGCTAATTGGGGGGTTTGATTGTCAGGGAAACGAATCCGGATACGGTAGTGAACCCGGGTATCGCGGCGACGCGGAGTTCGGGTATGGAGATGAGTTTGATGAGGAGGAGGATGATCCAAGATTGTTGTTTTGGGGTGACCGATTTGGAGGAGGTACAGTTTTTTACAATTTCACTTTTTCTTTTATTTAATTTTATAATAGGAGTTAGAAAGTTAGAATTAGGTTCTTGGGAGCTGGGAGGTTAGTTTGGTTGTTGGAATTACAGTATTGTTGGTTTTTCATAGCTTGTTCAAGTTCAGATAACTGAGCATTTTTTAGTGTAAGTGATAAGAATGGATAGGGAATTTGGTATGATTTGTGAACTTTATATTATTATAAAGTGTAATTTGGGAGGATCTTACTCATTTTTGGAACTTGGGGCATATTCACATTTGTAGGCTATGGCTCTGTGTCTTGTGGTTTGAGGGACGTGAAACAAAGTTGGAATGTAATGGGTGGTGAATTATGAAGAGAAAGTCCGTGGTCAAAGAAAAATGCAGCAAATTTTATAATTTTGACTGATAATTATCCTGGAAAATTTAAGTCTTCTTCTCTAGTTGTTTGGAGATCCAAGTTGCTCTTTTTATGCTCCGTTTGGTTTGAAGATTGATTCGGCTTCAGGCCTGTTATATTGTGTGGGTCAAAAAGGATCTTGTTCCACCTTTCAATTTGTTTCATGCAGCTGCCTGGAACAGTTAGGATTAGGCTTCAATGCCAAAGGGTATGAGTAACATGATTCACCTTGTATTATGCATCACGACAATTATAGACTCTCTCTTTTCTTAGTGGTTTAGGCATTGTCGCAGCCATGGGTTCTTTGTGTTTTGGAAAGTTGTGAAATAATCTTATCTTTGGTTTGGGTGTTCTGGAAGAGTGGTGTGTCTCACGAAGCTGCTGCTGGTTTGTGGAACTTCTCTTCACTTAAAATATGGTCTTATCTTTGGTTTGGGTGTTTTTGAGGGGAGTATGGTGGATTGATTAGCATATACTACTCAAATATTCAGATGTTTGGGTCATTGTAGATTCACGTTTCTGAATTGTTTAGTATTATGTGTGTAGATGTAGCAGATCAAGTTGTGACATGTATTAAGGCTCTACACAAGTTTGTCATGGAAGTTTGGTTGGTAGTCGGGTCTAGAGGTCTTACTCTTAGTTTGGCAGAAATTGAGGGAACAGAAGAAAGATCCATTTTGTTGGATGTTAAGGGAAGTAGTGTTAGCAACAATGGTAGATGTTGTGGTGGTGGTGCTGTTATATGGTTTGATATAATTTGTGGTGTGGAAGAGCGTGCAATGGTTAAAGTTGTCTTTATTGGAAAACCAATGAGAATCAACATAACTGTCAAAAATGACTATTTGACCTGTGTGGTCTTTGATAAACAAAACTCACTTTTGATAGTGTTATGGTTGCCAAAGAACACATGGTAGGAGGTAGGAGACTTGGGAAACAACATGTGGTAAGGATTAAGAGCACTGGATAACTTAAAGCTAACATTGGAGCTATTAGACTTGGTAATAGTTGTTGGATGCCTTCCACCTGTGTCTAGTGCCAGTTTTGGTCTGTTCTAATAAATTTATTTCATTATTGATATTGAATGTTGCTCTATCACTCATTTTGTTGCCATTTTTGGTGCTAATATTTTTAATCTTGTTATTGTCACTTTGTGAATTGCTATAGTTTAACAATACTAAAGTCTACAACCTTTTTTTTTTTGAGTTACATGATGATTTAAATGAGATTTGAAAATGAAAAATTACCATTAAATTTTCTGTAAATGGGGAATATTGCACAGGGATGTGAATTTTTGTGTCTTAACATTTCATTGTTCTCTATTATTTATTTACTTATATAAAAAAATTGTTCTCTATTATTTATTTATGCTAGGCTTCTTTGAGAAGCTGACATTTTGTAGTTCAAGCATTTGCTTAATTTGATTCAGCTTGAGAGAATGATGTGCCTTTTTCTTGCACCAGAGCCAGATTCTAAAATGGAGGTGGCTGGAGAGAACTCATTCTCAGATCAAAAAACCCATTACAGATGCCGGCGTAAGAAACATGATTGCAGAATGGTTTATTCACTGAGGTAAAAGACTCTGTCCAGGAAAAATGACGAATTCCTTTGTTTCATCCATTCGGCTTCCCATCGATGAGGTTGTTGGCTCCCAGAGTGCAACTAGTTCTTCACAAAACATTATAATGATTTCAGCTGTTGGTCGGTTACGCATTCCCCCATTTTGTGAGATCATCTATGCCAGCATACTGTCATGCGGCACTCTATTGGCTTGTGCTTGAAGGGATTCAAATATGTGGATGTGCATTACATTTTAGCGCATTATCACATTATCATAAGATAATGTTGTAATATTTACAGGTGATTAACTCATCTACTTTTGTTATCATAAGATAATTGTGCATTATGTGCTAGAACTCCGGAACTCTTTCTCTACGTTGGTTGTGATGATTGAGTTCTTGTGAAGGTTGTCAACAAACTGTGGGCTTTGCTGGGTTTACTATTTTTAAATAGGACGAAACTATTTTTAATTTTTCTATAAACGTTTATATCCACTTATTACATACTTCCTTTTTCCCCATCTCATTTTAAGATAAATTGTTTTGGTGGAAGATGCACTGGAATAAGGTGCATTGAGCTCTAAATCAATAGAAGAATAAATTGCTTTGGTGAAAGTCTTGAGTTTATTACAGCACGAATCATAACCTGCTACGCATTTTTTTTTTAAATGACCAAAGTTTAAAATGGTGGAGCATAATATGAAACTCCCTTGATGGAACCAAGGATATCTATTTCTTATACCATTACTATTGCCTTGTGATATAACACTTTGATTATTGAGTACAGAAACTTACTAGGCGCGAGTGTGTTGAAATTCAATCAAATTTACCAAGAAGCAAACCGGCACAACTTATGCAATATTTTTGTATTTTTGCACAATCCACTTTATGTATTATAAGTTATGACCTGTTATGGGACATCCTTAACTTTGCTTCTTTTCATCTTGTGTAATCTTTTGTACTTCATTTGTTTGTAGTAATATACTAATTCCTTTTTAGGGCAAGAAGGAAAGAAATAAAGAAATGATTTGGTGAAAAATCAGAAGTTTTTAAAAGCTTATTTAGTTTAGACATTTGCGAGCTATTGGAATCATATCCAGCATTCTTGCTGAATAAAGATCCTTAAAATTCAGAAAATAAAAAATAAAAAAAATTAAGAGCTCTCAAAGGTGACTGGATAGCTTCATATCCAGCATTCTTGCTGAATAAAGATCCCTAAAATTCACGAAAAAAATAAATAAATAAATTAAGAGCTCTCAAAGGTGGCTGGATAACTTCATATCCAATATTCTTGCTGAATTAAAATCCCCTAAATTTAGAAAAAAATAAAATAAAAAAATAAAGAGCCCTCGAAGATGGCTTGGTGCTAACGACCTAGACCTTTTTAAAAATTGTAAAAAAAAAATTATAGATATAACAAAATTTTAATTTATTGTGTTTATTTCATGATGATTACTTGAGTTAATTAAACCCTACGGCATGAGTATTATTTTGCTCGCTTTAAAATGAGTTGGACTTACTATTATATTTATGATATGAAATAGTATGGAAAAAAAAAAAAAAAAAAAAAAATCTCGAGGCCACCTAGGAAAATAATATAGGAAATATGTATATATGCTTTTTTTCTCTTGCCTGGGCATAGAAAAACGACGTAGCTTTATAGCCAGCGAAAAAAATTGTAAACGACGCCGTTTTCGTTAATCCCTGTCCAATTCCAATCTAACGTAGAAAAAGGAAAAGGGTAGGTAGGGTAGGGCGGTCCAGAGAGAGAGAAGAGATGGCGGTGAGAGCAGAAGCATTGAACGCGTACAGAGCGTTGCTAAGAGCGACTCGGAAAACGTTCGCCGGCGACTCATTGATGCTGACCGAGTCGGCCTCCGAGGTACGTAAAAAATTCGAAGATAATAGGCACGTGACCTCCGAGCCCGAGATCCGTAAGCTCCTCGACGATGCACGTGAGGCCTCCCATTTCATCTCCACCATGATTGTCCAAGCCAAGCTCAACTCTACCGGTGGTTACGGTAACCCTTCTCTCTCTCTCTCTCTCTCTCGATTTTTCTATTTATATCTTCTAATCAATCTGGATTTATTTATCTTAATTGTATTTTTCGTGTCTTGCTCTTGCATTTCTTGTGTTTGTGAAATTGTTTCTGTGAGACTTTGACATTTTTTTTCCTTTTCATTTAGCCTGAAATGCACTTTCTTTTTTAATTATTTGATCAAATTTCAATTATAAGACAATTACTTTCTCCTTAACTATGTTGTACTTGTACCTGCAATGTCCCCTAAACTACAAAACTAAGCAATGTCCCCTAAGTATTGGTAATAAGCAATTTGCCACCTTTATGAATGTTGTCAATTTTAACATAAATTTCAAATTTCAATTTGACAAGTTTTCAAAAATTTTGAATTTTCCTTTACTTGACGGAAATTCAAATGGTAGAAGACAAAATGCTTAGTACCAATAGTTGAAGGGGGGGTATTGCTCAGTTTTGAAGTTTAGGGGACATTGTTACTGATTATTGTAAAGGAATTTATGGCTTTATCACATTTTTCAGAGATGAAATATATTGCTGCTAACTCACGGAAATGATGCTAGTTATTACTTATTCTCAATGTGTAGACTCCTGAAAAAAATAATGTGTAATATGTTGTATGCATCCCATAAATTCACGTGTTTGTACATATTTCATGGTTGTTATAGTTAAAGCATTTGTGGAAGTTGAACTCATAGAGCTGAGGTTACTAGTTCAAATCTCATTGTTCCCCTTCCCTTGGGGTTTGACTTTTGAGGCTCCAAAAGTTTCTTATTACAGAAAAAAGAAGAAGCAAAAACTAGCCCCCTAAATGACTAAGTAAACAGACAGAATAACCTTATGTTCTACTTATGATGCTTAATATTATTTCTTTTGCCTCATTGGGGGTTTTGTTCTAGGGGTATTATCTCTTTATTTACATTTATAGGATGTGATGCTATATATACGTGGCGTTGTGTGTCAGTTTATTCTTCTGCACTGCTTATAGCTTTGATCATCACTCTTTCATGTCTAGGGAAGTTTTTTTTTTTTTTGTTTGTTTGTTGATTTTGGTGATCGGTTATCTCCCATAAACTTATTTTCTGTTAAAACATTGTGAAATGTGTTTTGTGTTGAGTCTGTTGACTAATGTTGTACTTCATATAGTTAAAATGTTTTGGGCCTTTTTCCCCCCTCTTAACTGTCATCATTTTGGTGTTTGGTTCCTTCTGATTACAAAAAATGTGGTAGCTTAAATTCTGTATCTGTTAAACAAGATATTTGTTGCTCATACAAAGTTATATAAGATCGTGACCTTACATTTTACATTCTGATACTGATTGTTGCAGTAGTGAAGCCAGATAAAGAGCATGCAGGAGCGACACTTGAGGTTCCTTCTGAAGAGATTCTTAAGAGTTAAGACACCTAAAGAATAGTATCAGTGGAGTTCAATACAATGTTTTTGAACATCATTTGCCTCAGATTGGAGCTGCTTATTTGATTACCATCTTCCCCTGTAACATTCACCAATAGTGTTCTTGATGGACTCCGTCAAAGATTTTCAGTTTTGCTATTTGTTCAAGACTTCACTTAATAATTTTTCTCTGAGCTCCCTTGGGTTGTTGCTGAAAAACTTGTCTTGGAACATTACTCCTTAAGATCATGTTGCATCATATGAAAAGTGTTTATGTCTGGAATTATGGATAGTGATTACATTCTTCTACAAAAGTTACTATAACTTCAAAGCAGTTTACTAGTTTTAGATTTAGAAATGGTTGTTGAATGTACGTAACATTCATTCTTCAACCAAATGGAGCGTGCCTTTACTGCATAATGCTGGGATAAGGAGAAGGCTGTGTTATGAGTACTGTTCCCAATATCTAAATGGAAATTTTAGAACACAAAAAGGTAATTCAGACCAAAAGAATTTTTTATTGAACCCAATTAATGTTTTTTAAAAAAAAAAAAAAAAAAAACAAAACAAGAACATAATATTTACGATTGTGGGCAACACCGCAACAGTGCCACCCAAATCTTTAATAAGGATCTCTCTCTCTCTCTCTCTCCAGTGAGAACCTTGTAGTGTTTCCCTGTTGATGTAAATACAAGATTTCCTTTGATGGATGAGCGAGGCATCAGATATCAAAAAGAGTGCTATCCACTTCAGTGGCCAGTAGCTAGTTTTCCTCATCATCTTCCAGATCTTCTTCAATATTTTCCTGGTCTTCATTCATGTCTTCCTCGTCTTCATCTGTGTCTTTCTGTTTTTTAGTATCTTCCTTTTCCGGCTTTTTCTTGCCATCACCATTTCCTGAAAATAACAGGGGGAGGATAAATAAGTTCGTGAAAGGAGTTCAATAGTGATCTGTCAATTCCTGCAAAGAGCAGGGATCATGAATAACAAACAGAGGAAGAGTGATTTATGAAAGAAAAAGTACCAAAACAATAATATTGAAGGTGTAACAAGAGAGGGATGATATATAGTAAAAGAGATATAACAAAATAAATAAACAGAGTAACACCAGAAAGATGAAAAGACCAAATATCCAATAAACATCAGAAGGTGCCAATTATCACAAACCCTGGCTGATATTATAGGAAGACAGTTTAAAAGGGAAGAATATATGTGAATTGGAGAAGAGACGGGACTCCATAACTGGAAAGTAGGAAATGCACTTAAAGAGAAAATTAAGTTTCGGGAGCCTAGACCATGGATCAATGGATGTAATGAAAGATTGGTTATAAAATATAGAAGGCAGTATGAATCACAGAATGTCCGAATGGTCGATTGAAGGCAGGTTACATCCAAGTTAAAGAAGATTAACCAACATCATCATTAAAAAACTTGAGCAGAATTATGATTTATCTCATTTCAACATGGCTCAGAGCTAAAAAACTGTAATACGCAAATTTCTAATGGCAGCATACAGAGCAATATATATATACAGGCCATATTAAAAATGTGCTTAGAAAATGGACCAAGGCTCTGAAGCAGTCACTTCTGGTTAGAGGATATAATCTAAATTGTTTATGGAGGTCTTGAGGAAAGCGTTTTGTGTGCATAAAGAATGAGAAGAAATCATGCGTGTAGAGGATGTTTGGAGGAATGGCCAGAGTAGATCATCATAGACCTGCAAAAGGACATCTTATGGCACCCTTGTAGTCAATCATCCATAATATCCTTAGTTGATAACTTCAAAGTTAAGAGACGCTGTATTCTCAATATGTTAACCAGTTTCTTTCAACCAAATATAATCTCATTGCTAGAGGAAAAAGGAAGTAACATGTTATATGAGAGAAATATACCATATTCGCTGAAGATGACTCCACCAGAACATAATCCTTCCTCAATCTTGATGAGTTGAAGAGTCATTCTGGGTCCAATCTCTTGAAGCTTGACAGCACTTTTTGTCGAGGCCTTGTTAATTCTACCAAGATCACTAGCCAAAGTCACAGTTGCTGCTTCATCGTCTGCTTCACTTTCTGATCCATACCCAGCCCTTTAAAGTCACAAGGAAAATAAATATAAAACCAAAATAAAATGACCAAGATGAATCAATCCAAATGTACACATGACCTTTTCCTTCTCAATTTGTACTTGGTTATGACTCTCTCTCTGACTAAGTTATAAACACACTCTTGTGGGAGGAGGAAGTGTCATTTGAGCTAGAGCTCATTGACATAGTTGGTCATTAATAACAAGTTTCTTATTTTCACTGCCAACTTATGAACAATTTATATATATATATATATATATAAAACAAATAAATAAAAATAAAAACCAAGGAAATAAGTTATCCAAACATACTCTTAATGCACAACCAGCAGACCACAATAAAACTTAAAAGACGACAAGTTGTAGTATAAATTCTAATTTTAAATTCTTAATGCTAACATAATTTGCTTGACTTCAAGGATATAAGTTAATGAGAAAGAACCCTTACTTTGTGACAAAGTCACTCACATCTTGAAGATTTCTTAAATCAGGAACTTGATGGTTCTGCACAATTTTTCTAATTCTACGGGAGACACCCACAGGCTGTAATCTTATGGAATAATGCCGAAAATCAATAAGCTTTGTATCTTTGTTGTAATTAAGCAATACAATTCTCTGGCAAGAGGAAAGTTTGACCTGAAAATGCACACATTAAACAACATTAAGAGGGGATATAGGATCATAAGTATTGATGGCACTGGCAGCAACCTGAAATTTGTTTAAACACTCACTGTGTTTATATCAATGGCAGGAAAGATATTCTGAAACATTATGGTAGTGAGCTTTAAATGTTGATCACCAGACCCAAAACCAGAAAGAACAATCTGCCAATGATAAGCTCAGAGATTAACAAGGGCAGAAGTTAAACAAATAAGAGTAAAATTTCACCATATGTTTAAGTCAAATTATGCAACTGTATAGCTGCAGTCCTTTCCTCTTTTGAGATGAATATAAATTAACTTTTTTTTTTTTTTTTGATAAGTAGATGAATATAAATTAACTAACATTAGCTTATAGAAGATAGGTGTGTAAAGTACATATGGAGGGGCAGGTGCAACCATTCAAGGAGTTACAACTGAGTCCTCCTGCACTGAGATATTATGATTAACTTGTTATGTCTCATGCTAAAGGCTAGTAATGATGCACAAGACTACTGATCATTGGTGACAGAAGAGAGGTGAAAATTGCATGAGAAAGAGATCCATTTCACATTTTCTTTACCTTTCTCTAACATTTTAGTAAACCAAATAGCCATGACTATTTGCTGCTTGTGAATTTGAGTGATTTTTTATTTTTATTTTTAAAAGTGAGAATATAAAATTACCAGAGGAGGATTTTGGAAAAGATCTTGAGGACATCTAGGACGCAATTGAGATTGTGCAACATCAACTGCCAACGAGTATTCGTTTATTTTAAATGTAAGTGTTGGGCCTTGTGGAGTCCTTCCAACCCTCAGGTAGGGTGCAGTTGCAGTTTTTGACAATATGAGGAAATGTGTTACACCCATAGGCCCAGCAACATTCAAGAAGTCTTTGAGACTATTCCGTTTCTTCTCCTGAAATAATATATATACATAGCAAAACATTAGGACTGGTATAGATGAATGCAGCACAGAGACTGCTGAGAATTCACTTCCAACTAAAGTTAGCCTATTTCTGTAACCCACATCACAGTGGAAATCACATTTATCAAAAAGAATTACGGGGAAATCACAGTTCGCAAGTATTAAGCTATCCCCGATTAAGTACATGATCTACCTTGCTGAATTGAATTCCTTTTTAAACTCCTCAATACATATTATGATTAAACTGCCATTCATATGCTACAACAACTTCTTTCCAACTCATAGTGCACAAGTCTTTAACAGAAGTGAAGAAATCTTCTCCAAACAAGGATTCTATGATTATGCCAAAAATGTCTGGGCCCCTTTTGTGTAGAATAATTGTTTTACACCCTTAAAATTCATCCTTACATCAGTCAAACTTCCATCGATCTCATATTGCCATAAAAAAGACTTTAGGAGATAAAGACACACACACATCCATACATTATGTGTACTTCCATCAATCTCATGTTGCAACAAAAAGGCACTTTAGGAGACACACACACACACGGAAACTAAGCAGATAATAAATAATTTTTACCTTAAGATTGAGAGCAGTATAGGGAAGCATCAACTTTCTCAAGTCCATTTGAAGTTGCCTAAGAGGACCAGGCAACTTCCCTCTAGAAAACACAAAGCTCTTTGGAATCTTATTTCCTGTGATATGATCCACACTAGGTTGATTCTTCTTCACAACCGGCTTCACAAACACCTTCTTCTTCTTCTGTTTAAATCAAACAAAAAATCATGCAAATGTAAAACCAAGTAAACAAAACTCCTAAGGGAAATGCCAATACGGGTATTCCTCCACCTAGAATTTACAAGGGGAGGAGGTGCCAATTGAGCTAGAGTCCATTGGCTTTGACTTAGCTTCTCATTCTACAAAATTTTCCCACCTCCCAATTAAAAACAAATTTACCCACAATTCGTTTCTTTTCCTTTCATTTTCTCAACAACCAAATAGAGTGTATAATAAAAATCAAAACCAAACATAATAAAATTTTTACTTACATTACGAAAACGAGCCATGGCATCCAAGAACCTTGAATTTCACAAATTCAGTCCCAGCTTCAGAGCTTTCTGATAGAATTTTAAACAATAAATAAAACATTTAGCATAATCAAGAACAATTACAAGAGCAAAAGGCTAGGATTTTTGAAGACCCAGCTAAAGCTAATTCCAGAATTAAAAACAACAGGTCTGTTTAATTCAGCTGTTTGTAAAGTGTATTTAAAAAATAATTCTTTTAAAATGCGCGTTTTGAAAAAGTGATTTTCAAAATCACAGTTAAGCCTTTGGCAAAACATGTGAAAAAGTGTTGTTTATATTAATTGAGCGTTTGGATAAATATTAGTCTAAAGTTACTGTTAAGGTTATCTTATCATGCCAATAACTTGCAGCTCATCTGACAAGTACTTGTGCTTCCAACAGAGACATTATCATGAAAAACTCTCATCTCTCCAATATTCTCCAACTTTTGTTTTTACTACTATTACTTGCTTCCCCAAGATTGCTTCTCAATTTATGTGAAATAAGATATAAAGGGCATACAATCAATGAGTAAAGATTAACAGTAGGAATGAGCAATAACTACAAATCTTTAACTGTAGGCTAAGCTAGGAAGAAATTAGTGAAGAATTCATGAACAGATAGAAATCATCTATAATAAACAGACCCAAAAATAAGGATCCTATCTCCTGGTTTACTAGCTTCCACCTTTATTTTAATCATATATATTAATCCTGATCATATCCAAACTGTTTTCCTCAACCCCCATCTACCTGAAAATTTTCTTAAAATCTTCACAAAACCTTAAAGAAGCAAAAAATTCCTCTATCAAAGTATGTCCCAAAATTTTGTTATCAAAAAACATTGTAACAAACGGAGGCTTTGTGGGTTTTTTAACATAACAGCAGTTTCTTGCTCAGTTGCTCTGTTTTCATTTTGTTTTTTCCTTATCAACCTTCTCTCAAAATGTTATCTTATAAAAAAAAAAAAAAAAAAAAAAAAAAAAAAAAAAAAAAAAAAAAAAAAGACTTGAAACAAATCATGTAACCCATTACCCACTATGCAAAAGCTCAAATCTAGAGAAAAAATTCAGGGAAAAAGGGTAATGAAGAATGGTTTACCTGAGATTTTATATATAACGGTAGTGGTATTTGGTTCTTCGTGTTCGTGTTCGTGTTCTGTTAGTGTTTAGGGTTTATCGTTTTCCAATACCAAAAACAGGGTTTTAGTGTGACCACCAATTCGACCCGGACCATGCCCAGCCCAATTTTAACTCATACTCTCTAGGGAGACCAGCTTTAGCCCAATTTTGGCCCACTACATTAAAAGAGCTTACTGTGCTCCATTTATATATGTATGTTCAAAAATAAAAGAAAAACTATACTCGGAATTGCATTTGAATTTTAGTATTGAGAGATTTCAATAACATGGGTAGGGGGTTAGAGGATTTTGTCCTAATAAAATTATTTGTGCTGAGTTTAAAATAACGTCTTACAACTAATCATTTGAAATCCACGTATTAATAAGATTTAAGTTTTCCTACGGATATTATTAACGAGTAATACTAAAGAGGTTTCACAAAATTTCCTACTCAAAAAAAAAAAAAAAAAAAAAGTTTCACCATTTCACAAAATTTTGCACAACAATTGATGTTGCAAGTTATTAGTGAACGTAACATAACTTCCAAATAGGCTTATTATTGACACCATTTTATTAGTGCCAATTACATCATGTTATCTCAATCTTCATAAAAACATTTTCTGTTCCTATACATTTTCTATCATTAATAAATTTGAAAAATCACTTTTTTTTATTATACTTTATTAAGTCATATAAACTAAAATTTAAATCCCATTTTTTTCCCTTCTAATGTGTCTTTTCAAATGAATATTGGATGTATGCAAGGAAAATTATTTGTTTACACTTTCTGACCTATACATAGTATACCTACTTTTTTCAAAATATCCCAATATAGCACACAATGACACATGATGTGTACACTATACTGAAATATGAGATAATCAAAGCCACCAATTTCTTACCTCCAAGTCACTTTCAAAATAGTCTAGAAATTTCTCAATAGATAGTGGACAAGTAACATGTTCTACCAGATGTATCTAGAGACTACATGTTAATCTATGGATTGTAGAAAACTGAAGTGAAGATCATGTTTTAAATTTTGTGTAACAGATGGAACAATAAATACTGGGAAAGATAGGTAAGAGTAAAGACAGCAGAAAGCACCTTGTCAACGCTGGTGAAATGCTTCTTTGTTGTATTCATGTGAAGTGTAACCAATTTTCAAGCCAAATCATGTGAATTGTACTGTGGAAGTGAATGGACGGTTTTGATAAGCTTTTAAAAGCAAGTCTGAAATGTCTACAAAAAAAAGTGGCTGCATTAACCGCGAATGCGAACTGATTAGATTAACTAGTAACTACTTCCGGCATACTTTTCCTACTGTCCAATCAAGAAACTGTGCCTTCCGTCTTCACTACCACCCCAATTATTCACCTTATCAAGTTCCTATTTCATTTCATTATCAGTTTAGTCATGGACCACACATGTCCTACCGTACAGTTACAAATTGCATAGTACATAGTTATAATGGTTTGTGTAGTCACACTGGACATTCGGTCAGCATCATTGATTCATTATGGGTTCAATAATGGCATATTTCCTTGAGTTTCAACGGTTTAATTGGTAAAATTTCTTATCATGGAATTAGGGATTTGGATTTGAATCTTTTTTCACACCAAAAGAAACTCGTCAGCGTTTTGGTGTGATGGTAAAGGGTCATCATAAGTTCAAAATCATTTCGTACCTAATAAAAGAATAATAATGACATGTTTTAAAGATGTTGCTATGATATTTGTTAGTCTATGATCCTATACTTGTGGTCTCAGAATTAAGATGCAATTTACTCTAATGTGAAAGAAGGTACTGAATGGACCTTATCTTGAATTCGTGAGAGATAATCACCTGCCCAGTCACAACCTATTTCAGCCTCGCTATCTCTTTTATGGAGCTCACCAGCCTCTTGCCTAAAAATACTCCTGCAAAAAGATCTTGCCCTTTCCAAGTCAGCCAAAAGCCCTTTTTTTTATTATAAATCTACCATCAAAAGCTCTATGATTTCACAGTTCATGGGAATCAATTCAGTATCATTGAAAAGCGTGACTCTTTATTCTCACTCTTCTGTTTCATACATGGACTCTTTGTTGTAGTACTAGTATTTACCTAGTGATAAAATAGTTTCTACTTCAATTGCTATCACTTTCTCCATCTAACTTCTCTTGAATGAGAATGGCTTGTATTCATTCACTTATGACATTCATGTTTGCTGCATTGCTGATGAATTCAGGCCAATTGGCATATGGAAATGGACGCAGTTATGTTCAAGAAGCCTGCAGTGTGACTAGGTACCCTGATATCTGTGTTCACTCACTAGCATCATTTTCAAGCACTGCTAAGAGAAGCCCCAGCAAGTGGGCACGGGCAGGAGTATCAGTGACAATAGGTGAGGTAAAGGATGTTGCTAAAAACTTGAAAAAATTGAAGAAATATCAGCTTATGAAGGGAAAGAACAGAATTGCCCTTTCAGATTGCATTGAATGTATTCAGGATGCACTTGATGAGCTTCACAAATCACTCGATGTGCTCAGAAGGCTTAGTAAAAGCACATTCAATGAACAAATGAGTGACCTTCTTACATGGATTAGTGCAGCCCTCACCGACGAAGACACTTGCTTGGATGGTTTTGAAGACCAAAAGGGAAAGCAAGTTAAGTTGCTTCAAAATCAGGTTTTGAATGCTACTTATATCACTAGTAATGCCCTGGCTCTGGTTAACAAACTAGCAGCCACAGGTTTGGCAAGCATAACTGTTCCATAGAGGTTCTGAATATGGGTTTCATCATAGCATGAATCAATCTAGGGATGAAGAAGTCTCTGGATTGATCATAATCAAATGCAGTATGACTAATTAGTATGAGAATAAGGCCATCTCTAGCCAAAATATCTCCAGCTTCGTATAGCCATAAAAATCTGTGTAGTTTCTTTGTTTTTGCTCCTCACAAGTGACAATCTAAGTGATGCTGTTATTAAATCTTTTTCATTTATAAAAATTTCTCTTATTAAATTTATAAGGTGATACAGTTTCTTATATTTGAATGTGGAATGTTACGCAAAATTAAGTGTCGGCATATATAGGCAACATCATATTTTGCCATCCGTGGGAATTGTTGGCCTTGCCTACAGATCCCAGAGAAAAGTTGCATGGTGCAGAGCTGATCAATGGTCAAACGCAACCACAATGCTGCCTTCAAGCTCCCAAAACCCCTTGATGGAGCAACAGCTAGCTGCAGACATTGGCAGAAAGTGTTCAGTAATTAGCTCGCCAAAACCAAGAAATATTGAAGCATCTGCAACAAGCAAGGCAAGATAATAAAGGAGATAACAGCTTTTCCATTACAGGGCAACTCATGCATATTCCCCGATTCCAGTGGAAGAGTTCTTATGTAGCACTTGGTCCTGTCCTAAGTTCCTAACTCCTAAGGACCTAATCATATATTAACCAGATATAACATCAATATATTATATTTAATAAACTATAGCCAGTATGAAATTTATAATACATTAGTTCCATAATCAACTACCATAAATTGGCAAAAAACTTTGTGAGAGATCTGAGATCCCCAAACTTCTGCAGGCTAAGAAAAAATGCTATAGAAATTTAGCATTAAAGGCCAAAAAAATAATAGGGAAAAAGAAAAGAAGATTTCAGTAAAAGTTGTAGAGAATTATGCAGCCATATCAAAATCATCTTTGCTATAATATCTGCTGTGTTAGCAACACTCATAGTGTGTTTAGATACCGCTTATTTTGCTGAAAACTGAAAACATTATAGTAAAATAATTTTAAAATGCAGGTCCCAGTACGGACATGACATGACAAGACAAATTACATCGAAAATAATTTTGAAGTATTACTTTATGACATGACACGCAAAACGCACAACCACTTTGCATTTGTCTTCATTTAAAACTTGTTTATCTTCATTTACATGCACAGTGCAATGGGTCCCACTGTTCAAACATCAAACGCAAAACATGCAATCCAAACGCATTCTCAATCTCTAGGATATTTCATTGAGTAACTTTCCCAAAACACTTTGATACCAATGAATTCAAACAAATGGCAAATTGTGATTGGTAGAGTATAAAGTGGAACACAAAAAGTGATATAAACTATTTTATATTCAATATGATCAAAGTAAGAATGACAAAGACAACTTTTAACCTCTAGAAAATACAAACTAAATGGAAATCATAAATATAAAAAGGACTATTTCTGTCCCTCCTCCCCATCCCCACCCCCACCCCCATAAAAATATGTTGTTTGCCGACATTATATGGTATTGAAGGACATTAAAAAGACAATTACATTTTTTGGTGTTTTCAATTGAAACATGAGTTTGAATCTTTCTTCCCACTTATAATGTATAAAAATTAAAAAATTAAAAGACATAAGATACTTGCCATTTTAAAAAAAAATCAGAACATACCATTTCTTTGACCATCAATGTTTAGTAGTCCTACTCCTACACCCTAATCCCATTTCCTTCCTTCTTACTTCTTAGGACTACAAAGTGGGATGTTAATAAAGTGTGGGCTATATTTCATTCATTTAATGCTCTCATGCTCTCGTGCATGTGGAAGCAGTAGGAGTCTTGTAAGGTGTTAACCTTTGCAAGAGGTCAGTGGCCTCCCTCCGGTGAGGTCTTTTTGAGAGAAAAGAAAAATAAGAGAGAGAAATAAGATGGAAGAAGAGTTAGAAGCAATCTGGAAAAAGCTGTCCCTCATTGAAGAAGAGGATGATTAGGTGGTGTTGGGTAGCAATAGCACAAAGGCAGCAAAGGAGTTAGGCAGAAATTGCTTAGTGATGAAAGTACTATCACGAAGGAGCATCTCACTAGATGTACTCCGAAAAAACCTAAGAATGGTGTGGAAAACAAATAAAAGTATGCAGATTTCTGAAGTAGAGGATGAGGTGTTCATGGTGGAGTTCGGGGACGGAAGAGATAAAAAGAAAATCATGGAGATGAGACCTTGGAGCTATGAAAAGCAGTTGATTATTTTACAAGAATTTGAAGGGGAGCAAACGCCAAAGGAAGTGGTTTTAAAGTGGTCTCCCTTCTGGATTCAAATACATAATCTGCCACTAAAAAGCAGAACGAAGGAAACAGGGTACTCAATCGGTGCGACAATAGGTGAAGTGGTTGAGGTGGACGTCGCAGAGAATGGGGTGCAATGGAGAAAGTGTCTGAGGGTACGAGTGATGGTGGATGTTACAAGAAGACTAATCAGAGGAAAGAGGGTCACCATCGAAGGAGTGGAAGGAAGGTGGGTTCAATTCAAATACGAGAGACTACCAAATTTTTGCTATCAATGCGGGCTACTAAACCATGACATGAAAGATTGCATTGAGGTAAAGAAGAGTGGCAACCAATCTGAGATGAAGGAGCTCCAGTATGGGGCGTGGCTAAGAGGGGAGGTATTTAGAAAGCCTGTGAGAGAGACGGATCAAACAGGAAGAAGGGAGCAAATGTATAAGGCTGAAGAAATTAACAAAGGGAGAAGTGCTCAGATGAAGTTGGTGGCTAAACAGGCCAGCGGTGAAGCGGTGGAGATCAACCGTCCCGAGGAAGAACTGAAAGGGAAGAGCGGGAATTCGGGGTCAACGATTCCAACCCAAGAAGATGCAGACAAAAAGAAAAAGCCAAACAAGACAGACGAGGTGGTACAGGGCAGTGGAATTATACATGAAAGGGGAAAGGTCAGTCAGGCAGGAGAGTCAACAGAGATCACCTTGCCTATCCTAGGATTCAAGCACACATTGGAGAAAGAGTCACGAGAAAAAGGGGAGGAGGAGATGCAGTGGGAGATAATGACAACACGGAAGGAGGTTCCAAAGTTTATTTTTAATGAAGGCCAAACAGCTGGTGAGCATCAAGGAGAGTTTAAGCCCGATAGAGCTAAAACAGCCCAAGACCCAATGGCTATGATTTTTAAGGAGGACGTGGGCTGGGTTGCTGAATGCTTAGGCCCAAAAAGTGGGCATTGGAAGCGAATGGCAAGAGAGGTTAGGCCCAAAGATGTTAAAGAGCAACAAAGCCCAAGTGAAGTCAAGCCTTTCATTAAAAGTAAGGTGAAAAGGGAGAGCCCGGTTCCAGTGCAGGAGCTGGAATTAAATATCACAGAGATCAAATGTAACAAAGGATGTAAAGAGGGCAGAGCAATAGAGAAGGAAAACACAAACACGGATGGCGGAGAGGCGGCGACTGCGACGCAGCGCCGTCGAGCTCAATGAGCTTCCTAGCATGGAACTGCCGGGGTCTTGGTTCACCCCCGGCGGTTCGAACTCTCACCGATGAGGTGAAGATGAAGAACCCGCTCTTAGTCTTTCTATCTGAGACCAAAGCAAGTTTAAGCAAGATGAAGGGTTTCCAAAACAAAATAGAGTACACGGAGGGGATTATTGTGCCAAGCGATGGAAAAAGTGGAGGATTAGCTATGATTTGGAAGAAAGGAACGACGATAAGGCTGAAGAGTTGCTCAAATTCTCACATTGATGTCGTAGTGGAAGGCGAGGCCAGTTAAGATCCGTGGAGAGCAACTGGATTTTATGGCCAACCTGATTCAGGTAAGAGGAAAATTTCTTGGAGTTTGCTAGAAATGTTAAATAAACAGTGTAATTTGCCTTGGGTTGTTTGTGGGGATTTCAATGAAATAACCCATGTTGATGAGAAAATAGGATGGCTTGATAGAGATGCAACACAGATGTGGGAATTTAGGGAATGTCTAAGTAGGTGTGGTTTAATAGATCTTGGATTTGTGGGGCAGAGATATACTTGGTGTAATGGTAGACTGGGGGAGCAGAGGACACTAATCAGATTAGATAGAGGAGTAGCGAATAAAGCGTGGAGAAGTATGTTTCCAGAAGCTAGTGTCCACCATTTGGCTATGTCTGCGTCGGATCACTGTATGATTGTTTTGTATCTGAAGAGAAAAAATCCAACAAGACCAGCAAAGCGAAGGTTTATGTTTGAAGCCATGTGGACTCGTGATGAAAGGTGTAGGCAGATTATTGAGAACGCATGGGATCCTTTTCGAAACGATACAGATTTCCGAATTCATGAGAGACTAAAGAGTTGCCAAGTCCATTTACAAAGTTGGAACAGGGAGGTCTTTGGCAATGTCAGCAAAACTTTAAGAGTGAAACAACAGCGATTACAAGAGCTTGAGGCTCTAAATATGTTACAGGAGACTGCCGAGGAGATAGAGGGTTTGAGAATGGAAATTAATGAAGTACTGATAAAGGAAGAAGTGATGTGGAGCCAAAGATCAAGAGCTTTGTGGATGAAATGCGGAGATCGAAACACGAAGTTTTTTCATGCGACGGCAACACAGCGTCAGCGGAAAAATAGAATTGAAGGCCTTTGGGGAGCAAATGGGATATGGCAAGAAGAAAAAGATAGGATTGAGGAAATCATTGTGGAGTATTTTGAAAAAATATATAGCACAGAGCACCCCAGCGAGTATGAAGAGAATGTGGAAGATGTTGAAAGCTGTATCACACCGGAAATGAACAAATCCTTACTCGAGAACTTCAGAGCGGAGGAAATCAGATGTGCCATTAATCAATTGCATTCGACAAAGTCCCCCGGCCCCGACGGTATGTCCCCTTTATTCTATCAAAAATACTGGGATGTTGTTGGTCCTTTTGTAACAAATAGTGTCTTACAAATTCTAAATTCTGGTAGATTACCCTATGAGTTAAATGAGACATATATATGCCTAATCCCGAAAGTGCAATGCCCTCAGAAAGTTACGGAGTTTAGGCCAATCAGCCTGTGCAACGTCATATATAAGATAGTGTCCAAAGTGTTAGCCAACAGGTTGAAAAGAATCCTTCCAAAGGTTATTGGAGAAGCTCAAAGTGCCTTTGTTCCAGGGAGACAGATCTCTGACAATGTTTTTGTCGCCTTTGAGACTATGCACAGTATAAAGATGAAAAGGAAAGGAAAGAAAGGATTAATGGCTGTCAAGCTTGATATGAGCAAGGCATACGATAGAGTTGAGTGGAAATATCTGGAAGGGGTGATGAGGAAAATGGGCTTTCAAGAGAAATGGATCCAACTCTCCATGATGTGTGTGAGAACAGTGACTTACTCCGTCCTCATTAATGGTGAACCGAAAGGACGAATCATCCCTACAAGGGGGCTGCGTCAAGGTGACCCCATTTCACCTTACCTATTCTTGTTGTGTGTGGAAGGGCTTTCGACAATGTTGCTAAAGGAGGTTAGGATGGGGAGGATTAAAGGAGTTCCAATGTGTAGAGGAGCACCCCAAATCTCCCATCTATTTTTCGCCGATGATAGTATAATCTTTTGCAGAGCAACAATGGAAGAGGCCAATCGGGTGAGTCAAGTGTTAAAGGATTATGAGAGGGAGTCCGGGCAAAAACTGAATAAAGAGAAAACATCTCTCTTTTTCAGCAAAAATACAAGTAGTGAAGTGATGGAAGGTGTGAAGGACCTATTTGAGGCACAAATCATTAGACAACATGAAAAATACCTAGGGCTGCCGTCTCTAGTGGGGAGGGGAAAAAAGAAGGCTTTCAATCGAATAAAGGACCAAGTGGGCAGGAAAATTGCGGGGTGGAAGGGCAGGTTGCTTTCAAAGGCAGGTAAGGAAATACTCATTAAGGCGGTGGCTCAAGCCACACCAACGTATACGATGAGTTGTTTTAAGATTCCGGATACTTTGTGTCAGTAACTAAACTCCATGGTCAGAAACTTTTGGTGGGGGCAGAAGGAAAACGAAAGGAAGATGGCTTGGGTTTCGTGGGAAAAGATGTGCCAAAGAAAAGCGGAGGGAGGGCTAGGATTTAGAGACCTCAAAGCTTTCAATTTAGCACTTTTAGCCAAACAAGGGTGGCAGATCATCCAAAATCCAGATTCTTTGTTTCATAGAGTATTGAAGGCAAAATACTTCAAAAACTCGAGTTTTTTGGAAGCTCAATTGGGAAATAGCCCCTCGTACACATGGAGAAGTTTGATGGAGGCCAAAGGTGTTGTGGAGAGAGGGATGAGGTGGAACATTGGTAATGGAAGAAACGTAAATGTTTGGAAGGATAGATGGCTGCCTACCCCTGATTCTTTTAAGATAGTCAGCCCGAAAAGTCAGGAGTCCATGGTGGAGAGGGTAGAGCATTTGCTGGATAGTGACAGGAGGGCTTGGGACATAAATAAGGTGAGAAATACCTTTTTGCCTTTTGAAGCAGAGGCTGTGTTGGGGATTCCGATCAGCCCAAGTTTTCCCAATGATTCCAAGATTTGGGCTTGGACAAGTAATGGGATATTCACCGTCAGAATTGCGTATGGAGTAGCTCTAAAAGTGTTAAAGGACAACAAAGAGAAGGTAGACAAAGGAGAATGCTCAGACACCTCAAAAATGAGGGATGTTTGGAAGTCCATATGGAAGCTCAAATGTCTAGGTAAAATTAAGCATTTTTTTGGAGGGCATGTAGAAATATTTTGCCCACCAATTACTGCTTAACTAAAAGGAAGGTGTCAAAATGGGATGGATGTGCTTGGTGCAGTGAAAAGGAATCTTTGAGTCATGTGCTATGGGATTGCAAGGCTGCTGTTGAGGTTTGGAAGGAATCAGGATTAAAATTTCCTAGGTGGAAGAATAATCATAGGGACTTCATTGATGTGTTTTGGAAACTAAAAGTGGAAGCAAAGGATATAGATTGGGTTGTGTTTGCAACAATGGCGTGGAGCATTTGGAGTAACCGAAACAAATATAAGCACGAGTGGAAGCTCAAGCCTGCGAAAGTTGTAGTCAGCAATGTGGCCAGGTATGTTGAGGAATTTAGACAAGGCTTCTCTCCAACTCCAACCATTCCCAAGCAGCCCCCTCGGTTTGAATCCCAATGGCGTCCCCCAGATGCCGGCTGGTATAAAGTAAATGTTGATGCCGCAGTTTTTAAAGAGGTAGGCAGCTGTGGCGTGGGGGTAGTAGTCAAAAATGTAGAAGGATGCTTGATGGGGGCAATGAGCAAAAAGCTCCCTTTTCCTTTGGGGCCTTTAGAAGCTGAGGCGAGGGCAGCGGAGGAGGGAATTGCTCTTGCTAGGGACCTAGGACTTAATGAGGTTATCATTGAAGGAGATGCGAAGACCGTAATGAGTGCCCTCATGAACTCTGACCCCCAGCTTACCCCATCCTCTATTCAGAAAGTAATAGAAGGGGTGAAATTCAGGCTGCAAGCCTTCAAATCTTGGCAAATCAGACATGTTAATAGGAGCTGTAATATGGCAGCTCATATGCTTGCACGACATACATGTAATGTTCCTGATAGTTTAGTTTGGGTGGAGGATACTCCCCTAATGATTTCAAATCAGATCTGTATGGATGTATCAAATTTGGGTTTATCCCTCTTTTAATGAAAGTTCACTAGTATTGTCTATCAAAAAAAATAAATAAAAAATAAAGTGTGGGCTTGGTGTGTTTTCTGACTGGACTTAAGCCCAGATTGGTATGGGCTTTTTTGCTGGGTAGGCCTCATCATAAACTGTCCGGGTTGGATGTTTACCCTGATCAATTCTTTTCATGTAGAGACCCGGGTGGTGGGGCATCCTTTTTTTGGCCTCATCATAAACTCTTGAAAATCTCACTCTCACATGAGAGACTTTCTACCCCAATTGTTCATTTACCTAAATCAGTGTTCATTGAGGCTACATCAACTTGTATGACTCTCTCTCTCTCTTTATTCAAACTAAAACTTACACGTTTTGCAAGTTGTAATCTATAGGATTAGTGTCTATCTGCCTGTAATTAGCTTGCCCTACAATGTTAGCTGGAGCTAAAGTTTGGAAGAAAAAGAAATCTGATATTGAAGTCTGGAAGAATGCATATGTTACATTTAAAAAAAAAATATATATATATATATATATATAAATAAATAAATAAAAACCTAATAACTACATGAGGAAATATAGATTCAATTCAACAGTATCATAGTGAACAATAGTATGCATGCCCCAAAAGTCACAAGATCGGGCCCTCTAACACTTAGTCTCAAACCTTCTACGCTTTCGTTTTTGGTACGATCGGACCTGTATATAACCATGTTATTAGAACAAAAGAATGTTACCATAAATACCAAATACACAAATGTGTAGATTCTGTAGAATAGGGTGTGATATATAATAAACACTCTTCATTTTATTTTATTGCTTAAATAGTGTGTGACATGATTGCATCTTATTGGAAGAATAGGAGATATCCTGTTAAAGATATAATAACAGGGGACAAGTCGTATTCACAATTAGAGGTGTGCATGAGTCAAGTTGGAGAAATTTTTCACCACAATTCAAGCATGCAGGTTGGGCTAGGTTGATGGGTTGTGCTTACATGTTTCATGCCACACAAATACAATGGATTTCATAAACTATTTAATTATCATTTTGAATAAATTATTACAATTCACATATTATGTTTAAATTATATTGCAAAATTTCAAATTCATCAAAACTAGTTCTCTAAATACCTTAGTAAATCAAACAAAAAAAAAAATTTCTTTTAGTATCTTGGGTTAGGTCGGTGGGTTGGATCATGCACACCCCTACTCATGATACTCTCACGTATGGCATGTTTGGTATGTCACCATGTTGTAATAGGTTTTTTAATGGAATCACTAATTATGTGGAATAGGCATTCAACTAGTTTTTTTTTCTTAAAAAAAAAAACTTTTTTTTTTTTTTTTTAGAAGAAAGTATTCAACTAGTTGGTTGCATCTTTATTACAAGTAATAATTACTCATTAAGAATAACTATTATAGCAATTCATTTATAAAATATTTATAAAATGACTGTAAAAGGAATAATTTTCAAAATTAATATTGTAGGGACGCAATTTGAGTCCTAAGCCCAAAAAGTAAAAGGATCTAGGCTCAAAAAGTCCAATACAATTAATTTGTAGAGAGTGGGTTGAAAAACTAGGTTCTAATGAGTTGGGTAACAATTATAGGGGATTCAAATGACAATAAAGTGAAGATAGACTAGTTTTATCTAAAGAAAATCGTCATTGGCACAATCTAAGGAGATCAGTTCTTGTATATATTTCTTGAATTTGATTACAAGTACAATTCTTAGTGTTACAACATTCTTCTCTCAATTCTCAGATCTCCTTCCTTCAGGGTCTTCTTTCTGTTTTATACTATCTTCCTTCCTTCATCTCTACCCTCCATGTGTAGAGTAGATTGCTGGTATTGATCTTTATTCCATCAGCACCTTTCTGAAATCTTTGATAGTAGTTGTAAGGCTGAAAATTACTATTCATGTATTACTTTCTCATTAATGCGGTCGGAGAGTTAGTTACGGAGCATTTGATGCGGTGACAATAGCTTTCTCTTAGATATTTTAGGACTTCCCTCTGTCCTGCGACTCTGTGATGCTTATCCTTATTAATAGAATCTCCTGGAACGTTGCCTTGGATAGCAGACCACACCTTTGGACCTCAGCTTTGCTCAGCCAAGGAAACATTCATCCTCGGAACACCCTATTGGACTCTTGTGACCAAAATTCGCCTCCTCACTCACTAATACGGACCCCCATGACAGTGTTTGCCTGTCCTCAGACTACTTCATGTCCTCATATTAGGCCTCTGGCCGAATGTGTACATATAGATATATACCACTAAGCCTATCACCCCTACAAATATATTTCCAAAAATATAAACTTCTATATGCACATAATAATTATTATTAAAAAATCATAAAAAAATTCTCTCTTTTAAATTTGAATTTTTTTAAAAATAAATATAATTGTATAAGAATATTTCATATTGTGTTTATTCTAATGTTATAATTTACAACCAAATAGATAAAAAAATTTAATTATTCTATAACATCTTATTCTAAGTAATAAAAATTTATTCTTACTTTAATCTTCATTCAATGTATTAAACGTGTCCCTAATTTTTCAAATCTACTTTCAAGTTTTAAATGTGCATATTTTCTTTTCGCATTTTAAAATATATGTATCGGTTATATAAAAAAAATTGTATCAGTGCATTAATTATGAATATTGTACAAAAGAGATAAAGAGAATATTCTTCCTACCAAAAACAAACCAGCTTTATTTGGGAGAACTAAGAATAAAGAATAATACACTAAAATGATTAAAGAAAAACAAATCAAATTACACCTAGTAGGGATGGCAATGGGGCGGGGCGGGGCAGGAGGATGGGATCTTCGTCCCCGCCCCGCATGGTTGTTGCCCTTCCCCATCCCCGTCCCATCCCGGGGTGCGGGGCATACTACCTTGCCCCATCCCCGCCCCTTGGGGCCTTGCGTGGACCCGTACCACCCCGCCTCTAATACAATTTTATATATATAAATAAATTTTTTGCTACAATAATATAAATCACAACAAAACAAAATGTTTTAAAATCCAAGCATTTAAATAAAACAAGTACTTAAAATAGTCTAATACGTAACAACATAATTCAAAATTTCTTATAACAAAATAAACATTGTCTTTGCATGAACAAAATCATCAAGGATAAGTGACCAGCCTTTTTTTTTCCTTTCAATTGTGCTCATTTAATAGCTACAAACAAAAATACTAATTTTAGATAAGAAAAAAAGAACCAAAATTCAAATTGAAAAAACAGATTTAAGAAAGACTAAAACAAAAGGAATGAGATGAACCTAAAAAGTAAAAAGTAACGTCTTAGACTTGGAAACTTGGAGTGGAGTTTGGCTTAAAATTGAAAAACGTGTATAGGCTATAGAGAAGGGAGAAGGGTCAGCGGCAACAGCAGTAGGTTTAGAATAAAAAATATTTTATCTAATGTCTTATGTTTCACTTTAAATATTACTGATTTAGGGTTTACTAAATTTACAATTATAGTCCTTATTAGTGCGGGGCAAGGACAGGGTAGGGCGAGGATAAAAATACTAAACCCATCCCCGCTCCGCCTTGGGATGCGGGGATAAAATATTGCTCCATCTTACCCCACCACCTTTACAGGGTGAGGAAAACCCATGCAGAGTAAGGTGGGACAGGACGAGTCAAAACGGGGCGGCACAAAATTACCATCTCTAACACCTAAGACCTTATAATCTTCTGGTATTTGAGAATTTTTTTTTTTTTTTTTTTTTTTTTTTTGTGAGATAGATGTTTGAGATATAATATGTACTCTGACACATTCCAGTCGTGGTCATGATGGAGGTAGTTAACAAATCAGGCACAAGTAGTGGCGAAACGTGCGAAATCGTTAAGTGCCACGTGTACGGAGGAGAGTCAACGTTGCTTAAGAAAAACGAATCCCCCTTCGACGTGCAAAGAAAACAAACGAACTTGTCCTTTTTTTCTCCGTGGGGCCTACCACTGTGCTTCTTCTATCCTATTCTATAATTTGCTCCCTACTGTCTCCTATCAATGACATATTTAGCGCATTCCAAGCCTACAATACCGAAAATAAAATGTGAATCTTTCTTTTTTTTTGGTAAACAAATGTGAATCTTTCAGGATACAAAGTTTGATACGTATTTAGTGCTTTTTGGCTTAGCTATATTTGTTACTATATAGTTTCTAAAAGGTAGTCCCAAACCTATGACAAATGTTAATAAGTACAGTAGCGTATGAATAATTTCCTGTGGAGTCACCATATAAGATGTGGTTTGATGGTAAGAGTTCATATTTCAACATTCAGAAAGAAGTAGTTTAGGTGATAGTCTCAACAAAATCTATGTGATACACGTGATATTATCAATTATTATCACGTGGCTTAAAATCAATGAGCTCACACTTTTTATTAGCATGAATCGATGATAAGGGCTCGAAATAAAGTTGAAGGGATAAGTAGAACTCAAAAGTTGGATCCACTAGCTCTACACTCTATAAGGTTGATAAATTTTTTTTATATAAAGTAATTTCTTAAGAGCATTTGCAGCAGTGTAGCTATAATGCTATAATGCTAAAATTTAGCTCCTCAAACCCAAAAACCTTGCTGCAGCAGTGGAGCTAAATCTAAAAAATTTAGCTTCATTGCTACAGTGCACATCTATAAATAGATGTACACTGTTCATCACAGCTAAAAGAAAAAATATTATTTTATTAAATTCCTCTCTCCTCTTTTATTAAAAAAATATTTTTTCCTTTTTCTTTTTCTTTCTCTCTCTCCGGTGTCTCTTCTTTCTTCCTCTTTCTTCCTCTTCCAGTCCTCCATTTTAATCAAACCGACCTCTCTACTCAGTCCGTTGCTCCAAAGCCCAGCGCCGACCACTCCTCACTGCCTAGCGTCGATCGCCGATCGAAGTCCATACCAGCGCCGACCACTCCTCGCTGCCCAGCGCCGATCGCCGATCGAAGCCCAGCCCAACGTCGACCACTCCTCACTGCCTAGCGCCGATCGCCGATCGAAGTCCATCCCAGCGCCGACCACTCCTCGCTGCCCAGCGCCGATCGCCGATCGAAGCCCAGCCCAACGTCGAACACTCCTCAGCACCGATCGCTGATCGAAGCCCAGCCCAGCGCCGACCACTCCTCGCTGCCCAGCGCCGATCGCCAATCGAAGCCCAACCTAGCGCCGACCACTCCTCACTGCTTAGCGCCGACCGAAGTCCAGCCCAGTGCCGACCACTCTTTGCGTTCTCCACCTCAAAGGCCGAACCTCCGAGCTCCACCCTCTCTCTGCAAGGCCCAGCGCCGATGTGGGTTTGTGTTTAAGTTTCCGATCTGTTGTGGGCAAGTGGGCTTGTGTTTGTGGCAGTGGGCTTGTGCTCGTTGTGGTTTTTTTTTTTTTTTTTTTTTTTTTGCTGTGGACTGCCAGTAATGGTGGTGGTGGTGGTGGTGTTGGTGGTGGTTGTGCTTGTGGTTGATGGTAGAGGTGGTGGAGGTTGGTGGTGTAATATTTTTTTGATAGTGAAATATATTATTTTATTGTAGTAGTTTTAATATTTTATTATGATGTTTATATTATTTTATTATGCTAAAAGCTAAAATAGATCCACTGCTGCAGTATGTGTGTAGGTAAAATAGATAAAGTAACTTTTGGTGAAGCTAAATTGCTAAAAATTTAGCTCCACTGCTGTGGATGCTCTAACAAGCAATTTACGGTGCCCAAAAACAAAACTAATAATCTATACTCATTTTTTCAAAAGTCTTTTATTTTCCTTTTATTTTCTTAGATAGGAACTATTTTGCAAAAACAAGCAATAGGTCAAATAACTAATTACTATTATAGATTTTTTCCGTTATATATGCCTTATTGACTTCATGCATGGAAAGGATAGCGAAACTTTATTTAAAAAAGGAATGTTAAAATTTTCAATCATTATATATTGACTGCTCGCCAACATGCATTTCTATACATGCGAAAAGAAGACTTATTTGTATGTTTCTTATTTTAAGAAGGCAATTGGTGTTAGCTAGACTTTGAGTCTTAGCTAAGCATAACTTGGGACTTAGCTAGCAAATCTCCAAAATGCACATGGAACCATAATTAAAAACAGTGTCACTGGTTGAATTAAAAAAAAAAAAAAACAGTGTCACTGGTGAAATCTGTACATGTAAATAACTAGTTCACACATATATAAGAACTAGCACCAACATAGAAGTATTAACTATTAACCATGCTTGTTAAAGAATTTAACTGAGCTATGATAATCTTCATATAGGAGTGAAAATTGGTTGAAAGCATTGATAATCTCCACAAGAATCAGAGAGTCACTCAATTCCAATCTACTAGTAAATTTTTCTAGTGTCCAAGAAAATGCATGCCCCCACCATTTTCTAGTATGGTGCGAGGTCTTCTTCATCAGCTAACCCAACAAAAACAAATCTCATGGACTTCGTTAAACAAAATACAATAAAAAAATGCAATGACAAGTGAAATTAATCATATATCAATATCATAAACATAGAACTAGTTAGAGAAGCTTCCTTAGAACTTAGAAAGTTAGAAGTTGCCATTTATTAATTTGTAATAATGAATGAAATACATGTACGTGCAAGCTATGAGCTATCTCATCCAACGTGCAAATCTCTTGTCCCTTAAGATTTTCATAGAATGATCTTCAAACCATTGTTTTACTTTTAGTTTTCATTCTTATGTACATATAAATGGTAAAGTGAGCACTGAGCAAAGATAAATGTCTGTGCTCCTCAAAAGGAACGACTATTCTCATTATTACGTAACTTTTTTTTTTTTTTTTTTGCTTTAAAAGACTAAATCACTTTTGAAGATTAAATATAAATAAATTAATTAAAAAAATAAAATAAAAAAGCTACCGTCATAAGGAAAGGGAAAAAAAAACATGGGAAAGAATAATTTGCAGTAATGGGGCAATATTCTGTAGGTACAAGTTAGGTTTGAATGAAGAAATGAACTTCTAAATCACTCCAAGTTTCCACCAAATTATCTTTTAATTATAAAGTCGCGTAGTAGGGGCTTTCTACATTGACCCACTCAAGGGGCGGCTTCTACTGGTCAGTGGTCACCCTTAACAATTTCAATTTGCTATTACTAGTTGATACAATTCGATGCCTCTTGTTTGAGAAATTTACAAAACAAAACCTTCCACATAACTTTCCTTTAAAGCTACAATAACACACATGTTAAACATAGACTTAATAGCTAGGTTCAATCAATGTACGGAACCTTAATTTGCCCTCTAAACAAGGGAGATGCTAAAACCTAAGTTTAATTTGCCCTCTAAATAAGGTTTGGTCTAATTAATAGTTTTGAAGCCTTATATGATTCATAAAATCCTAAGTTTAAGTCTTCTAACTGAATTGACACCTCCTCATACGCAAGTGTTTAAAGGGTCTAGAGGGAAAAGAGTATGAATAATGGAGGTAGCAACATATTATAATTATTTCTAAAAAAAAGAAAAAAGAAAAAAAGAGTCTTATAACTCAACTAGTAAAGTTTCTGATGGTAGAATAAGATATTTGATTTCAATCCCCCGCCTATACAAAAAATTAATTGGTGTCTTGATCTGATAATAAAGAGCTGTACGACACGGAACCCCCAGACCCGTTTGGGCTTTGGGCTTTGAGTTCCAACTTTACAGTACGGCCCACGGGCCCAACCCTCTTGCCCAAAACTGGACCCTGAGCCTGCCAAGGCCATGGGCCCGGGCCTCATGACATTACGCCTGGCCTAAAACCTATTGAGCAAACCGCTATAATGCATGTTCATAGTAGCTCGTAACCTAGGATCTTCTCGGGAAGGTACACCTCAAACCAGAGCATGATTGCTCGGGGACATTATACCCCGGTTACACCGGTATCGTCCTGGGAAAAGCCTTCACCGAATATCCCTTATGAAGTGGGAAGTCAGTTCCAATGTCACTCTCATCACACCCCATTCCCAACTAAAACATCCACTAAGCAATAACGGCATTGGACCTCTCCTACCACTAATTGCAAGAGTAATTATAACTCCCCACTAACTATTGGGCTATAAATATGAGAAGATAAGGGCGAGGAGAAGGTTGTTGAGAGGTTCTAGAGAAAACTGAGAATAGGAGCAAGAGGGCAACAAGAGAACAACAGTAGTGAGAGTAGGGGAATTTTTAAGGAGAAGTTGGTTCATTGGGTCTCTGTGTTGGGAACTATTCAAGTTAGGAAATCCAAAGCCCACATCACAAATAGATTGTGAGCCCAAATGAGGCCTAGTCTATCAGCCTCAATTTTGGCGCACATAAGAGCTATCATCAGGAGCGGATACCAAGGATTGAAACTCTCTAAAAAAAAAAAAAAGGTTAGATTTTTGTAATAATATCTCAATACTATCTTTGTATTCTTCATATTTAATTGCAAAGCTTTTTACACAACAGCCACCCACGAAAATAGGCCAAAAGTTAAAAATGTGGTGTTTGGTACAAGGGAATTCACATCACCCCCGTCATCCAGATTCCTTGGAATGTGATGCCTTACAATCTGAATGCCTTAAAATTTAACTATTTCTATGTTTGGTTTATTCATAGCAATCTTAAAGGAATTATTTATTTTTCCCATACTATCTTTAGATTTATAAATCCAATATCAATTTTTTTTTTTTAAAAAATTTCCTCTAAATAAATAACAACAAACAAAATATAAACTATAAATTAAGACAAATTCATTAAAACTATAGTTTAACATTTCAAAATGACAGTTTTCAAAAAAAAAAAAAATTTCAAAATGACATGTATAATACAAAAATAACTATTTAAATTATTGTTCATTATGAAAATCACAACATCATGTTTTGTTAATAAAAATAAAAATTTTATTTTAGCAAATAACCAATCCCAAATAGATATTTTATTTTATTTTAACTTTTATATTGTTGTGGCGGGAAGAGATAAAAATAAAGGAATAGATATTGATGATTTGTTTTATGTTTTATTTCCAATTATTTTTTGATAAGTATGTTTTATCTCCATTAGTTAAATGGTAAGTGGAAAATTGTAAAATTGTCAATTTACAACAAATGTAATTTTTTAAACTTGAGAATCTGGATATCCACCTGTTTCAAATAAAATTCACATTCCTAAAAAAAAAGAGATTATGTGGGAATCCAAATATCCTTAGCATCTGATTTCCTTGTGTGATTTGCAATCAAATATAGAAATCTTTTAACATTTCTAGGAATTCTAAAACATTATCCCATTCCAAACGTTACCTTAGTACTATCTATTGTATTTGGTTGTTTTTTATTTTATTTTTCCCGTAATTTTTTCCCCACTTCTCTATATTTTTGTTTTGGATATTTTAATATTTTTCAAAAAATTATAATAATTTTCACAAATCAATTTTGTGTGTGGGTGCTACTGTCAAGGTTATTTTCCCATAATAAAATGGTATAAAAGTATCCGCTGTCATAAAAGCCACCAATCAATTTGCCCAGTTCACGATTCTCAATAGTCAATAATATGTTAAGAAAATATTTGCACACATATTGTTGTTACTTTGTTCACGAGAAAAGTGAATACTTTTCTTCTCTCTTGATGACAAACTTTTTTGGTAAGAGAATTGGCATCTCTTATTTTTTATGGGAATATTCTCTTACCATCAATTTTTTCTTTGAAACTCTTAATGACAAATGGTTAACACTAATTAGTAAATTACGGTTGATTGTGACTGACTATGGTGAAGGCAGCCTACATCGATCGCAGGGTAGATAACTAGAAAGGAATAAATGATAGCTTTTATAAGCTTTATGAATATCGAACAAACAGTGACACCCTCCCTATTGTACTAGGGAACAGGCTATTTGGCTGAGAGCCTTTGTGTCAAGCCTCCCTATGGTTTGTTAAGAAATTTAATAACCATATATATAGGCATATGCCATGCAAAGTCAGAAATTTATTTTAGAGGCTCAATTATTATATTTATTTATTTTATAAAAATTTCAAGAGGGGGAGCCCAAATCCTCTATCCCACACTTCCTGCTTCACTATATACTCCACAAATAAAAATATGTCACATGTCCATCTAATTTATTAAATGCTAAATTTATGTCTTCTATTGTTTCGATTACCTAAATTTGAGGGGTTATTTATTTATTTATTTTAGGAAATTGAAATAATAGAAGACATAAATTTAGCATTTAATAAATTAGATGAACATGTGGCATATTTTTATTTGTGGAGTATATAGTGGAGCAGGAAGTGTGAGACAGAAGATTTGAACTCGGGGGAGGACATTTTACAAAAAAAAAAAAAAAAAAAAAAAAAAAAAAAAAAAAAAAAGATGCCTCTGAACGAAAAATTATCTTGTGTGCCCGCTCCATTAATTGAATAGGTGCACAAGATACCATTTCTCTCCCAATACTAGTGTCTAGTGGTCATACAATCATTGAAAAAATATTGGCAACTCAATCTGCAGAAAGAGAGGGGAGTTCATGTGAATATGTTTATTAATTAGCTTCGCATTATATATGTGATATTTAATATGATACATACTGAATTAGGAACTAAAATAATATATTTTATTTAATTATACAGAGATGATAATGTTAATTATACATGTATACGCATTATATGAACTAGCATATAACCTATGAAAATGCATGGATGCATTTAAAATTAAACACAATTTTTATTAAAAAAATATAAATAATTAGCCAAATTATTAAAAAAAAAAAATAGCATATAACACATACATATGTATGGGTACATTTAAAATTAAGCACAATTTTTATCATTAAAGTATAAAATAATTAGTCAAATTAAATTTTTTTTAAGTAAATGTAATTAGTTACATATTAAAATTCTTACCTAAATTCAATAATACTTTTGATTATTTTTTTATAATTTTTAATAAGATAGAACATGTGGTAATCTTTGTTGTGTGATGATTTTTATTGAGTATATGTGATCGTTTTTTATTTTTTATTTTTTATTTTTATAATTCATTAATATTAAATTCTTAGTATTTTGCACCTATGAACTCATTAGGCACAAAGATTAAAAAACTTAAGTGGACACATAACACAAACTTAAATGAATAATTATGTGTAATCCTCACGTAAATTTAGATATATAGCGCAAAATTAGATTCTAATTTCAATTTTTAATTAAATTTTCTCTAAATTTTGCCTCTATATATATATATATATATAGATGTCATTAAATTGCTACATTGATATGTACCGTTTGCTTAATAAATTTTCATTTTACTTATTTCTCTTAATTATGTAAAATGTTCCAGTACTTGTTGACCATTAACTATTCGCAACATCCAAGATAACATTTTGGCAAAAACATAAATTATACCTTTAAAGTTTGATCTTTTTTTTTTTTTTTTTGATTCTGTATGTCTTATTTTTGTCATTTTGGTCATGTAATTTAATATTTGCTGTCATCATTAGTTCTTTCTCCACTCCATTTAAAAAGTTAACGTTAAGTACTAATACTAATGGTAACAATAAATGTGAACTTACAATTAAATTAATAAAAAAGCAACTTACAGTATCAACATGAATTTTGATCAAATTTAAAGTCTGTTGTATTTATTGTTTTTAAAAGCAAATTTAATAGATCTTAGTATAAAAAATTATTTTTTAATGGTTAATGGGAATTATGGATGAAATGACTAATAGAATAGTAATGGCAAATGTAAACTTAAAATACCAAATTGGTAAAAATAAAATTTGCAAGACAAAAATGACGATTGACCAAAATTAAATGGTGTAACTTTGTATTTTTGTAGTAATTTATTTGATATTGCTTGGGTATATTAGTTTTTTTTTATTTTATTAAAAATTTTTATTGGAGAATTATATATGATATGTCAGATATTTAAACAGTTACTATTTAGTGCTAACAAAAGAGGGAAGAGTGCTATAGTTAGGTGGAATAAGAAAACCTATGATGATAAATAACAAATGAATAGGATTAGCATAGATTAAAATGTTGTTTCCATAATCAAACTTTGGTGTGGTACCAAAAAAATGTAAATAAATAACACAAGCCATGTGGAATGATGGCTATAATTAATTTTATTAAATTCAAACAAGATTTTTATCATATTACCTAAATAGAGTCACAAAAACTATAAATTTCATGAAACAACAAAACAAAATATAAATTAACTGTGGGTTTCAGCTAACTCAACTGGTAAAGTCTTTGATGGTTGAATAAGAGATCTGGAGTTCAATCTCCGCCTACATCGAAAACTGATTGATGTCTTGGTCTGATGATAAAGAGCTATCATCAGGAGCGGACGCTATAGGTTAAAACTCTCTCTAAAAATATATATATAAATTAACTTTTTATTAAGGAAAAAGTTAATGGATTCTTTAAGAACATTTGTTAATTAACTATTTTAGGAAAGATTTTATAAGATAAAAAAAGCAATCAATGTTTTGGATTTTTTTTTTCTTTTTCCTATTAAAATTGTATAAAAACTTCCTAAAAATAGTTTAACAAATTTTTTAAACACACCCGTATCCCTGTTAACCTGACCATTTCATAAAATCCTCGATCCAATATCAAAATTCTCTCTCTTTTCTTTTGTTTAATTACATTTACCCTACCATTTAACTTAAACTTTTGCTAGTGGTCTTTGACTTTTTTATATCACAATTTTATCTTTATTTATTACATGTGGTAGGTTTGTGCACGAATGTTTTATTCATGAACTTCTTGTGCACACGATCTTTTGCCTGAATAGGTTGTAATTGCAATGGCATGAGACATAGGTTAGTTTGGGCCAGTCCTTTTACTCATACATTTAGATATTAGTCTGCATCAAGCTATAAGCCAAGGTCCCAAACCCATCCACAACTACTTGACCACAAAGCAAGATTTGAAAGTCAAAAAAGCCAACTTTTATTAGAATTTAAAACCCAATACCGCCCACATAAAGCAAAGTAATTAATAAATGTTTATTTTTTTTGGTAGATGTTTACAACACATTACAAACTCCCCTCCTAAACTAGTAATTAATTAACCAAAATAATTTTTTTTTTCCAAATAAGCATATATTTGGCAGTTTCAGAAATTAAATATTGGCAATTGCCAAAATTCCAATCCCAAAGTTTCTTTAAAAACCTTCCATCATTTGTCTAAAAATATATTATGAACGAACAAAAATTTTCCACCGTCTAATGACAACCGTATGAACTATGAACCGTTTACTTTTCAAAACACAAAAACCAAAAGGGTATTTCCGTAAATACAACACAAACCAATGCCTTATTTAACAGCCCTCACACCTTAAATATCAAAAACCCAAACACCACCTCTCTGACCCTTCCTCCATTTTTCCCACTCGCCGAAGCGTCCGAGTTGCCGGCGAGTTAACTCGTAACTCAGCACACACTCAATCACTCACCGATTCTCCTTCATTTTTCACCCCCTCATTTCCTTATTACCCAGAAACACAAAATTTTGAATCGTTTAAGAAGAAGAAGATGAATTCGGAGCTGATTTTCAGAGGACACGAGAGCCAACCCGTGTCGGACACGTACACACCGAAGCAACCAAAGCCATGGTTCTCTGTGACCCAACCGATTCGCTACATGCTCCGAGAGCAACGCCTGGTGTTCGTCCTCGTCGGCATTGCTATAGCCACCGTCGTATTCACCCTCCTACCTTCCTCCTCCACATCCCGTGTCGAGTACGGACACTTCACGATCCCGGAAACGACGACACGGCTGAGCCAGTACGACCAAAAACCCATGTACGAGCACCGCTCAGCTTTCCACATGTACAGCTCCGGCAAAGTCCCCTTGGGGCTAAAACGCAAGGGTTTGCGGATCGTGGTGACCGGCGGGGCCGGGTTCGTTGGGTCCCACTTGGTCGACCGTCTGATGGAGCGAGGCGATAGCGTGATCGTGGTCGATAACTTCTTCACCGGACGGAAAGAGAACGTGATGCACCATTTCGGTAACCCCAGGTTCGAGCTCATCCGACACGACGTCGTCGAGCCTCTCTTGCTCGAGGTCGATCAGATCTACCATCTCGCTTGCCCTGCCTCTCCTGTTCACTACAAGTTCAACCCCGTCAAAACCATCATATCCTTTTTTTTTTTATAAATACTATAAACTCGACTTCAGATCTCTTATTCGATGATAAAGACTTTACTTGTTTGGCTAACTGAAATTTCTATTTCTGATTTATTTGTTAGTTTTACTATTATTAGTGTTTGTTCCTTAATTTGATTTGTACAAGACCAATGTTGTGGGGACATTGAACATGCTGGGACTTGCGAAGAGAGTGGGTGCGAGGTTTTTGCTAACGAGCACAAGTGAGGTGTACGGAGATCCACTGCAACACCCTCAGGTCGAAACCTATTGGGGAAACGTCAATCCTATTGGTACGTTTTTTTTTTTTTAAATCTATTTCCGGCGAGGCAAACGTGCGTTTTTGTCGGAATATCCGGTGGGTTCGGCGTTTCGCGCGTGTGTGTGTTTTGTCGAAACGGCGCAACGTAGCGTGATTTAAGGTTTCCGGTCCTAATCTGCGCGGTTTAGGGTGTTGGTGTAGATAGACTCACTGTTTGATGTTAAGAAAACCCAGTTGTCATTTGCTTTGTTCCGTTTTGAAACTCACTCGAAAGCCGGACCACTTGGACCTGGTTGTGGGACCCGTGGAAAAACGAGTAACCCGTGATGTGCGGTCCTGTTAATCAGACGGTCCACGTTTATCTTTGTGACTCTATGATTAATGATTCTTTGACTGTTCGAGGTTTTTCTTTCTGATTCGAGGTTTTTCTTTCTGATTCATTGGAGGGAGTGTTTTGTAATTTGGGATGTGGTCTGAAATTTTTAGTGTTAGAAAACTACTAAAATTAGATCTGACGATTTTTAGTTGGGGATTTGCGACAGGTGTTAGAAGCTGTTACGACGAGGGAAAGCGTACGGCGGAAACGTTGACCATGGACTATCATAGAGGTGCAGGCGTTGAGGTCAGTTTTTTATTATTATTATTATTATTTAATTTACTAAACTAAATATTTCCGTTAATGTTGATTTTCGTTTAATTAGTTAATTAAAGAATATTGCTTGTGTTTGATATTTTGAACTTTCCATGTGTGCACATGTTGTGTCACACATATCTTAATTAAAATGTTGTAGGTCCCACATTATGTGATTAAAAAAAAAAAAAAAAAATCATGGCTCGTTTGCTCTCATTTTTACCAGCTTCTTGATTTTTAATTTATTAAATTTATGTCCAATTATTATTGGGGTTGTTATTATATTTAGATGAAGTAATGTATTATAATTTTAAGATATATAAATCTACGAGAATATGCTCTTCCAAACAAGTACCATATCCATGTGATTAATACATGGGTCCAAATAAGTACTATATGATATATCAATGTAACGGCATGGGTTTGTTGCAGGTGAGGATTGCAAGAATCTTCAACACCTATGGACCCAGAATGTGCATCGATGATGGTCGTGTGGTCAGCAATTTTGTTGCCCAGGTAGATCATTAATGCAATATATATTTATTTATTTATTTGACTTGGTTGTGCAGGAAAAATGAGCTGTTTATTTAATTAGTTTAGTTGATGATGATTGGTGGTGATAATGTAGGCATTAAGAAAGGAGCCTATGACTGTTTATGGTGATGGGAAGCAGACTAGGAGTTTCCAATATGTATCTGACTTGGTAAGTGAATGCTTAATTGTTTATTCATCATGCGGGTGGTGTTTATTCTTTGTTTGGTGTTGTCAAGGATAATTTATTGTTTGTTTTCCAAATCGCTTCTGATATCCTTTTGATGATCTTAAGTTGCTTCACTTACCAAAAAGATATCAAATTGCATCTTATGCCAAGTTTTACTTTTATATTTTAAACTAAAATTGTTAAAGTAAAGACTGAGACTTTGAATAAATGAAGATATTAAAATGTAACTGCTTTATTCTTGTTGTCTTAGCTATCTAGTTCAAAAACTAGGCCTTAAGAATCTTAGATTACAATAGGAGATTTACCTTCCCCATGTGCATAGCACAAATAAATAAAAAATTAGTGCAAACTTGGTGCCTAAATTGAAAAATATTATTGAATCAGTCTGGTTGTAGACCTCATGGAACCTACATTATTGTTTGTTCGAATCCTACAGTCTGGATAAAATCTTAACCATGAAATAAACTCTCAGTTTTAAGTGAGATTAAGACGATCATATTCCCTACATATGAAAAGAGCAAATTTGAAAGCTGAAGGTGGGCCAGCCGATTATAATTCCCCTTTACGTTTGTTATAATTCCCCTTTATGTTGATATAAGGCACGGATCGGTCTACTGAGTGAATTTTAACTCTCAAGTCTCAAAAGCATTAGAACTTTGTTTAAAGTTTAAAGCAAACGAGCACCTTAATAAATTAAAGAGCGATCCCAGGTTGCTTTCAGAATTTAATTGATATTTCATGGTACCAAGATGTATATTTGATGTGGTAGTAAAATATCAATAATGACTAATGAGATGGCTTCTAGAGTTGTTGGCTATCTGGGGTAGGGCGGCCTTCATTGACTAAGATATTATTTAATTTATATGATTGGGAATATTATTTCTTATAAGTGGGGTATCTGGGGTAAGACTTTATTTTAATGAACGGAACTGTCTCTTCTGCGATAATGAAATTAGTGATAAGATTATCCTTAAAAAATAATTGGAATAATACGATTTATTTATTTATTTTCTTCTGTTTTCTTTTGGCGCTTTGTGTGGTAAATTTGCAATTACAGTTTAGTAATTTCTGTTCAGGATTATTAAAATTTTTCTGGTATGTTGTGCTACTACAGGTGGAGGGTCTGATGCGCCTAATGGAAGGAGAACATGTAGGCCCTTTCAATCTCGGTAATCCGGGTGAATTCACCATGCTTGAACTTGCTGGGGTAAGTTTATTGCTCTTCTGGAATTCTAACTTACTCAAATTGAGAGAGGGTGAGAAACAACAACAACAACGTTTCCTGTTTCATGCCTTTGCTTTCCTTAAAAAAAAAAAAAACTAATTTGTGTTGTTATTTATAACTCTTGATGGAAGGGAAAATTTGATAGGATGGTTTAAATTTAATGGAAGGGTAGCATCCTATAATTTAATCCTATAATGGTTACTATTGATGAACAGCTCAGTTGTTGGCTCTCCGAGGTTAATTTACATTTCTGGTTGTGAGTTGTGACAGTAAAAACAAAACAAAACAAACAGAAAGAACAATAAATTTTGAGCTGTACTGCGTGTCATTGGTGCAGGTGGTCCGGGAAACAATTGACCCAGACGCAAAGATAGAGTACAAGCCCAACACAGAGGATGATCCCCACAAGAGAAAGCCTGATATCACAAAGGCTAAAGAGCTACTTGGCTGGCAACCAAAGGTGGAACTCCGCAAGGGTCTTCCTCTCATGGTCTCAGATTTCCGGAAACGTATCTTTGGTGACCACAAGGAGGGTGGCGCTACTACTGCGTAATTCTAAGTCAGGCATATATACTTGAAGAGTGATGACAGAGGGAAAAGATAATTGTTTCTTGGAAAGCAATTCTCAGCTGTTTCCCTTCTCCAAACAAAATACAGTAGCAACACCAAGAAGGCAGCATTTGTGCTGCTTGATTCTTCTTTGGAATAGGTTTTAGGTGTCCCTTTGGCATTTGATTTCCATCATCTTAGTAATTTCTGGGTTACAAGCCCATTTAAGCGTAATAGATTTGTGATTCCAAAAAGTTCCTTTCCTTATTTTTTAAATTTGATTTGTTAAGAGGCCTACAGTAATAGCTTTACCTGCTGCATTCTCATTCCAGCTTAATTATCGCAGTTCAGTTTGTTTCCGTATTGTTCTCTTAAAAGGGTGTAAATTATCGCAGTTCAGCTTGGCAATGTTGACCCTTGAAGATCTCTGGCTCAAAGATACAATTGGCTATAAACTGCTATACATGTATAAGTGAAAGCTTACTAATTTTTCAAGTTTTCAATTCCAATCAATCAATACAGATTATATTTCCTAATTAACAGCATTGACATCCAAGCGTGGATCAAGAGGTTAAAAAAAAAATACTTACACACGTGTACGCTAGATGCCTTGTTTTTATTGTTACCATTAGGATCCAAATTTCTTTGTTGATACTTAAAACCTAAGGTCGTTTTGCCTTCTACAACGTAACACGGGGCACGCTGAACTCATTAAGTGCCAAAACTCTTCCACTAAAGTTTCTGAACAAGCTTCCCAAATTCCAAGAAATAACAACCAAATAAACGAAGCCAAAGCTACTCAAATCAATACAGTTATCTCAGTCTGTTCCTGAACAATTCTAGAAACAAGAAAACTGCCATACTACCGACAACTTCTTTTCTTTTCTTTTTTTTGAGAAAGATACGACCAAAAACTTAGAAAACCAAATAACCGATGCGAGTGAAACAATTTTACCCTTCTTGCTTTTGTGGGCCGTGAAAGCTCAGAAATAGAATATTCCAAAATTCAAGTCCCGTGTAAGAAAATGACGATACTGTCAGTACAAACTACAAATCACCACAGAGTTGGGTCCAACCAATTCCAATATGGGTATTAGATCGTAATTTACCAAGTTCTGTGTCCTTGAGTCTAGACAAAGGTCCACGGAAAGAAACATGACAACAAAAATAGAGCTTCCTCAACGAAAGAGGTAAAACTTAAACATTAAACTTAAACCGATTCTCAAAAAAAAAAAAAAAAAAAAAAATGGTAAAACTTAAACCGAATAAGCCCCATAATGTGACCACCAGAATCCTATCACCAAACCCAAAAGAAACGGAAAGGAAAGTAGAATATAAGGCAGTACATGCATTTGTGGGCAATAGTTAGGGGTGGCAAAATAAGGACAAACCCATTTGTCCACCTAAATCCACCCACTTTAATTGAACCTAAACCTACCCAATTATTAGTTGAATTAAATGGGCATCAACCTAATTAGACCTAGTAATTATTAGGTTTTAACTAAAAATCCATTGAGGCCCATTTAACCTAAAAACAATATACCCAAATTCAACTAGCCCTTCCCATTAAAAAAAAAAAAAAAAAAAAAGCCCTTAGATGTTTTAGTGTTTTAGGATTTTCATTTTCTTGGCCTCCAAACACTTCTCTCTATCTCTCTCTCTCTTGAAACAAATAAAAAAATAGAACCAAGCAATCGAAAATTTCATATAAACTAATAACGATTTCTTGTGCTAAATTTCACACATGAAAAAAGGTTAACCAAAAAAACAAAAACACAAAATTTCCTACATTTTCTCATCAAACAAACAGATCAGAGAGAGAGAGAGAGAGAGAGAGATTACGTTTTCCACCGTCGAGGACTTTGTGGACGAGCTTTTCTCTGCCGAAGAGCTTGTAAACCTTGGCTTTGGCAGAGCCGAAGGGATTGAACTTGTTGTTGGATTCTAATTCGGACAACGATGACGACGAGTCGTGGTGATCGAGGATCTTTTCAACGATCTTGTCCATTAGCGACTCCTGTTGGCGCACATGGTCCGCCATGGATCTCCACCACACTAGAGAGATAGCTCTCTCTCTCTCTTTTCATTTTCCTTCATTGTCCTTTAAGAATTTTTATTTGCTTCAAGGATAGTTGCTTTCGAAATTCTAAGAAAATTTTGAGATTGAAATGACATTTCTTTGTATTTGTTGCACTGTTTGGTTGCCAAGAAAGTGAGAGAAAATAGAAAAGAAAAGAAAATATTTTTTTTATTTGGATTTTTAATATAATTGCTAATGTGGATGTGCTTATGTGGAATTTTTTAATCCCAAGAATGGAGACTAGAGAGAGTGGAAAAGGGATTCCAAAAAAGTGTTGGAGTTTTCACTTTAATGGCATTTTGGTAATTTTGATAATTGGGTGAATTGGAGTTTACCCATAATAATTGGGTTTGGTTGGATTTGGGTTAGAAGCAATTAGTTAAACTAGTATGTAACCCGTGCTACCGCACGGGAATTTATATATTATTAATCATGAGTTTATTTATGTTTAAAATGCTCAGTTAAGTTTAAATTCATATTATTAACTAGAAAATTTCATTCACAAAACTTAGCAAATACGTTTTTATGATACTCCCAATGTATTCAATAAATTTTCTTCTTTTATGACATGAAAAAGAAAAGAATCATTAAAATTTTCTTATTAAATTAGAGCAATGTTACACTATAAACATTTTTTTACAATTATTGAGTTAGTAAATTGTTATTGATTTTTGGAGTCATCGTTAGGACAGTAACATTACTTTCTTGACTACCGTCAATAACTTATCATATGAATAAGGTAATTATGAAGTATGTTGTTAACAATATTGTGACTTTAATTTATCTTATTAATTTAATTTATCATATATATATATATAATGCTAAAAATTGTAAAACTTTAAAAACTTAGATACCAAAATATTATAAAATCAACTAAAACTCAAATATCTTAAATTTCATAAATATATATTATATGTGTAGGGGTTAAATTCCCAAAACTAACAGTGGGCCTGGGGACCCACACGAAGCCTAATTATGACCCAACGGGGAATAGGGGCCCAAATGACTTCTAGCCCAACCCTGTTGAGCCTGGTTCGTTTTAGAAGACATCCGAGGAGGAATGCCTCCTCGGACACGCAAATATGGGCCCAATAAGCGTCCCCTCCACAGTGAAGAACCCATCCAGGCGAACGTGGGTAAGAGGGTGAGCCTCACGCAGCAGGAAAGAGAAAAATGTAAGACATCAGGGAGAAGCCACAACTGCCACATTAAATGCAAGAAAGCTACCTTTTCAGCCGCATTAATGTGGAGAAGACAGGCGAACAGTGTTACATTGACCAGTGCAACTCACAGAAGGATAAGGGAGATGTCCGATGGGACAGGCACTCAAGTGAAGGTCCAGATGGCTAACAAGTGTAAGGTTCTTATCAATTTAAGGAGGCTATATAAGAGAAGGAGATCCCCATGAAGAGGGGATCGGAAGGGTGAAGAAAAAAGAGAAAGGAAAGGAAAAAGAACTCCATAGTCTGTAAACAGAGCAAGAGGTGCACTTATACGTCTCCTCGAACCGATATCCTATCAAACGTAAATGGAATATTCTCACATTCAACGTGTTGCATGGCGTACATCTAACTGACGTTCACTTCGTCTTGTCCTAGCTCTGTAACCCACTCTCTATAAATTCATTGTCTGGGGACTTTTGGGCCAGAACCACTTACCTGCTGGGCCTGGGCCCCAAAAACAGCCCTTACAATTGGCGTCGTCTGTGGGAAGAATTGGTGTCTCGACAAGTGAAACAGTAAGAGATGGAAGGATTAGGTTCGCGCCAAACTGGACGTGCAGAATCTCAACGACAGGACAACTTTTTAAATCTCGAACGAGGGAAGGACCAAGATAATCAACGAGAGGGCAGTGTGAACACCTCTCACACGAGTAGGAGCCGCTCAAAAGGGAAAGATCATGCATCCCATAAGCAGAACGAGCGAAAAGCTCTACAGCAAGAGATTGATGATTTGAAGAAGAAGCTGCGTCGAGCGCAGCGAAAATGTCCTTCAACCTGGCTCGGACACTAGCAGTGATAAAGATGACGAATACAGGTGAAGGTCAAGAACCCCTCCGAGTGAGACTTTTTCCTATGAGGAAGAGCGGCCTCGCAAACGCGGCCACAAAAGCCCGTCTTACCAAGGCTTAGCCAATGATGCCATAAGCAAGGCCCTGGATCGCATCTCCCAGTCGCCATTCACGCGTAGAATAGAGAGGGCAGTGCTTCCTCGGCGATTCAATCAACCGATGTTCGCCATATACAATGGTCGAACTGACCCAGTGGAACATGTAAGCCAATTCAACCAGAGGATGATCGTCCACTCCAGGGATGAGGCGCTAATGTGTAAGGTGTTTCCATCCAGCTTGGGACCCATGGCGATGAGATGGTTTGATGCCCTCCAGCCGAATTCCATAGATTCTTTTAAACTGCTGACACAGGCCTTTGGTTCCCGCTTCATCACCAGCACTAGAGTCCCTCGGCCCCTCGATTCACTCTTATCCTTGTCCATGCGGGAAGGAGAAACGCTGAAGGCCTACTCCGACAGATACTGGGAGATGTACAACGAGATAGAAGGAAATTACGATGACGTCGCCATTAGTACGTTCAAAAGGGGCTTGCCGACAGAGCATGGCTTGAGAAAGTCCCTCACTGGGAAGCCGGTCACCAGCGTGCGCCAACTCATAGACAGAATAGACAAGTAGAAAAGGGTCGAAGAGGACCAGCAAATGGGGAAGGGTAAAGCGAAGGTTGTCCTTCAGGAGAGAAGGGACTTCAGGTCAGACCGTTATAACAGCAGTAACAGGTCGAGAAGAGACTACGTGGAACAGTCCGGACCTACTAGGGTTCAAGCAGTCCATGCTCTGTTCCGAGAACCATTGCACAAGATCTTGGAGAAGGTGAAGTGCGAACCCTTCTTTCAGTGGCCGAACAGGATGGCAGGCGATCCCTCAAAACGCAATCAGAATCTGCACTGCGCATACCATCAGGAGCTCGGTCACACCACCGACGATTGCAGGAATCTGAAAAACCATTTGGATCGGCTTGTCCGAGAAGGAAAGCTGAGGCATCTATTGCACCGCCTTGAATAGTCAAATGTCGAAACCAGACAAGGCACATTGAGGCCACCCATTGGCACAATAAATGTCATTCTTGCCGCACCTGGGAGGACCGGTTCCAGCCCTTTCAGAGTGATGTCAGTGGGCAGGTTCCTGACGAAGCCAAACGAAAGGGAATCCAAGAGAGCCAGAGTGAGTGCCACGCCATTAATTGGGTTCACGGAGGAGGACAAGCAAGGAACTATTCAACCCCATGACGATGCCCTAGTCGTGACGCTCAGAATAGGAGGTTATGACGTGAAAAGGGTGTTAGTTGATCAAGGCAGCGCCGTGGAGGTAATGTACCCGGATTTGTATAAGGGGTTGAACTTGAAGCAGGAAGACCTGTCGCCATACGATTCCTCTCTGGTCAGTTTTGAAGGAAAGATCGTCATCCTGAAAGGCATGATTAGGCTGCCTGTGCAAACTGACTCGGATGTGGTAGAGGTGAACTTCATTGTCGTAGATGCATACTCCCCTTACACAGCTATTGTGGCCCGGCCGTGGCTTCATGCACTGAGGGTTGTGTTATCAACCTTGCACTAGAAAGTGAAGTATCCGTCAGGAGGTCAAGTTAAAGAAATAATAGGGAATCAAGGAATGGCTAGGCAATGCATGGTGTCGGCAATCTCACGACAACCAAATAGGGAACCTTCTACTTTAGCCGAGAGCGGCTTATAGCAATCAATGACCTCGGTCCAAACTGCGGGTAGTGGAGGACCGGCCATGGAGGTGAACTGTGAGGAGCTGGAGAAAGTACTTGTCGGATCGGACCCTGAGAGGTTTTTTCAGATCGGCTCGGAATTACCAACATAGGAGAAGTCAGCGCTAGTTGATTTTCTTCGACAGAATGAGGACGTATTCGCCTGGGATCCCTATGAGGCCCCCGGGGTTGACTCAGATCTCATATGCCATCACCTTAATGTTAACCCGGCCATAACACCAAAGAAGCAACCTCCTCGGTGACCGTAAAAAGAACATGCAGACGCTGTGAGAGAAGAGGTCGCAAAATTGAAGAAAGCTGGGGCTATCAAGGTTCTACCCCGAATGGTTAGCAAACACAGTCGTGGTAAAGAAGAAGAGCGGGAAATGGCGGGTCTGCGTAGACTTCACGGACTTGAACAAGGCCTGCCCGAAGGATCCTTTCCCAATGCCGCGGATAGACCGATTGGTAGATGCGACTGTCGGACACCCCTGAATGAGTTTTTTGGACGCTTTCCAGGGCTACCATCAGATATCTCCGGCTGCCGAAGACCAAGAAAAAACCGCTTTTGTCACCCCAATTGGCAACTATCATTATAAGGTGATGCCATTTGGCGTGAAGAACACCGGGTCGACTTATCAGAGGATGATGACTAGGATGTTTGAACAGCAGATAGGTAAAACCGTTGAAGTGTATATAGATGACATGGTAGTAAAGAGCAAATTGGTGGCTGACCACATCAGAGACCTCGGTGAAGTGTTTTGAATTCTGAGAAAGTACAAGCTACGACTGAACGCATCCAAATGTTCATTTGGGGTGGGATCTGGAAAGTTCTTAGGCTATATGGCGACCCACCGAGGAATTGAAGTTAACCCTGACCAAATAAGAGCCACTCATAGCTTGCAGCCTCCTCGGAATCCCAAAGAGGTCCAAAAGCTTACCGGCATGATAACTGTTTTAAACCGTTTCATCTCCCGCTCAGCGGACAGATGCATGCCTTTTTTCCTCCTATTGCACAAGTGGAAGGGCTTCGAATGGACTGAAGAGTGTGCTTTAGCTTTCCAACTGCTCAAGGAATACCTCGCCCGACCACCGATCATGTCTAGTCTCGATGCCGACGAGGTGTTGTTCGCATACATCGCAGTAGCCTCTCATGTGGTGAGCTTAGTGCTAATCCGAGAAGACAACGGCACGCAGCGACCCGTGTATTACGTAAGCAAATTGCTGCAGAAGGCAGAGACCCGGTATCTCCCCCTCAAAAGAGCTATATTGGCTATCGTACAAGCCACGCGGAAGCTCCCCCACTATTTCCAGGCACATACAGTAGTTGTGCTAACTCAACTTCCACTGAAATCAGTCCTCCGCAGCGTCGACTACACAGGTAGAATAGCTAAGTGGGGAACAATTCTGGGCGCCTTCGACATTAGATACATGCCTCGCACCCCCATAAAAGGTCAGGTCCTCGCCGATCTAGTAGCTGAATTTGCGGAGCCCACCCTAGAAGGGATGGAAATGTCGGGGTCACCAAGTGCTGATGGGAAACTGGTCAACACGGTTTCTCAGCATGAGCACAATAGGTGGAGAGCACACATCGATGGTGCAGCAAACCAAAGGGGCTCAGGAGTGGGGCTCGTTCTAGTGTCTCCCGAAAGGCTAACCATAGAAAAGTTGTTGAGGCTCGGATTCTCGGCCGCGAATAATGAAGCCGAATATGAGGCACTGTTGGAGGGGATGTTGATGATCTGGAAATTAGGTGGAAAATGCGTAAGCATATTCTCGGATTCGAGACTCGTTGTGGGACAAGTAAATGGGGAATTGGAGGCGAAGGATGAAAGAATGCAAGGCTACCTTGCTCGGGCTAAACACCTGCAGACCCATTTCGATGACTTCCGTATAACGCATATATCCAGGAGTGGGAATACTCATGCTGATTCTCTCGCAACACTGGCCACCTCCTCGGCACAGCCCCTTCCGCGGGTTATTTTAGTTGAAGATCTCTGCCGTTCAACAACAGAGGAGGCCAACGGTATTCGGGTACACAACGTCGGGGCAGGACCTAGCTGGATGGACCCTCTGGTGCTGTTCTTAAAGCACAACACCTTACCGGACGATAAGGTTGAGGCTGACAAAATCAGGAGGAAAGCTTCTCGATTTTGGCTGTCCGAGGACTCCAAACTTTACAGACGCTCGTTCTTGGGGCCATACTTGTTGTGTGTGCACCCAGGGGCTACAGAACTCATCCTGGAGGAGTTACATGAAGGGATTTGTGGAAGCCATACGGGGGGCAGGTCCCTCTCCCACAGGGCCATGACGCTGGGTTACTGGTGGCCAAGCATGCATAAAGAGGCTCTGGAATATGTGAAGAAGTGCGACCAATGTCAAAGGTTCGCCCCGAACATACATCAGCCGGGCGGAGAACTTAACCCGTTGTCCAACCCTTGGCCATTCGCACAATGGGGCCTAGACATATTAGGGCCATTCCCCAAAACGGCTGGGAACAAGAAATTTCTTCTCGTCGGCACCGATTACTTCACAAAGTGGGTCGAAACTGAGGCGCTGGCAAACATCAGGGACGTCAATGTCAAGAAATTTGTCTGGAAAAATATTATCACTAGGTTCGGGACCTCGCACACCCTGATCTCGGACAACGGCCTCTAATTTGACAGCAAAGCCTTTAGAGAATACTGTAATGAGCTGGGAATTATCAACCGATACTCCACACCGGCCTACCCACAGGGTAATGAACAGGCGGAAGCCATCAACAAAACCATAGTGAATGGACTGAAGAAGAGGTTGGACGACGCGAAAGGGAGGTGGGTTGAAGAGTTAGCCCACGTCTTGTGGACATACCGCACTACGCCTCGCAGGTCCACGGGAGAAACCCCCTTCTCATTGACCTACGGAGCCAAGGCTGTCATCCTACTGGAGATAAACTTCCCAACCCAGAGGACTACTGCCATCAACCCCATTGCTAATAACAGCCTTCTGAAAAAAAAAGCCTGGATCTCTTCGAGGAAAAAAGGGAAAGTGCGATGGTTCACCTAGCCTATTATCAGGAAAAGCTCAAATAGGGATACGACACCAAGGTGAAGCCAAGGCCCTTGACGACCGGGGATCTAGTGCTGAGGAAAGTCCTAGGCACTGCGAGGAACCCTTAATGGGGAAAGCTTGGACCAAACTGGGGGCCCATACCGTATCACTTCCGTAGCCGGCATTGGGGCATACTTTTTGGAAGACTTGGACGAACATGTAGTACCACGTCCATGGAATGTAAATAACCTGAAAAGGTACTGTTATTAATGAAAGACACCATACTTGACGCCGTGTTATTGTACAGCTATTTGGAATAAGTGTTAAACAGAACCCAAGTCCTGCCTGGCTCCTCGGACTACAGACTTGGGGGAAATTAACCACGAAGCGATTTTCAATAAGTGTTAAACAGAACCCAAGTCCTGCCTGACTCCTCGGACCACAGACTTGGGGGAAATTAACCACGAAGCGATTTTCAATAAGTGTTGAACAGAACCCAAGTCCTGCATGGCTCCTCGGACCACAGACTTGGGGGAAATTAACCACGAAGCAATTCTCACTAAGTGTTGAACAGAAACCAAGTCCTGCATGGCTCCTCGGACCACAGACTTGGGGGAAATTAACCACGAAGCGATTTTCAATAAGTGTTGAACAGAACCCAAGTCCTGCCTGGCTCCTCGGACCACAGACTTGGGGGAAATTAACCACGAAGCGATTTTCAATAAGTGTTGAACAGAACCCAAGTCCTGCCTGGCTCCTCGGACCACAGACTTGGGGGAAATTAACCACGAAGCAATTCTCATTAAGTGTTAAACAGAACCCAAGTCCTGCATGGCTCCTCGGACCACAGACTTGGGGGAAATTAACCACGAAGCGATTTTCAATAAGTGTTAAACAGAACCCAAGTCCTGCCTGGCTCCTCGGACCACAGACTTGGGGGAAATTAACCATGAATCGATTTTCAATAAGTGTTGAACAGAACCCAAGTCCTGCATGGCTCCTCGGACCACAGACTTGGGGGAAATTAACCACGAAGTGATTTTCAATAAGTGTTAAACAGAACCCAAGTCCTGCCTGGCTCCTCGGACCACAGACTTGGGGGAAATTAACCACGAAGCGATTTTCAATAAGTGTTGAACAGAACCCAAGTCTTGCATGGCTCCTCGGACCACAGACTTGAGAGAAATTAACCACGAAGCAATTCTCACTAAGTGTTGAACAGAACCCAAGTCCTGCATGGCTCCTCGGACCACAGACTTGGGGGAAATTAACCACGAAGCGATTTTCAATAAGTGTTAAACAGAACCCAAGTCCTGCCTGGCTCCTCGGACCACAGACTTGGGGGAAATTAACCATGAAGCGATTTTCAATAAGTGTTGAACAGAACCCAAGTCCTGCATGGCTCCTCGGACCACAGACTTGGGGGAAATTAACCACGAAGCGATTTTCAATAAGTGTTAAACAGAACCCAAGTCCTGCCTGGCTCCTCGGACCACAGACTTGGGGGAAATTAACCATGAAGCGATTTTCAATAAGTGTTGAACATAACCCAAGTCCTGCATGGCTCCTCGGACCACAGACTTGGGGGAAATTAACCACGAAGCGATTCTCACTAAGTGTTGAACAGAACCCAAGTCCTGCATGGCTCCTCGGACCACAGACTTGGGGGAAATTAACCACGAAGCGATTTTCAATAAGTGTTAAACAGAACCTAAGTCCTACATGGCTCCTCGGACCACAGACTTGGGGGAAATTAACCACGAAGCGATTCTCAATAAGTGTTGAACAGAACCCAAGTCCTGCCTGGCTCCTCGGACCATAGATTTGGGGGAAATTAACCACGAAACAATTCTCACTAAGTGTTGAACAGAACCCAAGTCTTGCATGGCTCCTCGGGCCACAGACTTGGGGGAAATTAACCACGAATAAATTCTCACTAAGTGTTAAACAGAACCCAAGTCCTGCCTGACTCCTCGGACCACAGACTTGGGGGAAATTAACTACGAAGCGATTTTCAATAAGTGTTGAACAGAACCCAAGTCCTGCTTGGCTCCTCGGACCACAGACTTGGGGGAAATTAACCACGAAGCGATTTTCAATAAGTGTTAAACAGAACCCAAGTCCTGCCTGGCTCCTCGGACCACAGACTTGGGGGAAATTAGCCTCGCAGCAATTCTTTCTAAATTATTGACTATCATTCTTTATACATTCGTTCATTCACGCTTGGTTTTTAGTAGTTAAGGGCAGGATAAACATCCATTTATGATAAAAACAGAAGAGAAAGTAAAACAACAAGAAGAAAAGGAAACGGCATCTTTCATTAAAATCCCCAAAAGCGATCCTTTTACAACCATTAAACAGAACAAAGTATGAAAGATCTAACAAGAAAGATCCTACACTACTTTCCTAAATCTGATCCCTGAGCAGGCCCAGCTTGGTCGTCTGCTGGCTGTGGCCCCGGAACAGTCTCCTTAGCCTGTGCAACAACCTCCCTGATTGAAAGACTATCCTCGGGCAACTTGTCCTTCACGGCCGGTTGTGCATCCTCAGCTTCAGGCACAGCGGAGTCCGAGGCTAAAGCCTTTGTGGGGAGAGGCACTTCAGTCGCGACCTCGTCAGGGATCTCACGAACGTCCTCAGGAAAAAAGATGTTCTCAGTTTTCCTAAGATCGGAATCCGCTGGGACTGTCGCCCGGTCCAAGGCCACACCCCAAGACAAGGTGATGTATTCCCTGTATACAGTAGCCACCTCCTCGGCCAGCCTGACCTCAGTGTCCTTGACCCCGCGATCATAAGAGGCTGCCATTGCTTTCTCGGCCGCCTCCTTGGCCAGTCGGGCCTCCCCCTTGACCTTTGCAAGCTCGGACTTGAGGTCTGAAACCGCCCGCTTCTCGGTCGCGAGATTTTCCTCAGATTGACGGAGCTGTAAACACAGATCCTCAGCCTACTTAGTAGCGTTTTTAAGGCCGGCTTCCGCACTTGCATGGTTCTTCTTTGCCTTCTTTACCTCATGGCTCAGGCTATCGTTTTCCTTCTTGAGGTCGCCAGTAGTCCTCTCGACAATGCGGCGGGACTGAGCCTCATTATGAAGGTCCTCACGTGCCTTTTTGGCCCACTCCTCAGCAACGAAGATTTGCTGAGTAACTTGCACCAGGAAAATAAAAGCTTAATAAAAAAGAATGGTGAATAAATGGATGCGTAACAAGAGAACGAGATAGTAAAAGTTTTCGCTTACCATGGCCATGTCCCTCTTCAGCGACATGAAGAGTTCTGGTTGCTGAGTATCCCGGAGCCCCTTCATGTCGCGAGGCAAAAGAAGAGGCTGCTGCAGGGCCTCAGCCAAGAATGACGCCTCCCGTCGTTGGGATTCCCACAGGGTTGCATCCCAAGAAATTGGAGCGCCATCCAGTTTGAGCCGCGGCGACCATATCCTTTGTTCCCTTCGAATAGTCGCCTCGTCTCGGCTATCAATGGACTTGGTCCTCTTCTCTTTGGGCTCTTTGGTCTCTTTGCCCTTCTTCTGAGGTTTGGCTTTTTCTTGGCCAACCTCACCCTCCTCCAACTCCCCCACAGGCCTTTTTTGCCTTAAATTGGGCATAGGCTACAGCGCCACATCCGATGTGGGAGGAGGAGGAAGAGGAGCCTTGGAGGTTGGCTGCTCCGTTGGGGCATCCTTGGAGGACTGCCCTTTGTTCCTATTGGCAAGGAGGCCCCTGAGGCTAGTCCTTTGTCTCAGGTCCATTCCTTCTTCTTCTTCAGGCTCTTGGCTGGTACCAACCTGTGCGGTTACTAAACCCAAGTCAGGGGCTGCCGAGGCGCGGTCTAGATCTGAATCAGAATCCGAGAGCTCTACTATCCTGGCCGACACCTCTCCCTCCTCGGCAAAGTAAAACTGGTCTATCTGATCCTTCAAAGACGAGTGCGAGGAACTGGCTTCTTCCTTTGGGATAACTACTGCGGGAAAGGCACGCTGAGCAGGCAGCTGGACAGGGGGTAAATCTCTCGAAGCAAGAAAGCCTGGTACGGAGACGTCTATCCGTGCCAATCGCGGACTACCTGCCCTAATTGCTCGGCCGGGCTCCACTAGAGCACGAGTAAGGGGCATGTAGTCCAAAATCAAAGGCGCAGATCGCAATTGCCCGTCTGTACTCACGTAAATCTCCGACCTTAGAAGGAAGTTGAGTGCCTGGACGTTGACCAAACTAAGCCGAGGAGTCGTATGCTTCTTGTCTGCAAGATCCGAAGAGAGGGATATGTTAGTCCGAGGAGGCAAACAAGTAAAGTCAGAATCGAAATAAAAAAGAAAAAGGGGAAAAGATCAAAACTAAGATCCTTTCTAAGGGATCTAACCCTACGGTGCCCCACCTGGTTCTCCTGCCTTGACTGGGCAGTGAAGACCGTCGTGCCACCGTCCGGAGACGATCAAAAAGTCGTCCTTCAAGCCTTTGTTGGACTTGGGAAGGCAGGATATCAACCTCACCTCATCGGACCTGGACTTCAAGTAATATGAGTCGCCGAGGCTGTGCAGTTCATATAAATGAACCACGTCATGCCATGTAAGGCTGAGGTTCATTTGATTGTTCAGGCCCTCTATGCACCCCAGGATCCGGAACATATTCGCGACGCATTGGTGAGGGGCCAACCTATGACCACGCAAATAATCCCTAGTTATCCTCCCCATAGGGATGGTCATTCCTCCTTCCACAAAGGCTATCATTGGAATGGCGACCTCCCCCGTTTTCCTCTTGATTATGACCTCCTCCAGAGGACAATACTCTAGACCTACCTCCGGCGGAATACGGTATTTGGCCCTGAAGCCCTCCATACCGGCCGGGGAATTTACCAATTTGTCAAGTTTACCCATCCCCCTAATCCTAGGTGGCGCGAAGATGATTTATCTAAGGAGTAATGCGGGAAAAAGGCAATGGAGAAGGAACGTACACTTACGGGTGAGGAATTTGCAGGAAATCTTCAAGGGGACGACTGCGAGGGCTTGAACGCTTTAAAAGGGAAAGTGCGAGAGTGCTCTGAGTGCTTGAGTGCTTGTCCACAAATGAGAAGGCAATGCCTTTTGAAAATCTTATGTATCCAGGAGAAGCCGGACAGACATACTCCCGCCTAGGGAAACGGAAATTATCCCAACCGTTGATCTAGCGTCCAATCGTCATATCAAAATATATAAAACCGCTAAAAGCAATAATTAGCGCCGCATAGGTTATCAACCACCCCCGTCATAAATGAGGCACGTGAGAAGCATACTTCCGCGTAAGTGAAGCAGGGACCCACAGTAGATAATCCTATGAATGTCAAAATCCCGCCCTTCCTCCTCGGACAAGAAAGAAGGAGCCGGAATTTTGAGGGGCTATTGTAGGGGTTAAATTCCCAAAACTAACAATGGGCCTAGGGACCCACACGAAGCCTAACCATGGCCCAACGGGGAATAGGGGCCCAAATGACTTCTGGCCCAACCCTGTTGAGCCTGGTTCGTTTTAGAAGACGTCCGAGGAGGAATGCCTCCTCGGACACGCAAATATGGGCCCAATAAGCGTCCCCTCCACAGTGAAGAACCCATCCAGGCGAACGTGGGTAGGAGGGTGAGCCTCACGTAGCAGGAAAGAGGAAAATGTAAGACATCAGGGAGAAGCCACAACTGCCGCATTAAATGCAAGAAAGCTACCTTTTCAGCAGCATTAATGTGGAGAAGACAGGCGAACAGTGTTACATTGGCCAGTGCAACTCACAGAAGGATAAGGGAGATGTCCGATGGGACAGGCACTCAAGTGAAGGTCCAAATGGCTAACAAGTGTAAGGTTCTTATCAATTCAAGGAGGCTATATAAGAGAAGGAGATCCCCATGAAGAGAGGATCGGAAGGGTGAAGAAAAAAGTGAAAGGAAAGGAAAAAGAACTCCATAGTCTGTAAACAGAGCAAGAGGTGCACTTATACGTCTCCTCGGACCGATATCCTATCAAACGTAAATGGAATATTCTCACGTTCAACGTGTTGCATGGCGTACATCTAACTGACGTTCACTTCGTCTTGTCCTAGCTCTGTAACCCACTCTTTACAAATTCATTGTCTGGGAACTTTTGGGCCAGAACCACTTACTTGCTGGGCCTGGACCCCAAAAACCGCCCTTACAATATGTGTTAGGATTGAATTGTTAGATTTTTTATTTTATTTTTTATAATATTATACCACTTGATGATTTTGTATAAGATTATTATTTTTAAAATCTTTCCATTATAATATAGATTTTCTTTATTGAATACCATAAAATATTTTTCATTTCATTTTCAAGGTCAATACTAAATACGAAAAAATAAGATAATTTTCTTGAATTCATTTTTTTGAATAAGAACTCATTTTTTTGAAAAAAAAAAAAAATTATGTTGAACCAAACAGAATATTTTGGAAGTATAGAGCGTATAGACTCTAGAGAAGCAACGTATTTAAATAGTAAGTTTATATATATATATCATCTAATAAAAATTTATTAAATAATGTATAATATTGTGAAAAACTATAACACAAGAAATAATTTGAATCTTAACCTTTTTTTTTTTTTAGGTTGACTCGTTTTATGCGTATGACTATATATACACACAAGCGATTATTGACGCATAAAATAATTTCTCCCCATTCTGAATCATTACAGTTGCATCTTTAATCTCTACCTTACCTTTTATTTTTTGTTTTTGGCTATTTTTCCTTTTTTGGGCAATTATCTGATCTGTGCCTTAGGTGTCAATTCCTCGAAAGCACGTTACGTGTTTTGACAAAAGGATGAAACGTGGATTGATGGAAATCCCACCACGTGAACACTTAGAACAATTTCCACTTCAATTGAATTTGGGATAGATGTTTACACACACTTTTTTTCTTTTTAATGCCACATAGATGTTTTGACTTTCAGATGTAGGAGCCGTTTGGTAACGTTATTCTAGTAATATTTTTTGTATTTTTTTAAAATACGTGTGAGTGAAAAAGTGTATGAAAATACATGTAATGTTGTTTAAAAATTGAAAATATGTTGTTAAACTAGTCTACCAAACGGGGACCTTAGACTTTACACTACAACACATATTTAGTCTAGATTTATATCTCTAATAAGTAGAATATGAACAGCCTATCAAATAATTGACCAATAATAATAACATAAATAATAAAAAAGAGCTGACCTTTGATAAGAAAATAAGTAACTAAAAAGCCTCAGTTCTTTGACGATTTTAACGAAGACTAATTGGTCTCTAGAGTCTTCTTTAAAAAATCAAAAATCAAAGCAGCAAAAGCAAATATCAAATCAACATAAGACAGAAGCTCAGAACTGCTAAAATTGAAATGGAAATCCCATCTCAAACACTGTTCCACAAAATCCACACACAAACCTCAGCCTTCAATGAGTTCAATCCCATCTCAGATTTGTTCTCACTTCTCAATATTAAATCAAAATATCACTCCCAATCTCAGAAGTCTCCGTTCTCTCTACTCCCATTCTCAAGTCTCTCTAGTCTCAAGTCTCAACCCTTCACTGACTTCACTCCAGACACTCCACAATCCAAACCCTAGTTGTTGCCGCCGCTGCCTCATCACCACACTCACGGCTTCACCTCGCTGCCACCATGGGTTAGGGCTTCTCATGCTAATAGATCAGCTTCTTAGTCTCAATACTCAGGTATATTTTCTTCATTTTTCATCTATCTTTTTCTCTATTTGGGAATATGATTTTTTCCCTTTAAATTTATGTACATCTCTCTGATATTTAGTTTTTTTTTTTTTTTTTTCCTCCTCTTTTTTTGGGTGTTTTCATTTGCTTATTCACAAAAACGAAGGAATAGGAGTAATCAAACCTTTTGTTTTGCAGAGCAGGACCTTTAAAATTGTGAAGAAAAGTACAATCGGAATAGATAGAGAACCTCTACTTATATAAGATACAGAAATACATGCATCATTGACACCGAGATATTCTTTTGAAATTCCATAGTATTAATTGAAGAAGAGGGAGCTGTATATTGAAGGAGACGAAGGATTTTGGGTTTTGATTATTGTAGAAGGGGAGGTGAACCTGAAAAAAATACGCAGGTGTGAAGAGAAGAATGTTTTATTCACCCAAAAAAAAAAAAAAAAAGAGCACAACGTAATCTGATCCCACTTAATTTTAGACGGATTGAGGAAAGAGATGTCACACAATTAGAGTTCTAATTTGAAATTGCAATCTGGATACATGGCATAAAATTAGAAATCTAATTTGAAATTGCAATTTGAGTTTCTCTCTGCTTCATCTATTATTTTATATATAGATGAGTTTTAATGGGTAAATAAGTTTTATATACCCAATCCAAATCCATCCAATCCCACCCATTTGACACCCCAACAATTAACATAAATCCTCAGCATGGTCACACATTCATAATAATAACGGCAATTCCCATGTGATCAACAAGTTACTAGCAAAACAAATAGATCATTAATAGTATTAGAAAGAACTTAAGCAAGGAACAATTCTCCTACTAAGACCATATTGTCATTGTTAAGTAAACCTCCAGAAAACTGCGACATCATCAAAATAAGTTGTTCAACTTCAGATGATCATGAGAACTGCGACATCTCTCACTTTGGGTTCCTAAGAACGATGATAACAGAGTCTCCCCGAAGAAACATCTTACTGATAAACCTATCTTTGTTGACAGGTTGAGCTTTCTTCTTGCCTTTACCAGTCTTTGGTACCTAAACCAACAGTACAATGTATTAGTTAAATCAGCAAGAGTTTGATAGACACGATAGCATCAGATGATTCAGATTGAGGAATTAGAGGGACAATATATTGCTATGGAAACCAACCTCAGTCCACATCTCCCTGACATTTTCAAGAACCATGTTACAGTGACGATCAAATGCCCTCACACGACCTAGAAGCTTCTTGTTGTTCCGGCAGTTAATGAGCACCTTAGTAAGGCAAGAGACAAAGAAGCAATCAACAATAAATCTATCTGATAACAGGTAAGAAAACTATATCTAAAGAACTGTACACTCACTGATATCACAAGCTATAACTCCAAGGGACTGTTTGAGAATTCTAAAAACTGGACCAGGCCTGGTCACTTGCATAATGCTATCCAGTTCTGGTGAAAACCAACAGAACAACAGTTTAAAATATTGCCCCTGACGCCTAAATGTTCAAACTAAGCTATAATGGCAATCAACTCACCTTGACTTAGCAAACAACATGCATTCCCTATCCAATCAGATCACTCCCAGCTGACTAGATTTTGGGGTTTACAAATGGTTGCATATCAATAACATATATTTTTTACCCATTAACACAATGTTTGATTTACAAACACACACTCAATTTATTGTTTAAGACTTGCTCTGGCAATACACTTTGGTATTTAATAAACAGCGCTTTGAAGATAATATATTTACCTGTGTGTTATTCTTAACACTCATCATCAGAACAGAGAGCGGCCCGGTGTTGAATTCCTCTTCCTCATTCTTGCCTCCCTGTCACAAAGAGTTTGGGTGAGTAGAAGCTTATATTAAAAAATCATGGAACAATAGCTAATATCAGCAGAATGGTAAATTCAATCCTGTATCAGTCTGGGGAAAAAGGGAACATAGCAATGTAGCTAAAAATGAGCCCCACAAAAAGGATGACACCATAATACCTAAAGATAAGATACAGTATATAGGAGGTGTTATATAGAAGAGAGCATGCTTATGTAAACGTAATCAAGAATGGCGATGTAAAAGTACCCAAAATGGCTTAAGCAAAATCTCAATCATATATATTTTTTTTAATAGGTAAAAAAGTAAATCAAATATGTAAAAGGATAAAGAAAACTTGATAGAATATAATTTTTGACTGATGACATGGTGTTTTATGAAAGCAATCTTACAATGGCTTAAGCAAAATTTCAATCATATTGTAGAATAAGAACCTACTTTTTGTATTATAGCTATAACCACTTTTCAAAAAAACCACATCTGATTTTCTATTCTAAAATTTATTATTATCAATTTGCCACTTCCTTTCTTTACTAGTCAGCATCAAAACACAGGCATTTCCATTATGCTCTGAAAAACCAATTTTCTTGGCCATTTTTATTCCTATCCTGTCTTCTTCATTTGATTTGGTTTAAGTAACAAAATAAGTAATTAAGTACCTATTGTTAGTCCAACCCCAACGTATTTTTGGCTCAAAACTTTTTCAGGGTTGCCTTCTTTTGAGCACAACCTTTTTCTTTTTTCTCATAAATTTAAATTTTACAAATTGGGTTATTTAATTGTTAGTGTTTTGCCTAAGCCACTGTGAGTGCTCTAAGATAAGTGAAACTACAGTGTGGATGAATAATACTCGCATGAAGGATGACTATGATGCCAGAAGTTAAGAGAAGCTTCAAATATTCAGTAGTAGAAGTTAATATGTTGACATCATAAAACAGAAATTACAACCACATCCACTTTCCTCCCCAAACATACACTAGCACAAAACAGGCATAGGTTGCAGTACAACACGGAAATTTATTTAATAAAACAGGAGTAAAGTATCTAAATGCCTGATACTTATGACAAATTGACAACCTTATCACATCTTAAAATTCTTCAAGCAATTCCCATTTTAGTTTTGACAGAGACAATTGAATGACCAAATGACAAACACATAAAAGGGCATGATCTTAGGAATAACTATCCACTGAAAACATTCACAACAACATTTGTGTATGTGTGTGTAAAAGATAAATTACTTACAGGGGTATCCTCATCCATTGGCTTACTGCAATAGACACAAAAAAGGGGAAAAAAAAAAAAAACAAAACAAAACAAAAAAAACTGATTAGTAAATTTAGTAACCGAAATAGCAAACCCAATTCTCAATCAAATTAAACAAAACGAAGAAAATTTTGGAGAAAAAAACAAAAAGGAGTAGAAATCTTGAAGTTACCTCATGTTGATGATAATGTGATTCTCTACCAGGAAAAAAACCCTGAAAACAGAAACAAAATAAGGGGTTTTTAGGGTAAAGCGGATCTAAAGAAAGATAAGAATGTGCTTAAAATTGAATGAGAGAGCTTTGAAATTGAAGCAAATTAGAGGAAAGCGAAAGAGAACTTACAGCGATTAGGGTTAGGGTTAGGGTTTTAGGGAACTGCTCCTATTGTCGAGAGAAATATAGATCTCACGACTGAGAGAGAGAAAGAGAGGGTTGACAACGAACTATAAGTCGAGTGCCAAGTCACTTTATATCATACGACGTCGCGCCGACAAACAGGCATCATGAGTCGTAAAGAGATTACAATAGACTCATGATTTTTTTTTTTTTTTTTAATTATATATATATAACTTTTATTTAAAAAAAATTATTTTAATTATTTTTTAGAATTTTTTATTTAATAATTGATAAATATTATGCCCACAATAATTTTTATAATAAATCTTAAATGGCAAGGGCTGTTTTTGATTGGCAAAAATGTAATTTTGATATAGTGTATTAAAATTAGATCCAGTAACAACTTATCACTAGAATTTATTGTGAAAATATTGTAGAGATAACACTTTTTATAATAATTCAATAATAAAGGTGGGAATTTAAACAATGGACATCTCTATTGAAAATATCAAAGATGTACGGTGCTCTTTTGACTACTATAGACTAATGTTGATCATAAAAAAATTATAGACTAATATTAAGTCAAAATATTGTCACCATTTTTTTAAAAAATAATTTTGCTAATTATAATGTACAAAGTACAATAGAAGGCGTCTATGTTCATCTTAACGATTTGAAATAGTTTGTAAAAGCTTTGGCTAAAAAGTAAATCCAAAATTCAACCTCTAACTTTAATTAATTGTCATTCTTGTCCTTTTATTTTGTTAATTTTTTTTCTTCAATTTCTTGAATGTTGTTAACATGGTTCTTTTGTCCATTGCCTCTTAGAATGCTACCAACGGAATAATTGAAAACCTCAAAAGGCCCTTTTAAAATAGGATAATGTTTATTTCACACTTGTGTGCATCCACATAAGTTTTTAATAGGTATTTTTTTCCTTTGAAGTAAGCTCCTCACAAGCTTATAAAAAAAAAATAAATAAATAAAAAAAAAGCTTTCTCACAATTGCAAGTGCTCAAAAGTACACTTCATTTATCCACCAAGCTAGTTGTATAGGGTTCACTTGGATTTTTTTACCTAGCAACATGTTTATGAGCATCCAATTCATTATGCAACAAACAGTTGCATAAAATTTTACTTTCTTAGTGTCATATTGTTGAGGTACAACTTTTAGGGCCTTGATTTTATTGGCCCACTCACAAAATACCCACATGAGCCCACACATTATTTAAAACCCACATAAATATTTCCCATATATATTACCCAAATATTCTCCATGTTATTGGGCCTTCACAAATACTCCGTACCCAAGCCCATAAATTGCCTAGGCCCTCTTACAAATATTACCTATTATATCCCACATATCATCCAACTTAAATTCTCCACAAAATATGCTCATCATATCACTACCAAAATTCGGTCGCAAAATTATACTATCCCCACACAAAGCCCAACATCATTTGGCTTGTGGGCAAAACTCAAAGAAAGCCCAAATTCCAAAAGTCCCACTACGATGTGGCTAATTCAATGTTCCACTACGATGTGGAAAATTCAAAGCCCGCTACGATGCGACACTATTTACAAAACCCGCTACGATGCAGCACTATTTACGAAGTCCGTTGTTACACAGCACCTTAAAACCCATTGCTACACGGCAATACTTTACAAAATCTTAAAATCATTTTCACAAAGCCCAAATACTTATTTGGCATCTATTTTTACAAAACCCAAATACTAATTTGGCATTGTTTTACAAAGCCCAAATTCTAATTTGACACTATTTTTACAGAGTCCAAATACTAATTTGACATTATTTTATAAAACCCAAATATTATTTTGGCAACTCTTTCATAAAGCCCAAGTACTAAGTTGGCAATTATCTTTGCATTATTTTTATAAAAGCCCAAATGCTAATTTGGCATCCATTTTACAAAGCCTAAAACCATTCTAGCAATTATCTTACAAAGCCCAAAATAAAATTTTGGCAAAAACAATTACTTTATACTCAAAGCCTAAATGTTAATTTGACACTTATTTTGCAAAGCCCAAATAATTTTTTGGCAACTATTTCATGAAGTCCAAATGCTACTTTGGTACATATTTACTAAATTCAAATATTATTTTAACATTTGTTAAATCCCTAAACTTATGGGAATACAAATTACTCATCCCTCAAAGGAATATCCGTTTCACAAAATTTTATGGGAACTATGTATATTATTTCCATAATCAACTAACTATAAAGCCCATAAATATCACCCATGGCAAAACTACTCATCTTGTAGTGTTAACCAAGCCCAAGCAAGCTTATCAACAAAGCCTAGTTGGGTCAGGCTAGCCCACATACAAATCTCAGCAATTGGAAAACACGTGCTAGTCAGCCAAATTTTAGCAACAATTAAACAGCTGGAGCCCCTTCCCATCAGGTCCTAACTTGTCTAATCAGATCAGAAAATAGACACATGTCCACCAGGGGAAGAATCCTTTCTCCACAAGCTGAAATCTCATCATTTCTCAAGTGACATAAAGCTGGCGACGTGACAGAAAGCTAGGAAAGCTTCAGCCAGCTATTACTTCTTTCTCCTTCAGCTCATTCAGTCAAGAACCCAAAGCTGCCATAACCAGACCAGTGAAGCTCCTGAAACGACATAAAATCAGCTTATTTTCATACTAAAAATATGTATTCTTTGGTTCATGAACCAAACACATGAATCCCAAATGGGGAAACTTAGGGAAATGTGGTTTGGAGGGCACCAAGGGGATCCTAGTAGTGTTCCCAGTAAGGGCTCCAAGGTTGACACCTGGCTTGGGGTGGTCCAATCTGCCCTAGGGAACTCTGATTCTAGTTGCAACATAACTAAGATCATTAGCCTAAAGCATGCTCTAATCCCATCAGCCAAGGCTAATCAGTATTCAATGCTAAAGCCAGAAACCCAACTGTTATTATCCAAAACAGTAAGAACCTTCTAAAGTTGAGTTTACTACTCTTAGCTAAAAGTCTCAAGAACGATTCTCTAAAGATTTTCTGAAGATTGAGGAAGATTTAGCAAAGATTATTTGCTAATCACCCCCTGAAAATCCTAATATAAATAGAACTATCCATTAATACTTCAACAACCAACAACACACTAAGACATACACCAGAAAAGATTCTGCCTTAACCTCTCTATTTAAGCTTTCTCCAAGCTTTGAAAAAGTCTTTGAGTTCTTAGTTTCAAGCTTAGAAACTAAGTTCTCTAGTTCCTAACTCACAAATACTTTCTCATATCTCTACTCATAAACACTTACTTGACCCAACAGAACAATCCAACAGTACTACTATACACTCTCACTCATTACTCATATTACTCACAAATGATTCTCTCTACTCACTACATATATTATATTCATGAGCATGCCATGGTATCATAATGATCTTGCTGCGCTAGTTGGGATTCCTCTCTCTCCTTTCATCTCATACTAAGTCCTCTCCATTATTTGTTATTATGGAACTCATGATATTTACTTATTCATTTACTATCAATGGTTATGATTAACTATTATTATAGAGTTTTTCCCTCATATTGTTGTATTAGAAGACTCCTCTCTAGAGCTAACGGATGATGAGTCTGAAAATATAGATATTTCCCTTAAACTGTTGTTAGGGACGTTTTGCGACAAGGGCCAAAAATGCGAAAACGACCCAAATCTCCCCTTGGGTTCTTTAGAAGTGTTTGTTTATAGAGAATCAAGCCCAAAATTCACAATGTATAAAAAAACAAAAGGCTAATAGTGCTTTGACAAGAGAAAATCAAAATGCTAATAATGAAAGTGCAGAAAAAGTATAAAAACATAACAGGTCTGAAACTTCGATCCACAGTCACACAGAAGAAGAAATTGAGGAAGGTCGTGAGGAAGAGAGGGAAGGTTCCCCTGTACCTATATTTCCACCCGTAAGGTTCAGAATTGTGAAAATGTCTCTTGGCTAAGTGGGTTTTTGCTTTCAAGTTTTAGCTCTATAGGGAAAACGTGGTTTAACAGGTCTGAAATTTCGACCCACAGTCATACAGAAGGGGAAATTAAGGGAGGTCGTGAGGAAGAGAGTGAAGGTTCCCCTGTACCCATATTTCCACCCCCAAGCTTCGAAATTGTGAGATTGTTGACTGGCTGAATGGGCTTTTACTCTGAAGTTTTCGGTCATAGGTAGAATGTGACTCCTCTATTTTGAATCTGATTGGGGCCTTTTGTATTGAACTTGGGGTGCTCTAAGTGACTGGTTTATGGTCAATAGAAGGGCTTTGAACCCCAAGGTCTCAATCAAAGAGGTTATGGTCAGATTTGCTTTAATTGGGTAAGAGAGTTGGCTTGCTTTTTACATGATTTTGGAAATAAAGTGGCTGACTCCATTAGCTATTCTTTCCTTGTCATTGTAGGCTTTTGATAGCTACATTTGGGTGGCTGAGTGGGCTAGGCTGTTCAGCTTTTTTTTTAGGGTCAACTGTGTTTTGGTGTGGAAAATGGAGATAGGCTGAAAATTAAGGGCATAGTCACCCAGAGCATAAAAGCTGTTTTGGGGTGGAAATTTTGGATACAAGACCTCCTCCATGAGCTTGAGGTGCTACCAGTGTCCCTTGCCCACTTGGTAGCACGCATGGGCTGAGCTCATGCAAAAGGTCCGAAAGGAATCGACCCATACCCTCTAAACCACACTTTCTCAATTTTCCCAATAAGTCACATGGGCTTGGGCCATGCTTAAAAGAATAAAATATAATATAATACATGAATTGAGCCCACAAGGAAGTCGGGCTTATTTGAATTGGGCTTGTACGAAATGTGTCGCGAAAATGGGTATCAACAACTGTAAAGTAACTAACAGCTGGAGATTTATCTTGTTTTGTTTTACTTTACTGCTGTGCTATTTTCTATAAGGACACCTTCCCGCTGGGCCGTTTTTTGCAGAAACATTTCACTGCTGGGCTACTTTCTGTAGAAAGGCTTTACTGCTGGGTTATTTCTTGTAGTATGTTTTTCAACCATGATGTCGCGTTCGGCCACTCTTGCCATTTCCAATCTAAGCCCAAGGCATAAAATATAGTGGATTTCTTGGATTTTCACCGATAGCCTTTGGGTCGTGCATCGAGTCCATCGTCGAGTTTCGGTTTAAACCCCCCGACCCAACATAAATCTTATTTTTCGGGAAGGAAACTTTTTTGCCCCCGACACATATTAAGGAACCTAGTGGTGTTCAAGATGATCGTAACCCATTCTCTCTTGAGATGTTCATATTATTGAAATGAAAATGCCTAGGGAAGTTGGCCTAAATTATCCTTGTGATGGATGGGGCACTCTAAAACAAGTGCTCAATAATAGCAGGGTGATGTTTGATTAAGCCTTAGAGAAAAAAGCCCTACTAGGGAGATAATAAGAGCATTAGAGCTGTACGGCACCGAGCTCCCAAAGCCCATACAGGCCTTGGGCCCAGACCCATCTAGGCCCCGGGCCCAAGCCCATACCAGCCTTGGGCGCAGGCCCAGCAGATAGTTCCCGTTACCTTATGCCCTTCTTAAAACTGCCTTAGGGCCAAAAACAGGTTTTGGTTATTAAGCTCCCGGGGTTGACCGGTTAACATTTCCCGGTAGAGCGCATGAGTCAATACCCGGGAAGGTCATGATATGCACGGGAACGTGAGTCGCCGAACACAATCGGTGAAAATGGAGCCAAGTTCCAAGATCATAAATGCTGCACCGCCCTTTCACCTAAAACAACCACTTTAACCAGATAATACTGGACCTTCAATAGCACTAACGATGAATATAATCATGGTCTCCCCACTAACCTTGGCTATAAATAGAGGAAAGTTGGGAGAAGAAGGGGTTCAGAAAAATTGAGAGAAAGAAGTCAAAGAGAGAGCTTTTCAGCAGAGTGTTGCTTTGAGTCTCTCTGCCGAGAACGACCCATTGTAGGAAATCCTTAAACCCACTACAAATAAATTGTGAGCCCAAGGGATCTAAGGCCCAGAGTTCTTGTACTTGGTTCTTACAATTGGCGCCCACCGTGGGGCCATCCTACGAAGCTGTGGTTCGAGTGAGACTCAAGCAAAGAAGATGTCTGAGGAGCGTTCAAGAGGGCACGTTCCGAGCAATTCCGCAGGATCTTCCCGGGGATCGACGTGGAGGGAGAGAAGGCAGAAGCGGCTGGAGGATAGGGAGCATTCAAGAGGAGAGGAAGGGTCCGGATTGGGAGAAGGATCGGACCAAACGCACCGGACGATTTCAAACGTCTCAGCACATCGGCAACCTGATGATAGAAACCGGGAGCTGGAGCGGTTGCACAGATTGGTAATGGACTTGGAGCTGGAGGCAAGGGGTCGGCGCCACGAAAGGGACCACAACCCCCAACCCAGAAGGAACCGTGGCGAGGAAGGTTCCAGCCGACCTGTTACGCAACAACACCGAGACCGATCCCATTCTCAAGAGTCACGTCGTCACTCCCGGGATATTCGTCGTAGACGGGACCGTTCCCGGTCACATGGATATGATAACCACGGGTCAGAGTCGCCGGAGGAGCGGCAGCACCACAACGCCGCGATGGATGCCATGAGCAGAGCCTTGCGGATGGCGGCCCGGTCTCCATTCTCGGATGAGATTGAACGGGCACCCATGCCGAGCAGATTCACGCGTCCACCATTCAATTCCTATGAGGGGAGGACAGACCCCGTGGAGCATGTCAGTCATTACATCCACATGATGTCGTTGCATGCGCACAACGATGCATTGATGTGTAAAGTATTCCCCTCTAGTCTCGGCTCTACCGCACTGAGATGGTTCAATGGGCTGCGGAAAGGTTCTATACACAGCTTCGCCGAGCTGATTCAGGAGTTCGGCAGCAGGTTCGTAACATGCAGCCGAGTGCAACAACCGGTCGACGCGTTGCTTTCCATGAAAATGAGGGTCGGGGAAACCTTTCGGAGTTATGCCAGCCGATACTGGGAACTCTACAATGAGATTGGTGGGGGGAACGAGAAAATTGCGGCTAGCACCTTCAGGATGGGGCTCCCCGAGGATTCTGAACTACGGGAGTCGCTGACAAGAAGACCCCCGGAGGACATGAGGCAACTGATGAGACGCATAGAGGAGTACAAACGCCTGGAGGATGACCGGCTGCAAAGCAGGGGGAAAGCCCCTTTTACGGGGAGAGTTCGGCAAAGCATCTTGCCGCCAAAGCCGAAAAGGGACTTCAGAATGCAGGAACCAGAGGTGCAGATCGAAGGGGTTAATGTGTTGTTTAAAGAGCCCGTGCACAAGATACTGGAACGAATAAGGAACGAGCCATTCTTCAGATGGCCGAACAAAATGGGGGGCGACCCATCTCGGAGGAACCAAAGCCTATACTGCACTTATCACAGAGACAAGGGGCACACCACCGAGCAGTGTAGGGTATTGAAAGATCATCTCGGGCAGTTAGTGAAGGCAGGGCACCTGAAAGAGTTTGTAGCAGATTCCACTGACCGGGAGACCGAGCAGGGCGCCCCACAGAGAAGGAATCCCCTTCCACCACCCCAGGGAGTAATCAACGTCATTCATGCCGCACCGAGAGGGGCAGCGGCGGCTAGGATGGTGATGACAGTGGCTTGCGCGGAGGGAGAATCATCCAAGAAGCAAAAGAGGGCTGGACGGCTAGACATCTCGTTCGGAGAAGATGATTTCGAAGGAACCATCCAACCCCACGACGACGCTTTGGTGGTGACAGCCCGGATAGGCGGATTCCTGGTGAAGAGGGTGATGATTGATCAGGGTAGTGGGGCTGACGTCATGTACCCGGACCTCTTCGAAGGGCTCGGGTTAAGAACTCAGGATTTGGCGAAGTATAACACGCCATTGGTCTCGTTTGACGGGAGAATTGTGATCCCCGAGGGGCAAATCTCACTCCCGGTGGACATGGAGGGCAAGGAAGTTGTAGTTACGTTCATAGTAGTCCGATCGTTCGCACCTTACACCGCAATCCTGGGGAGGTCGTGGATTCACGCCATGGGGGTTGTTCCGTCCACCCTTCACGTGAAAGTAAAGTTTCCTACTGAGTACGGAGTTGTAGAGGTAAGGGGGAATCAGCAGGTGGCGAAGCAATGCCTCATAGCCGCGGTCCAGTGGGAAAAGGAACAGCTCGGCCAAGTTGAGCACGCCGAGAAAGAGACTGCATAGCAATTACAGGTACCCCAGGAAAAGGGGGCGGACGTTGCCGAGGAGGTACTGAAGGTAAGAATTCTCCCAGATAGTGACAAATATTTCCAGATAGGTACAAGCATGAATGACCGGGAAAGGGTAGAGATGTTGTTGTTCCTGTTGCAGAACATAGATGTCTTCGCGTGGAACCCGTATGAAGTGCCCGGCGTAGACCCCGAGTTCATTGTTCACAAACTCAATGTGGACCCATCATTTCCTCCGAAAAAGCAGAAGTCGAGAAGAGCGTCAAAGGAGCACGTCGATGCAGTAAACCTGGAGGTCCAGCGGCTGAAGGAGGCCGGGGCCATAAAAGAAATATTCTTCCCGAGATGGCTAGCAAACACTGTCGTAGTAAAGAAGAAGAGCGGTAGATGGAGAGTTTGCGTGGACTTCACCGATTTAAACAGAGCGTGTCCCAAGGATCCGTTCCCGATGCCCAAGATTGATCAGTTGGTGGATGCCACGTACGGGCACCCGAGAATGAGTTTCTTGGACGCCTTCCAAGGCTACCACCAGATTGCCTTAGCACCCGAGGACCGAGAGGAGACAGCATTTATATCCCCGAACGCAAACTACCACTACGAGGTCATGCCGTTTGGATTGAAGAATGCCGAGGCTACCTACCAGCGTATGATGACAAGGATGTTCCGGGAGAAAATTGGTTGCACGGTTGAGGTTTATATCGACGACATGGTAGTAAAAAGCAGAAAAGAGTCGCTGCATACTGAAGACCTTCGGGGAGTGTTCGAGATACTACGGCGACACAGGCTGCGCCTCAATGCCGAAAAGTGCACTTTCGGAGTGGGGGCTGGCAAGTTCCTGGGTTATCTGATCTCCACTCGGGGAATAGAGGCTAACCCCGACCAAATAGAGGCAATCAATCGCCTAAAACCACCGAGCAACCCTAAGGAGGTGCAGGTGCTCACCGGGATGTTGGCCGCCTTGAACCGGTTCATCTCCAAGTTTGCCGATCGCTGCCGGCCATTCTATCAACTTCTGAAGAAGTGGAAGGGGTTTCAGTGGGACGAGAGCTGCGATGAAGCTTTTCGAGAACTAAAGGAGTATTTGGCAAAGGCGCCGAGGTTGACGGCCCCGGAGCCCGGGGAGGATCTGTTTATGTACCTTGCAGTGACCAATCATGCCGTAAGTGCTGTATTACTAAGGGACCGGGGAGTGCAAATACCGGTGTATTACGTAAGCAAGACCTTGGTCGATGCCGAGACAAGATACCTGCCTCTTGAAAAGTTGGTTTTGGCCTTGGTACACGCCACGAGGAAGTTACCACACTACTTCCAGGCACACACAGTGTTCGTCCTCACCGAGTATCCATTACAATCACTGTTGAAGAGATCCGATTTCACAGGACGGATTGCTAAATGGGGGACTCGGTTGGGATCGTTTGACATAAGATACCGACCTAGAAGCTCGGTGAAAGGGCAGATTCTCGCTGATTTCATCGCGGAATTCACACCTAAGAATGAAGGCCAGGTAATCTGTAGTGCGGAGATTCGCCCGTGGAGGTTATTTGTGGACGGCGCATCAAACGCTATGGGGGCCGGGGCGGGTATTGTCATAATCACCCCTGAGGGTATGCGACTGGAACATTCCTTCAGATTGGGGTTCAAAGCCTCGAACAATGAAGCCGAATATGAGGCCCTGTTGGCCGGACTAAGGGCAGTATTGCAGCTGGGCGCCAGAGACGTAGAAATCTACTCAGACTCTCGGCTGGTCGTTTATCAGATCACTGGGGACTTCGAGGCTCGGGATCCTCGAATGAAAGCTTATCTGAGTACGGCAAAGCAGATTATCGGTCAGTTTGGAAAGGTAAAGATATCCCAGGTGTCCCGGTCGCAGAACAAGCATGCTGACTCTCTTGCTACGTTAGCCTCATCGGCTACCGAGGACACCCCGAGGCTTATCACGATTGAACTTGTAAGGGAACCAAGCATCTGTGTGCAGACTGCCCTCGACCGGGCCGGAGTAGAAGTTGCGCAGGTGGCGGTGGCCGGACCATGCTGGATGAACCCGATCATAGACTTTCTTTCTGAAGATAAAGTTCCAGAGGATAAGGCCGAGGCCAATAAGATTCGACGAATGGCTCCCAGGTACTGGTTGTCTTCGGACCGAAAGTTGTACAGAAGGTCCTTCGCGGGCCCTTACCTCTTGTGCCTGCATCCTGAAAAAGTTAAGGAGCTTCTAACCGAGCTGCATGAAGGAGTATGCGGCGGGCATGCCGGGGGACGATCTCTAGCACACAGAGCAATGACGTAGGGGTTTTGGTGGCCACAGATGCAGAAGGACGCCGCCGAATACGTTCGGAGTTGCGAACAATGTCAAAGGCACGCACCAATGATCCATCAGCCTGCCGGACATCTAAATCCTGTCAGCAGCCCGTGGCCATTTGCACAATGGGGGCTTGACATCCTCGGGCCATACCCCCGAGCAACGGGGAACCGCCGTTTTGTATTGGTGGCCGTGGATTACTTCACAAAGTGGGCTGAAGCTGAAGCCTTGGCCAATATCCGGGATACCGACGTGAAAAATTTTGTGTGGAAAAACATAGTTACAAGGTTTGGGGTGCCGAATTCACTAGTGACAGACAACGGGCTACAGTTCGACAGCAACGCTTTTCGGACCTTTTGCGGCGAGCTCGGCATCAAGAACAAGTATTCAACCCCGGCATACCCCCAGAGTAACGGCCAAGCTGAAGTAGTAAACAAGACTATTTTGAACGGGCTCAAGAGAAGGTTGGATGGAGCGAAAGGAAGGTGGGCAGAAGAACTACCCAGTGTCTTGTGGGCCTACCGCACGACCCCCAGGAGATCCACGGGGGAAACCCCATTTTCTCTGGCATACGGAGCAGAAGCAGTGATACCGACCGAGGTGAGCTTATGCAGTGCGCGGGTCGTTGGGTTTGACCCTGTACAAAACGCCGATCTTATGATGGAGCAGTTGGATTGGCTAGAAGAATGCAGGGAGGCTGCGACCGTACGTCTTGCCGAGTATCAGCAGAAGCTAGCGCAAAGGTACAACCGGAATGTAAGGACCAGGGAATTCAGTGCCGGGGAATTGGTGTTAAGAAGGGTAGTAGGGAACATGCGGGACGTGGCTGCAGGGAAGCTTGCTCAGAGTTGGGAGGGACCATACAGAGTCACAGCCGTCGCAGGGGCAGGGGCTTACTACTTAGAGGACCTGGACGAGAGGCCGCTCCCCCGACCATGGAACGCCAACAACCTGAAGAAGTTCTACGCGTAACCATCGATGTAAGCCGAAACTTGTATTCTATGAAGATTAAGAGTATGATGAACTTTTTTGTCTTTGCTGTTTTTTACCCTGTAGCCGCACACCAAGAGAATCGCCAGCAGAACCTAAGGACAGAAACCTGACCCTCGGCTCGATCAATATCGCCGAGCAGGTGAAAACCTTACAAACAAAATCCTAAGGACAGAAACCTGACCCTCGGCTCGATCAATATCGCCGAGCAGGTGAAAACCTTACAAACAAAATCCTAAGGACAGAAACCTGACCCTCGGCTCGATCAATATCGCCGAGCAGGTGAAAACCTTGCAAACAAAATCCTAAGGACAGAAACCTGACCCTCGGCTAGATCAATATCGCCGAGCAGGTGAAAACCTTACAAACAAAAACCCTAAGGGCAGAAACCTAACTTTCGGCTCGGTCAAAATCACCGAGCATGTGTGAAACCTGCAATTAAATCTATGAGGGCAAAAAAAAAAAAAAATTGATTCTCGGTTAAAATCAAACATCCGGACAAACGGAAACTTTGCAAACAAATGCTCGAAGGACGGAAACTCAATTCTCGGTTAAACCAAAACCTTATAAAAACCTAACCCTTTTTACAAAAACTAAGTCCAAATAGCGCTCTCAAAACTACGCACAGCTCCGCACAACAGGTTCTCGGGGGTACATTCTATTAAGCGGCCATAGCATTGGTGTGATTCAAGCAGAGCACAAACGGATATAATTTCATTCAACAAAATTGAAACAGGAAAAGAAAACGGACTTCCGATTAAAAGAGTAAAAGCAATTGTTCAGTCACCACAGCCCGGTGACATGGGCAAATAAAACCAATAAATTAAAACAACGGTTCAATCACCACATCCCGGTGACATAGGCAAATAAAAACGAAATAAAAATAAGCTAAAATAAAATCAACTAGGGGGTTGAGTCGGTGGTGGCACTTCCTGTTGGACGATCAGGGAGAAAGGTTGGGCCTCGTCAAGAAGTTCCTGCACGGTCGGTGTGCTCGTAGCCTCCAGTTCCTCGGGCTCGGCATGAGAGTCTATTTGCTCAACCAACTCCCTCATACTAGCCGTCTCCTCCTCATCTAGAGCAGCCGGGGCGTTCTGGGCGGCAGGTACAGGACTCGGAAAGGGAATCTGGCCGGGGTCTCTCAGCGGCGAGTCTTCAGGAACTCCCATTGCTTGAAGAGCAGCAAACCACCCGGCCTCGAAACCCATATGCCGAGCCCGAGCCACCACCGGCTCTGCGGAGTTCTTGGCGTCGGCGAAGCCCACGTCGTACCACTTCTGCTCCGCGGCCGCCAAGCCCGCCCTGAGATCAGCTATCTCCTCGGCATGAGAAGTGTTGAGGCTGAGGGCTTGGGCCAGTTTAAGTTCCGTCTCATTTTGCCTGGCCAGGAGGTCAGTACACCTCTGTTCGGCAGATGCTCGGAACTTCTCCGCGGCAGCAGCCTTATTCTCGGCAGACTCAGCAATCTTGGCCTTTTCCTTAGCCGTTTTTACTGCTGCCTCCCGCGCCACCTTCTCGCGCTCATTTTCCTCGTCAAGCTCCCGTGCCCGGGCAGCCACGATGTGAGCTAGTTGAACGGCCTAGCAAGCGTGAAGGTTAGCAAAGTGGCAAAAGGAAATCTACATGGAGCAAATAGACAAAAAAAAATTTATTACCGCAATGGCGTGCCACTCTAACCGGCGCCCCACGGACTCCTCGGACCCATCCTCAAAGGCGTGCACGTCCTCGGGAAGTTGGAGAGCTCCGGCCAAGGTTTGGGCAATGCGGCCGCCCTCGCCCTTATCCCATATCCGAACAGAGGCCGTTGATGGCAATGGTTTGCCATCCAGAAGGAACTTTGGCTCCCACGCTGGAGCCACTTGGGAGGAGGATGCGCCCCCCGTGCCGGCTTCGGTCTGCGGCTCGCGGATGACAATCCCCCCTGTTGGTCGGGGAGGAGTCCGGACAGCGGCGTCCCCCGGGGCCGTGGAATGTGGCTCGGCTACTTTCTGTTTTTTCCGGGCACGTCCGGACTGCGAGGTTGGAGGAGGTTGAGAAACTGGACCCCGACCCTGGGTAGGCGGGGGCTGGTTGGTCGGCCGAGCACCAGGCACGAACCTGTCTAGGGTCATTATTCGCCTTGCCACCATGCTTGCACCGGGCTGGATCGCTTCAGCTAGCAGGTTAGCCGCGTCTGTCACTTGCTGTTGATGCTCGACGGTTGGATCCCCGGGATGGGTCTGCTCTTGGGCTTGGTCCCCTTGTTGTATAGCTTCGTGAGCTCTCTCTCTAAGGCGCCGGGATACTTGCTCTGCGGAATCGTCTCGAAGGGGAACTAGTTCGTCCGCGGTAGTGAACCGCCTACCAAATTCCCTCGCTTCCCCGGTTGTAAGCTTCGGCGGCAAGAAGTTCACGTACCGGACGTCTATGTACGAGAGCAGGGGGCTGTCAACTATCAACGCCTGCTTGAATGATTGCCAAGTAGAGTAAACCGGTTCCACGCCGAGGATCAGGTGTGAGGCCCGGAGTTGCCCGTCCCAGTGCACGTAGATCTCGGAACGAAGGACGAAGTTTAAGTCCTTGACGTGGACGGCTCTGAGGTCCTGAGTAAACACTTTGCCGTCTGCAGAAGAACAGATAACACATTAGCTTTTAACAATAAAAGATTTTCTTTCACTCAAACAACTATAAGAAGGGGAAGGTACGAACCCACTTCACGCCGTGTGAGGGGGCAAGGGATCTCCCCGGCAAACCAATTGCCGCGCACCCTGACAAACTCCCCGGCGGAGTTCCTGTTCGAATCAGGTAGGCACGATATCAGCCGTACCCGAGCATCCCTTGTCTTTAAATAGTAATTTGTGGATTTGCTCTCACAGAGGCTGTACATTTGGTTAATATCATGGTGATCTAGTTGTAAGTTAAAGGTATGGTTCAACTGGCCGACACAACTAACTACCCGGTAAAAATTGGGGGGAAGCTGGTCGGGGCACAGCCCATAGTAGGTGAGTGTGCTTATCAGGAGGGGATCTACCGGGAACCTAACCCCACCTTCTAAGATGGACATCAAAGGAAAGAAGGCCGTACCATGCCCTCGGTGGAGTTCCATATCACTCTCATGGCAGTAAGCCACGTCCACGTCACTGGGGATACTAAATTTACTCCTAAAGGTGGCCAAAGCAGCCGGGGTATCTAGAAGGTAAGAATAACCCATCTATAAAGCCTAAAACTATAAGAATAAAATCAAAGAAACAAAGCTGAAGGAACAGGAAGGGAAAGAGAGACTTACGTTGGGTTCTAAGGAGGAAAAGAACGCTGAGCAAGCAAGCACACAGAAATGTGGTCGGCAGAGAGTAGGCACTAAAGATCAGAGGCAAAGGAAAAATGGAGTGACGTTTGGAGAAGAACTATTTATAGAGCCAGAAGAAATGGGGAAAGAAGAAACGCTTGATCAAACAATAAATGGGCACAGCGAACGAGCGACCCAGCAAATGCCAAGCGTAACCGATTTGCGCACCGCTTCGGTTCACGAACCGTCAGGCAATAATGACGACTGCGCCTGGCGCCGCGAAACGGCGCGTCTTTTGAGATGGCTATTAATGAGAAATGACAGCCAGAAGTCCCAGACTAAAAGATTCCCGAGGTCAAGAAGCCCAGGCAGCTCCTTGATTCTCCTCGGCAACCGAGTATGAATCAAGGGGGGGCTATTGTACGGCACCGAGCTCCCAAAGCCCATACAGGCCTTGGGCCCAGACCCATCTAGGCCCCGGGCCCAAGCCCATACCAGCCTTGGGCGCAGGCCCAGCAGATAGTTCACGTTACCTTATGCCCTTCTTAAAACTGCCTTAGGGCCAAAAACAGGTTTTGGTTATTAAGCTCCCGGGGTTGACCGGTTAACATTTCCCGGTAGAGCGCATGAGTCAATACCCGGGAAGGTCATGATATGCACGGGAACGTGAGTCGCCGAACACAATCGGTGAAAATGGAGCCAAGTTCCAAGATCATAAATGCTGCACCGCCCTTTCACCTAAAACAACCACTTTAACCAGATAATACTGAACCTTCAATAGCACTAACGATGAATATAATCATGGTCTCCCCACTAACCTTGGCTATAAATAGAGGAAAGTTGGGAGAAGAAGGGGTTCAGAAAAATTGAGAGAAAGAAGTCAAAGAGAGAGCTTTTCAGCAGAGTGTTGCTTTGAGTCTCTCTGCCGAGAACGACCCATTGTAGGAAATCCTTAAACCCACTACAAATAAATTGTGAGCCCAAGGGATCTAAGGCCCAGAGTTCTTGTACTTGGTTCTTACAAGAGCAATTGTATTAGTCCGGCCAAATTTTTCCATCTATTTTACATTAGAGTAATTGTATTAGTACTACCACTTTTCCAAAAAACTCACATCAATTCATCTATTTTACAATCTATTCTATTTAAATAATAATATATATTTTAATTTATTATTATTATTCTTTTGTTCCTATCTCTTTATCTTTTCTTTGTACTTATCTCTTTCTCTTTATCCTTATCTTTATCTTTGTCCTTATCTCTCTCAGACCAATCTTTTGTCCCTCCTCCACTTCTTCTTCTTCTTCCTTTCACGACTAATACTTCTTCTTCCTTTCACAGTTTCACGTGTCAGATCACCTCCCCCCCACAAGTAGCTTCTTCTTCTTCTTCTTTTTCTTATTCTATCCCTTACAGTCAGATCAGCTCTCCCCCACAAGCACCAGTCTCCACCACAAGAATCAAAACCCATAAGCACCGATCTCTGTCAACCCACAAGCACTGACTTCGTCAACCCACAAGCATCGATCTCCGCTGCATGCACCGATCCACAAGCATTAAAACCCATTTCTATCTACCCACAAGCATCTAGACCCATTTCCATTGACCCACAAACTCTGATCTCCGCCACCAGCACCGATCCATAAGTGGCCAATACCAACACCAATCTCTCTCTCTCTCTCAGTTTGTCCATGTAGGTGTGTTTGTGTATCTTTGTGTTGATTTGTCAGTGTGGATGTGTTTGTGTGTATCTGATGAAAAAGAAGATGAGGAGAGGAGAAGTTTGAGATTGAGTTCGTTTTGCACACAGAGAAGAGAGAGAAAAAATGTGGGAAAATGTGAAATTAATAAAATAATAGTATGCACAGCTACAGTAATTGTGTATATATGCACAATTATTGTAGCAAATGTGTAAATATACACAGTTTTAGAAGGACTGATGTGGGAAGTTTTGTGACTTAAATGTGTAAAATTCAACTCTTTTTCTATTATGCAAGAGTATACAAAAACTGGTGCGGATGCTCTTAGAATGTGTTTATTTAGAGGTGAAATAGGGTGGATAGAAAATTTGGAAAAAAAATGGGAAGGAAAACTTTTTTGGAGTGTGTTTGGTTGGGTGGAGAGGAAGAAAAATAAATGGTGGGCCTCGGGTGTTTTCTCTACAGGCCCACCAAAAAGTTCTCTCCCAAAAATGGAGAGAAAACTAAAGGAAGAAAATGAAACTGTTTAATGGACGAAAATACCCATGTGCACTTGCACATTGCATCTACCATTTTTTTTCTTTTCCTTTCCTAGGCATGGTGCCTCTGCCATTTTTTTTCCTTCTTTTTTTTTCTTTCTTCTTTTCCTTCCCTGGGCACGTTGCCTTTGCCAATTTTTTTTTCTTTTCCTTTCCTAGGCAGGTTGCCTTTCCCAATTTTTTTTTTCTTTTCCTTTCCTAGACGTTGCCTTCTTCCTTCCTTCCTTTTTTTTTTTTTTTGGATTTCTTGGGCTATAGGTGTGAAAGTTGTTTTGTTTTTTTTGTTTAACTAGACATGATTTTTTTTTTGGGACATGATTTTTATTTTTTAATAAATTTGATGCGATGGTCACTCCACAAGTATAAGTGTTTGTGGGGTATGAGGGGAGGGGGTAAGGGCCAGGGTTCAAGTTTCCAGGAGGGAGCTTCACACACATATACATTTAGATTAGGTTAAAATAGAATTTACATTTTGTATATATATAATAAAAATAAAAAAAAAATAAAAAAAGTGATTTTTTTTTTTTTTTGGTTGTTTGTCACTTTTTTTTTTTTTTAATTGGCCATCATTTTTTAACTAGGGTATATGAGTAAATTTATACAAACTCATTTTTTCCATCCTTCCACTTTTCCACTCACAACCAAACAAAAAGGAGAGAGATTAAATTTTTTTCTATCCTTCCACTTTTCCATTTTCCCACCATTTTCTATTATCTCACTTTTCCACCCCTCCAATCAAACGAACCCTTAGTATTGGTGGTGCTAAAAAGCTTTAATGCTATTTTTAGCACCACCAAATATAAATTTATGGCTACATTGGTGGAGTCAAAGCCAAATAATTTGGCTCCACAACTACAGTGCATAGCCAAAAGTGGCTGAGCACCGTAGCTCATAGGTAAAAAAAAAAAGTACTATTAAATTGTGTATTCATATTGCTTTATATTAAATATATTATTTTATTCATGTGTTCACACTGTTTTGTAATGAATATATTATTTTATTGTGTTAAAAGTTAAAATAAAACTATTGATGTTAGGTGTTTTGTAAAATGAAAATGTAAGATAGATAAAATAATTTTTTGTGAAGTCATATTTCTAAATTTATGACTCCACCAATGTGGATGCTCTAATGAGCACTTGTTTTGGGTTCAGTTATGTTATATATAACACCCACTTTTGTGGTTATGTAAGATTTCAACGGTTAAAACTAATCATACCACTCATTTGTTGCCTTGTTGGACCAAATAAACTTGTTTTCATAGAATCACATATCTAGGAGGTTGGAGTCATTTGTGAAATCCTTAATCCAACACTTGAGGCTTCCACAAAGGCTCCTCTACCCTTTCTCTCTTTTTGGGCATTTACATAACTAAAAACCTCAATAAATAACCACGGCCCCGAAACAGAGTTTGTCATACAATTCAGAGCATCCTAAAAGTTGGCTCTTAAGGATTTGCAGGAGGACCCATATACTACTGTTAGCATCCATGGTTGATGAATAGGCTCTGAGAAGACCAAAAGGTTAAAAAATGGACTAATTCGAGACCATATTCAGCTCCATTCTTCCAATGAAAACGCAGACCTCCAGCAAGGCCCATAAGAGGCACCAAAAATAGAATTAGTGAAGCCTAATCTTTCTACAATGCTCAATTCCAATTGTATAAATTTTAGTTTCTTGCAAAAGCTGCTAGGGAACGAGCCAGCCCTTTGTAATTCCAAGATAAAACAATCATGTTGCTGGTGGGGCATGTTTTAGCCCTCCACCTGAGCCTAATCATCAATGGCAAGAGAAAAGCTTGTAGAATTATATTTGACGTGAGACATGTCTGGTTGTGAGTTGTGACATCTTCTTCTTACTAGATACTCCAGTTTGCTTTGTTTCTTCTTCCCTCCCTTGGGGCTATTCCCCTTTTGATCACTTAAGTCTTAAGCCATTATTATTCTTGTACAGATCAACCACAACTCCAATCAATCAAAAAGATGGGTCAGGCCAGATGATTAATTTCAAGAAGTCCTTTGTGATGTTCAATAAGAATGTACGGGATAGGAATTAGGAAAAGGCAATCCGTTTGCAGCTTTCCAAAGCCTAAAACCACCCCCATTTCATTCTAAGTATCTTGGATGCCTCTAAGTCGGGAGCGATCCACAAGAAACATTCTTGAGATGGTAGTAGAGAAGATTCAATAGAAAGTTCAGGGATGGAAGCAAAAACTCATCTCAAGCAGTGAGGTCGTTTCTCATTAGATTCGTAGTTGTTGCTGCCCTCATCTGCATGATGAACTCTATGAGCCTTCCAAAAATTGTGTACACCAAGATTGATTCCATCCTCAAAAGGTTTTTGATCGATGAGGAAAGCAAGAAGATATTTACCTCTCTATCTTAAACCTTGGGACTCTGTGAAAACCTAAAAGCATTAGAAGGATGGGCTTTAGAAGAATGGGAGATAGAACAAGGCTCTCATGGCTAACAGAGAAGGAAAGGGTTGACTCTTTAGTAATAAGGAGGTATGTCAGCCCTAAAATTATCTATAATTTAGTGAAGAGACACATACCAAATGATAATGTAGAATGACACCAGCCAAATACTCTAGAAAATATGTCAATACACCTAAATTGGACTCTCTTGCACTACAAAACACGCAGGTTATAGCTGCGTTTTTACTTCATATATTCTACAACTGTTTAAATGCAACTTATCATTATGATTAGATAAACTTAATCTAAATTGAATTCGAACGGTTTAGGTCTATCAATAAGAACATTCCTTATTTTATTTCATTTTTGAGATTCACTTCACAATTGGAACAAAATGAAGACCACTAAGGAATAATTACACAACACGCAAAGAAAGACTAGATGTAGACAAGCAGCCCAAAAGTGTGTTACATTGATGAGTGATGAAGTGTACGGCGTCCCTTCAATCCACAACAATAGCTGCCTGCTGAAACTGTTCGCTGTGGCTGTTGCTTGTTTGTTGTTGCAGATGATGCTGAGGTAGTGCACATCTCAACGCCATTTCTAAATGGGTGAATTGGCTGAACTGTCACAGCATTGCCAACGGTTGTGTGCTTTTCAAGCCAACCTATGATGTCCCTAAAGACAATATCAACGTTTTCATCGGGCTCTCCGGAGGTTAAACCATGCCACATTTCTGGAAACAGTCTTATGGTCTTGTCTGTGCTGCCAGCTCGCTCATACAGTGCCCTACTTACTTCTGGGTCAGTCACTATATCAGCTTCCCCATGTAACACAAAGAATGGTAGTGTCACCTGCACAAAAACCACCCAAAAGTATTTTACTTTACTGCAGAATAAGACAAAAACTCATTTCCTTGTCACAAAGAGAGTAAAAGTCAACAAGTTTTTAAGTTTGAAACAGCAATAACCTCACTTAAAGTGTTTTCAAGGCTCATGCTAGTTCTCAGCATTTCTAGTGCTGTTTTAAGCCTAGGCTTGTCTTGGTATATCAAATTGTTGCTCCTTATCTGCATCCATCATGAAGGAAAGGAGATACACCGTGATTTAACTCTTCAGATAATAGCTCATTTTCTCTACAACCTACCTTACTAAAAATTGAAAATAATTAACCTTACCTGTTCTCTCTTAACGGGGTCTTTGAAAGCTGCATCAATGACATCTTTTGTGGGAACTATCTTCCATTTTGGTATAACGTCTTCTACCCGGGTCAGGATATTCACGATCACTGGGTGTGGCTTCACCTTCTCTGATATCTAAAAACATGTAACACCATGGAACATTACAGAGAGAGAAGAAAGGGAGGACCACAACTTCTTTTTGGGTAAGGACTAAAACATCATTGGAAATTCAAAAACAAGTTGAGTTAACGTTAATCATGTGGAAATTGGATGAAGGTATTATTCCTTAGATGCAATAATTTAGGTTATTCAATTAAATTTAACCATGTGGCTGTATTCACCAATGCAACATAGAATGTATAAATATCTCCTAAGAACAATTACTAAGTAACTTATTGGTCAATGCAATCATATGAATGAATTTAATTAGAAAACCGTATTACATACTTTACGAATAGTATGCAACTGCTTCCTCACAACCTCAACCTTTGGGACCCATAGGTCATGTTGTGAGGTAGCACGTACAGCTGCTTCATATAATAATTTTCCGTACCTTACACATGGGTGCAACAAGAATAGCACCATTCCAAAATGTAGGGTCCTTTTTGTGCAATAGTAGGGCCACTGCACCTCCCATGGACTCTCCATACAAGAACCTGCACTTATTCCTGTACTCTTCCTGCACTGAGAAATCATTGTGAATAAATTTTAGAGGCTGTGTATAAGCATATCCTTGGTAGCTAAGTTGATAGATTGGATGCATACCACTAACTGACTTGAAAAAATTATAGCAGTCATTAACGATGTTTTCGAACTTCTTGATGTAACAACGAGAACCTTTAGACCGTCCATGTCCTTCATAATCGATCCCAAATACAGCATATCCTGCACGAGCAAGCCTTACCCCGCATTCTAAAAGAACCGGGATGATTATATCAATACTAATAAGCCTTTTAGCACACATTTTCAACTATCTTTACAAAGTGCTCGAAAAAAAAAAAAAAAAAAAAAACCCTCTTTATTTAGTGATATTTTTCCTATACACTACGGGATTAACATAATCTTAAATTCTTGATAATACCCTTAGAAAACATGAATTAAATTAATAATACGAAAATGTTTTTTTTGGGATTTTTAGAAGCGTGACAAAAATAAATAACACAATGGTTTTTTTTTTCTTTTTTTTCGATAACTTATAAATGTGACTTAAGAGTATTTGCATCAGTTCGTGCAAAAATTTCTATATATTTTAGCATAAGCTTTCAAAACACCCTATATTAAATTATCTATTTTATACTACATTTATTAAAATGTTAATTTTTTTATTTTATTTTTACTTGTTTATCTTTCTTCGTATATAACAACCACCATTTACTTCTTTTTTTTAGACTCATAATATGTAAAGAAAGAATAAAAAAACTAAAGGTAAAATGAATAATATCACGGTAAATTTACATGAATAGTAACTTTGTATTTTTACACAATTTCACATAACTTGATGCAAGCGAATTTTGGGTTTGAATGGTTAAAATATTGTACTTTTTCTATTAAATAAATAATTTTAGGGTTTATTTAGATACTACTTATTTTACTAAAAATATTATAATAAAATAATTTTTAAAACGTAACAGTGCTGCCTGGGTCTGTTTCCTACGTTTTTCATTTGGCTGAGTCATGTATAGTGCTAAAGGACCCAGCACTTAATTTATAGGTTTTAAACCAAGTTCCAACCACCTCAACTTCCTCCCACCTAAGAAATGCGCGCAAGCAAACGACTAATTAATTAGCGCCTTCTGTACGTTTAGATATATATTTCTTTCTTTTTTTTTGAGAGAATATATATTTATTTCTGCTATGTATGCTTCTGGTGGAAGCTGAAATGCCCAATTAATATTATTCGTTGCAAGTTGCAGCCAAACAACCTTACTGATTCACCATTGACTTTTCGAGTCGGAGGTTGACCCACCTTAATGGTACAAAATTTATATCTTGTACTGTAGATTTTCATGGGGCCATGATTAAATATTAATAGACCGGACTTACGGTTAATTTAATGACTAATTAAAATTGTTTTTCAAGTGCACAACCGGGTTTATAATATATTACATAAGTAGAGTATAATTACAAAATGACCTAACCATTATAGTTATAGACTGGAGTTATAAACAGCGAACACTAGACACACAACTAATGTGGGATAAATATCATTTTTTTTTTATAAACAGTAATACTTATTAGAACACACACGAAGATAGTAATATTAGTGTTTTAAATCGGGTTTATAATATTTTACATAATCAATAGCCTAACCTTTGTGTTCTAATAATTATTACTGTTTACTACAAAAAAAAAAAGATATTTATCCCACATTGGTTATGTGTATCTAGTGTCCGTTGTTTATAACTACAGTCTATAACTACAAAGATTAGGCCCTTTTGTAGTTATACTCTGATTATGTAATGTATTATAAATCTGATTTAAAATACTAATATTACTATTTTCGTGTGTGTTCTAATAAGTATTAATGTTTACTCAAAAAAATAAAAATAAAAAGAAAAAGTGCACAACCTTCTGTTGCAGATCCATAAAATAATCTACGTACAGCCAAAGAGATGTTTGTGGAAGATCCATAATCTAAGTACTCTCAAAGAGAGCAATTGTTTCTACAACTTTTGAAGATTACCATTATATTGATATAACTTTAATAAAATAATTAGCCAAATTAGTACATAAAAGAACAATTATAGCACATATAACTTTATAACTATTTAATCTACAAATTGTTTAAATTTAATTTTTTTTAAATTATGCCCAAAACATAATATTGACTAAATAGTAAATGACACATCTTTTTTTTTTTGAAAAATAATTACAATTTTCTCCTTTAAACCCTCAAGCGCTTTGTGCATGAAAATATATCAATTTAGCTACAAGCCCCTTAGCAAATAACATTTTATTAAGATTTTAATAAAATTCAATGATGAGATGTTGCGTATATTAATATAATAAAAAATATTAGTAAATGATGTATTTTTAATACATAGTTACACCAATTCTCTCTCTCTATATATATATATGATGTGCCAAGCAGTGATGACAAGTGGAACAGAAAGATATGATTATATAAATAAATAAAAGTGGAAAAAAAGATAAGGGAAGACTGCAGAAATGGTTAAATTTTATCTTCAATCATATTTGTCTCTTCTGATTTTCTACAATCATCTTGGGTGCCTAACCTTTCCTTTGTTGGCTGTGTTCTGATTTTTCTTATCCCAAAAAAAAAAGTCCTAAATCTTGAGCAGAAAAGTCATATGTTCACATATGATATGAATTAAAGACTACAGATAATTATAATTCCAATATGAGTCAATAGAGAATGAAGGTTTGGAGCATTATTTCCACCATCTAATAGTAGCTTTAAATGTGATGAAATCATTCGGTTTAGTACACCTTCCCCTTTTTCTCACGTAAATATAAGTTTTATGTAAAAGATCTATACAAGTTGTTTATCTTTATTGAGAAAAAGGTGCAGTACAATACACTGAATAATTTCACCTAAAGGTGTAACAAACATTAACTACACAGAAGCAAAAAGGTACGAAAAAGTGGGTAATGTGCTGCTAAAAAGAGAAAAAGTGGGTAGTGTTTATTGTTTAATAATTAATAATAATAATTTTTTTTTAAAGTAAGAAAAGGCTTTAAGATTGATAGACGCGTCCATCCATGTCTATCAATAATTCAATATTAAACAGATAATCGTGAACACTGTACAAATAGAATGCGAGTCTAGACTAGTAGACATCGCATTTAAATTAAACCTGCGTTTGGATTGGGCTGTTTGTTTGTTTTTTTTTTTTTTTTTTTTCACGCGTTTTTTTAGCAAAGTTTGACTTTTTAAACTTTTTTGGGCCAATAAGTGCATATTGTGTACTGTTTATGGACCCACAAATTTTACTTTTCAGCAACTTTTTTATTAAAAATTGGTCTCACAGTACTATTTACACATTTAAAAATTATTTTACTATAGTATTTTTAAGTTTTCAGTTTCAGTTTTCAGCTGTATCCAATCAGACAATCCAAGGATTATTAAAAAGTTGTGGGGAAAACTTTGACAATAACATTATAAAATCCACGTTTACAATTAGGTAAGCGAACGAATTAGCTGATGACCTAGCTAGCTAAGGCAACTTAATTTGGTTCTACGAGTTTGGGTGAACAATTTTCTGGCTAAAACTTGGAAACTTACACGATTGGGTTTAGGCAGTTGGAATTTGGATGCTTTGGCAATAATGTCTACAAGAGGTTTGGTGTTGTAGCTTTATTTTGGTCGATTATTTTGTCTTTGAAAAAGATGCAAGTCAGAGAAAATGATAAATCGAAAAGTTTGGTATCTACAATTTTAGAATTAAATACAAGCATATGGAAGTTAAATGATACTTATTTTTTTTCTTACGTTTACAATGAATTTTAATATGAATTTAATGAGTGAATTTTATTATGAATATGAAAAGAGAGCGCACTCTTTACTGTGTTCCAAAAAATTATCCGCGAAATAAAAGGAATAAAAAGTGCCAAACTTTTGAATCATAAAAATATTGTTGCAACCATTTAAGCAATGTACACAAAGTCACACAGATAATTGGAATGTTAATAATAAATAAGCGTAGAAAATTTGAAATGAACAAAGAGGAAAGAGAGTAAAACAAATCAAGCCATTTAAGAATATTTATTACCTCTCATGAAACCACTGCACTCCATGCCATACCCTTCAAATCCCAGCAACAAATATTAATTAATAACCCCCATTCACATGTGTGTCTCCATGTGTGTCTCCGTGAGAGAGAGAGGGAGAGAGAGAGAGAGAGAGAGAGAGAGAAGGAGCTACCATGGCAAAGGAAAACAAGAGCCAGTGGAGAAGAAGAAGAAGGCAACCATCTACAAGTAAAGAGCTGCACTCCTCTTGAATTCCTTACGTATTCCTGATATAACATAGTATCACAATCTCAACATTACACAAAGACAAAAACTCAGTAAAGCAAAATGACTAGAAGAAAAAGAGCTCGCAAATTTACCATACTCTCATATGGAAGACCTTTTTTTTTGGCTCAAGAAGTATATGAAAGACTTACCTCTTGATATTCAACCTCCATCTTCATGCTAGAGCTAGCAAAAGAACACACAGACTACTACACAATCAAAACCAAAATTTTCACGCTTCCTTTCACGAGTGATGGATCTATATATAATGAAAGACAGTTGTAGAGGAGGTAGATGATTATTTATACTTTGTACAAGAGAAAAACTGATTTGCTTAATAAGAGAGTTCCCCGAATAAGAAAAATGGCAAAGGTTGCAAATTTGAGAGAGATAGTCATAGATCATATATAGATGCTCTTTATGTGGATTTTGACGTGTTTAAGGAGATTGAAAAGGTCCAAAACTAATGACGTGGCCTTTGAAAGAGCCCATACCGTTTTTTTTTTTTCTTGAGACAGCACTTTCTAGATTTGCGGACTAGATGCTGCTTGAGCCATCCCAAGTGATCGGACCATCCCTATCTATGCGAGTCTTTATCACAATGTTATAGTATATATAACTTTACAGTACTGTATTAGTTTGTGACATTTATGATTTATTTATTTATTTATTTGTGGTTAAAACCGACTTTCATTAACCACACAGAAACAATAAGTAAAACATGGGTCCTCATAATACAATCCCAAGATGTCATAAAAAAAACAATACACATAGGTCCACAAGGGGACTTTCCAAAACCACAAAATCTTGGCCAGAATCCATTATGGGTCTTTTATTATTTTTACAGTTTACACTTTTTTTTTAATTAACAACATTCTGTTTCATTAACCAACCAAAAAAAAAAAAAAAAAGAATCTGTAAGTAACATGTCTCTCTTCCAATCTATAAGAACGGGAGTAATTATTACACTTGAAAAAAAGGGAATGGAGAGAAACAAATAATGAGTTTTTTTTTTTTTTTTTGAGAAAGACACAAATAATGAGTTATATCTTTATAGTTTACATGGAATAATTTAACGTTACTAGTATCATATAAGATATACTAAGCTATGTTTGGATGTACCCAAACTCAACTACAAACGAGGGACTTATTGCTCTTGAGCATAATCCAGGAACCAAAATGTAAAAAGAAATGCTACGTCTACAATATTTTTACAACAACTCACAGGTGGTTAGTTGATATTGGTTCAAATTTCAAACTAACGCTAAGATTACTTTTTTGCCCCAACAATAATAACTAATAACAACTTGTTACTTAGAATTTGTTGTAAAAATATTATATACATATCATTTCTCAAATGTAAATATGTCTTCCAATGCATGATTAAATACAATATGCTAATATCTTACCTTAGTAGGTTATATTTATTTTTTCTAATTTTTTAATCATGCATTGGGTATTGTGTTTTTGACTTTTTATGTTGGGTGAGTTGAGCGTGGGCCATTATAAAATTAGAATTATTTTAGATTATTTTAATATATATTTTTATAAGATACTCAAAAAAAAAAATTTTGTGAAGTATACAAATTTATATCATTTATATATGAATTCAAATGAGATTAATGAGTCTCACAAAAAAAAATTCATCTAAATTTGACAAATTTAAAGATGGTGCATTTAGTCATTAACAATTTCTCTTTTCAGGCGTAAGTGAGGAGAATCGGTCCACAATTCAGGTTTCACCGAGAGATTCCATAAATAATTTCTTTTGTAATTGTACTTCATATTACATACATGATGGGTTTTATATATAAGACATAATTTTTATATTAATAAATAAGATATATTATTGGGATTGAAGTGATAGCTTAAAAACAATTTTTGTGATGTCGCATGTATGTGATTTGAATTTCATTTTCTCCTCCTCTACTATCTACCTATCAAAACAAAGAAAAAATATGATATTCAAGCATCTTGAGAGAGAGTTATGGGTTTTTTTTTTTTTTTTGGTGTGTGGATACAATATACTTGGATCTTAACCTTACATAGTTAGTAGACTAGGTGTCTTCAAATGATCAAAAAGCTCATATTATATACTAATAATATTGTTTTCACCAAATTTTAAATATTTGGTCTCTAGAAGGACCCTATAATCCCCATTTGAATGGTAAATATCTTTCCTGCCTTTGATAAGTTTTGTTCATAAAGGAGATGTCGGTTGTTGCCAATTGCACGCTTTCCACGTGAAAAGAGAAAGATAATCCTTCTTAAATGAAATAAATATACATGCACGGACTCTACAACCTCTTTGAGAGCTCAATAAACGCAAGCCAACACAGCACAAGCATAATTTCCGATTGTTGAACAACCAATAACTCAGCTTTTTTTTTTCTTCAATGAAAAATATATTTTTTATATATAAAAAAAGTTTTTACAAAATATTTTCCATAGTTTTAGTGTCCATTATCATGAAAAGTGCAAATTAATGTATTTTTTTAAGGAAAAAGTTTACCTCCTAACCAATTTGGAGGAAAATTGCTCTAACCTATGTAGGTAAAAGTTAAAAAGACGATCCATATATACTTTTTTTTAATGAGTTATGTGATTTTTTTACATAATATTCGTGAATAGTGAGTCTTATAAATCATCACATAGTAGGTTTAGATGATTTGGAGGAAAGCTTTGTCCATTTTTTAATATTTAGTATGGCAAAAAAAAAAAAAATACAAATTAACAGAAATCATATTTTTGTGGTCAATGAAAAAAAAAAGCCCAATAGAACAAAAACATCCTCTAAACATTACATACTCAATAGACAAGTACAAATAAAATTCATACAAAAATAATAATAATAAGAATAAAATTTTCACAATGATAACTTATCTTTTCACTTCACAGATTGACCATTGGCTTATGTTGACTACTTGATTGGTCATTATTATTATTATTTTCTTTTCAAATAACATTTTCCTAGAATTATTTTTCAGTTTTTGATAATTTAATAATTACAAAAAAATAGAGAAGCGGTGATTTAAACCATGAATGTTTCTAATAGAAACATTATGAGGTATTAGTTAAGTTACAAAGTTCTTGAATAATCAATTATTTTTTGACTATCCTTACGAGCGAATGTAGTCTCATTGGCCAAGATTTGATAGATTTCATTAGAATTTAAAAACCACTAGACCAACCCCTAGAGGAAAAAAACTTCTCAATTTTCAAATATCTTTAAAATACCTTTTCCCCCATAGGCTATGATGCATTAGGATAAATTCACACGCATAAATCATGACCGCCCAACTACTTCAAAATTCAAATGATCAATAAGATCAACAGATAGACAAATTTACTCCAAAAAATGAAACTAATGCATGTTACGTAGCACAAACGTAGTGTAATATGAGAGTAATATTATGTCAAAGGTGGTGCCTTATATGGAGACATGTTTTAAAAGTTATAAGAGAAAGCAAATTATAGTCTATAGGTTACCTAACTGCATTATTAGGCCTCCCAAGAGGTTCTTTCTATATGACCCACTAAAAATTTATGCGTTTCCTAAGGATAAGGATAAGGCTAAGGCTAGGGATAAAGAGGCTAATCAGTTTTGTTTTTTGTTTTTTTTTTTGTTTTAAATGGGTTTTAGTTCATGAAACCAAAGCATTTGTTCGAGGTTTTGGTGTATGTATGTGGGTACAAGGAGGAACTCTGGTTTTATATTTAACAAATAGAAAGAGGTGCTCATGAGCTTATTAAATATTGGCTAATTTATGCGATAAAATCTCTAATCATCGTACGAAAGGCAGTTTTTTAAATCAAAAACTCGTTGCTGATGTAAAGATATGTTACCTTTAAAGTTCCATTTTTAACTTTTACCTATAGCTTGTAACTTATAAATCAGTTTATTTTCACCGTCAATTTGTAGATATAACTATATTTTTATTTAACTTAGTGCAGATTTTTTTTTATTTTTTTTTATTTTTAGTCAGTCCATTGTCCGAACAAGTAATAATGGATTTAGTAATAATGGGTTAGCTATCGTTGTCTTCTTTATTCATTCAGCTGCCTTCAAAGTCCAATAGACCAACATAGTCTTTATTATTAACACCGAAAATTCCACTCTAATAATTCACTTCACTGTTTTAGCAAAAAAAAAAAAAAATTCACTTCACTGGGGCTGACATAAAAGCAGAGAGAGAGAGAGAGAGAGAGAGAGAGATATTGGTTACTGTATGGAATTCATTGACACCTCTTTAGAGCATTCTCATCAAATATTTTTAAAAATTTAGCATTTAGCATCTCAAAAATTTACTTTATCAATTTTAACAATTCGCTTTACAATATATCCAATATTAAAGATTTTATATTTTTTACCATTTCATTAAAATATTTATTATTATTATTTTTATTCTCAATCTCATCTCTTCCACTACCAACAAACCCATTGTCACTGTCAACACCCATTGCCGTCACTGTCAACAGCCACAACAACCACCACCACCCATAACCTCAACCCCCAACCACACAAAAAAAAAAAAAAAAAAAAAAATACAAAACCAAAACCAAAACACAATCCCAAAACTCCTGCAACCAACCACCACCACTAGAGGGGGGGAAAAAAAACACAAACCGGAACCACCAAAAACCCACAAATTGGAACTTTCGCCAACCACAACCCACTACAAAAAACCCAAAACAACCCCTAGTAGCCCCCACCACCACCATTGTGGTTGCCACAACCCACGGCAAAAAAAAAACCCAAAACAAAACCACAATCACAACAACCACTGTCATCAACAACCTACCACAAAACCCATTAAAATAGACCAACACCACCAACTAAAACAACCACCATCAAAATCACAAGTTACCTCCAAAAAAAAAAAAAAAAAAAAAAAAAGTTCCCAAACAGTCCACCAAGAACACCACCACAGCACTACCACTACCACTATGATTTTTTAGTTGTTGATGTTGGTGAAAGAAGAAAAGAGAGAAGAAGTAAGACTGGTGAGAGAAAAAGAGAGAAGAAAAGAAAGAAGAGAATAATGAGAGAGATCAAAGAAGGAATAAAAAAAATATTTTTTTTGTTTACAATCCAGCTACAGTGAGTTATTATCAATAACAACTCACTGTAGCTAAATGCTAAAATATTTAGCATTTAGCATCTTTATTGTAGGTATGTTTTTATGATTTGAGGTATTAAAAATGCTAAAATATAGCATTTAGCATTTTTAACTCCTTTGATGAAAATGCTCTTATTGTTTATGTTAGGATTGTATCATCTATACTACTATTTAAGGGACTTTTCCTGTTTGGATTCCTCATTTTTTATGCCTAAAATACCCTCATCATACCCACTTACAAGTTTTCAACTAACAGGGATAAATATGTAAATTAAAATTCTTATATTTTAAGACCCACAAACTCACGTACACTTTGCAATTTCTATCTCACTTTCTATCTCTCATTCTTCTTCAGATTGAAGACATTTAGTTTAGCTCTACATCCTCCTTTCTTTTTCTTTAGATTAAAGACATTTACTGTTAGATGCTCCAACAAATTTTCAGGTTAGTTCCTCTTTGTTTTCTTTTCTTTTGTTTATGATTGACTTTCTTTGAGTTCTACTTTTTTTTTTTTTTTTTTTTTTTTTATGTGTATCACGTTAACTCTCTTTTTTTCTTTTTCTTTTTAAATGTAATTTTGAAATGAATGGTTCCTTCATATACTATACCACTATACTTTTTAATGAATTGTCATTTCATGTTGTAGATATTATGATCCAAAGACAAGGTTGATTTATGCTACAAAAGAAGCATTCAAAATCATTCGTGAACAGTTAAACAGTATGGCTTCCCTTACCTCCTTTAGTAGCCTTTGTTTACATTTTATTTAAAAATTTTGAAGTGAAATAAAAATAGTTACCACAATACTCCCTAATTAATGATCAAAATATAAATGATCAATTACTATTTCCTTCCCCTTCCTCACTTTTTTTTTTCCTTCTTAGTATTTTTTTTCTCTTTAAGAAAGTTTTTATTTTTTTACCACATTGTATATGTTTTTGGTGTTAAATTTTTTTAGTTTTTTTTTTTTTACCACTGATGGGAGTGACGAGAACACATTACCTTGACGAGGTCAACCTAGTGACGAGGTCACCCCTGACGACGAACAAGCCATCACTGACGAGGAAAGGAAAGTCATTCAATGGTGCCAGCAAGTAACTTGGGCAGTTACGAAATCAGCAAAACAGACCGTTGGAGCCTAATAAAAGCCCCATAATTGGGCTAGAGGCATTACAAAAGAGAGGCATTAACACCCCAACGGCTAGCAGTCAAGATCACATATATAAAGTCCTTACATTGGCAACATAAGGTACATAGATACTGAGACTCTAAGAAAATACCTATTACTTTCTAGTTTTATGAATTGCTTTACTGTTCTAACTTTGGCATCGGAGGCGTTGTGGCAGGCACCACACTGGTGACCCCTTTTAGAAGATACACAAGTGCTGACGGGGAGTTCCATCTGCCTACTACGACTGACGAGTTTACACTTCATCAGTTTGGCGCCGTCTGTGGGAACGACATTCTCAAATTCACATTTGAAAACGTAGTTTCCGTCAACCCTCTACATTCAGATGGAATCCAACCTAGATTCAGCAGCCTTGGCCCAGCAAGTCCAAGCCCTTGCAGCCACCATTGAAGAACTCACCAAACAAAATCAGGAAATGAAGTTACGGCTCCAACAGGTTCAACAGGCTCAACAGGAAGAGAACCGGTCAACCTGGAGGGAGAAGGGGATAGTCACCGGAGAGGAACCCCTCAGAGGCCAACTACTCCAGACGAGCAAAACTCGGATCTTCTTCAAGAAATGAGGAAGGAAATGGATGAACTGAGGAGTGCCATTAAGGAGAAGACGGACCGAAGCGTAGACAAAATGGTAAGGGCTACGGATTCACCCTTCACCGCCGCGGTACTTGAATGCCTTGTACCGTCAAAGTTTCGCTTACCTCAATTCGAGCCATTCGACGGACTAAAAGACCCACAGGATCATCTTAATACCTTCAAGACGACTCTAGGTCTTCAACAACCACCTGACGAGATACTGTGTCGTTCCTTCCCAACGACTCTCAAAGGAGCTACAAGAGAATGGTTTATGAAGTTGCCAAACTCATCCATAGACAACTTCGATCAGTTAAGTAGTGCCTTCTTGCGCCATTTCATAGAGGGGCAACACCCAAGGAGGCCAGTAGACTACTTACTCACCATAAGACAGGGAGAGAAGGAAACTCTGAGGTCGTATGTCAAACGATTCACCGGGGAGACTCTAGAGGTGGACGAAGCTGATGACAAGGTGCAGCTGACGACCTTCAAAGCGGGGTTGAGGTCCAGAGACCTCGTGGCCTCCCTCGCAAAGAACCCCCCAAAGACGATGGCGGAAATGCTCCTGAAGGCATAGAAGTACATGAATTCTGAAGATACTTTAGCTGCCATAAAAGATGCCGAGAAGCCAGGAGACAAGGCCAAGAGAGAAGACGACCGTAGGGGGCAAAAGAGAGATCGACCAGACCGTCGGAACAATGACGGGAACAGGAGGAAGGATGATAAAAATCCTCGGACGGTAAGATTTACTTCTCTGGTTATGCCTGTTGACAAAATTTTCACGCAGATCAAGGACGAGCATTATCTCAAATGGCCCAGGCCATTACACTCATCCCCCAATGTTTGTGACAAGAACAAGTATTGCCGGTTCCACAAAGACCACGACCACCACACAGAGGATTGCAGAGACCTAAAGGAGCAAATAGAGGAGTTAATACGGAAAGGGAAGTTACAGAAATATATGAAGAAAGGAGAATATAGCAAGTTCAGGGACGACAATAAAATCCAGCATGAATCCTTCTCCTGGGATGACGATCGTCCGTCCTAGCCTCCACACAAGGTGATCAGGGAGATAAACACGATCACAGGAGGACCGTTCTCAGGAGGATCATTTAAATCACTCAAAAAGGCATACCAGAGACAGGTGAACAGCGTGCACGCCATACTTCCGTCCAAGCACCGACGAACATACCAGGACATGTCTTTCAGTGAAGGAGACGCCATGGGAGTGAAGCAGCCCCACAACGATCCCATGGTCATAATGCTGAATATAGAAGGGTTCAATACCAAAAGGATCCTCATTGATAACAGAAGCTCCGCGGACATCATCTACTTCCCAGCCTTCCAGCAGCTGAGACTAGATTCTAAAAGATTTCGCCCTTTTGACTCTCCACTCGTCAGCTTCAGTGGAGACAGGGTCTATCCCAGAGGCATAGTGACATTGACGGTGACGGCAGGGACCTACCCAGTACAGTTGACCAGACAAATAGACTTCCTGGTGGTAGATTGTCCCTCATCCTACAATGTCATCATTGGGAGGCCCACCCTCAATAAGTGGAAGGCGGCGACGTCAACCTACTGTTTGAAGGTGAAATTCCCAACAGATAATGGCGTCGGTGAAGTGAAAGGTGATCAAGTCCTGGCAAGAGAATGCTATCAAGCTGTCTTGGCTGGGAAGGAGAACCACACATAGATGATTGAAGAAAAAGAAGAAGACAGGATAGAGGCCTTGGAAACAGTGGAATTGGTAGAAGGAGAAGCGAACAAGACGACCAAGATAGGGACGACATTGAGCCTCAAGATGAGAACAAGACTCGTAAGGTTCCTTAAAGAGAATCTAGATGTCTTTGCATGGAGTCACGAGGACATGACGGGCATATCTCCAGAAGTCATCCAGCACAGGCTGAATGTGGACCCAGAGCGGAAACTCGTTCAGCAACGATGAAGAACCTTCGCCCCAAAATGAGATCAGGCAGTTGCAGAGGAAGTTACCAAACTCTTGACGGCTGGATTCATCCGGGAGGTGTATTATCCTGAATGGCTCGCAAACGTCGTCCTGGTAAAGAAAGCAAACGAGAAATGGAGGATATGCGTAGACTTCACCGACCTGAACAAGGCATGCCCAAAGGACAGCTTCCCTCTACCAAGAATAGACCAGCTCGTGGACTCCGCAGCCGGGCACAAGTTACTGACATTCATGGACGCCTTCTCAGGGTACAACCAGATAAAGATGGCTGAGGAAGACCAGGAGAAGACCGCCTTCATCACAAGTCAAGGACTCTACTGTTACAAGGTAATGCCTTTTGGGTTGAAAAATGCTGGTGCTACGTATCAGAGGTTGGTGAACAAAATGTTCAGTCAACAGATTGGCAGGAACATGGAGGTGTACGTGGACGATATGCTCGTCAAGAGTAAGGAAGAGCTCACACATCTGGACGACTTGAGGGAAACATTTGCAACCCTCAAAAAACACCAGATGAGGTTGAATCCAAGTAAGTGTGTTTTTGGGGTTGCCTCGGGAAAGTTCCTGGGATTCATGGTGTCCCAGAGAGAAATAGAAGCAAACCTAGAGAAAGTACGAGCCATCGTCGACATGGCCTCACCCAAAACCGTCAAGGACGTTCAAAAACTCATAGGAAGGATAGCGGCTTTAAACAGGTTCGTCTCTAGAGCTACAGACAAATGCCTGCCCTTTTTCAAGACTTTGAAGCAGGCTTTTGCCTAGACCGACGAGTGCGAAGCGGCGTTCCAAGAATTAAAGCGTTACCTGAGCAGTCCACCTTTCCTAAGCCCGTCCAAAGAAGGGGAAAACCTATACTTATACCTGGCAGTGTCAGCCTCGGCAGTAAGTGCAGCCCTAATCAGAGAAGAGGGCAAGAAACAACTCCCGGTTTACTACGTCAGCCAAGCCTTCCAAGGAGCTGAGGCCAGATACCCAAGGATCGAAAAGATTGCATTTACGCTAGTAGTAGCCTCGCGCAATCTAAGGCAATACTTCCAGGCAAATCCCATTCTTGTAATGACGGACCAACCAATCAAGAAATCATTGAACAAGCCCGAAGCAGCAGGCAGGATGGTCCAGTGGACAATTGAACTTAGTCAATTTGACATCGAGTACCATCCCAGAACAGCGATCAAGGCGCAAGCTCTGGCAGACTTCATCGCAGAGTTCACTCTTCCAGACGAGGATAGGATTATCGATGAGGTAGACAGATGGACGATACAAACTGATGGTTCGTCAGCTTAGAGGAAGAGGGGAGTAGGAGTCATCATAACCACCCCTGACGAAGAAGTGCTAAAATATGGGGTCCAACTAAAGTTCCCAGCCACCAACAACGAAGCTGAATACGAGGGGATACTGACGGGACTAAGGCTTGGAAAGGCACTTGGTTCTAAAAACTTGTTGATCCAAAGTGATTCAAAACTAGTGATCGGGCAAATTAGGGGAAGTACGAAGCAAAGGAAGAAAGGATGCAGAAATACCTCAAGCTAACGAAACATCTAACTCAGGAGTTCGACATAGTGGAGTTCGTGCAGATCCCAAGAAGTCAGAATATGGGAGCTGACGAAGTATCGAAGCTAGCGTCATCAGAAGAAGGGAAGATCAGCACAGATCTGGCGGTGGAAGTCCAGAAACACCCTAGTATCGAAGAAATTGTAACATTCACCATCTAGAGCATAGACAGCTGGATGACGCCCATAATATCCTACCTCCAGGACGGGCGCCTCCCTCAGAACACCGAAGAAGCTAAAAAGATCAAGAAGAGGGCGGCCAGGTTCACGATCCTGAATGGCGCCTTGTACAAGAGAGGCTTCTCTATGCCTTACTTGAAGTGCGTCGACGAGAAAGAGGCTAGATACATCCTAGAAGAAATCCACGGAGGAATTTGCGGTGACCATGCTGGCTCAAGATCCTTGGTGAACAAGGTAGTACGAGCAGGATATTTTTGGCCAACCATGCAGGTGGACGCTGCTGAGATCGTCAAGAGGTGCGACAAATGCCAGCGATACGAGAATGTGCAACGGCTTCCAGCAGAGAGAATGACGACTATAGCTTCCCCATGGCCATTTGCACAGTGGGGAATTGACATCGTTAGTCCTCTGCCCCAAGGTAAAGGTCAGGTAAAGTTCCTACTTGTTGCTATTGATTATTTCACGAAATGGGTTGAAGTAGAGGCCCTAGCAATGATCACTGAGGCTCGGATCCGGAGTTTTGTGTGGAAGAATATAATCTGTAGGTTCGGGATTCCCTTGACGATCATATCAGATAATGGGAGGCAGTTTAACAGCCAAGGCTTCAAGGAATTCTGTTCAAACCTTGAGATCAAGAATCAATTCTCGTCCCCAGGGCATTCTTAGGCAAACGGGCAGACGGAAGTGACGAACCGGGCGCTGCTCAAGATTATCAAGACCAAACTGGATGATGCGAAGGGTGCCTGGCCAGAAGAATTACCAAATGTCCTGTGGGTCTACAGAACCACCGCCAGAACCCCGACAGGAGAAACCCCCTTCAGGCTTACCTATGGCACAGAAGCAGTAATCCTAGTCGAAGTGGGGGTAACGAGCATCAGACGAGGAACTTTCAACGAAGGGATCAACGACGACGAACTACGACTCAACTTGGATTGTCTGGACGAAGTAAGAGACAACGCATCCAGCAAGATGACGAAGTATCAGAAAAAGATGGTCGAATAATACGATAAGAGGGTCAAACTCAGACGACTGGACATAGGAGACCTCGTCCTACGCAGGACCACCACAGCAACTAAAGACCCTACCCAGGGAAAGCTGGGTCCTACGTGGGAAGGTTCTTACCGAGTCATTCATTACTCAAGACAAAGAAGTTATCACCTGGAAACCATGGACGGACAAAGGCTCCCTCGACCATGGAACATTGAGCATTTAAAAAAATACCACCAGTAGATGTAATAGACAAATGCAGTCACTCTTGAATTTAATAAAAAAACTTTATTCTTTGATGTCTTTATGCAAACAGGTCTAGCCAATTGTAAGTCGAACTAACGTAACAAAATTCCGCCTTGACGGATGTAAGTTACTGACGACAACGCCAACAGGTATAAGGTAAACTAAAGTAACAAGATTCCGCCTTGACGGATGTAAGTTACTAACGACCTTCATAACGGGTACAAAATATGTGAAAGCTAAGTGATAAGATTCCGCCAAGACGGATGTAAATCACTGACGAAACCTAAAGTGACGAGATTCCTCGAGCAGATGTGAGTCACCCAAAAAAAAAAAAAAAAAGGCCAAGTGATAAGATTCCGCCAAGATGGATGTAAATCACTGACGAATCCCGAAGTGACAAGATTCCTTAACCGGATGTGAGTCACCAAAAAATGGCCAAGTGATAAGATTCCGCCAAGACGGATGTAAATCACTAACGAATCCCGAAGTGACGAGATTCCTTAACCGGATGTAAGTCACCAAAAAGTGGCCAAGTGATAAGATTCCACTTTGACGGATGTAAGTCACTCACGAAGGCACAAAAGAAAGTGAATGTCCCCAGAACGTGCTGGTGACGTAGACATAATCCTAAAGCCTACGCAATTGACAAAGTCCCACTCGACGAACTCAGGATACTGACGAATCCGCAAGAGAAAGAACAAGGAGAAAAAGAAGAAGGACAAAAACCCTCATCAAGGATAAAGAATGACAAGCAAATCACGGCTAAAGAAATTTACGTTAAGTACCAGCTAAGTACAAGGTATGCTAAGAAGTTTATGCTAAATCACAAACACATGCATGGTCATAGACAGGAGCATAGCCACAAAAACGGGTAAGTACTAAATCATAAAAAGCCCAAAAACAGAGGGCAATTATCCTTGTTTTTCCTACAGACCCATAAAACGGAGGGCCAAGAGACATTGTTCTGAAAATAGATATAAAAAAAAAAAAAATATATATATATATATATATACATCTCCAAAAAGGCCCAAAACACAACGGGCAAATATAAAAGATAAATTTTCCTAAGTATCAGGTTCGGGTGTCTGGAGCGTTAGTAACGGGATCGTCAACAGCAGCGGGAACATTCTCAACAATAGGGGCGTCATCAGCAGCAGGGGCGTCACCTTCAGGTGCAGCAGACTGGGCAGCCTCGTCAGCAGCCATCTCTTGATCTACCACTTCTAGATCTAAATTCGGCAGATCAACCCCTGTAGGGTGCTTGACGAGGTACCTGCAAAGGAGCTCGAAACCCTTGAAGTACCAGCGGAAGAGTACTGTGGAATACTCCTCAGTTTGCTGAAAGGCCTCGACGGACCTAGCAGCGGTCGTCTTCAACTTTTCCTTTGCCGCCTGAAGCTGGTCGTCCTTCTCCAGTTTCAGCTGACGCTCGACCCTAAGGTCGGAATTCAAAGCCTTGACTTTCTCCTTCAATGTGGTAGCCTCGTCCATCAACTCTATGAGGTCCTTTTGCAGCGTCGAGTTCTCCTCCTCTAGAGCTTCCATCCTGGACGTCAAAGAAGCCACTTTAGCCTCTTGAGTGAGACACTCAGAAGCAAGGTGAAGGCTCTCCCCCAACACCTGACGAAGCAAGCTAAGTGCGTCAGTAAAAAAAAAAAAAAAAAAAAAGAATGGGGAAATTGATGTGAAAAGAAACCAAGGAAAACGCATAAACAGCCTTACCTGCACAATCTTATGAACGTGCTGACTTGCAACCACATTGAGAGGCACTCCAGAAAATACCTTAAGGTCTTCAGCCTTCACAACGTTATGTGCCCGCTCCACAGCCACACCTTCGTCGTCAAAGACGGACGAGCCAACTCTCTCCTTCTCTTTGTCTTTGGCTGACAGTCTCGGCCTCTTTGATGACAGGGTAGGGATCTCCTCAACTGAAGTGGCCGGCGAAGCCACCCGTAGACTCTCAACTCCCGAGACGATGGGAGTGGCATCTACAGAGGGGAGGACAGACGGACCCTTCCCCGTAATACGAACTCCTTTTTTGCCAATATTAGCCAAGGGTTCGTCCTTCTTGGACCTCATCTTGGTGTACATATCTTTGTTGAACTTGGTCGTCATCTCTAAAAAAAAAAAAGACTAACAAATCTAAAGTACGCAAGTGAAGGTCAGTACTGACGAGGTAAACACTTACTCTTCTTCTACTCGATGTTAATGCTGCGCAAAACGTGAGATGGATCCGGGCCTAAGCAGTAGAAAGCAAGTGTCCGTGGGTCAAGGAGATCGTCCCAACTCTCAATCGACTTTGCGTATTCAATTGCCTTCTGAACACGACCTTGGTATTTGCTCTTCAATTTGGGGCGTTTTTTAACTGCAAAAGAAAGTGAACAAGTGGTTAGTGACGACCAAACATACAAGACGAAAATAAACAGATGAGAAGAAACATGGACGCACCTAAGTTTGGGGTTCCCCACCGACGAAGTAACCTTGGGATATCACTCCAAGCCTCGCTAGAAGGGGTCTCAAATTCATCCCCGGACACGAAAATGAAACGTGACTTCCAGTACTTGAATGACGAGGCTAAACCCTTAATGATTCTAGTCCCCCTCGTCCAAGGGACTAGTTCATAATACCCATACTCTTTCGATTCCTTTAAACGATAGATGTGGACGAGCTCACTCACTTTGATCATATCTTCGTTGGCAGCCAGCCAAATCTCCATACAATTGATAACTATCCTCCAGGAGTTAGGCATGAGTTGCCCGGGGGCAATGCCAAAGTGATCTAGGAGCTCCATCACCAAAGGATGGATGGGTAGCCTAAGTCCAGAAGTGAAAGCAGCCTCGTAGAAGCATATTTCACCAGGAAAGAAGTGGCAGGCCCGATCCTCAAGACCAGGCCGACGAACGCGGACCCGCGCAGGAAACTGGAACCTATCCTTAAACCTAGCCACTGTGTTAGCGTCCAGCCCACACTCCTCGTTAAGAGCGTAAAAAGCCCTAACCTGACGAGGGGTGGAAACTGCTGTATCACCCTCGACTGGGCCGCCGCTAGACGACAACCCAGTGTCTAATTCACTGGATCTCACCTCCGACATCCTCCTCGTCTCTCCCTCAAACCAAGCCAGTGACCGGCCTAAAATTGGAGATAGCTCCCCTAGAACTACACTCAACCCATTACCTTCAAAAAGATAGTCCCCAATCAAAGGAAAAAAAGTCCCCGGAAACACCCAAAGCCGCCCTTAAGCGAGCAAAAAAGAAAGAAACTGAGGGGCAAGCTACCCAAACCTCAGAAGAACTAACCATGAAAAGGGATACCCAATCCTAAATGCCCACATATCAAACACAAAAACAACAAAAGTAAAAGACAAAGGAAAAATCAGGAATTTATAAGGGGGCCATGAAGAAAAAATCTGAGAAAAATCGAAGAAGTAGCGTACCTTGAAAAGCGGAATAGTCGAGGCCGGAGAAATTCGTCGCCGGAGCAAGGTCAAAGTCGCAAGAGCAGAATCGGAATAATCGCAGAAACAAGCAAAAGAGACAAACACTCGAAGCAGGAAAAGAAAGAAAAATCAGAGTGAAGGAAAAAGAAAAGTTTTTGAAACCAAAAATCCAAGGTAACTGAAAAGTAGCGGGAAACCCAAGAGTTATGCCATCAATACCCTCAAATCAGCACGTGCCACATGGCCACGTTCCATACTGCGCCGCCATCATACATTAAATTCGAAACGAAACCCCAAGCGTCACAAACAACTCAGGAAAAGAAACCTTTCACCTTCTGTGGCCTTCATGACACGTCACTGATAACCACAGAACCTGGGGGGCAACTGATGGGAGTGACGAGAACACATTACCTTGACGAGGTCAACCTAGTGACGAGGTCACCCCTAACGATGAACAAGCCATCACCGACGAGGAAAGGAAAGTCATTCAATGGTGCCAGCAAGTAACCTGGGCAGTTACGAAACCAACAAAACAAACCGTTGGAGCCTAATAAAAGCCCCATAATTGGGCTGGAGGCGTTACAAAAGAGAGGCATTAACACCCCAACGGCTAGCAGTCAAGATCACATATATAAAGTCCATACATTGGCAGCATAAGGTACATAGATACTGAGACTCTAAGAAAATACCTATTACTTTCTAGTTTTGTGAATTGCTTTACTGTTCTAACTTTGGCATCGGAGGCGTTGTGGCAGGCACCACACCGGTGACCTCTTTTAGAAGATACACAGGTGCTGACGGGGAGTTCCATCTGCCTACTACGACTGACAAGTTTACACTTCATCAACCATCATTGTATATGTTTTTGGTGTTAAATTTTTTTATTTTTTTATTTAGGTATGTAGCAACCTTGAGTTCTACATTTTTTTTTTTTATATGTATCACGTTAACTCCCTTTTTTTTTTTCTTTTTCTTTTTCTTTTAAATGTAATTTTGAAATGTTAACTCCCTTTTTTTTAAAAATGTAATTTTGACACGTTAACTCCCTTTTTTTTAGATCTCCATTAGTTATTTGAGTTCTACTTTTTTTTTTTTTATATGTATCACGTTAACTCCTTTTTTTTTTTCTTTTTTTTTTAAAATGTAATTTTGAAATGTTAACTCCTTTTTTTTTCTTTTTCTTTTTTTTAAATGTAATTTTCACACGTTAACTCCCTTTTTTTTTTTAGATCTCCATTAGTTATTTATTTAAATAGTTGATGATGTGGTGATAAGATTTTAAGAAGTCCATGATTTGAGGTATTAAAAATGCTAAAAAATAGCATTTAGCATTTTTAACACCTTTGATGAGAATGCTCTTATTGTTTATGTTAGGATTGTATCATCTATACTACTATTTTAGGGGCTTCCCCTGTTTGGATTCCACAATTTTGATGCCTAAAATACCCTCATCATACCCACTTATAAGTTTTCAACTAACGGAGATAAATATGTAAATTAAAACTCCTACACTTTAAGACCCACAAACTGACATACGTTTTGCCAGTTTCTATATTACTCTCTATCTCTCATTCTTCTTTAGATTGAAGACATTTAGTTTAGCTCTACATCCTCTTTTTTTTTTCTTCAGATTAAAGACATTTACTGTCAGAGGCTCCGTCAACTTTTTAGGTTCTATATTTTGCAAGTTCCTTTTTTTTTTTTTTTTTTCATTGACTTTGTTTGAGTTCTTACCTGCCATGGCTGTCAAGTATTTAGAGTTTGAGAATTACTTACCTGTGGGTGAATGTAGTGGCGGAGCCAGGAATTTAGGTCAGGAGGGGCAAAATTAAAAGACAAGATTGAAAGTAAAAAATTAATCAATATTAATAACAAAATAAATGAACTACTATATGATAATGTAATTGTCATACAGAATTTAACATAAAATGTAAACTTTAATTTATTTTTTTACACCTAGTTTATTTTACTCAATCGCCTTCGACGATTTTTCATATTTTGAAACCGCTACATGATTTCTTCACACTCAATAGTCTTGAATATATCTTTCTCAACATATGTGACTAAATAATCATTCATCCACTGATCTCCTATTCAATTGCGTAATCGATTTTTAATTATGTTCATTGCCGAAAAAACTCTTTCAACAATAGCTATTGTAACTAGTAAGATCATTGTCAAAGTCACTAATGGATATGAAACATCTTTTTTTTTTTTTTTAATCACTACCAAGTGAGACCCATGGTTTTATATTATAGTTATATGTTTTTTTTTTTTTTTTTAAAGTCTATCAAGCTACTGTGTAATGTGTTTAGATTCCTATCCTATTCAATGTTGAGAATTTTTTTTTTTAATCATTACTAAGTGGGACCCATTGGTTTTATTATATATTAGAATTGTAATAGGAGGAGAAGTCTCCTGAGCAAAGGTACGGTGAATTGATAATTTTTTTTTTTTTGTCTTTTGTGTCAAGGGGGGCAAATAAGGCATTTTAGGTCCTTATAATATTATTAGTAAAAAAAATTCAAAGTTCAGAGGGGGCACATGCCTCCCCTCGCCCCCCCCCCCCCCCCCTTCCCTCCGCCCCTGGGTGAATGTGATTTTTATAGGAATTTGAGGTTGTTTTGATGCTTGCTTATTATCCATTGCTGACTTAAAAATTTCTATTAGGGGAGTTTGTGTTTGAATTGGCTGCTTGAGAAAGGATACTGGTAAGGACTATTTCTATTTGTAGTTTGCACCAACATGTTTCCAAACATTTGCTTTTTTTTTTTTTTTTTTTTTTTATAATGAATTCATTCTTTATTTTTTAAATGATTAACATTGGATTTTTTTTTTTTTTAAGTATAAACTTTTCGCTCAAACACAAACTCCTTTTTAGTTTTATTTTTTTATTTTTTTATTTTATAGGAATTTACGCTACTTTGGTTTTCTAATTTAATTATGTTTTGCTTTTTTTATATTTTGATAATGATAACCTAAAAAAACACTTCAACGTGTTTGTGAACCACTTTCCCATCATTGTTGATTAATTCAAAGTCATTCAACATGTTTGTGAACCAAACAAGTCATTCATGGTCATTTAACATGGTTATCAAAAAAAGAAAAAAAAAGGAGTCATTCTTCGTCATTCCATTTATTACAATTTTAAAATACTTGATTTATTCAAAATAATGATAATCTTAGATTTATCTCTTTTCTCTCTCTCAGGTTGATATATACACAAATTTCTCAAATTGCATTCAAGATGCATTGGAATGGAATATTAGATAAGTTCGGTGAGAGATTTTACAAGAATTATTGTATGATTCAAATTAACCTCAAATGAAGTGATTGTTATCTAAGAAATTGTTGTAAAAAAATTTCTTTTGTAAAAGAAATTATATTTATCATTTGCATTCTATATGGGATTCAATTTTTAGTTTTTTGATAAGGATAAGATAAGGATAAGGGTTTTTTTTTTTTTAATTAAAAAAAAGGAAATAAATTTTTTTTTTTTTTGATAGAATCATTGAAATCAAAGGTATTTTTCTTTTGTTTCGCTAAGAAGGTGAGGAAAAAAGAAAGAAAAGAATTGAACGTGCGTAAGAGAAAGAAAGAAAGAAAAGAGAGAGAGAGAGAGAGAGATTTTATAACCTAAAATTTAGGATTTTAAAATTAATAATTTTACTTAGATAAGTGAAAAAGAGTGGTGGATAACTGGAAGTTCTTTTAACTACATGAGAAAATCTAATTAAAAAATTAAAAATTAAAAATACATGGATGATAGGATAAGGATAAAGGTTTAAAAAAAAATGGAAATAAGGGTTTTTTTTTATTATTATTTATTTTTATAGCTTCAACTCTAATTCAACGTTAATCTAGGTTAACATGGTTTTTTTTGGGATAGAATCATTGAAATCAAAGGTATTTTTCTTTTGTTTTTCTAAGAAGATGAGGAATAAAGAAAGAGATTTTAGAAGAGGTTTCTATCTAGCAAAGGAGATTTAAAGAAGAAAAAAAAGGGTAGGTTTGATAGCCGTTTAGTGGATTGAGGTTTTTTTTTTTTTTTTTTTTGGGATGGAAAAGTGGATTGAGGTTTTTATTTTATTTTATTTTGAATAAATAGGGTTGTTTTGAAGATATGGGTAAGTTAGAGAGTGGTTCTATTTTGAAGGAAATTTAGTGGTTTAGCCGTTTAGTGTAATGAGTGGCTACATTTTAGGATTATCACAAACAAATAACAGATAGTTATGTCTCCATTTTTATTTCCATAAAAAATGTTATTCCATAAAAATTGCTATGTACACTTTCTTGATTTTAAAGGTAGTTGCGAATTTTGAATTTAATATCTTTTTGGCTTTTGTTATGGATGTGTAGCAAGTGGCTAAATTTTAGGATTAAAAAAAATTATAACTATCACAAATTAAAAAAAAAAAAAAAAAAAAAAAAAAACCAGCATTTGACCACGCTCGTGAACGTGTGCTCAAAGGCTCTTCTATTTTTTGGGTAAGGGTTAATTTAGAGCATTTATTATAATTTAGGATTACTACATTTTCCAATTACAAAGAAAAACCTAGAGGTATGATGAGTATTATTTCACCACACATAATACTCATCACACCCCTAGGTTTTTATAATACTCATCACACCCCTAGGTTTTTCTTGTAATTAGAAAATACAGTAATCCCAAATTATAATAAATGCCCTAAATTAACCCTTACCCAAAAAATAGAAGAACCTCTAAGCACACGCGTGAATGAATGCTTAGAGGCCAGCGTAACATTATGCCAATTTACTTTTTATGCAAACTAGGAACAAAAACGTTCACTAAAGAATACGAAGCAGGGACAACTTGTTTATTTGAAGATAGTGACGGTGCTTAGCGCTTTTCAAGCACCTAATTATTTTAATTCTCCGTCCCGCACATGCTAAGTAATTATAGGTTGAAATCCCTTTGGATGGTTAGGTGCTACCCAAAGGTTTCAAATCCAAAAACTCATGAATCTCATGAGACCTTAAGAACTAGTAGGTCAATTCCTTGAGTTTTTTGAAGGAGAAATCTAACTATAGAAAAGTAGCTTTCAGAAATGAAAGGAAAATGACACGTAACTTATCGGTGAGAGACAAACAAGCAATATCAGAGTGACTTAAGAGGACCAAAGACATTGGGTTGAGAAGATGAACAGGTGTGAGTTGGAGGAGATAGAAAGCTTGTAAACATGCAAATAGACATCATTGAAACACATATGACAGAATACTTTTATTCAGATAACAAGTATTAATGCTCTGTCTAATGACTCTTGTAGTATTGGCTTAGTGTTTCTATTTCTTTCCTTTAAAAAAAGGTTCAAAGTGTCAACTGCATCCATTTGCAGTTCTAAACCCATTGCTAAAATATGTTCTGGATATATAGATTAGCCTAGTAGATGGCAAAATTTGGCATCAATGCATTAAACACTCATTAGTGCCATTAGGGGGTTTTGGATAAGCAGGCTGTTTTCACCTCATATCCACTGCTCAGAGTCGAGAGGATCCTGAACAAGCTAAACTTTTGAGGTTTGCTTGTCTGTTTGCCATTAACTTTTTTGTTTAGCTCTTTAGTTTATTTATATTTTCACCTGATTTTAAAACCTCACTTTTTTCTACGTATAATCACAATTTAACCTACTTTCAGCAAAAAAAAAAAAAAAAAACCAAATAAGTTGGTGCCAAATGGATTAGCATGCAAGGCTTCCCCACTCAATTCAGTGCATCTTACAAAAAGTTCACTGCACTCAACTTCTATAATTTTAAGACTCCCCCTTTGAGCCAATCAAAAACCTTTATCCACAGAACATCGTAATCAAATTCATTGTATTGATCTTTCACATAAGCTAACAATACATCTAGTAGCCTGAGTTGCACAGCAAAACTCAATCATGTCAACTAGAGACAAAAACCAAATAAATCTTTAGTCAACTAATTGACAAATCGATCTTTGAGGAGTCACCATTGGGAAAAAAAGTTTGAGTACCTTATGTAATTGCTGGTTGGTGAATAAACAAAATAGTGAGAATAAACTTGTTCCTCAGCCAAAGGCTTCCACCAAGAGTACTTCAAGATATTTTGGATTAGTCCGCAGCAGTGCTGAAGACAGAAGCCAGATCACTTCAAGATGTTCTGGAGTAGTCCGCAGCAGCGCTGAAGACAGAAACCAGACCAGCCATCCCAATTACTTGTGTCCAGCTTCGTGTCCTAGCAGCAAAAGCTGCCCCTGCTAGAGCACCTGCCACCAAACCATTCACCTGTCGATGGGAAGAGTGAAATGAAGAAATAAGCATTATCCTTTGTTATTTAATTAGAATTATGTCCGCACCATAAAATTCTTCTAACCATTATCAACGTCCTACCCTTTCATAGGGTTAAACTAAAAGGCAATAGGCTGTAGACAGTAGTTCTTGGAAAAAACATATGCAAACATGTAGAAACTTGACCTACCCTTTCATAGGGTTAAACTAAAGAAACTTTTACGACTCGAAAGCTTGCTAATAGTTTTGTTTGGCATAAATTAAAATTTTGAACCTTCTTCACTAAGAAATTTATCAGGCTATGAAATGAGTGTTTAAGGCATTGGGATTGCCTAACCAAGGGAGGTTTCTAAAGTAAACATCATCCTCATCTGAAATGTATAACTAAGCCTCTTAACGTTCAAAAGTTCAGTTGCATCCAAGCACATGAACTTTAGATAAGCTAGTCTATGTACTCCTCCAGAAGTTTGCAAGGGCTGAAAAAAAAAAAAAAAAGAGTTGCATGTTCACTATCAGCATTTCTAAGAATTTTGACATGCCAATACCAACTGAAGCTACAGCAGAAAAATCAGGCCAGAAGATGCCGTATCAGAAGTCTCATGACCAATATTATTATGGATTTTCCATATAAACACAACTCTAGTACTAAGGTCTAACGTCAGGATAAAAAAAAAAAAACATACACATCCAAAAACAGCTGATATGATGTTTATCTAAGCACACTATGAAATTAAAAATAGACTCCTAACCGAATGAGACAACCTCTTCTCTTTCTTTTCTTTCTTTTTTTTTTTTTTTTTCTTTTTTTTTTCTTGGATATTTCAATGGGTACAACAAGGAGGGGGGATTTGAACCCTGGACATCTTCGTTAGGAACACCAAGACATGCCATTTGAGCTATAAGGCTCTTGGCAGATAACCTCTTCTCTCATTGGCCTTTTTAACAAAAGACAATTCTCGACTAGAAAGAATGAATTCTAAAGCATTTCATATGAACTTCCCAAAAAACTTAGAATTTTTTTCATCTTATCAATTGATGAGGGGGAATAATTTTTGAGCCCCTATATGACTACCTAAGAAATTGTAAAACTAAAATAAAGAAAAAGCCGAGGATACTCCACACTCATACTGAAATCTCTGTATGGCTGCATGAAGCAGTTTGAAATTTTCATTTAACAATCCTACTGGAAAAACTAATGTTACCCCACTTGGTTATGGTATTTGCGCTCCATGATTTCCTTTCTTACCCAAAGAACAAGGCCTAGGTAGTAGCTATTAACTAGTAAGTACTTAAATGATACTGAAAAAAATGACAAAATATTGAAGGGTCTGTACTCTGGACATCTTGAAATGTTTGTGTTTATCAAAAAGCATTTAGACAAATGTGATAGTAAATGCACAAACACAGATCGTATACAACTAACCCAATCGTTCTGCCTCCGGTATCTTTGAATTCCACAGCGAGTAATCATATAGATTCCAGCAACAAGTCCTAAACCCAAGTTTTAAGTGTTAAAATGCAACAAACAAGCCCCAAAAAAAGGTCAAAAAAAGTTCATCAACAACAACAACATGCTAACAACAAATAAAGAGTACCATAAGTTCGATTACCGTATTGAAAGCCGAATTTGCCAACTGCATTGGCCTGCACAAGACAACCCATCATCAATGTAAGTTGAAATGCAGACCATATGCACGCAATGCAGCAATTCCACAAGCACACAAGCAAACAATTATACTAAAAAACACAAAATTTAACGGGAGATTGAGAGAAATACAAACTTGATACCAAAAATTAAACTTTATTTTAAAAATTGAAAGTTGGATCAAATTTAAAGGACTAAAAGGATAATTTTCAGTACATACCACAAAAGAAGCATGAGCAACTCCACTAAGTCCTACAAACAAAAATAAAGGCATTAAATTTGGTAAATCATAGCTCAAAAATTTGTAAACTTGTTTGAAAGGTTGGTATTTACCTTGTTTACGAGCATCGTAGGGACCCATACATAAACCCCATATTGCACCAGCCTGAATAGAGAATATGATCTTGTTTAGCAAATGGGTTTTTATAAAATCCCCCAAAAATATATATATATATATATATATTTTTTTTTTTTTTTTTTTTTTGATTGGTGATTGTGAAAGATCGAGTTTTTAGTTTGTTACCGTTCCGACACGGAGGATTGAATCAACGGCGAGGGAGGAGCATGGAACGGCGCCGTTTATCTCGTCTTCCATCTCTCATTTACCGGTGTAGAGTCTTTGAGAGTTCTTTTCGAAACGTCGTCGTTCTAAGGGATACACGAATTGGACTGCATTAATGTGGGGGCCAATCCAGCCCAACCCTAACTTTAATTTTTGGACTTGTTAGGTTTGGGCTTAGCCTATAAGCATAAGGTGAGTTTAATCTATTAATATTTGCTTTTTGAATATAATTTTGTTCATAAATCATTAGCAAAATTAATTTAGTCCTTAGAAGTTTTAAAAATGACTAACTGTCTGTTTAGATACTGCTTATTTGTTGAAAACTGAAAACACTAAAGTAAAATAATTTTTAAAAGTGTGAATAGTATTATGGGACCCAATTTTACCTAGAAATCTACGTTTTACTGAGTTTAGTGGTCCATAAACAGTGTCGTGAGACCCACCATTTTTCAGTAAAACACACAAACATTTTCATCCCAATGCTTCGCAAACGCACACTAAAGATCAAGGTTTCACTCCATTTCCTCTCCATTCCATTTTTTTTGGTTAAAAAAAAAGGTAAATTATATTGCACCAAAATACGTTTAATAGTTTCATAGAATATTAGAATAACCACTTTCCTTTAGCCCTTGAAATTTGATAGAGTTTTTGTTGAGTAATCTCTATAAAATTATTGTGTTAGTTGAGTGATTGGACTAGTAATTAATTTAATTTTTATATTAAAAAAAAAATCAAATGAGACATGATTTCTATTTGATTTTAGTGATTAACTTTGATGATAATTGAAAACAAAGGTAATGTTGAACCATTTTCAATATTTCAAGAACTAAAATGACACAAAACTAAAATAGTTGTGGGAGAGACCGAAAAACTGGCTCTCAGAAAAGGGGTTTAGGCATCGACACCATCCATTTTCAGGATTATATGGAGTCGCCACTTATTTTATAAGTAAAATAAGAAAACTATACAAAAGCTTACAAAACGTCTTGAATAATACACATTCTCATTAATTTGAAATAAATACAACTTGATAGAAAGAACTATACATGGCTTTGTTTCCTAATTGCAATCTAGTAAAAAAATACAAGGCCTTGTTTCCTAGTTACAATATATCTAAAAGAGAAATAGGACACTCTCCTACGAACCTAAGATTCTCAAATCCAGGGGCTAAGTTATAGGATGAGAAGGTGTAAGGCACCCATCTTACCCAGACAAAGTATGGTCTTCTAGAATTTTAAATGACCTTTTAAATACCCATTAAAAAAATGACATGCGAATTATTGTGTCAATATTCCTAGATCTATGCTTGGTTAATGTGCAAAATACTAGATCTGTTGTATTTATGTAAGGATAAATCACTTTTGAATTTTATTTAAAGGAAAAGGATTTTTCAGAGAAGTTTCAAATTAAGCAAAATGAATTTTTTGATAAAAAAAATCAGATCTGTTTTTTTTTTTTTTTTTTTAAATAGCAAGAAATGGATTTTTAAAAAGAGATCCCAAATTTGATGTATTAATTAAAGAACAAAATGAACCTTCAAGAGGAAAATTAAAATCTGATTATTTAATTAAGAAACAAAATGGGTTTTAAAAGGAATTATAGATCTGATTTTTCAAAATAAGAAAGAAAGAATTTTTAAAATAAAATTTCAGATCTGATTTTTGTGTTTTAAAAAACCAAAAGAGGTTTCAAAAATAAATTCAGATATGATTTTTTGGTTTAGGAAAAGAATGGAGTTTTGAAAAATAAATTCAGATCTGATTTTTGTTTTAGGAAAAGAATGGAGTTTTGAAAAATAAATTCAGATTTGATTTTTGTTTTAGGAAAACAATAAGGTTTTGAAAAATAAATTCAAATATGATTTTTGTTTTACATAAACAAATAGGTCTAGAATTTAATCACATGCATTACATAACTACAGTCTACATGAACAAAACACACATACATAAACACACATTCATCATATAATCACTAGAAAGAAAAATCACAGCAAACAAAAGAAAGAACATGTTAGTGTAAATTGGTCGTCCATAAAGTGACCATCATTACTAAGGATGATCATAAGCACACATTAATGCTCAAATATAAATTCCTCACTTAAATGGTACAAGTGTAACAAACATACAGCATTTCCAGCCACTAGCTTATAGCTGTTACAGCTACCTCAAACTGATCGTTACACAGCCTTAGAGGACATTGAATGGGGAAGTTAAATGGCTATTAAATGAGCCATTTAACCTTCCAGCTCAACCATAACGCCTGAGAAGATAAATGTGTAGAGCATTTACTCACAAAGAGGCTATATAAAGCCAGAAGCAACAAGTAAGTAAAGTACAAGCTCAATTACATACTAATTATTCTGGTTCCACAAGAAATAAGCTAACTTAAGCATCGAAGGCTCCCCGGTGGACCCCACACTGGTGTCTTCATTGCATTGTTCGTTTCTTGTGAATAAGATCTCTAGACTATCCATCGTACTGACGAGGAACATACTAACGAGGCGAAATCGCATTTTATCAATTTGGCGCCGTTTGTGGGAATGATAGGCTATCAATCAATAAGCCATTGAATTCTCTACTGACTAAATTCCTTAGAACCGATGGACTCAACCACAACTACGTCACCGGACTTGCTGGTTTTGGCTCTACAAATCCAAGCACTAACAGCCAATGTGCAAGAATTGAAGAAACAAAATGAAGACTTGAAGCGGAGAATGAGTCCAGAGGGCACATATACGACACAGTCACAGCGTAATTGCAATGACAATGACGACGAAGCCCATAGTCCAAGAAATAACAGAAGAGAAACTTCTAGGCACTCCGCACAGTCAACTTATGGCAACTATCAGATGATGAAAAACATGAGGAAGGAGTTAGATGAAGTCAAGAACGCCATGAAGGGAAAGACAGCGCTAAATCTTGATGGCGTGATCAAGAGGACATACTTACCCTTCACTGCCAACGTTTTCGAGCGCCCCTTGCCTCCCAAATTTTGTCTCCCACAGCTGGAGGTTTACAATGGCACTAAGGATCCCCTAGATCACATAGGGGCATTCAAGACAATATTAAACCTCTAGTAGATCCCAAACGAGGTAATTTGCAGGTCATTCCCAGTAACCCTCAGAGGAGCAGTAAGGGTGTGGCTTAGCAAGCTACCCGTAGCATCTATCGCGAACTTTGAGCAATTGAGCGACTCTTTTGTCCGTCATTTCATTGGGGGCCAATGTCATAAGAGGTCTACCTCATACCTGCTAACTGTGAAGCAACAAGAAGGGGAAACCTTGAGAGAGTGTGTAAAACACTTCAACAAAGCAGTGTTAGAAATTGATGAGGCAGATAATCAGGTGATAATGACAACCTTCCAAGCAGGGTTGAACAATCCTGACCTTGTCTTCTCTCTAGGGAAGACTCTGCCAACTACAATGACAGGCCTCATGTTCAAAGCCTAAAAGTACATAAACGGAGAGGATGCATTAATGGCGAATGGAATAGATGGCAAGCGAAAGACGGAAGAAATCGACAAGCTCCAACACAAAAATAAGGAGAAGAAGGATCGTTCCCCTAGTCGAAAGAATGACAACGAAAATATGCAAGCTCATACAAGATAGTCAAGTATTCCAGAAAAGGAACTTGTTACCTCGAATCACTCAATGGCAAACAGTTACCTTGTCCATCGAATGTAGAGCACTTAAAAAGGTATTATCGCTAGCTAGATGGCGTTTTCACTTTTCTTTCATCAAAGTGTTTTCTAAGCAGGAATGAATAAGGGGGCATTTTTCCCCACATGAATAAATGTCGTTCTCTTGAAAGATTTGAAAGTATTATTTACCATAAAAAAGAAAAAAAAAATCAAGAAGAAAGCCCTAGTAATTCGATAAAAATCTCGATAAGAGTAAAATCACCACATAAGGTTTAATTCGGACGAGTACAATCATAATGACGACCAAATTCTTAAAGCGAGAGTAAGTCGTATGATTAAATTCGCATGGTTAAAAAACTGACGAGCACAATTATAATGATGATCAAATTCTCAAAGTGAGAGTAAGTTATATGATTAAATTTGCATGGTTAAAAATCGACGAGCACAATCATAATGACAATCAAATTCTCAAAGTGAGAGTAAGTCATGTGATTAAATTCACATGGTTAAAAACCGAAGAGCAATTTTTCTAAAAAGGAAAACAAAAATCAAGGCGCGCGGGAAGCTCAAGAAAACTTCACACGTGCAACCAATGAAGAGAAGGCCTGTGTCAATCACCTAATGAGAAAGTTGCCTCGCATTAAATGTGATGGGACAAGAATCTTGGGACACGAATGAGAGATTTAACCGCCAAAAACCTTTCATATTCCTATGCTCGTCCAAACAAAGGACGACAAAGGAATAAAGGGGGCAACTGACGAGTAGTGTAAAATGTTTGTTCATAAAGTGACCATTATTGCTAAGGACGATCGTAAGCACACATTAATACTCAGATATAAATTCTTCACTTAAATGTCACAAGTGTAACGGACATATAGTCTTTCCAGCCACCAACTCACAGCTATTACAGCTACCTCAAGCTGACCGTTACAAGACATTGAATGGGGAAGTTAAATGGCTATTAAATGAGCCATTTAACCCTTCAGCTCAACCATAACACCTGAGAAGATAAATGCACAGAGCATTTACTCACAGAGAGGCTATATAAATCCAGAAGCAATAAGTAAGTAAGGGACAAGCTCAATTACATACTAATTATTCTGGTTCCACGATAAATAAGCTAACTTAAGCATCAGAGGCTCCCCGATGGACCCCACACTGATGTCTTCATTGCATTGTTTGTTTCTTGTGAACAGGATCTCCAAACTATCTATCATACTGACAAGGAACATACTAACGAGGCGAAATCGCATTCTATCAGAAACTTACCTGCATCAATGAAACTTACAAGTGTGAGAGACCGGGGAACTTGGGTGATGCTCTCAAAAAAGAGATTTTAGTGCTTTGGGCACCTCTCTTTTTGGGTAAGTGGTGTGGAGTCGCCACTTTATTTTTTTTATACAAAAAAATAAGAAAAAAAATAAATGCAATTACATATTCAAAATACTTCAAATGTCATTGATTGAATAAATAAAGTACAATTTGGTAGATTAACCTTACAAGGCTTTGGTCCTAGTTACAATCTATGCAAAAAAGGAAAATACAAAGCTTTGGTCCTAGTTACATTCTACCAAAATCAAAGACAAAACACTAGTCTACCTATCCAAAATCCTAAGTTCGAGGGCTAGGTTACGAAATGAGAAGGTGTTAGGCACCCATTCCGCCCATACAAAGTCTGGTCTTCTAGACACTAATGACCATTATATACCCTTTTTATATGATGCTAAATGATATGTTATAATACACATGACAAACACTTGACAAAGTTAATTTAAACAAATTTGTCTTATGGATATGTCCTCTTTTAAAAGAAAAATCAGATCTGTCTTTGAAAATTATAAAAAAAAAAAAAAAAAAAAAAAAAAAAGATTTGATTTGAAAAAATCAAATCTGTTTTTGTAAATTTAAAAAAAATGAGATTTGATTTGTAAAAATCAAATATGTTTTTGTAAAGTTAAAAAAAAAATGAGACTTTGTTAAAAAGAATCAGATCTGTTTTGAAAAGTTTTTAAAAAAAAAAAATGAGATTTGATTTATAAAAACCAGATCTGTTTTTGAAAGTAAAAAAAAAAAAAAAAAAAAAAAAGAGATTTGATCTGTAAAAACTAGATATGTTTTTTGAAAGTAAAAAAAAAAAAAAAAGATTTGATTTGTAAAAATCAAATTTGTTTTTGAAAGTAAAAAAAAAAAAAAAAGACTTTTGAAAGAGGATTCACATTCATGAGACAAACTTACTATGCAAGCACCATATATTAAAAAGAAAGACCTTAACTTAACTCTTAATTTCTTGTTTGAGATTTCAAAATCTGCAATTTTATTAAAAAAAAAACTTTTTCAGGAAAAAAAAATCAGATCAGTTTTATGAACATAAAAATACAAATCTATATCTAAGGAAAATACAGATCAATTTTCTGTTTGAAAAAAAATATGATCTACATCTAAGAAAGATACAGATCAGTTTTGTGTTTGAAAAAAATTCATATCTGCATCTAAAGAATATACAGATTTGTTTTGTGTTTGAAAAAAATTCAGATCTACATCTAAGAAAGATATAGATCAGTTTTGTGTTTGAAAAAAAGGTTTTAATGATCATTAACAGATTTTGAAATCAAAGAAAAAATTAAAACTAGACAATCAACTAAAGAACATGTCAAAGAAAATTTCAACTAAATATCTAAACATAGCAAATATGAATTTAGAACAAGGCACAATAAAAATTAAACATATTAACCGCATTTATGCAACAAACAATCACAACATATTAACTAATGGAAAAGAAAAAAAAAAAACAAATAGAAGAATGAAACTAGATACCTCTTGCATTAGCGTGCTCTTCGACAGAAGAATATTTTAGAAATCAAAGAAGTTTTCACCTCTTTAAGGTCTAAAATACTTTACTTACAAAATTTTTTTTTTTAAAGCAAATGCCCCCATAACGTCTTTAACGTAAGGGGAGCAAAGAAGTCAGAAAAGAAAAGCCATTTATTCTGATCTTTTTCCTCTATTTTATAGAGGTTGGGATGCTTAAAAAATAAGCTGAATGAGATCATATACGAATTAGAACGCATCCTTATTTCTAAAAAGTCGAAAAAGATAGGCTTTATCTCAATCAGAAAGCTCTCGGGCCAAGCCGAGCATTTAGGCCAGTTAACACTTGGGAAGTGCTAATCGGCACTCCAAGAGTGCTGACAGACCCTCTTGGGTGCTAGGCCCATGTTCGAGTTTTGATTCAATTTGGACTCCTTTTTTTAAAATTTTTGAGCCGAAAATTGCACCTAGACGCGTTTTTGATTTGTATTCTAAAAATTAATCCATTTTTCTTAATATTTAGGTCTTTAAAGTGATAATTATCTTATAGATAAATATTCCAAAAAGACTTGATTATCCACAACTTCTTTGTTATATGATTATCCACTCTATTCCCATGCAAGCAGGCTTATTTTTGACACTAACCAACAACCAATCACAAAATTATTTAATTAATTTTAATTGTTTAACCAATCAGAATTAATTTAAATTAATCATGCGTGATCAGTTCCACCCAAACAAAATGCATGCAGACCGTGAAAACTTGATCTTGTAATATCTTTCAATCCGATGGTCCGATTTAGGAATCGGACATACCATCGCGACTGTTAGAATCTCGAGATTATTTTTATGATATGCAATGAATGAATTAATTCATGTAATGCAACTCTAAATTTTGGGTATATGATTGGTCACTCTAGCTATCTTCCAAGATTAAATTATGGGTACAAAATCGAGTGTCTACAACAAGGAATGGGGAAATCGCTTTAGAGTTAGAGAGAGGGTGAGTCTCTCTAAGTCCTAAAGAGATTGTACTTAACAGAAAAGAAAGTCCTAAAGTTGAACTTCCAGAATTTCTTTTACGTTAAGAGCAGAGGGGTCCTGATTTATGATTTTCTTATATATTTATAAAGGTGTTGTGCTTAAAAAACAAGCTAGGATTGCTTAGAAAATCAGCAGGCTCGAGTTAGGTCATATTTTGTCCCTAAAAAATCGAATCTGATGTGTTTTAGCTTGATTTGAAGGTTTTTGGGCTAGGCCTCGAGGTTGTGCCAATCGGCACTATGGAAGTGCCGATCGACACATCGACACTTGCCCTGTGCCTAGGGCTGTCCAAGGACCCGTCGGAACCGACCCACCCACTGCCGCCAACCGAACCCGACCCACCGCCGACCGAACCAACTGCTCCAACAGTCGGCGACAGATTTCATTCTCCAAAACCCGAGATCAACGGGTCGGAGATCGGATCTCCTTCTCTCAAATCCGAGAAACCCGATCCGACCGACCGACCTATCATTTTCCCGGCGAGTTTTGAGATTATTTTTGGGTAGATCCAACGAGTTTTGAGTTTTCTTTGGGAAGATTTAAGCTAGATCCAGTGAGATATCGCTAGATCTAGCCAAGATCTTGCTGAAAATGGCCAAGATCTCGCTGGATTTGGCGAGATCTTGCCGGATTTCTACCGTTTTTCAAAATTTCCTCGCCGGATACTGCCGTTTTTCATATTTTCTTGGCCGGATTCTCGTCGTTTTCCAAATAATCAACCCCGACCTAGACTCGACCACTTTTTGGCAAGAATTGTCTGATCCGATCCGATTTTCTGACTGGTCGACAGCGGGTCTGAAAAATTGGAACCCGACTTGGTCGGGTTGGTCGCGGGTTGGGCACAAACACGACCCAGACCGACTTGTGGTCACCCCTACCTGTGCCGATCGGCACTCTTGAGTGCTGGGCGCATTCTCCTCTTTTGGTTCGATTTTGACTCTTTTTTAGGGGTTTTCTGAGTCAGGAATTGCACTTGAATGTATTTTAAACTCGTATTCCAAAATAAGTTCATTTTAAATTGATAATCAAGTCCTTAAAATAATAATTATTTGAAAGATAATTATTTTAGAAAAACTTAATTATCAACAACTCCCTTATTATCTGATTATCCATTTTATTCATATGCAACCAAACTTATTTTTGATCAAATCCAACAACCAATTACATAAATTACTTATTAATTTTAATTGTTAACCAATCGGAATTAATTTCAATTAATCAAACGTGACTAACTTCACCCACATAAGATGCATGTAGACCGTAAAAACATGATCTTGTGATATCTTTTAATCCGACGGTCCGATTTGGGAATCAGGCATATTGTCGCGATCGTTAGAGTCTCAAGTGTCAATTTTGGTTTCTCAACTTTCATATAGTTGTCGATTCTGGTCTCCTATGTTCCAAACTGAGTAATTAACACCTTAAAATTGTAGTTTTTTATCAAGCATCTTATAGAACACTTACTAGCTAATTGCAAGAACCTCTCCAGAGCCATTTGCAACAAAAAGGCCGAACATGCTTATTGCAAGGACAATAAATGCATAGATGCTCTTGTTAATATCATGCCAGTTTGTTTCTTTTGATGAACTATGGTGTGTAGTAGAAAATTTGCTAGCTCCGGACAAAGCTGAGCATGCTTGTAATTAATCTATTATTGATTTTTTTTTTTTTTTTGGATAAATAGGGAATTATTTTAAATATTTAAAAAAATTTACTTTTTATATATATTAAAAAAATATTTACTTAATGGAATTAAAATACATTTTACCCAAAATTAGTTATTCTAAAACAAATAACTTTTAATTCTTAAAAAAAAATAATAATAATAAATTTTCAGTAGTAGAGAAAACGACGTCGTTTGTGGAAAACTGTGACAAAACTCTCCATCCAAAACCCTAGAATAGCCCGGCCTTTATAGTCGTATTGTATCATCATTCATTCACAGAGACACATAGCAAGGGCTTGCGCAGTGGGTTTAGTCCTTAGGGAAGCGAAAATGAGCCGACGGGCAGCGGGAGCGGGAGCGGCGGGGCTGAAGGGGAAGAAGAAGGGGGCCACATTCGTGATCGACTGCGCAAAGCCGGTGGAGGATAAGATCATGGACATCGCCTCCCTCGAGAAGTTCCTCCAGGAACGCATCAAGGTCGGCGGCAAGGCCGGCGCTCTCGGCGACTCCGTCATCGTCTCCCGCGAGAAGAACAAGATCTCCGTCACCTCCGATTCCAACTTCTCCAAACGGTATTTCCGTGTCTCAAATTAGATCTTGCATTTTAAGTATTTTTAGTTATATCTAAAGGGATTATTTTTATTAATAGGAATTGGTTTTATATGATACTTGAGATCGGATTATATATGTTTGTAAATAAGTTCATACGATATCAAATTATTATTTGTATTTTATTGATAATATGAATAGCACATTTTGTAGTAAAATTTACATTTAATTTGTTAACAATGAATTGTTGGTGATTTTAATTTTTATATTTTCATGAATAAAAATCATTCTATTTAATTGTTAAGTGGCTCGTGAATGAGCTTGAGCTTGTTTGACAAGAAAATAAACCAAGCTTGAACGTGTAATCTAGTTTTGCGATGAGCTTGAGTTAAAAGAACTAATCATGAACTTTTAATACTCAGTTTGGTTTTGCTCGTTTACATTCCTAGTGGCATCATATACGCTGCTAGAATTAGGAAGATATAATTGTGAAATGGTTGCTTATGTTTTGTGTATATAATGCAAGTATGATTTACTCCTCTCTTTTTCTTTTTCTTTTTCTTTTTCTTTTTCTTTTTGTGTTTCTCAGTTATCTTAAATACTTGACCAAGAAGTACTTGAAGAAGCACAACGTGAGGGATTGGCTTCGGGTGATTTCTTCCAACAAGGACAGGAATATTTATGAATTGAGATATTTCAACATTGCCGAGAATGAGGGCGAGGAGGAAGATTGAAATTATAGTATTCTATGTCGAGGCATCATCCATTAGAGGACTTTTTTTATTTTTTTGAGGAACATTCATTAGAGGACTTAGTTGTTCTAGAGCGTCTTTTTATATTTTCCAGCATTGTTTTGATCTATCCACTAGACGGGATTGTTTTCTGATTTTCAAAGTTTATTTCCTCTTGAAAATTTTGTACTGTTAATTCTGGTTATCACATTATTAGTTGTGGTTGATGCAATACATGTTTCTCTCTCTGGAGTTGTACTGTGGTATGCCTGATGGTTTTTAATATCCTCTGTTTATTTGCCGTTTTGTTTGGTAGATGGTGTTTTTGGTGTTTGCATGTCAACATTTTTACTGCAAAGTTCCAGTTTCAGTCAAGTAATTGGTGTTTAGGTACATATTCTAGCCCCTTCGAAGAAGTATTGTCTACTTCTGCTAGTTGCTAGGTTTAAACTTTCTAGCTTGCTTGATGAAATGCCAACACTGTATCTTCACTGCAATGGCAACTATTGGAGAGGAGTTGAATATTCAAAATTGATGTGGATTTTGACCTGAGTGGCTTGTGGAGACCATAATAGCTACTGAAATTGTATTGATAAAGAATGTGTTTGTGTGTGATAATTGGTTGTCAGGTTTTTAGATGTCTTTGCAATATTTTTAGCATCTTTTATGTGACTTTGTTATTATTTTTGGTCACTTTCTTGTGCATTACATTATATGCACGGGGCATGCAATATTAGTTGCCACTATTCACATAATTGTCATTCTGGAGTTGGACACCACTGGATGGTCATGTTGGACTCTTTAAAATAACCTCCACTTTTTCTCCCACATTAAGTTGAGGTGGCGTTGCCTCTGAGGTTCGAACATTGATCTCTCTCATATGGGGGAGAGCCACAAAGAGGCATGGAGCCCTAAAGCCTGTGCATGATGGTGATGAAATTGTGGTTCATCGGGTCATTTCAACCTTTCTAGTTGCTTTTACTGTGGTGCTATTGATCAGAATCTATTAGAGGGTGTTTGAGGTAAAGTAACAAGACAGTCAAAATTTGAAGCAGGCTCAGATGGTTTGTTGATGTGTGATTAATTTTGGTGGTTTACACTTCAATACTTCCCATTCTTGCCTCAGAGCATAGCATCCGGGGATGCCAAAAAAAAAACTAATTTTGCATTTTCAAATACTACTTTATCTATTTTATTAATTTATTTTACAACTCATCCTACATCTCAGTTTTTATTTTTACATACAACTTAATAAAATAATATAAATTATCTAATAAAATAATATAAAGTACTATTCTCTTTCTTTTTTCTCTCACTCACTTTTTCTCTTCACACATAACCCCAAGGATGGAGTGAGTTTTGGGTGGCTTGAGTTGTAAAATAGCAATGGTGGGATGGTTACACCCCAATACTAGTGCTCTCACCCAAACTTGAGTTCATTTTAGATGTGGCCAACCTGTGGGGCGAAGGGTATGTCGTAGGTTCCATTATACCAGAGTCTAAAATTCTAAACGAAAAGGCTGCTATTGCTGTATGATCGAAAAGTGTGCCACCAACATAAACGGCTAAATAACACACTATTCAACAATTTACCTTCGTTGTGCATTGGAGATTTCCAAATAATTGCTCTTCATTCGGGAGGTTATACTACTAAGTATTGAAAGTACAAATTTCGGTAGACACTGGACAGGCATACTTTGCTCGAGTGCCTCATCAAAAAATTATCCATTTTAGATTTTTTTTTTTTTTTTGGGGTCTGTTTATTGATGATCGTTCCTTACTTAACAAGAGCTAAGACACTAATCAGTTTATTCGTTGATCAAGATCTCTTATTCTATGAATAAGAAACTTTATTCATTGCGTAACTGAAACCAAAGACTCATTTAGTTGATATATCCAAGGACCCTGCCACTCTGGCTTAAAGGAGAGAAGCCAAATTAGCCGAACCTTTTATAAAACGATTTATACAGTTTCCTCCCGCCACTCACTGCCTGCAATGCAATGCGAGCATGCACAAAGCTCATATCCTCTACTCACCCTACTCTTCATTTTGCTCATCCAACCCTTGAATCCTTCATCTGGAACACCCTCATTCGAGCCCACTTCCAAGCTGGGACTCGAGCTGAGCTTCTAACCCATACACCACTCAATGTCTTTCTCCGAATGCGTTCCCATGGAGTCAAACCCGACTTCCACACCTTCCCATTCCTTCTCCAATCCTTCAATTCCCCACCTCACTTCCAATCAGGAAGGCAAATCCATGCACAAGCTCTCCTCTATGGCCTTGCTAATGACCCGTTTGTTCAAACGTCCCTTATAAACATGTACTCAACCTGTGGCAATTTGATGCTTGCGCGTCAAGTATTCGATGAGATTTCCCAACCTGATTTACCGTCTTGGAATTCAATTGTTAATGCGAATGTTAAAGTGGGTTTGATTGATGTTGCGAGGAAAGTTTTTGATGAAATGCCTGAAAGAAATGTGATATCTTGGAGTTGTATGATAAATGGATATGTGAGTTGTGGTGAGTATAAAGAAGCACTCGCGTTGTTTCGTGAGATGCAAATGGTTGAAGCGAATGGTGTCAGGCCTAATGAATTCACCATGTCGAGTGTGCTTTCAGCTTGTGGACGGTTAGGTGCACTTGAACATGGGAAATGGATTCATGCTTATATTGGAAAATGTGGGATGGAAGTTGGTGTTGTGTTAGGGACTTCGTTGATAGAGATGTATGCAAAGTGTGGCATTATTGAGAGGGCAAAATGGGTGTTTGATAATATGGGTCCTCATAATAAGGATGTGATGGCTTGGAGTGCTATGATCTCAGGATTGGCCATGTATGGGCATGCTGAAGAATGCCTTGAATTGTTTACAGAGATGACAAGTTATGGGGTGAGACCTAATGCTGTGACATTTTTGGGTGTTCTTTGTGCTTGTGTACATGGAGGTTTGGTATGTGAAGGGAAGGAGTATTTTAGGAGGATGAGTGAGGAGTTTGGTATTACTCCTTTGATTCAGCACTACGGTTGCATGGTAGACCTTTTTGGGAGAGCTGGTCTCATTCCGGAGGCTAGGAATTTGGTTAACTCTATGCCGATGGATCCTGATGTGCCAGTGTGGGGAGCTCTACTAAGTGGATCTAGGATGCATGGGGACATTGAAACATGTGAGATTGCACTTAGAAAACTAATTGAGTTGGATCCCACAAACAGTGGTGCCTTTGTGCTTCTATCCAATGTGTATGCGAAAATGGGTAGGTGGGCAGACGTGAGACATGTGAGAGATCTTATGGAGGCAAGGGGGATCAAGAAAGTTCCTGGTTGTAGTTTGGTTGAGGTGGGAGGTGTCCTTCATGAGTTTTTCGTGGGAGATGATTCTCATCCTGAAACCAAAGAGATATATAAGATGCTTGATGAGATTATGAAATGGTTGAAGATGGAGGGTTATGTGGGAAACACAAATGAGGTATTGCTTGATTTGGATGAGGAAGGAAGGGAGTTGGCACTATCTCTTCATAGCGAAAAATTGGCAATAGCCTTTTGCTTTTTAAAGACAAGTCCAGGTACCCCAATTCGAATTGTCAAGAACCTGAGGATATGTAGTGATTGTCATGTTGCAATAAAGATGATATCTAGGGTGTTTGACCGGGAGATTGTTGTTAGGGACTGCAATCGATTTCACCATTTTAAAGGTGGATTATGCTCTTGTAAAGAGTACTGGTAGATTGGTAAGAAGTTCTAGCACTTTGAACCTTCCTTCAATAGGCCATATGGGTTTTTGATCCTATACAACATGGGGGAAACCCAAGCTGAATCTAGAGCAAGTAAACCTCAAAGGACAATTCCAGAATGCTTCTTTGGCCGTATGAACTTGGATATGTTTCAGCCAATAGTCAGATGGCTGAAACTCTGCATTTGAGAACAAAGGAATTTATTAGCCAAAAAGCAAAGCAATCCATCATTAGGCTTGAACAGAACTGTCCATGTTTGACTTCTTTCAACAATTCCAAGTTGAGGCAAGATTTCGCTTGTGATGTTTTGCTTTCTTTTGTTTATTATCATAGATGTGTTTAGGTGAGTATCAAACTAACAACCTCAAACGCAAATCTTGTGCTTAGTGTTCATAACTTCAGTAAGACATTTGCACTTAAATCGTGTGCTTGTGTCTGTGTGTTAATGCAGTAATAATATGTAAAATAATCTTTGCAAATTATTCATTCTTTCTTAACGATGTCCTGTTGAAATATTAAGGCACACCATGAAACTTGCTGAGGTATAACTGAAATATTAAAAAAAAAAAAATATATATATATATATATATATATATTTTTTCCTGTTGGTTTGATGTTCATGTTCTTTGATGTTCATGCTCTTTAACTCTGGGTTTGCTCTTTGATTCTAGGTTTGATGTCATTGCTGGGTTTATTTCTTGATTTAAGAAGAACATTGAAGAACAAGTTCTTATGTTCTTAAATCTGTAATTTTTTTTTAATTTTTTTATTTAATTAAAATTAATTTAGATGCTAATGTGGCATTTTTTAATGTTAAAATAGATTTTTTAATTATTATTTTAATGTGCCGTTAGCCACATCAGTTATTTCCGTTTGTTGACTGACGGAAAAGACTAAAATAACAAGCGTTAATTGGATTAGGGACTAAAAGTAGTAAAATAAAAATGTAGGGATCAAAATAGAAATGACCTTAAAATGTAGAGACGAAAAGAGCATTTACGCCTTTTTTTTTTTTTGGGTAGAACTTTTAAAGTTTTAACCTTTTTAGTTCAGTCTAAAAAAAAAAAAATTAGGTTGATTTAAATCCAAAATCTTAAAGCCCACCATAATATTATCATTTAAAAATATTTATTAGGATAATTTTGACATTTATATAATAAGTTATTATCAACATTATATAATTTAATATTTAGATTGAATTATTCATTGTTAAGTAGGAGATTTTAAGATTTTTTTTTTTTAAAATGATAAATGCTTAATAGTATTTTAACTCATGATGTAGTTGGAGTTCGAATCTTACAGGACAATAGTCACTTTATTGACATTATTTTAACATTAATGAAAGTAATTATTGAATCTTTTTTTTTTTTTTTTTTTGGAGATAGTTTCAATCTATGGCATTTGCTCCTGATGATAAAGATTGATGGTTTCCGCTCCTGATGATAACTCTTTATCATCAGACCAAAACTTCAATCAATTCTTTGATTTTTTTTTTTTTTGAAAATAACACCAGTTTAGGAACAATTTCATTAGTTAACAAGTTTTCAAAACAATTAGCAAACTAACATTTACAGTTTGTTAGACTCGAGTTTACTGTAGCAACTCAAGCCTAAGAAACTCGAGATTAATGGAAATCGAGTCTTACACACTCGATTTCGTTTCTTTTCTTTCCCCCCAAAAACAAACCCACATAAAAAATAAACCCAAGAACAAACCCACAATGACTGAGCCGATTAAGTACACCCACATTAAGTCTGAGCCAATTTCCTCACCCTTCGTCACCACCGCTGTTGCTTCTCTGGTTTGTTACCTATCTTGCTTCGTTATTTTTATTTCTTCGTCATTTTTGTTCTTGTCTTCTCTGGAGTTCTATTTCTTCGTTGTTGTGTTTGGCTTGTCTAGTTAGGAAAATCGATTCTTTAATAATCGAGTTCAACATGAAACTCGAGTCTTTTAGGCTCGAGTTGCTACGTGAACTCGAGTATAAGACACTCGAGATGTTAGTTTTCTAAATAGTTTAGAAATGTTGCTAACTAACGAAATTGTTTGGAGATTAGTGTTAGTTTGCAATTTTCCCCAGTTCTCTTTCACAACTATAAAAAACTTTACTAGTTGAACTAATTAGAACCTACAAGTGATTATTGGATCTAAATCATTTATTTATGGTTAAAGCTTTTTATTTCATATATATAATTTATTTATGGTTAACACTTTTTATTTTATATATATATAGCTCAATGTCATGAAAAAAGACTTCATCCTAGATCATAAGTCTTTAGGAGATGATTTTGACTCCGAGACAAACAAAGTCAAAAGAGAAGCCTATAAGGTAAATCATACTAAAGAACAGAAGATAGAGGTGCACACCAAATGGCAAAAGTTCATGAAAGAGATATTAGCAAATGCCCCTTTCTTTGTATATTTTGAGAACCATTTTGAATGGCATAAAAGATCTTGTGTCATCACCAAAACAAATTGGACCAAAGAAAATAAGGAAGTAAACCGCTCCAGTCACCCTCCCCTAGAAAATATAACCATCAACTATCAAGGTTTTGAAGTAGTTGCCACTCCTTTTAAATATATATATATATATATATATATAAATATAAAAGAATAGTTAAAATTATGAGTTAAAAAAAATGGAAAATAAAATGTAAGAGCTTTAAGAATTCTAAAAGATAGAAGAAGTAAAATAACAAAACAATAACATTTCTAGTTCATATTTAAAAACAAAACATTTTTACTAATAGAAATTTGATTTGAATCATGAGGCCCGTTTGATACGCGAGTTCAAATACATGTTTTTAGTTTTTAAATTATATTACACATTTTTTATACATTTTTCCACTCGTACATATTAAAAAAAAAAAAACTATTATTTAAGTACAGGAACTAAACAAGTCTTTAGAGAGAGTTTGGATAACGCGTTTGGAGCGTTTTCCACTTCGACTTTATTTTTCTGTAAGTCTTATGCACTATGCATGGGCCCATAAATACTTTTTTTTTACCAAAAACAATTTTAAAACTGGGAGCACGATACCATCCACAAATTTTAAAAATTATTTTGCTGTTTTGAAGCGCAGTAGTTTCCTTAAACGTATTGTTCTCCTCCAATTTTTCTTTTTTGGCCTTTTCAATCTATCCCATTTCCAGAAAACCGAAGCTTCACCACATGTCTTCGGAGCTCCGGCCAGCAATTCCGCCTCCGGAAATCCCGGGGACCCTTTTGTTCCTTTTCTTTGTTTAAAGCGGTGGGTGCACACATCTGTAATAATCTTGTGCTGTTCTTCTTTTCAATGCAAAAAAAAAAAAAAAAATCGCTTTTTGGAGCTAAAAGTAAGATTGAGCATTTTGGTTTTGTGGGTCTTTCTTAGAAAAACAAAAATCCAAACTTTTTGTGGTTTGGTATTGTATATGCTTGAATAGTAGAATCCAATGAAGATTTTGCTGAAGAGCTTCCTTAAGTTAGTAGCTTGGAGTTAACTCAAAGAAGTTGCATCTAATTTTTCAGCTTAGCAGTGGCAGTTATAGTGGCAATAATCAAATGCTTTTATCTACTTAAGTTAATTGTAGCTCTTGAATTGTAGCATCAGATTTTTCTATGTATAAAAGGGGAAAAAAAAGTTCAAAACCAGTTCAATGTGATAATTTGAACTACCCTTTGATTTACTTGATCTAGTATGATCCATGTTGTAGACTTCTATTGTTATTTTTATTTAGACCCTTAAATGTTTGATATGTGGTCCTGTTTGTCTGTCAGGTCTTCTTCCTGTTTTGTTGGAGCTATAGATGTTAAATGCTTGAACTGCGATTTGGGGAATTTTATTGATGGCATTTTCACATAAGCAAATTGCAGAGAGCATACATGGGGTTTTCAACATTCTTGGGGTTGAAAAATGTGAAAGCTACTTACTTTTTTATGGTGAAACTGCCCTGGGGAATGGTTTTCGGGCCTTCTTGTATTTTCTTGGTCTTGCTTACTGTTTCATTGGGTTGTCAGCGATAACTGCTCGTTTCTTCCGCTCTATGGAAAATGTTGTGAAGCATACACGGAGAGTGGTAAAGATAGATCCTTCCACTAATGCTGAAATTGTTAAATATGAAAAGGTGTGGAATTACACAATTGCAGACATTACACTCCTGGCCTTTGGTACTAGCTTTCCTCAAATATCATTAGCCACTATTGATGCCATACGAAACATTGGCAGCCTGGTTGCCGGAGGTTAGTTTTATAATTATTTCTTTCCTTTCTAGACATAAAAAAATAGTTTTCGGAGTTTTATTGCCAACTTATTGAGCTATGATACCCTGTAGTTCTTCAGGATTTTAAATTTATGCTGTATGTTAAAGGTCTTATTTTTCTGTACCAAACTTCTATGCATGCTTCTTCCCTTTGAATATGAATAAATTCTCTCAGATGTCCACTATAAAAAAACTTAAAATCTCTCTTCACCTTGCCTCTCCCCCCTCCCCTCATCTTTGATATTTGAGTAAGTACTTGTAATATTAAGAAGGGATCTTATATTTGCTTATGACAAATATGATCTCTCAATTCCAGTTGTTAGAATTATGGTTAAATGATCAAATCATCATTTCTTAACAGCTTAAGCTTTTGAGATAATCGGTAATTTATCATGGTATTAATCCCTATCTCCACTCTTCCTCCCATTTATAATGTTAAACATCCCACTTGTTGGGTCCCACTTACGACCCACACGTAAGGAGGAACATTCGAATTATGATATGATTAAATAGACCATTTTTTAACAGATTAAGTTTTTAGGACAATTGGTAATTTATCATTAGTCTAAAGGGATGCACTCAATTGTCAACAATGATGAATAATTTCACCATCTGATTTAATTTTTCCTCCTTTTGAATTGCATTGCATTATATCTCTTCAATTTCAACCTGGTGTTTACATATTTTGACCTTTTGTAAAATCCCCATAATTGATAGGTTTGGGTCCTGGCACGCTTGTTGGTTCTGCTGCATTCGATCTATTCCCCATCCATGCTGTTTGTGTTGTAGTTCCAAAAGCTGGAGAGTTGAAAAAGATATCTGATATAGGAGTTTGGCTAGTGGAGCTCTTTTGGTCATTTTGGGCTTATATTTGGTTGTACATAATATTGGAGGTAAATCAAAGTAATCCTCTCCTTTTGTGTGAACCATCATGATTTTTTTTTAAGAGAAACATTTTTCCTATAGACACAACGTATAATATATATCTTCAGATCGTTTCTCATTCCTATATTGTTTGATATGCAATGAAATGATTCAAATATATGCTGTTTTGGCCAATGGCTACGTGTGCATAGGCATTGCCATCAATTGATTTCACACAAGCCATGACAGCCTATGCTCTCATCTAATTATTGGCCATCATAAAAAACACTCATAACTGATAATCTTTGAATTTATAGCTGGGTTCAGGTAAAATGCTGATTGGTGTAGGAGAAGATGATCCAGTTGTCTTATTTTACCACTCCCTGTGGATTTGGTATTTTAATTCATTAAAGCTTGACCCTTTATATTGTTTGCCGCTGACATGTATGAAGAACTCTCTAAAAGAAAGGTTTTACTTGACACTGCAGGTATGGACTCCAAATGTGATAACACTTTGGGAGGCCTTATTGACAGTACTTCAATTTGGATTACTGCTGACTCATGCTTATGCTCAAGACAAGCGTTGGCCCTACTTGTCTCTTCCTCTGTATGTTTTCTTTGACCTTTGATCTTTGGGGTTTATAAACTTAGTTGTTCATTTTAGGATCTGTGGCGTTCTATTCTCTTTCGGCTGTAGTCAGTGACTTTATTCTGGTTAGACTACCTTGATTTTTTGCTTCTGAGACTTTCTTTGTATCTCAAGGACAAGAACTGAGAGGCCAGAGGACTGGGTGCCAGCAGAAGCCACTTCTTGCAAATATGAGAGCAAGGTCTGTAATGAGTACTCTGAGTTACATCAAGTTGGTGAAGATGAAATCAAGGATATTGTTGATATTTTCTCCATCCATTCAAGAAGTGGGAAAGGTACCTACCTGACATGCCTAAATGTGATGAACTATTATTCTAATTAAGGCAGTGATAATTTATTGACTAAATGTTCCAAAAATCTTTTCCTAAAAGTCTTTCAGATGAAGTGGAACCATATAGATACTGTAAATTCTGCTTACTTTTAACAAGAGTGACTATGACTTGTTTAAGTGGAATGGCTTGCACACACTGTGCATTTCATTTTTCTTATAAAACGATCTTATGTTTTGTTTTGGTTTTGAAAATTTTATAAGATATCGTTGATTTAAATGCAAGTCTGAGTGTATTTTCTTTCTGCTGAGATCTGGGTGGTTGTTATTTAGGAAAGAGATTAATGGATTGAAGGGCATTTGGATTATGTCTTATGATAAGAATCTGTGAGTAATGTTTATTACATGGATGTCATAGGTGATTGGAGGACTAATTGCCAAGTGGTTTGCAGAGCCACACCTAAGTACATAAATTTTGATTTTTATTAGAATATCAATCATTATATAAAAAGTTTAAATAGTTGTAGCAGAAGCTTCTTCTATTAGGCCCAGAAGGCTTGGAAACTCCTTTCTTTGATGGGATTATTAGGTAGATTTTGGTGTCCTTCGCCTATATGCCCATGTTGTTGCTTTACTTTGTTAGCATGATTTACCATAGAGCTTTTATGAATTTGATTAGAAGAGGAGCATTAAAAACTTAAACCTTTGAAGGAAAAAATTGGAAACAGGTTTTTTGGGTTTTGTCTCTTGTAAGAAGGGGAGGAAGACAAAGAGAGGTATAAAACAACTAGGTCTGTGTCAGTGTAGATATGTACATTCACGTATCAACAAGGTATTATGTTCTGTGATATACATTATGCATATGATGAAATTATTTGTAAATAACGTGCCTATTGTTTTAAGAAAAACTCATCAAATGGAATGAAGGTTCTACAAACTTGGATTAAATTTCAAGTATTGGAGAGTGTTGAGGGGAAAATTTTAATGTTCCCAAATAGAATATGGCGTAGCCAAGCTGAAACTCAATGATGGGCCCTTAAAATAAAGTCCAAAGGCTATTGGTGTGGTGTAAGTCCGCCCAAGGAAGAGATAGAGGCTGCACCCTAATAAGAAGACAACAATAAAGCCCGATAAACACGTTAGTATTGTTAGTTTGTTATATTATTAGTCTTTTTACAGCGTCATAGTTCAAATTAGTCTTCTAGCAGTACGGTATTATCTCCAGCGGTAGGGGTGAAATTATACTTAGAGTCCAACAGTCAATGATTAAATAAATTTAGGAAAATGTTCACTCCTGGGGGTCCTTATATGTCTTGGTCAAGGGAATTTATAGTACTTTCAATCATCATTACATCAATTGTGAGGGAAAAATTCAATTGTTACAAATACATTATATTTTTCATCATAATAATAAACAATGATTAAAGGCTTCATAGTTACAAATAAAAGAGGAAAAATGATGCGGGAGATGAGAGAGAATTATTATTTAATATTATTTATGTTTGCAAGTCAATTGTATTTTTATGTTTTAGGTCCTAGTAGTTTATTGGGCTTTTAGTATTTTAATTTAGAAGTAAGGTTATTTTTGTAATAAGGCAATTAGGGTTTCCTAGCCAATTAGAACTAGGGTTTAGTAATCCTTTATAAGCAACCTATTGTACTCCTTGAGAAGATAGTTGATATTTTGATGAATGAAAACAATGGCCGTTTGGTCTTTCTTTGGTCCGGTGCTGACTCCAGGTCTACCCTAGGTGCTGACTCCTAGTAGTTTCCCCGCTTGATGCTGACTCCAAGCAAGGCCTAGGTGCTGACTCCTAGGTCATATCTTTTATTTTTCCGTTCTTTCAATTTTGCTCTGGTTGTCCTGCGTCAGTTTTGGTATCAGAGCAAACACCGATCTGTTGAAGCATCACCACCGCAGGAAAGAGCCAGAAAATATCACCCAAAAAAAAAAAAACCAGATTTTGAAGCCAACCAGAAACCTCTAGTCCAGAACCCACAATCAAGTTTCCAAATCCCTTGCAACCACAAAGAGAGAAAAAAAACCACGTCAAGACCCATCGGCAACCTCGACTCACCACCGTTGAGATTGACCCACCAGCCGCCGAAACCCACAGACCAGCACTTAGCCGCCGCCGACCCATCAGCCACCGCCGCCGAAAACATCTTCACCTTCAACTACCGCCGCTGAGGACGTTGACCACCACCGATGCCAAGACCCAAGACATCGCGCCGCCACTCCTCTACGATTCAAGCCGCTGCTGTCTTCCCTGTCTTCGCGCCACCACAGCCGTCGATCCCTAGCACCGCGTCCATCACCAAGCCTCTTTTCAGTTTAGAGAATGTTGTCTCTTTTCGTTCCTATGGTTTCCTTTTTTTTTTAAGTCTGTCTTGTAGTTTGCGTTCTTTTTAAGTCTATTGTTTGCTTTCTTTAAGTCTGTAGTTCCTTAAGTCCAGCAGTGTATTTTATTATTTTGCAAAAAAAAAAAAAAAAAAAACCAAGCAGAGTCCAGGCCTGTGACAGACCAGTTCAAGCCCAGTTCCAGCACTACCTGTCCAGAGAACATCACAGCAGCCCAGGTTCTTATTCCAGCTCCAAACTATTTTTTGACGCACTATTTTAGAGAATCATGGAAATATTAGAAGCACCTTATTTTGATGGTTATGAAGCTTATCCACGAGATTTTATCAACTGGATGAATGGGATGGAGCAATTCTTTGAGCGGGCAAATTTTGCAGATAACATAAAGGTTAGGTATGCCAAGTCGAAGTTAATAGGTAAAGCACAGAGGTTTTGGGAGAATCTTGAACGTTTCCGTTATATGGATTATGAACCTGCCATTACTGTGTGGGAAGATATGAAAGAAAGGCTTTGTGATGAGTATTTGTCACCATACTATCGAGCTAAGTATCTACCCCGATCTCAGTGTGGTACTTTTCAAGTTGAAGCAAATGCGATGACTCCTCATCCTCATCCCATATCATGTCCTCAATGCACTTTTGAACAATCTACCAAGGAATTATCTACCAGGAAAGTAACGGAATTAACTGTAAAGCTCATGAAAGAGATTCAAGACAGGACTGCTCAGATGAAGCAAATGAAGACTCAACCCGATTCAATTGGGAAACCAAAGATAATTGATCATAATAAACTTATTACTACCCCCATAGAAGAGAACATTGATGGTGATATCTTGGTCGTGGAGAATCCTCCAGCAACACCAAAGCCTAATGTTGACATAGACGTACATGCTTCGACAAGTGTTGCTTTAACAAGCGTGCAAGGAAATGAATCTATTGAAGAACAGCAAGGTGAAAAGATGGCGCCTAAAAAGAGTATTATGTTAGAGGGTGCACATGATGTGAAAGTTGAAGTTGTTGAATGTGCTTCTAATCAACCCTCCACAGTCCTTGAAGATCTACATCTTGGTGAAGTCGAAGAGGTTGAAACCAAAGTGCTTCCTATGACTCATAAGGTTCAAGAAGAGATTATACTGATTCCACACATTGATTTTGTTATTCCAAATGAGTTTGATGCGGTGGAATTCAAGGTTTTTCTTTTCCCTATGCTCCCTAAGGTGATTTCAAACTTCAAGCAAGTGTTGTTTGTCAGCATCCTAATCCTTCAATGCTTTAAAACTCGAGGTCGAGTTTTCTCCAATCAGAGGAGAATGATGCGGGAGATGAGAGAGAATTATTATTTAATATTATTTATGTTTGCAAGTCAATTGTATTTTTATGTTTTAGGTCCTAGTAGTTTATTGGGCTTTTAGTATTTTAATTTAGAAGTAAGGTTATTTTTGTAATAAGGCAATTAGGGTTTCCTAGCCAATTAGAACTAGGGTTTAGTAATCCTTTATAAGCAACCTATTGTACTCCTTGAGAAGATAGTTGATATTTTGATGAATGAAAACAATGGCCGTTTGGTCTTTCTTTGGTCTGGTGCTGACTCCAGGTCTACCCTAGGTGCTGACTCCTAGTGGTTTCCCCGCTTGATGCTGACTCCAAGCAAGGCCTAGGTGCTGACTCCTAGGTCATATCTTTTATTTTTCCGTTCTTTCAATTTTGCTCTGGTTGTCCTGCGTCAAAAAATAAGATGGAATGAAGGGAGAGAAAGATCCCCAGCTCAGTGCAACAAGTATTAAACTAAGATTTTGGTGAGTGTATAATTATAAGGCATGAATGAGGTGAATGTGGGCTATTTTGAGTGAATGAAATGGGATTAACACTGAGATTGAAGCTTTTTGTGAGTAATGGGCCGTTTGTGTCTAGTTGGAGGACATTTTTTAGCTGTGGTTGTGTAGAGGGGTGAGGAGAATATCTGAAATTAGACGAGTGTAGGCTAAAGATGATGAGTGGTGAGCTTAAGGAAAGCTAAACCACGAGCAAAGTAATAAACAAACCAAGGGTTTCAGAGGGAGTGGCTGTCCTGGTCAGTTATGAGACGTTTATGGAGTAGGAAGGTGTAAGCAAGGTGGTGAATGTTGGTGTTATGGTGACTATAGGCTGAGAAAGGTTGTGAGTGAGCTCAAGAGAGCTTGGGGAAGCTTAAAGAAAGCAAATAGGGATTGAATTTTTGCAGAGTGTAGTCAATGACAGAAATTTTCTAGAGAGGCTTCTTCCTCCCCAATGGGCTGAGGTGAGTGTCTTTTTATAATGGAATTTGAGAGAAGTATTGATTGACAAGAATCCAAAAATGCATGACTCATCAGGGGTGACGAATCAAGGTTAAGCTTCTTGAGAATTTTTGGTCAGCAGTAAGAGATTCACTTTAGGGGCTGTCTTACTTCTTTGGATAATGATGGGATTTTAGAGCTCTTTGCATTAAGTGCCAAGATTTTCGGGGCTGAGCTTAATTATTGTGTATCAAGAGTGAATCCTAATGCTGCAAACTGAGATTTGGTCCCTCAAGAAGTAAGATTTCAACACCCTAAGTTAGGTGTCAAGTTCTAGTCTACTTCAGAGGGTTCTGCTGGAGATCCCTTTATGCTCTCCAAACCACATGTTTCCAAATTTTCCCCTTTAGGATTCATGGGCTTGGTACATGAATCATGTCTTGATCATTTTTAACATTTATAGCATCAATTTGTTGAAATTTGGATAATTTGGTTTTAGCTCCCCTTTCGCTGGAGGTGCAATCTTGAGGAAGATCATGGAGTCTCTTCATCCTTTTGACTTCAGCTGATATGACAGCTTTTGGGCATTGTTCACGTCAGGCAGAGGGTGGTAGAAAATTGATGGGACAGCCCTTAGTCCATTCTCAAAGGATTGGTTCCCTTGTATGAGTCTCTAGTTGCCTTTTGGTTAGTTGCTTGTGTTTTTTGCTTGGGTTTGCTCACATGGGTTGGGTTGTGTGCACATGTTGCCATGGGCTTTCATTCCTCATGGATTTTATTAGTAAATATTTTTGGGTTTTTAAAGAATACTTGCAATGGACCTTTGAGCAATTAGTTGTAATGTTTGAAACAATAGGACAAGTTTCAAAATACTTTTGTAAATACTATTTACTTTGATGAATTCCATGTTGCAATAATATTCATGGTTTCTAACAATTGCATCATAACTTAAATGATGAGCTTGTGGGTTTGAACGTTTACCATGAGTGTTGAAGGCGTATATTATGCATGTCACGATGCAAATGATGTCCATGTATTTCATGGGTTTATAACAATAAATATATGTCATGGATCTAATAATCATAACTTTCCATGGGCTTTTACAAGATGATTGCCATGAGTTTTGAGAATAGATAATTCATAAATTCCATAAACTTGTAATATTGTAATAATACGTTTAAGAATTTAATGTATTGTTTATTATCGGACTTTTAAGTAGAGTAATTATGATATAGTATTTTGCCGAGTATTTAATAACCTTGGGTTTTTGATAAAATAGTGCCAAGTAGTTAGCTTGGACTTTTAATAGTGCCAACGCAAGTTGGGCTTTTGATATTGCCAATGAGAATTGGGTTTTGAATAGTGCTAATATAAGTTGGGCTTTTGATGTTGCCAATGAGAATTGGACTTTGATGTTACCAATGAAAATTGGGTTTTAAATAATGCCAACGTAAGTTACGTTTTTGATATTGCCAATGAGAATTGGGCTTTGATGTTGCCAATGAAAATTGGGTTTTGATGTTGCCAATGAAAATTGGGCTTTGGATAAATAAATTGCCATGGGTTTAAATCATAGGCTTTGATCATGGATTTGAATTCCATTGATAAAATTGTTTTGTCATGGACTTGAATCATGAGCTTCTCAAATATTACCAAGCATAAGTATTCTTGGCTTTAAATAGAATATGATAATAAAATTGGATAAAATATGAGTTTTGAGGCCTTTTGTGATAGTTTATATCATAACCCAATTTAGATAATAAGATATGAAACATTTGTGATTAACATAATAATAGAGCAAAAAATATTTAGAAAAACCCAATAACTTATTAGTGGTGTTTGAAAATAAATAGGTGGTACCCAAATAAAATTAGGTGTAAAAAAAAAGTACCCTAACAGAGAGCTAAGGAAATTTGAGAGGGAAAAAGAACAAGGCACGATAACTTCTGTAATATGGTGCTCTGTTATGCTACATAATATTAGGGATATTTATATTTTTCTGGCATATTTTAAAACTATAAATCAAAAATTAGATTTCTCCATCTGAAAGTTTATCTTTCTAGGTCCAGTGTATGAAGAAGTTCCTAGCATTGATGATGTTGCTGAATCCTCCAACAGATATAAGCAAAACAAGATCAATTTAGAAAACTCTCATGTGCTCGAACTTTGGAAACAGCAATTTGCTGATGCACTGATGGTATCTTATTTCATTTTGAATTGCTTAAAATAACACCTTAATTTCTGTACTATTCCTATTCTTTTCTCTTGTTCAACAGCATAAAGTAGTTTTTTGAACGCAAATTCCTTTGAATCATGTCCTTTTTTTCATTATTTTAAAAGAGTATTGAATCTTACCACACTGATTTACACATCTAACGTCTTGCCTCTGGCTTTCTTATTTTGAATTGCTAACTAGAGATACAACTCATGTGAATTAATATTAGATTGGTTGGGGACTTGATACTTATGTTTAGATGCATTTATTTTCCACCATGTAGTTGCATGATCAGAGGGATGTGTAGATTTCACTATATCAATTTACTTGCACCAAATACTTTTTCACATTTATTTATCTTTTTGACCTCCCAAGCGTCATCAATAAATTCTGGTGACTAATTTTAGTTCCTTGAACAGTTGGAGAGCACAGAATCAAGAAAACTGAACAATGTCTATCTGCGACTAGCAAGAATTTCCTGGCAGTTACTTCTTGTACCGTGGAGACTCTTGTTTGCTTTTGTGCCTCCTTACCATATTGCTCATGGTTGGATTGCCTTCATCTGTTCTCTACTTTTCATCAGTGGGATAGCTTATGCTGTAACTCAGCTGACAGATCTTATTAGCTGTGTCACAGGTTTTCCTCCTCTCCATAAATAAAAATCCCAGTGTTCTCTGTTGTGTTTTTCTTTGCTTTGGTTAATAATATTTCATTTGGAAAATAAAAATAAAAATAAATAAATAAATAAAAAATCCCAGCTCCCTTTATTTGGTTGATGATAAATATGATTTTGCTTTTAATTGAACCAATATCTTGTTTTTAATGTCCTATTTTAAATGTTTTTCAGGAATAAATTCATATGTTATAGCATTTACAGCATTAGCAGCTGGAACTTCATGGCCAGATTTAGTGGCAAGTAAGATTGCTGCTGAACGTCAGACAACAGCAGACTCTGCCATTGCAAACATCACTTGCAGGTGTTACTCAAAAATTCAGTTCCAATTTTTGGGCCATTTCACTTATTAATATAAAGTTTGATATAGAAAATAAATCTTTCAAGGAGGAAGTTTCTGGATGATATTTCAATTGTTAACCTCAAAGATTTTTGTATCCTTCTCTCTTAAACTGTTAAATAGGATTCGCAATGGTAGAAATTCCTTGTTAAGTGTCAAATTATGATCATTACTCCTTATTTCTTGAGAACCACTCACTCAAGGACCAGAAGAGATACTATCGTATTCCCTCCATTCCATATTTTTGGTCCTTTATTCCATTTTAGGATGTCCCAAAGTATGTTCTTCTTTGGAAAGTTGTTGAACAGAAAATTGATAACTTTCCTAACTTACCCTTAACTTTACTTGGAAAGTCAATACCTCTCTTCACTAGAGTTTACATTAAGGAGGATGGTTTTGGAAACTTGTACATTTTTATTGGAAAGAAATGCTTTAAATTATTATTTTTTAAGTTGGGTTTACAAATAACAATATGAGTCAGAGGGAGCATATAGTTGAGGTCAATCCTTCTCTTTTGGTCATTAAAGTCTATTACTCTTGCACCACTTTTTTTAAAGCCATCAAATCTCAATAAAACAATTGATAATTGAGTAATGTAGGGAAGGAATATAATTAGTAAATATGAGAGTTATGTAACTCTGGATTGCAGTTTCTCTCTCATTTCATTATTTTTTAGAATTGCATTTTTTAGTGATTTTCAAATAAGTAGGTTTTTTTTTTGGGGGGGGTGGGGGGGAGTGATTTGGGTCCATGAATTAAGACTGTTTCAATTCATATGCCAAGTTAATGACTACTACTCTCATGCACAGGAAGTGTAGAATTTGTCAGCCGCTCAAATTTCTTTTTCCCTTCTTTCTGCAGCAATTCAGTGAATATATATGTTGGCATCGGCATTCCATGGCTGATTGATACAGCATACAATTTCGTCGTATATAGAGAACCATTGCGGATCCAGAATGCAGAGGGGCTAAGCTTCTCTTTGCTTGTTTTCTTCGCTACTTCTGTAGGGTGTATTGCTGTTCTGGTGTATAGGCGTGTAACATTGGGTGCAGAGCTTGGAGGGCCAAGGCTTTGGGCCTGGGTTACCTGTGTGTACTTCATGTTGCTTTGGATTATTTTTGTTGTTCTTTCTTCCCTCAAAGTTTCAGGCATCATATGAAAAGTTATAATCAATGTTTTCTATTTAAATTTTACAGCATATTATTATTATTATTTTTTCTCTCCCCTATCTCAATATTGTATGCTGTATGCATCCAATGCGTTTCCTTCTTTTGGGACTAAACTATACTTCCCTTCAAGCGAAGGTTTTTGGAACTCTAGTTATTATGTATTGATATCACAAATTAAAGCCTTCTCTGCTGCTTTTATTCGATCTCTACATGAAGTGTTACCACATGATCAAAATACTGTTTCCAGATGGTGGCCATTCATAATTTTGATCAACCACAACAACCGGAGCCCTAGACTTTTGTTGAGTTCTGAGGACAATCATTTGACAAGTTACATTTCTTTTATTAAGACAGGTCACAGACAAACACATGGTCAGAGGGGCCCAAAGATTTGTTTTGCTGGTAGATAGTGTCATGTATAATTGCACTGTGTTTTTCGTGCGTTATTCAACAAGAAAAACATTTATTTGATGCCTTTTGTTTTTATCCCACTCAGATTTTAGGCGAAAGGGAGAAATCAATTCCAAAATAAACAAGACATACACTTAGAAGGTCCTTTCCATTTCCAAGATGAGGATCAACGGGTGAGCTCCTTGAGGACCCAAAACACTGGGAATTTTGATGCAATTAACTTCCCTCTTCCCTCCCTCCTTTAGAACCTTATTCAGGGTATTCCTATTGAACATTTCACGCAACTCTCAGGCACACTTGCATGGCCCCACAATAATGGCACGTGTTTCATGAAAAATCAATTCCAAAATAAACAAGACATACACTTGGAAGGTCCTTTCCATTTCCAAGATGAGGATCAATGGGTTAGCTCCTTGAGAACCCAAAACACTGGGAATTTTGATGCAATTAACTTCCCTCTTCCCTCCCCACTTCAGAACCTTATTCAGGGTATTCCTATCGCACATTTCACTCAACTCTCAGACACACTTGTGTGGCCCCACAATAATGGCACGCGTTCCGTGAAATCTACTTCCAACTATCTATTTCATAAATAGAAAGCCCCATTTAATGCTTAGGGTTGGAAGTGGATTTGGGCTTTAACTTGCCCTAAAAAGATACAAATGTTTATTTGGAAAGTTATTCGTGACCGGCTGCCCACTCGCACTTTCCTAACCGTGGGCCACCATCATCTCAATGCTCAATGTCCTAGGTGTCATCGCCCGGAAACAACCATCCACATCTTACGAGATTGTCCCTAGGCAAAAGAGGTGTGGAGTCAATCCTTGGGAATCTTGCCCATGTCTTTCTTTCAAGTGTCTTTGCAAGATTGGCTCCGAAGCAATGCAACTGCAAATAAGAATATCCTGCATCTTCAACTTCCTTGGCGTATTTACTTTCCATTTCTTTGTTGGAATTTATAGCTGGCTAGAAATGATAGGATTTTCAAGCACCAATCTTGATCCCAACACAGTCTTATACACTCCTCCGTCCAGGTTGCATTTGAATTTCATTTCCTAGCGGGATCTACCAATTGACCCTAGGTTAGGATTCCACAACTTATATATTGGATGACGCCTCCTGCACCCTATATTAAGCTAAACATTGATGGTAGTGCCATTAGTAATCCAGGGTTAGCTGGGGTTAAGGGCGTTTTGTGAAACCATTCGGGTGAATGGATCTCTAGATTTTCCATTCACTTAGGACTCGCATCAAATAACATGGCTGAGTTGGCTACTATCCGCCAGGGTTTGGTGCTTGCTTGGGATATGGGCTTTAAATTCATACAGCTTGAACTCGACTCTAGTGTTCTGCTAACTTGGTTAACTGCTCACAATGCCACTTATCCTCCTAATATGTTACCTTTAATTTGTGATTGTAGGAACCTCATGGACAAGGACTAGGAGGTTCAGGTGCTTCACGTGTATCGTGAAGCTAATGCTTGTGCGGATGCTTTGGCGAAGTGGGAAACCCATTAGCAACACTTTTTGTCTGTGTATAGTTCATGTCCTAGTTTTGTATATGTGTGCTATGTAAGGGATTTGGCAAGCCTTGGAGCAACTAGATTTTGTGCCCGACGGCTCACTGGTGTTGATGTGTAAACTCTTTATATTATAAATAAGACCCCCCATTTCCATCAAAAAAATAAAAAAACAAAAAAAAACAAAACAAAACAAGACACATAACAAAATGCACATTTGAGTCCAATATGTAACACCATAGGCCCAATAAAATGATAATATATCTCATGCATTAGATATATGCATTTTTTTTTTCAAATGAGCCTTATACAATTATGAGGTTTATATATTATGAGAGGAATAATACATATATTAGACACATTACATCATTATTGCAATAAGATAGTTGTTTAGCAAGATTGGAAAAGTAGCCTGTCTTGCAAATGAATGCCAAGTTGGTGACATCATATACTCTATATAAAAATAACAAAAAAAATGTACTACCCATCAGGAATTAATATCAAAGGGCTGTTTTCTCGGTGGACTGTATCATGGATTTCATGGTCAAAGGTGTAGTACGTAGTATGGTAGATGAGGTTTTTAGCAGGGGAACTTTCATAACTAGTAGTAGTAGATCAACTAAAATTCAATGTATATTTGAAATTGAATATTACGTGGGCTGTCTAGAATAATGTTTCTGTATTTGATTATTAGTTGTTTGTTTCTGCATCAGGGAAGTGTGTGTGAGTATTTTTTTCTTAATCTTTAGTTGTTTGTAACTTTTTTTAAGGCAATTGTTTTTGTATTTAATTATTAGTTGTTTGTTTGCAGTTCTCATTCATTTTTATTTTTAAAATTCAATGTAGATTCAAGATTCAATTGAGTTCTTCTAGAAACACAACAAAATTTCATTAAAAAATTCACAATATTCCTAATATAGCCTACCAATTTAAACATTGTTTATTAAGAATTTGAATTATAGATTCTGATGGACCTATGTGTGAGGTAGTATATTAATTTTAAAAACTTTATTGTGTCTCTAACTTTATTAAATTCAAATTCTTGTTTATTAAGAATTTGAATTACAGATTTTGATGGACCTAAATTTCATTAAAAAATTCATAATATTCCTAATATAGCCTACCAATTTAAACATTGTTTATTAATAATTTGAATTACAGATTCTGATGGACCTATGTGTGAGGTAGTATATTAATTGTAAAATATTATGAAACTTTATTGTGTCTCTAACTTTATTAAATTCAAATTCTTGTTTATTAAAAATTTGAATTACAGATTCTGATGGACCTAAATTTCATTAAAAAATTCTCAATATTCCTAATATAGCCTACCAATTTAAACATTGTTTATTAAGAATTTGAATTATAGATTCTGATGGACCTATGTGTGAGGTAGTATATTAATTTTAAAATATTGTGGAACTTTATTGTGTCTCTAACTTTATTAAATTCAAAAAACTGAAAATATGGCCATCAAGACCAAGGATCCCACAGAACTCAACTTGAGAGAATTGAATTGTTAAAAGGACACCCACCAAGGAGAGATCAAGTAGGTAACAAACCACATCAAACTAAATTTCTGTTTGCCATGTCTTTGAACAAAAAAACCACATTGGTCTATCATTCCCTCTCTGCATGTGGTTCTTACTATATATAAACAGGCGTCCAGTAGTCTGGACCAACTTGCAGAAGAGCCCTATGATACTAGGAGTACAATAAAAGAATTATATAGAACTTTTTTCATTGATGATTAAACCATACAATTTCATGAATATAATGATGAAAACAAGGAATAAAGCAGACCCAAAAGGATCTGTTATTCACAAGAGGGAACTTGAACATAGAAAATGTTTATAAGGGTAAAACTAGCCATCTTTAGAACAAGGCAAAGTTTCCATAATCAACCATTTATTTGGCAACGACAAAAGTTCAAGGAACAACTCTTTTAAAACAAGCCTACTCCATCTAACAGCTAAATCTTGGAAAATCATAAAGAAGCACAAGCAACTGCCATCCCAGAACAATTTTTCCTTCTAATTCGCAGTACAATCTTTTTGATTAAGCAAGGGCACCCGTACAAGCTGTGACTGGAGCTTCGTTCTGTCTGTTTGCAGAACTGTATTTCTTGGTAATGAATCTGCAATTAACCAGTCATATAAAATATTAGTTAGTTTGAGAGAAATTAAACAGGCATGATTCAACTTTCAAAGAAGCCCACAAGATTTCTAGGATAACGGAAATGAAATCAGAAGTGATTAAAACCCAAGGTATAAAATGAGATAGGATGTTTTTGTGAGAACCAAAAGGTTACAGAAAGAATATCAATGATAAAGGAACATGACATACTGGTGTTAGTGCAAAACATGCTTTATGTTCAGTTAAAAGTTACCTGAAGAAATCCCTCCACATCAACTCAAACATTAACCAGTTCATTCCAGTATCAGGGGAGCCACCATCATTCCGGTTTGAGGAAGCAGAAATAGTTCTATCAGAAATACAATATCATTAGACAGTGACTACAAAAATAATTAATTGAAAAAAGTACAACATCATTAAAAAGTTGACTGAGGCACACCTAGCAGCTGTTTTCTTTAGCTCATCGAACATAGAGCGGGGAGAGACGCATCCCATGGCTAGCCATGGAGAAATTTTGCAGGAAAAGTTTGCACCATATATACTGTCATTGCTTCCATCCTTGGTCCCCTTGTGTGGTTGTGCTTGGCACTCAGCTGCAAATTTTTGAAGCCTCTGAAGTGCTTCAGTCTCACCTCCCACCATGGAAGCATTGGCCTACAGGACATAAATGACAACAATGTAACAGAGTTATTTTACCATAGAAATAATGATTATTTGAGTATTAGTAATTGTATGTGGTGCCATACATGACAATAATATCTGCACTGTATTGTTTGCACTTTACAGGGCTATGACTAGCAAAAAATGTTGCAACCTCAAAATACAAAATATTTTAACATGTCAACATAAGAGATCTATGATGTTGGTGAATTACTTCAAGGGGTAAAATTTACAAACAGGTAAAAGTTTTGAGTTTTATGCCAAATCGACCAACCCAAGCACCATCCTATACAAGTCTATAACAACCATTGCTGCTGCAGCTGAAGTCTATGTTTAGAAGCTAAACCTAATAATAAATAGAGCCAAACTTAAAACTTTGTGAGCCAAACAAAAAGACCTTCATACTTTAGTGAAATGTTTTAGGCAAACTATGAAAATTATTGAGTGAGACTTCATAAAAAAGCAGAGGATATACTGCAAAAGTAACCAAAGGAGTACCATGCATTAGGAGACATCCAAGCAATCGATAGCCTCATTTCCCAGTTTAAGTGGCTTATTGCAGTCATATTCCCATTATGCATACTACAACAGTCCATTCCCCAAGTAATACTTGTTTCTGTATGTTTAACAACCAGTTACATCCATATTGATTTACAAATCTTTCTTTTGATTCCCATCATATGTAAAACTATCCACTCTTTTGTTTAAGATAATTAGCATTTCCTAACAAACTAGCTCACTATTATAAAATGTTAAATCAGAGACCAACTATCAAGACCTAAGCTTTCATAAAAACTAGAAGTCTTCATATTTTCTGCTTCCCTTTTCATTATATCCTATTAGCAATATTCACCCATCTCTACTTAATTCACAGAACCAAAATCACAAACTCAAAAATATGATCATGCCAAAACATCCAAAGGAACAACTCCATAACATGACAAACATCACAAGCACAGAAACTAAACCATATAAAACAGTAACAGAAAAAGAACAAAACAAACAGAAGTCCAAACCTGAGACATTGTAGCAGATGGGTTAAGCCCCAAATCCGCCAGGGAAGGAATATCCCCAGCCTCAACATCACCACGAGAAGGCAAGTTCTTCAATTGATCCAATGCCTCAATGGTCTTCCTTACCTCCAATCCCTGCACTTTCTCCTTAAACCCACCATAATTTGAAGGCATATCCTCCAACTTAAACGGCAAGTCGTCAAGATGGTACAAAGTACTCCCCCAAAAGTACTTAACCTCCACATTCTCTTCCTTCATAGCACTCTCAATCTTGTCCTCACCCTTAACCTCATCATGAGAAACCTCTCTGTGAGCATACACAGCATCAGCACCAATAGCCTTAGCCAACTCAAGAAGCACTGTCTCAGGCTGACCAATTCTCACCACAAGATCAGACCCTTTCGCCTGTAGATTCTTCCTCAGGTCAGAGACCGATTCAATCAAGAAACTAGCTCTGTATGGACCAGTTTTGTCAAATCCAGATGAGGATTTTCCATAATCTCTTGGGTCAAAGCAATAGACAGGCAAAACAGACATGGCCTCGTTGTTTGCTGTGTTGAGGCACTCATTGTCATTGACACGAAGGTCATTGCGGAACCAAACTATGGCAGCTCGACGAATTCCAGCCCCGTTGTTAGGGTCTAAGGGGCGGCGAGGACCTAGAGAGAGAGGGTTCTGTAAAGGGTTGGCTGAGATTGTGGACTTGAATGAGAGTTTTGAAGGAACTGGGGCTGTGGTAGAGAGAGAGAGGTGGGCAAGAGAGGAGGCTTGAGTGGGTACTTTCACCTTGCTTGGATGGCGAGAAAATAAAGATTGAATTTTGGTTTCAAGAGAAGGGGTTTGAAGGATTTTAGGGAGAGAGATGGAGAGTGAAAGAGTGGCAAATGGGAGAGCGTCTTTGGAGGCTACAATGGCATGTTGGTTTTGCTCTTCTGAGGATTTGGTTTCTGGGTTTTCAAGAGCTTGAGTGTTGGGATCCATTTTGCTAAGGTTGGAGAAGATAGAGAGAGAGAGAGAGAGCTTGGAGTTGGAGATAAGAGTTAGGTGTGTGTGTGTCTGCGTGTGTTTCTGTTTTTTTCAAGTCTGGTTTGCTCTTTATTCTTTTGTTGTTGGTGTAAAGGAGTGGAGGATTCTGAGGTTATCAAAGGAGAGGGATTTAAAGCCAATTTTTTTACTCTTTGCAAGTTTTGTTTTTGTATTTTACTTCCCTTATTTGTCCACCGCAACAAAGTCTGCACCACCTAACATTTTCTCTAACTTTCAAGTTTCAACCTCATAGCATTCAGTCTTAAGTGAATCATGGGCGTTTTGAGAATGTACCCTTGGGTTCGGTAGGATTTGATTAACAATATTTTTAGGTAGGTACCATATTAAAAAGCTATTAAAATTTATTTCCATAAAAAAAACTATTAAAATTTATATCTACACTTCAATGAGAGATGCAAACTTTTTTTTTTTTTTGAGCTGAAAGATGCAGACTTGTTTATTCAGAATTTTGCTTGGACTAGCACATATTCATCTGGATTTTTTTTTTTTTTTTTCTGAGACATATTCATCTGGATTAATTTATGTGTCTGTGGTATATTTTGATAGTATATGACCGATGGTATTTTGACCACCTAAAATTCATCACTTTAGACTAGGTTCTTTCCTACTTTTCATTTCCTGGTCATTATATGGACGCTTAGATATTTGGGATTATGGGCCAGCAATGTGGTTGATGATTTGGTGCAATGTCAACATTAGTTGTGAGAGAGAAAAACGATTATATGAGGGTGGTTCAATGAATCAATTTTCTTTCTTTCTAAATGTGGGACAGTGGATTATAGTTAAGACTTGGATGAGAGATTTAAACTTCATTGAAAACATTAAGAGATATCAATTAGTTGAATTACAAAACTTTCAACGTATATTTATTTTTTTAATTAAAATATTGAACTTGAAGGTGTATACTAGTATTACCTTTGCTGATAACTTTTTTTTGTTGCCATATCATATTATGGTTTTTAATAACTCCTATTCTACTCAGAAGTTAAGACTTATTATTTATTCCGTTTGTTTTAATATTACTATTTTCTAAAAAATGTGTCATCTTTTAAAATATGTTTTTTGAAAAATTATTTCATTCTTTTATGTTTGGTAGTATTTTTTTTTTTTTTTTTTTGGAAACTATATCATTTTCCTATATATGATAACATCCTTAAAAATGATATATAGAACATCTTTGGTTGGACGGTTTGGCTGGGCAAACACGCGTTTTTTAATGAAAACGCTGATTATAACTTGTTTAGCTAGGTGATTTATAAGACAATGTATTTTTACAAAACCACAAAAAAGCGCATTATCAATTCACAATATCGGTCAACTTTTTTCAAAATGCAAATTTAAACTAATATCACATTCTCCTATTTCACTTGTTTGGGGTTCAAAATACCGAATATACCCTCAAATACATACACTCCCTTCTTATGAATCTCCTCTATTCTCTATCACCTCTGCCCTTGCTATTGTGTCACTTCCTTGTTTAGCCATGCACCTATATAGATGATTCGAGTCACGCATCTATCCCACTTTTTATGGGGCAGGGTTCATATTTTTAGTTTCATTTTAGTTTTGGTTCAATGAGGTGGCGCTCTAATTTAACGCCAGGTAAACAACTCCATGTTATGCTAGAATTGGAGTTGGCATGTGGATAACATGCAAAGAATAATGGTAAATGTTAAGGACTCTTTTTTATTATTTTATGAATAGTCTACCAAACTTTCAATAAAAGATCAACAACCATTGCATTGAAACGGTGAGACTTATTCTACAGCCACAGAGAGGCTAATAGGCTGCAATTTACGATAAGCCCATTATAGTAATTGCACATATTATCTAAATGTTCAATGAATAGAAACAACACTTTTCTACATATTTTACCAAACGCTTAGTTGTAATTTTAAAAACACACTTTTTGAAACCGCTATTATTTAAAAACGCTTTTTTTCAAAAAGCTTATCCAAACGGGCCCATAGTTGTTTTCAATAATTTCCATATTGTCTATTAACTTCGCTCATTTAGTGTGGTATGAGATAGAGTTGTTTTTTTGAAATTTTTTTTGCTAAAAACAATTTCTAAAAAATAAGTTATATTCTTAATAAGATTTTTCATTGACCAAAGATAGTGTAATCAAAGGGGATTTTGTGCATAAGATTATTCTTTTGGGGTTTTTTTACCAATCCAGTAGTCTCACATTTAAATATTGCTTTATCTTCTTTTAGAAAACATATAAATATTACTTTTGAGATATATAATTGTGTTAATTGTCCTATTCATTACACAGACTAGCATAGTGCATGGATCATTTAATATAAAATTTTGTATATGAAAAAGTTTATTGACTAAATATGAGATATAGCATGTCTTTCATTAAGCAAAGAGAAGAACTACTGTACTAATAAATATGAATCTAAACACATACACTATTTTTTTTTTTTTTTTTTGAGCCAATCACTAAAAATATTATAGTTCTCCTTCAATATTTAAGTCAATTTTTTTTATTAAAAAAATAGTATTTGAAACTTATGGTATAGCTTCAAGATGTTGTTCTTCATTATTAATTAATATTAATATTAATATTATATATAAAAATAGAGACCTCAAGTGGGAGTATATGAGGTTCTGCCACGTGGCATAATCCTTAAGTTTCTCTCATTTAGGCTTCCATCTTATTAAAGTTTGCATTTATATCAATTTTTTAGTTCATTGAATGTGCCAATGGAGTAAATGCACATATTAATTATCTATAAGTGTGTTTCCTAAAAAATAAATTTATCAATAAGTGTGCACTAATTTTTTATATATGTATTTTATATGTTTTTTTTTTAATTTTTTATAAGAAAACAAAAACTTCATGTGGGAGACCATGCAGTCCTTGTCATGTGGCGTTTTGTTAGAATAATTTTTCATTTAGCTTTCCACCTCACATTTTTTTTTTAATATATATTTTGGATTATAATAAAATTCTATTAGTAGGATATTACTATTTTCATTGAGTGTTTAACCTACCATTATCATTCTAAAAAAAAAAAACTACCATTATCATACTAATAACATAAACGTGACATTATAAATTTTCTATGATATTTCCATAAGCCAACTAAACATTAACATTATATTATAAAAATTTTATGCCAACTCCAATGCATTGAAGAAACAAAAACAATGATTAAACAAACAATCAACTTATTAGTTATTACACCACATAATAACTAATTTCTCAAAAAAAAAAAGACTAATTTCTAATTTTATGACATTTACTCTATAGTCTAAATACTTCATCCCCTTAATTTTGTATTACACCATTAATTTAACAAAACTCTCTTTATGTAATCACAACATCACTTCATGTTATTACTGTAAAATATTTTGAACATTCTATATAACTTTTTCACGGTAGCTTATAGCATTATTCGTGCATCGTGCGGGCCTATTACTAGTTTCTCATGGCAGCTTATAACATTATCCGCACATCGTGTGGGCCCATTACTAGTTGTGTTAATTGTCCTATTTATTACACAAACTAACATAGTGCATGGATCATTTACCATTAAATTTTGTATATGAAAATTGAAAAAGTTTATTGACTAAATATGAGATACAGGCATACAGCATGTCTCTCCTTAAACAAACAAAAGAACTACTAATAAATATGAATCTAAACACATACACTAAAAATATTATAGTTCTCCTTCAATATAGAAGTCAATTTTTTATATAAAAAAATAGTATTTGAAATTTATGGTATTTCTTCAAGATGATTTTTTTTTTTTTTTTTTTTTTTTATCATTAATACAATACACTAATGAATTTCTTTTTTATGTTTGTGAAATTTGAATCTAAATTTCTTATTTGATGTCATAAAAATTTATCAATTAAGTTCACTAAATTTCACATATAAAGGCAATTGTTTACTTGAATGTCTGGGTATCTACACAAATGTGAGGGAAAAAAAGGGAAAAGAAAAATAATAGCAAAATGAATGATCATTATATCTTGGATAAATTTTTGTGCTCCAATAGGGATTGTTTTGGTTTTGTTGTTGTGTCATGTAGAGGTGTCAATTTAGGTTAGTGTGTCGGGTTCGTGTCGTGTCGAGGTAGGGGTATTCAACTAAATGCTTCAACTTGATCCCGACCCATTTAACAATCGTGTCAGCTCTTCAACCTTAACCTAGGGGTGTCAATGTTCGACCCAACCCGCGAACACGACACGAACCCAACACGGTTTTTTTCGGGTTAGGGTTGGGCCTTAATGGGTTTGGGTCATAAACGGGTCGACCCGAAAGTGACACGATAAGAAACGTGTCATAAACGGGTCAACCCGCGTAACCCACAATAGACACGTTTGACACGTCAATTTATTTGTGTCAAATCCGAAATGACCCACTTAACACAACCCGTTTAACTCGTATAACAAATAAATAATTATTTTATTTTAGATTTTTCAAATACCTTTTATATCCAATATATATTTTAAATTTAAAAAGAAAAGTAAGTAATTACAAATGAGAAAGGTAATCTTATTTGTTTCATTAGTTATTATTACTCTTACATTATTATTATTTAGTTTTTGTAAAACTGTTGAGGCGTGATCATATTTTGTAACTACTAATAATTTTTTTTTTTTTTTTTGGCATAGAACTTGTACAAATGAAATTGGATGAGCTTGTGGAAGATGTTATGAACTTGTACATCAACAAAGAATCTATGGATGATAATCGTGGTCATAGTCAGGATTAGTCTACTATTTGCTCAAATTCTTTTAATATTGATACTTAGCATTTGGCGAGTTCCAAGGATATTATATTTTTGTTGAACTATGTTATTTTATTTTTGTTAAACTATGTTATTTTGAATTTGGGTTGAAGTGCTGCACTTTTTTTGGAGTGTAAAGAACTTATTTCTAGATGAATGTTATGTTTTTATTGAACTATACTATTTTGAATGTGGGTCAAAGACTTAAAATGTATGTACTGGTTTTTGGGATATAAAAAAAGATAATTTATAGATGGATGTTATATTTAATATTATACAGGTTGAAATGGGTTGTGTTACATTCGTGTTAACCCAACACGATCCGTTTATTAAATGTGTCAAATGGGTTGGGTCAGGTCAACCCGCCTTATTAACAGGTCGGGTTAGGGTTGAAGGATCCTGACACGATTATTAAATGAGTAGAGTTAGGGTTGAGCCATTTAGTCTAATACCCCTACCTCGACACGACACGAACCCGACACGCTAACCCGAATTGACACCCCTACCTTAACCCAAATTGTTAATGAAAATGGGTTGACACGACCCGACCCACTTGACTCGCTTATAAAACGGGTCGTGTTGGATTGACATGAATGCGACACAACCCATTTCAACCCGCTTAATATTAAATATAATATCCATTTAGAAAATAAGTTTTTTTACATTCCAAAAGTAGTACATACACTTCAAGTCTTCAACTCACATTCAAAATAAAATAGTTCAACAAAAATATAATATCCATCAAGAAATAAGTTCTTTACACTTCAAAATAAGTGCATACACTCCAACCCAAATTCAAAATAACATAGTTCAACAAATTAAAATATAAAATCCACACATAATTTGCCAAATGCTAAGTATCAGTATTGAAAGAGTTGGTGCAAACAGTAGATTGATCGTGATTAGGGTTTATAAAGTTTCAAATTTCAATTATATAACTTGCAAGTTTTTGTAATTACTCACTTTTCTTTTTAAGTTTAAAATATAGGTTTGATATAAAAGGCATTTAAAAATTTGAAAATAAAATGAATATTAATTTGTTATACGAGTTAAATGGATTGTGTTAAATGAATCATTTAGGGTTGACACAAATAAATTGGTGTATTAAACATGTCTATTGTGAGTCATGCGGGTTGACCCGTTTATAACACGTTTCTTATCATGTCGCTTTAAGGTTGACCCGTTTATGACCCAAACCTGCTAAGGCCCAACCCTAACCCGCTAAAGCACATGTCGTGTTTGCGAGTTTGGACAAACATTGACACCTCTAGTGTCATGTGCATTTTATGCGCATAGTAAGATATGACATATCATTAACGAAACCTCTAAAGAACAAAAGTGTCTCCTCCATTGATCTATTTGTAGTGATTTTATGACATTCTAATTTTCTGCTAATTGTTTTGATGCCTTAACCTTTTTCTTTTGTGAAAACATTGGGCAATGTCACAGCCCATCTCCTAGCTCACTGGGGTGGCATTTTGAAACCAGAATGGGCTAATCCCCATCTCTTGTCCTCATGTTTTGGTTTCTCAATTTGAAGGAGACAGTTCTAGGCCCAGTAATGGTGTTCTTTTGTACTCTTCTTTTATAAGATCACATAAACGACTGGTCGTCTAAATGATTCACTTTGACTAAACTATTTGTCGTTGCCACTATGCATGTCTATTTGCCATCCTAGTGGAATCGATTCGATACACGGCATTGAGAAATGGGCAAAACTTCAACAACAGTTGCATTGTCTCTTTACAGTTAAAGTATCTGTTAAGTTAGTTAAAAATCGTTATGGTGGTTAGTAGTTTTTACAACGGCTATCATGAGCTCTTTCTTCAACCAGTTAGTATAAATAAACATCTCACTTTGAAAAGAACTGAATCAATCAATCAGGAAAATCCACACAATTTTCTCTCATTTGTTTTCACTTTCTTCCCTTCTCTGCCTTCTTCACTCTGCTTCTTTCTTTGCTCTACTCTGTTTGAGCTCTCAAACTCAGATACCCAATACAGAACTCTTACAAAGATGGAAGCTTTATTGCGCTTCACACGTCCACCGGCCATTGCTATCTTACGCCCACCATTGACATGCTCCTCCAAGAAGAGAGTCAGCGGGTTGAGAGCGAAACTCGATGATAGCACTGACCCATTACTCCAAGCCGCCATTAATTCTGCTTCTCTTCGTTATCAGGAGACCCATCGACCTGGTAAACTCATAACTTTCTCTGAGACATTTTATCAAACACATAATAGAGAACTTGTTATTGTAGTCTTATGGCATTAGCTTCATTAACACTTATTTGTCGTTTCTATAATTTTGTGGGGTCTTCATCTCTTTTTAAATTATAATGGCCATTTGGGCCAAAGCTCATTGGTTCTTTGTAATCTTTTTGTACCCATATATCCTTGGGATTGATTTTGAATGAAAAGTTAACATATGTGTCAAGTGGGCAAAGAAGATTTGCAAATAACAACATGTTTATGGGCACTTTTCTAGTGTATTGGGAGTAATTGCACCCAAGCAAGTTAGTTTGGTAGCCAGCCTCTCATATATCTTTAAAGGGTTACTTACTACTATAAAGTATTAACTCTGTATTCTTGAATGCATTGATACTCTCTGGAAATTCTTGCTTTAACATGAAGATCATTTTTTTTTTTTTTGGAGCAAATAGATAAATTTTCTTATTGCAATATGTTTTTTTTCAAGTAGTGGGATATCAATGTTATTGTTGCTTGCATATGCAGACCCGCTTTTTCTAGACACATATGCGGGTTGTTTTGTTCCTCCTCCTGTTCAGACGGATATCAAGCAACACTCAGACCATTATTGTCTTGCAACGAGATTTATTGATGATGCGTTGCTTCGTACAGTGAACCATATTGATGGATTTAAGCAGGTAGTTAATTAAGTAAAATTCTAGGAAATTAGATAGTTTTCACAATGACAAAGTTTAATAGAGATTGTTTTTGTATGGGCAGGTTGTTTTGTTTACAGATGGCATGGACACTCGGCCTTATAGGCTTGGTTGGCCGGCTTCAACCTTGATATTTGATATATCGCCTGAAAGGGTATTCAAAAGAGCAGCACAGAAGCTTCAAGGTTTTTGTCGTTTAACCAATATAAGTGGTGTATGATAGTACATCAAACTGTTAGTGACGTCTTCTGGTTCTGGTTCTAGTTGCGAAATTAGTGTTTGCAGCAAAAGCATTACAATTTTTCATGCATATCTTCCTGTCATTCTTGAATCTCAGTGAACTCAGCAAATCAAGTTTATTTGATATGCCTTGCTCATTTTTTTGAAACAAAAGAAGGCAATTCAACTTGTTCTAACTTTCTTAAAATTCATTAGATATTGGGGCAAGAATTCCAAGAAACTGCTTGTTCTTTCATGTTCCAATGGAGTCGCTTGATATACAGCAAACCCTATGTGCGAAAGGTTTTACTGGTGATCGGCCAAGTATATGGGTCATCCAGGTGATTAAAGATTTATGGTCAACATCAATAACCACTTACAATCATTTTCACCAAGAAACAAATATTTGAGTTGCTTAAGTAGGTGAGACAATTATTTTTCTATGAAATTATAGGGGTTTCCTGTGATGACTTTGGCCAATTTTGAGGATATTTTAGTTCTTGCAAGTAATTTGGCCATGAGTGGATGTTATTTCTTGGGAGAAATGCCAGCTTGGTTGACACAAACTGAATTTGGACCCAAGGTTAGATTGTTGTACTCTGAATAAAACTTAGTTTGGCTTCATTTTCTTCTCTTCCTTACAAAAGATACCACCCCTCTGCTTGTGTTTTGTGCAGTCAACTATAAGGCAATGGATGAACAAACTATTCATGAGCAATGGGTTCAAGGTGGACATGATTAGCTTTGAGGATGTTGCAGGGGATTTACACAAGCAATTAGCATTACGACATTACAATAAGATATTGTTTGCTGCAGAACAATTACGACTTTCTGATGATCAGGTAATTGTTTACACTAAACGATTTATGGTTTGATGCATAATAATTGTGATTTTCCGGTGATCATATAAAGAGAAACAGAGGAAGTTTTCTTCTAATCATTTTGTGAAATGCCCTGTTATGCATAGTGATTTCAAAATGCCATATTATTTGAGGGAGAAATGCTTGGGATCCTAAATGTTTTATTACAAAATAGTTACAAACTAACATGGCTGCTGAGTGTCGAATCAAGTGTATCACTCACACCACCCCTATGAATTTGACGTGCAGTTCATGCAAGTACACACTTCAAACTTGGCACCACTATATATGGCAATGTCAATTTGTAGCTAAAAATTGTAGTAAAACTGGTAATATCCAGCATCACTCCTATTTCCAGTGATTTTTTTTTTTTTTTTTTTGAACATTTTGATTTTTACTGAATATCTTCTCACATTATTCCTGAAATTTTAACTGAATTTTATTGTTTCCCCTGATTGTTTGAAGTTTTCATGATCCCATTCTTATTTCTGTGAATAAAAATTTTCCTAATCTGACGGACTGCAGCTTTGTTTTCTTTAAGCACTGTTCCTGCAGCCCATATGTGTATATGACTGAATTAGATCTTCTAATTCCTAGGTAAACTGGCCTGCCTAAACTGGGTTGTCTCAAACATGACAGCTCTATTTGGGGATTAGCAATGTGGAAATGAGAGCTACATCAAAATTTTGCCCCGGTTTCCTCTTTGGACATGAGACAGTGACAGATCTAATGATTTTTTTATAACTCTACCGAATAAAGAGAATATAGCTACATTAATATGAGAAAGAAAATTTCATTTTCTACTTCATAATTTCTTTTGTGCCTAAAATGGTATGCTGTGAAGTGTTGCAAGGATATGGGGCTTCTCAAGAACACCAAGTTTGTTTGCAATATGAATTTGATTTGCCAACTGACATTTATATGCATAGGCTACTTATGAAAAATATAATGGGTTGAGTTATCTAATGAATTTACATTTTTCTTTTCAGATGAGAACTTTTTGGAGAGAATTTCAGAGGTTGGAGGAACAAGGGGATGAAGATGGGTTCGAAGAGCTCTAATAAGCGTAGATAATGTTTTGTTAGACAACAATAATGTTTTGTTTTTCTTTTTTTTCCTTTTTTGTTCCTTTTTGTACATGTTTCAATGTCTGGCTCCCCCGAGGAGGTGGACTCTGGATCATTAATGGAAATAATGATCTCTAATGCCAAAAGAGAGATGCAAGCACAAATGCACAATAAAGCAAGAATGCAAGAGTTAGGGAATGTAGTACATAGGTGTCATCCTATATACACCAGGTGCGTCATGTAATACACACATAGCCTCATGATGACCAGAAGTTAAAATACATGCTATAGGGAATATAGCACATTGTTCTATCTTTAACTCCAAAAAGTTCACATTCTATTGTTGCTACAGTCTTGTTAAGCCATATCAATATAGTATTTTGGTTCATTTGGTTTATTTGGGTCCATTTTGGACTAATTAGGCCTTAGATTTTTTTTTTTTTTTTTTTTTTTTTTTTTTTTTTTTAAGATTTGGGCTCAAAATTCAAATTTTTTTCCATCTTAATTTTTGGATTGAAAAGTATGAAATTTTATTTTGGCCAAACTCTTTAGTTTTGGACTAAAATATATAAACAAAATAGACATTAAAAATTAGAGATAATAATAATAATAATAATAATTTAAGTTTTAAGTTTTAATAATAATAATAAATATTAACAAGATTACCTTATAATTTAAGTTTTAATAATATAGACATTATACTTACATTTGGAAAGAAAAAAAAAATGTTACAATTATAAACTTAATATAGCATGCCACATGTATTCTATAGAATGGGAGTGTGCATTTTTTATTTCAATATTCTTGGATGGGGGTGTACATATTCAAATTAGTCAACCAATTATGGTATTTTTTTTATAAAAAAAAATTTAATAACATCTTTTTCATTTATATAAAACAATATACTTTTTCTTGAGGAAATAGTAATACTTATTAAAAAAATACACACACACACATTGTTGAACAAAATATATTATATGTTTCATTATATAAAAAATTATAAAAATATAAAATACATTTAAATAATACATGCACTATTTAACCTACAAATTTTACATTATATTTTCTCAAGTATTGCTTTGATTTGCGACTACTTACTATTAAATGTCACAATTATTTTTTGTTGTGGTGCATAAGTTGTCCCTTACTCTATGAAAACACCAAGACAATAAGATTTATATCCAAGTAAATTAAAAAAATCATAAGACAGACATATATCTTTTCTTTTTTTGAAGATTAGAAAATATGATTTCTTCATTTCTTGTTTGAAAACAATAGACTTAGATTATCCAAAAATAATAAAAAATAACACCGGAACAATATCATGCAATTCTTAAACTCCCTCAAACCCAAACCTAGCCTTGAACTCAAACATCATAAAAGTTAAGACTATCCCGTCTTGCCTTATAGCTACAAAGTACAAATTACAAACCCACTGAAAATCACTTTTATATATACAAAAATCACGTATTCAATTTTTATTTATTTATTTAATATTTGCATCTACAAAGAGAGAGGACTGCTAAACCGCTAAAAACACCATGTGAATGCCCAAGACTGGTCTGGTCACCAAAGAGTCAACCTTCGGCATATATTTATTTATTCTTTATCCTTGAGATATTTTGTTTTTGACATTATAGAAAATTAGTACATTTTTCATAGCAATAGGATCTTTTTTAGAACTACACATTTTCTTGTTTAATGTTTCTTGGGATTGAAAAGCTCATTCTTGCAAATTTTTTTTGAGAAATGATATGTCCACAACATTTTCACAACAAATCCTAAACGGCAAGTTGTTACTGATTGTTATTGTTGAGACAAAAAAATAATTTTAGTATTAGGTTCAAATTTGAACTAATAACAACTAACCACTTATGATTTATTATGAAAATGTTATAAAAATATTGTAAACGTAACATCTCTCATCTTTTTTTCATTAATTTTCTTAATGAGAAAAATCTTTCATCCATTTATAAACCCTATTATCCAGGAAAAAAAAGATTATGTCCTAAAACTTGTCGAGATATATGACTTGTAACTTTAGTTTGATCTTCTGTTTAATCGTTCAGAAGCTTGTTTTGGAACTTGAGATCCCTTCCAATCAATCTAAGACTAAAGAAAATCTGGAAGGCCTTGATTTGAATTGTCCCTGATTTGGTGCACAATACTTTTCTCACGCCGAAAATTTTCTAGGTTTGATGTAGGTTTTCAGAAAGTTTGATGGGACAAAGTTAAATAAGACAGCTTAAATCCAATTTGGGCATTTTTCACTTAAGGCAAGCATGTTTGGTACTAATCCAATGCTTGCAATCAATTTATGGAGGCATACATGAATAACTTAGATCCACATGAAAGGTAAACTCCAGCTTTTAGACGATCCCTTCTCTCCAAATCATGGTAGATAAATGAAGGAAAGTAAATAAAATAACAAACCAAAACAAAACCCAAAGAAAAAAAAACTACAGAACAATATCTTGCAATTCTGTAATCCCCTTCAAACCCTGCCTTGAATTCACACATCTATAGCTACAAACCCACTAAAAATCAATTTTATATATACAAAAAATCACGTATTTAGAAAATAAATAATTTATAATTTAATTTTTGCATCTACAAAGAGGACTGCAAAACAGTTAAAAACACCATCTGAATATGCCCAGGACTGGTCTGGTCACCAAAGAGTCAACCTTGGGCCTACAGGCACATGATACTACCTGCCAAACTACCTAAATGGCTGAAGGATAGTTTACCATAAAGACCAACAAGCTCAGCGCAAGAATACACCCAAGGCCTCAAGCCGCTACCAGAATCCACACCTTACCTTCAAGGGACCCTCACTGGATAGTCAAATGATAAAAAAGAGCCCATTAAACTAAGCCAGCTACCAAAAGCCCCCACGTGATGATAATTGATAACCAGAAAATCATCAAGCTGATGACAGACATGCATATCCTTAGAGGCACCACCTAAATGTCAAAGAAGTTGGCCATTTCATAATCTATCTTCAGACTAGCATTAAATAAATCATTGTCACTTGTCCTTCAACGGAAAAAAAAGCTAGAAATGAATTTACCATTGCTCACATGGCAGTAATCTTGAAATTAGCAATAAGCTTGCCACTGAATTAAGGCTATTGTTGATTTAAAGCAGGAAGTGCTGGACGTGGTCTAACAACATTCAGCACACCTCTTGCAGTTGCCTGTTAAGAGAGAATCAATATTTTGTCAATAAATTATAGGGCTCATGTGAAGAGTATCTAGAGGAAACATTCGTATGGGAATACCTCAAAAAAGGAATTAAAGTTTAGACGCAAAAGAAAACGTCTCAGAAATGGAGCCCGCTGACTTCCAGCAAGTCTGCTACTGCGCAATATAGTGTATAAGGAGTTCGATTTCTTGTTAAATTCCTGTAAGAAGTAAAAGGGAACGCTTAAATATGAAACCATTAAAATCACTCAAAAAATTTTGGACATATGTTGTGTGATAGACACAAAAGGACCTGCATCCACTACTAATGAAGTGCTAATTACTTAAAATAAAAATCAGATAGGCAAACCAAGTCATGTGGCACCAAGACAATCTAGGGAAAATTCCAGTGACATGTGTTAGTCCTTTTTGCCGGATTTCATATAATGTAATAAAAAATGTTTATATCCATTTTACCCTACACTTCCCATTAGATCAAAGAGCCCCTGACTACCTTCAACTAGTCATATTGCAGAGTCCTTACTCATTGAACATTCAAATAGATTCTTGAATAGAAAAGAACAAAACATCTATTCTTCAGTTAACACTACAATTTGTATGCAAGCTTTCTGTTTTGGTCTCTTGATTTATAATGCTTCAATCATAGCTTGATGTGTCACCAACTCACCATGATCTGCCCCAAAGGTGAGCCGTTGCTATGTATTTGTCCTAATACCACTTAGCAAAGCATATTTTGGAAATGGAGTTCACAGATCAGCGTATGCCATGCTTAAAACATCAAGACGTGGAATTTACATCTCTATCTCTATCTCTCTCTCTCACACACAGAGTAAGGGAAAGAGAGGTAATAGTGGAACGGGCACAGCAGATTTTGGATTGGCACTGATAAATCCTACAGTTCTCAACTCCTTTGCAATCATAATTCTACTTGTACTGCAGTCTGCCATCTCTCAGTTGAACAGGTGATAACTTTTGATGCAGACAGGATTTCCAGTTATGTTGCTTAGGAAATGGGGATTGCTTTAGAAACACATTTCCATGATATGCAAAGGTCACATCTCATGTTCACAGCTGCAGGGTTGCAACAATCACTTTGAAAAACTACATATAATCGTTTTTCACGGTGCAATAAATACAAGTTTGAGACAACTGGGCCAAGTTCAATTGATGGTTCAAACTCAAAGCATGAAGAAAAATGACCACTACTAAACGAAATGCTTATTTTCTCTATTATCATTTATACATGCAGCATCCATAATCATATTAGAGAGAATTTAACTAAGGTACCTCTGTTATATGTTCCAGTTCAGATGTATTTGAACCATTTTCTTGGTTTTCTATCTTCCAGCAAAACTGCAAGCAAAGTTTCATTATGCCATCCAGTATCCTCGACACAGAGCCAATATCCAAGAAAGATTGTGAAATTAAAGCTGACAAATACCTGTTAGAAAATTTAAGAATTATGAAAACATCAAAGCTGTAATCAACATTGTCTGTGCAGAATATATATTAAAGACTGAACTATCAATAATAGCTATGTGGAAAACAAGCATCCCTACACCAATGCTTGGGAGAGATACACATGCTTGGCAGAGCTACTTCCTTGAATAAGACGCCACAAATGCTTGGGAGAGATACACGTGCAATTTCTTTCAGTATATAGCAAGATCTTTCTCTAAAGATCTGTTTGTTTCAGTGAAACATATTTTCCAGTATTCCATACTACAGAAAACAAACATCAATGGAAAACTAACCATTTAAACTACGAAAACCGCTCCATTTGAGCAGTATACATTTTCCAGAACATTACAGAGCTCATAAACCAACCACTCTCAACACTCTCACTCTCACCTGCGCACCACAGACCACACACCAACCAACAGTAACGCCTCTCTCTCTCGGCTTGGTCCTTGAAGGCAGAGTTGTTAACCCCACCATCACAATGTCACCCAACATGGAGTTCAGCATCACTGACCTCATCACCAGAATTTTTGTAAAATACTAGGACTCCTTGCTGATTTGTTTCACAAGGGCCATTTCGTCATCATTGAAGGCTTCATCAAGCACTTCATGGACGAGATCAGGAAGGAGATCTCAATAAAAATTAAAAAGTGAATCAAAAGCAAGCAATTACTTGGAATTACAAGAAATGTTAATGATTTTCCATGCACGCAAAATCACAAAAAATGCTTTCTAGCTCATTTTCAAGGCCACAACTAAAACACAGGAAGACAAGTCAGTTTTCCTAAAAACATTTTCTAGAAAATGAATCATTTTTAGGAAAATGTTTTCTGCTGAGACAAATAGAACATTAAGTCTTTAAGGATATCTAATTGGAATTTGAAAAGAAATGAGAAACACTAAACATAGGACTGCACAATGATGCATCTGGCACCAAAAAGGCATTCCATAATTGTAACAGAAACAAGCAGTACCCAATTCTGTTGAATATCTTTAGTCATTAGCGATTGTATACATTTAAAACAATTAAGCAAACAACAGCACTAAAGAGTTCCCAGAGTAATATAGAAGATTATAATGCAGAAGCAATTTGCAATGACAAACCATTTGTTTTACTTACTCTTGATGAAAGGCCACGAGTTCAGTAAAGTCATGAGAATCTTGAATATGAGCTTGCAAAACATTCCATTGAGATTCTATAACATCCACCTAAAATAGAAACATGAAACTTTTAAAAGGGATAGAGAATTCATAAATGATCAATGAGCATAGAGAAATCACAAACTTCATGATTTAGGTTTAAAGAAGAGAGAAAAGCATACAGTTACTAGATAAGAATGGGCATTTTCTCCAGATTATTCAAAGAGCACTAACTGATATGAAAAGTATAAACATCTGAAGTAACTTGATCAGTTACCCATTCAACCAACTTATGCAGCATATTGATATAGAAAATAATTCAGAAATAAATTATATTCAACTATTCCTTAGTTGTAATTATAACCATTTCTCTTGTTTCTTATCTAGTAACATGCCATAGTTGGGAAAGCCTACTTAGGATACCACAAAAGATTGATTTGATTGGTGTGTACATGACTACATTCCATATGTAATTAACAAATGTATATCAATCGATACTTGAGAAGTCTCATATGCGCCATTGTATATCATCTAATAGACATCCCATATGGGTCATTGTTTTATATTCACTTTTTTTATTAGACCGAGTCTGGATCAGATCCTGTGTCTCTGCATCAGCATATACCTCACCATCATCCTTAATGTAAATGTTGAGCAAATGGCTTAGAATATAAATGGAGGGGTTTTTCATTAAATATATGGTAAAACTGTAAATGTACAATCAGTATAGAATACTTTTTTTCCAGCTTGGCTTGTTCCAATCTCCGAAAAGATTTAACATAGAAGTGAAACTTAAAGGCATCAATAATGACCTGGATATAAAATTGAAGATTTCTGATCAAGAATGCCATATGTTCTCTAACACGCCACATTGGTCTAAACCGCTGCCTTCGCTGCTGAGATACTGGGCGATTCACACGGTCATTTCGACGATTGGCAAAATCTGTGTGATCTTGATGCATCACAGAGGCCCATGATTTCTCTAACTCCATTTGTGTTCGCTTCAACCGCAGCAAATATTGGAAGACCCTGCAATACCTGGAGCAAAATTATTGTTAAGATGTGTATAGATTAACAGCTTCACAACTATCAAGTACTTTTCAACTAATTAGCAGCTCCACAACTATCAAGTATTTTTCAACTAAAGTACTTAGTTGAAAAGGCTCCTTTTTTTACTCCTTCATGTAAAAGAAAAAATTTTAAAAAATCTTGTTAAAAAGTTCCAACTTTATTAGCTATATCAAAACAAAGAAAGAAGGAAATAAAAAATGGCATCCACGAGTTACAGGAGCAGTAGAGTCTTACTTTGAGAGCACTTCTTGGGTAAAGAACAACTCTAAGGGCCAATCAACAGAGTATTCAAGAGCAATACCATCCCATCCATCAAGGGACATCTCTGAAGAAGCACTTGACAAAGCAGAACTTGAGTTTCCATCTGCATAATCTTTTGGCTTTGGAATATCTACTTGGGAGGATTTGACCGTGAATCCAAATGAAGGCATCCTAGAAGAAGTAGAAATTTAAATGAGTACATATGCTTGTCAAATTTTAAAATGAAAGGATATGACTGACAGAAAAATGGTTTTACAGTCAAGTTTTTAGGTAAATCACTGAGTATGAATAGTCAATCTTGGATCTAACCGCAATGATACTCTCGGATAGTATTTGTCTTCCTCACTGATAGTCTTTAGTGCAGCCTGCATCATTGCAATCAGTACCAATGAATGTGTTTCCAACCATCAGTAATAAATGTGAAACATACATAACATGTAAGAATAGACACTTTCGCTACATCAATGCCTATAATCACATGCACTAGAAATCACTCATGCTAACTTACCAGCTGAAATGGGACCATAAGATCAGCTTCAGCAGTAGACTGGCGAGGAGGCAAACGCATCAATTGGCGACTCTCCTCAAGAAAGCACTGTAAAAATCATGTCTTATCCAACATTTAGATATCCACAAGAATTCAATTAAATTGCATAGCTGTTTATCTACACAAGTTTTTTTTTTTCTTCTCTTTTTTTAACAAGTAAAAATTCCAATTGTCATAGTATAGTAAGTTTTGTGCCAATGAACTATAGCTCAACTAGCACTTCCTTCTCCCATAATAATTGGTTGGAGGTGAGGTCGTGGGTTCAATTTCAAGTCCCACTGGATGTGTGCTTACCAATCAAATATATGTGTGTGTGTGTGTGTGTATATATATATATATGAGATTGGTTCAAGTTACACCTAGTGTGACTTAACCAAAGTTACACATTTTTTAAACTGTCCATTCCTATTTGATCTAACAAGTCAAAAAATCACCATTTATTATGTCATTAAATAAAGTCAGCTTAAGTTTGACACCTTGGTAAAAATTTTCTATTCCTGAAATCGTCTCTCTCTCTCTCTCTCTCTCATTAGGTTCAGCCTCTTGACTGTCTTGAAGACATACTTACAGAACACTCAGTTCTTCAATGGTTAATGGTCAGAATTGGCCTATCTTCCTGACTTCTTGGTGAATTCTGTTTCTCAGATGGTGTCTTGTCAGTAGTGATGTTGCTGGACTTGGGGGTGGTTTCAGATTCAACCAAGCAGGTGGAATGGCTATAACAGAATATATATAACTCTAAATTGATATTCTCCTTTGCTTGTGTACATAATTCTCCACAGTGACTTCAAATGCACGAATTTGTTTTACCCAAAGTACAAAACCAACCAATTAATACTAAAACCCATCTGGATGCAAATAGTCCATTAATATCTCAGCTCTTCCAATAAAAAATAAATAAAAATAAAAAAATAAAAATAAAAAAGAGATCACAATCCAAAGAGATTCTATCTAATTAAGAATTTTAAATTAGGATTCTGTCTTTATTAGACAAAAACATAAACTGAAATAAGCACAAATCACCCATGTAAAAATGGGCATAAGAAAACCAAAACCCATGAAAGTGAATAACGCTTTCCAAGCAGGTTACCCAAATACAGAGCCAAACGCATCCAAGCTGAACCAAAATACAATCAAATGCCCCAATCCCTTTACATCTAGATCCTTTGCCAGATCTGGTTCTTCTGGGTCGAAGACGAAACTGTGTTCTAAAGATTTTAGTTTTACTTACAGAGAGAAAGAGAGAGTGATAGGAAAGAAGTGTTGGGAATAGAAAATTTTAATGTGAAATGGCTTATTGCTGATGTGTCAAACTTAAGCCGACTTTATTTAATGACATAATAAATGGTTTTTTTTTTTTTTTCTGACCATTAGATAAAATAAGAATGGATGGTTTAAAAAATGTGTAACTTTGGCTAAGTTACACAAGGTGCAACTAAAGTTTTGTGTCACACGTATAGTCTTTTTTTTTTTTATAACACATGTATAGGAACTTATATTCAACCAGAGATGTACCAAATATAAGATATATTTATAAACAACAAAAGTTCAAAAATAAGATGAGCAAAAGAGGTTCCATTACTCCATTATCATTATCATAAATCATTTGTAGCAATTTTCATATTTATTAACTTTACAGTATCATCCAAAAGGTACACACGAATTTCACAAGTGGATGTGCAAAAATTGGCATGGCATATAATGCCATTAAATAAATACTTTGAGGTACTCATTGCTATCATATATAAGCAAATGAGAGAAAACGTCATACATTTAGCGTGAAAATCATGACATTTCCCTTAATGGGGTTCAAACAAATCCATATCAGACATATGAGAAAAGATTCTCAAAGCATTGCCACAACAATTTCATGAAGAGGATCCTCCTCCTCCTGAAGGCAACATATGCAGATTAACATGCAAGGTTCATAAAGCAAATGCATCAACTATATTCATTAGTCCTTTATAAAAAGCAGCAAAATCTAGATGAGCACAAGCCCTAGGACAGCACATAAAATATGATCTGTTTGAAAAGTTTGAAAGGTGCTGGTGACATGGACTAACCTCCCCATCATAAGATTAATATAAAACATAGCACCCATAAGTGTAGTCCAATAAAAATGAAAAAAGGAGCAAAAAACAGATTCATATTTTACCTGGAAGAAATCTCCTTTTGCTAAAAGAAAATAGTCTTTCAGGGCCTTCAAGTGGCCATTCAAGTCAGCGCGTACAACCACAAGCTGTAGAAAAAGATGGAATACTTTTAATGTAGATGCTCTAAAAGATAAAAACAACCAAATTTTTGTCACATTCAGACCTGCCAAAGATGACTGGCGGCAATAGCCCGAATAGAGTCAACAGCAGACTCAAATGATCTTTTATGAAACTCAGATGATTCCTGCACATAATAAACAGGTTATTCACCATTAAAATTTGGTGTTTCAAGGGGGATACCATCCATTACAAAGTACATATAATATCTTCCAAGTCAGTGCATGGACTACAGTTAAGACTGGATATTATTTTGTGCAATAAACAAATACAATCCACACTCTCCACATGTAAATATCCATCAAAAGTGGGGTTGCACACAACAAATATGTTACAGAGAACTGTGGTGCAAACAACCTTTAGATCTAGAAGCATAGCTTCAATCTTATCTGCCTCAGTTTGTGGAAGTAATTCTTCTCCCATCAGTTTAGCATCCATGAGAGGCTCTTTTTGAAAAGAAAAGCGGCCTGTTAATCCCTGAAGCTTCTGAGAGCCTCTTGGCATCTGCTGATGATATAAAGCATCCTCACACCGAAAGGAGGGGCTTGGATTTCGAAGAACCCTGATGGCTTTGCCAGCAAAAAGAATTGATTCTGCAACACGCATGTGGATGTACTCAGGCAGCATATCCTGCAAAATAACATGGAAAGATTAAATAACTTGGGAAAGCAAGAAAGTTCCAATGATCAGTGCCTTGGTGCAAAAGAGAATGTAAAGTCAAAAAATTGATAAGTGAAGAAAACTTTCTTTTAAAAAAGGAAAAAAAGGAAACACCATTATTTCTAGTCATTGCACTTCCTTCAAGTCCTTAGAAGTGAGCAAGATGTCATAGATAGATATCATGCAAATGCAATATAAGTAGGAGGGCACTCTTCATGCAAATCTTAGTTCATTTTTATAGGCTATCAGTCATAAATAATTTCATGTTATGTCTAGCATAGCCATAGTCACACTGACATATAGAGTACCTAAAATTTTAAATAAAAAAAACATTGACAGCATGTAGAATGCACATGTTGGCTGATATAGAGTATAAACATCCTAAACATGACTCAAACTTAGCTTGTAAAGCATAGCCTATTGATGAAATCAGATACTTGGTGACAAATAACAAGTACAAACAGTCTACAAAATAAAAATTATTCCAAAGAGTCCAATGATCAATTATGATTGCTCATTTTTAACCCAATGCCAAAACTATTCAACGCTACTGTGCAATCTCATTGCAACATATAAAGACAATCTACAAAACAAAAACAGCAACGACATCTGCAGCATAATTTCAGACAAAATTTTATTATGGTATAACCATCAGTGCTTTTCTGGCACACACCACTGATTAAAGATAACAGTGAGCATGCCTGTGAGAACATCTACTAGAATATCCAGCTTGATTAACAAAAGATTACACAGATAAAGTGGAAAATCTAGCCAATATATATTATTTAGTCAATAACATCATCATCATCCAAATCTTAACAAACTCCCATCAATACACTAATTGAGTGGTCATTGCAAAATAAAAAACAAACCAAAATTTTGAAGATAATAGTTCAAAAAATACCAAAGAAATATGAAATCCCAAGTGCCAATCTGTCAAAGATGTATCATCAGTTGATAAGCGAGCCAACTTCTCAGGTATGTCAGGAAGAGATGAGCCATGCTCTACATCTGTATCCTCCTGCCTGCAAAGTTAGAAAACAATATAACCAATTTCAGGTTTATAAATCTATAATGGATGCATATATCAGTCATACGAATATCCAAAATGGAAAATTGGCTGAACCTGATTAGTATATTCTTATTGGCTACAAGAAACATACTTCTTTAGTCATTACCTCCGAATGAAAAACTCTCCATGCTGGTCTTGAAGAATCCCATAAACCATCCACGAAGCAAGTTGGTTATACATGACCTGATGCCCATGCCAAAGAAGTCTATACTTTGGACATACAACAACCAACAAAGATGAACATCATCATCTCAGCATACATTTTGCAAGTTGATCAACTAGACTCATGCTCCATACATATAATATATTAAGAAATGATTCTTTTTTGGATAGGTAATAAAGAAATATTTTTATTATGAATCAAGAAAGCTCAAAAGATAGAGCTTCCTAAAGAATTGCAACCATAATCGTAAAGGTAATACACTCAACTAATGTGTTACAAGAAATCTCCCCAGCATATCACACCATTTAAATAAAATGTGCAAAAAACTACAGTTTAGCTCAATAAGGATTTCTCAACACCCTCAAGTATTCAACTATTCCACTTGTCCCAAATCAACCACACAAGACACATAGGGTCACATTCCATGTGATACTATTCCTAAGTCTCCCGTATAGTCCCTTCCAGCGACAACAAATATCAATCACTTTTTGGGGCATCACCCACTGCACCCCCCCAGAAGCCGGGAAAAAAAATAACCATAATTGTGAGCAACTGCACAGTGTTGCAAAAGATAACCCACGGATTCATTGTTTGCCTTACACACACAACACCAATTGATCAATGGTATACCCCCCTTAACAAGATTGCCTATGATCAAATTTTTGTTTAGCATTGCTGCGCACACTAGGGATGGTACTTTTTTAGGCACGTGTACAAAACAAAGGCATCTCCAGGGAAAAGGCTTTCCTGCTAGCATTTCTCAAATGTTCATAATTAGATTGAAAACTAAATTCACCATTGCTATTCTGTACCCAGTAAGTTCCTCCAGCAAATGGCAGTTTGCCGTATAATAAATCCATTAAAGAATCCACCACCTCCATCTCCCAATCATGAAAATTACAAACAAACCTCTTATTCCAATAGCAGGGCCAGTCGTCCCCTCCTACACTCACCATGGAAGACAGAAGCATCCTTGTTTTTAGCAATCAAATACAGATCGGGATACAATTCCTTAAGAATGGTCCATATTTAAGTTATGCAGATGTGATTATACATCTCAATGCCATCCTAACAATAAGGAAATGTACTATAAGCATTATAAAAATAAAAATAAAAATTGTACCTAAAGAAAAGACAGAATTATCATCAATGTAAAGTAATTAATAACTAATCAATTTGCCAAAACATGTATACCTCTGAATGCAAGTCTGCAACTCAGGCACTCCACAGTGGCACCGCTTGTGTAACAGGTTAAGAAGCTGACCTCCACGAATATTATCACGCTCAATTTCCAAAATCAGCTCATACAAAGGCGGCAAAAGAACAAAAAACTGAAGGGGGAAAGCAAACTATAAGAACAATACGAGATCAAAATATCAACTACTCACCCTAGCATCCAAAATTAACGACACCAACAAAACCTTAATTAACATGTATACTTTTTCTGCATTGTGTTCTATCCAAAGTCATAGTCTCTGTTAATTCCTTAACTAACATGTCATTTTTAACTACTTCTATTAATGTTAATTTTTTGTCTTCATCTAAGTTTTTTTTTTTTTTTTTTTTTTTTTTTTTTTTTTTTTCATTTGCTCAAATTGAATCAGCTCACTCTTACTTCTAACTAGTGCATTGATTGCTCTCCTCTCTCCTCTGAACATGACCAAACCATTTCAAGCCCAGTAATTTGTTAATTTTAACATTCATACAAAAATTAGCGAGTTATAGTGTCTCACTAAAAAAAAAAAACTTGAATTAAGGTGTTGATACCCTAAGAAATAAAAATTTCGTTTGGAAATTACTCATTTCTGGTAGCTTATTTGCAAACGTGAGACAAAAAAACTAAAAACTAGCTTATTTTCAAAAAGCTTAAACATAAAGCTGAGATAAAAAGTAGTGTAGACCTAAAAACAGTACATAAAATAAGCAAAGCTTATAATCAAATGTCTAACGGAGAAGGACCTCATAGCTTAGATTTGAAAGAGATACAATTAACACTAATTAACACGTTACAAACTTAAAAACTAAAAAATAAAGAGAAAGAGAGAGAGAGAGAAAGGACCTTATTGAGGCCTTGAGTGACAGTAGCCAAGATAGGGACAGTTTCGGCCAACAGTTTCTGCTCAATGTGGAGCACGGCGGACCTGTACACTGAAAGTATTTCCACGACGCCATTAGCAATGGCTCTACGGTACACGCTAGCGGGATTCTTCGAGGAAGAGAGGTCCAAAGGAGACTCATTTTTGGCAGATCTTATCCAGCTTAAATTCCGAGACTCGGTAGCGAAACGATCAAGCTCTCTGTAGTAAAACCCTAAGGTAATTATCCTCTCAATTAGATCCCTGCAAAATTTAATCAAAATGTGAGTTACGGAGATTGGAAAAAAAATGACAAGGCATATTGTTTGAGATTGGTAGCGTACCGATCGCTGGGTTGAATGAAGGAGATATCGGAGGCGAGCTTGAAAGGGCGGTCGTCGGAGTTGGAGTTGTGGATGATGAGATCGCCGGTGTAGCCCAAGAGTGCGAGTAAGAGCTCGTGGAGCATTGTTGGTTTTATGGTTTATGATGTTTTGAATAATATGGATTCACTCTCGCTCATTCTAGACTGAAGTGGATGGATAGAGGGAACAGGTTTTGAATTCGGTTTAGTTTTGGGCTCCAAAAACTGAAATGAAATTTGCCGGCTGGAATAGCAGGTTGCCACGGTTTTGTTTTGTTTTGGTTTGGTTTTTTTTTTTTGAGGAAAAAGTAGTGCTTATTTCTTGTTGAAGCAATTTTTAGACCGAAGTAGACTGAGTAAGACCGAATGTGCCGAATTAGACCAAATAGAATAAACTAAATAGGACCAAATTGGACCGAAGATGACAGAAGGGACTAAATAGAACACTGAATAAGACTTTTTAATATTTATCATTTTTATCACTCATATTTCTAATTTCTAATATCTATTGCAGTATTTTTCTTTGTATTTTTTAACTCAAAACTAAAGAGTTTTAGCCTAAATATAATTAAATTTCTTACTTTTCAACCCAAAAATGAAAAAAAAAAAAAAAAAAAAAAAAGAATTTTTGAACTAAACTTGAAAAGAAAACGTATAAAAATAATCAATTTAAGGCTCAGTTAGTATAAAATATATGAAAGGAGACTGAAATTGACCGAGTAGACCAAATTTGACTGAAGTAGACCTAATTGGAACGAATAGAAATCGTTTAATTTTAAGGAAAAACAAATTATCTTTAAAAAAATTTAGAGAAAAAATTATCCATTATATTACAATACAAAATAATTATTTATTCCCACATATTGCGTGAGTTTGTAACTAGTTTTAATTAAAACTCAATGTGCAAGGTGTTCTCATGAAAACTTAATGTATTATAAATATAATGGTAAAAAGTAAATTAGTTAATTACATTGACATATCCAAAGTATAGTGAAATTAGACTAGTTATATCCAATTTTAATGAAATGACATTCCGCCCCAAATGATCCAACGTAACAAGACAAAGTTTCAAATATATTCAAACCAATTCCTCCACCCGAAAAAGAGAGCAACAATCCTTCTTGGTAGTAGCCATTAGATTTAAAACAATCTAAATATGAGACTACATAAAGCATAAACATCACCATAGATCAACAAATGATCTCAGAGAAGACAGTTCCATAATGGGACTTCTCTCTTCAAGAGACGAGATCACTAAGGGTATTTAACCAAATAGTTTTTACTTTACTATTTGACTAAAGAATTTTAAAATATACATGTTATTAAGTAAAATGGCCAAAGATATAGTTTATTTTGGCATATAACAACCGTCACTTGTGTTAGCCAGACTACAATCAGTTTCACAACATACTGGGATTTCAGGTAAAAATTCAATCACTAAATTAAAGATATGACAAAAGCCTAATGTTTACCTGCAAATACACGGATTTAAGCCTCTCAAATTCTCTCTCTTAAGTCTTAACTTAACCCTCAATACAAGACAAAATCCACAGATATTCCTATCCAATTCTATATAAAGATCTCTTCCTTTCTTTATTTCTCCCTCCTTTTGGTGTAATAGTCCCCCAAACATGGAAAACTGGGAACCTGTTTAGATTAGGAAGAAATAAATACGGGAGCAAAATTCTGACGAACAAGAGTGTCTCAGTTGACTTTTTTGGTTTTGCCCTCTGCCTTCTTCATCTTTTTTCTCGGTATGCTGCCATCACTTTTACTCTTCTTCATCTTCTGTTTCTGTCCACTCCATTTGTGATCCTCCTTATTTTCGTGAGGATTCACTTCCTTGAACTCAATTGGTTTAATAATCACACCAGGTTTCTTCACCACCTGTACATAATTGTTCAAAGTAGAGAAATGAGAAATACAGGCAAATGAAAAAATAATTGTACAAATCGGCCAATTCAAGGGAAGTGGGGGAATAGAAAAAGATTTATGTAGAAGGGCAGAAGTTCTTCATTGGAAGTTACTATTTCTTATCTGGTCGTTCATTTAATATCTTCATGTGCACAAAAAGAGAATAATATGTAAAATTGTATTGAAATACTTACTGCAGGTCGATTAAGAGCACCAACTGCAGTTGCTGGGTTGAATTCAGGTCCAATGGGCATGCGGATGCTCTGCTCAAAAACTTCCTTAGACGTGAAAGGGTAAGGCAATGTTTTTGTAAGGAGTTTCTCAGCCTGCCAAATCAAAATTCAAAGAAGAAAAAAAAAATGAACCAATCAAAAAAATGAACACTCATTTGATCAGCAGAGAAAGGCATAGTAAAGCAGATTCTTTTTACAATTAGCTGAATAACAGAATTCGAGTTACTAGAAGGTTAACAAGAAATTTTTTTAACCTCAATACACCACATAACCCCAAAGGATTGCCTGAAGCACTAAGCCATATATCTACCTCAATATGAAGAAAATAACTCATTCTTTGATCTTCAATGTTAATCCGTTAATAATTACCACCAGAAACATGTAAACCCTTAGATGTCATAGAAATTATCGTTCTAAGTGACCATTCTAAAACTAGTGAATCTCAATGGCTGGTGACTTGCTTAATTTTAGATGGTAACTCAAATTGACTGATAAATCATAAATCTGTAGTTGCATTTAGAAATCATATCAAATTTCAGTATAGCTATCTGAGATGCATTTAAGACCACAAACCTTTTTATCTAACTTCTCAGAGATAATAACATGTTTGAGATGTGCATCCTTTCTCTTCTTAAGAGCTTCTTCTCTCTTCCTCTTGGCATTCTCATGTTCTTTCAGCATCCAAGAAGGTAAGCCTTTCTTTTTCTGTACACGAGTCCATTGGCCCCAGCCAGGAAGTAAGACTGGCTTTTCGGGTTCAGGATTTTCCTCATTCAGAATCTCCTGTTTATCATTCTCAAAATCTTCCTCCACATCATCCCCAGCAAAAGCTTGGCGAATCAGCTCTGACTGGGAAGGGAGTTCATAAGTCGGTTTAGGATCCGATGAAATAATCCCATCCACCATTTGTCCTTCACTTTCTGTATCACTGTTTTCACCCACTTCCTTCACAGGCTCCTAGAACCAAATAAAAAAGTAAGAGAGGCAACCAGTCTATTAAATAGTAGTTCAAATATTTTAAGAAAACGCAAATAGATCATACCTGTAAATCTTGATTATATTCAGGTTCAACAGCCACTGGGGACTTTTTGCTATTGGCATCCACTTTGTTTCTGCTTTCCATCTGCTCATTGTTTGCATAGTCATCAGTAAGACACCCCACAAAGAAAGAAAATCCTTAATTCTTAAAAAATAAAAGATTTATGGCAAAAATAACCTTTCTCCATTTGTCTGATGCAAAAATAGCAACGTCATATGTTGTCTTGGGACCTGGATCTCTAACAATATCATCAAAGCTCTGCAAATTTTCACATTTATGGATCAAGAAACATACAAGAAAACAGGAAGATTGCTCAAAGAAGTCAAGTTACCTTAAAAACAGAATCCTGACGAAACTCATTAGGTAAAACAGAATCAACATGAACATCCTTCTGCATATCACTACTTCCGTCTTTCTCCATATCAAAAATATTTTCTTTGGCCTCCAAGTTATCATCACTATCACTATTAGCATAGAAGTTATCTGTTTTAATCACATCTCTTGATTCTGGAGCACGTATTTTAGCTGCACCAAATACCCTTCTACCACTTGAAGCCCTTATTTTTGAATTTTCTGCCCCACTTGGATCGTCCAGCTGCTTCATCGACACTTCATACTCTTGAAGAGCAAGTTTAGCTTCTTCTTCAGCTGCCTCCTTTCTTTTCTTTAGTCCACGCTCCTACCCAAGAGCAAATTAAAGAGTAATTATAAAGATGTATAATTAAAAGATAGAACATATCAACAACTTATATTTTAAGGTCCAAAGCAATGAAGCAGAAACAGGAAGAAATATAAAGTAACATTCTTCTCTGTGAATTTGGTGCTTTTCATTTGCCCCTGGCCTTTTTAAACATGAAATATAGCTAGCAGAGTGCTGATTCTTCTTCTTTTTCTTTTCTGTTCTTTACTTTTCTTTTTGGATAAGTTTTGACCCCAAGGGGAGGAAAAGGGAGAGATTCAAACTAGTGACCTACGCTTCATAAGTCATGGTCCCCAACCAACCCCTAGAAATTAGCTAGAAAGAGTGCTGCTAGAATATAATCCACTTTTCTAAAAAATTTCTGGTATCAAGGGGTAGGATTTGAACCAGTGGTTTTAGTTCCATGGAAGCTAATACCACCAGTGGAAGAATACAGTACAACTTCTTAAGAAAACTAACAAGAGAACACCAAATATTACCATGAAAGGTAAAGAAAAAATTCCTGAATCAGGCACTTCATCTTCTTCTTCTAATATTTTGAGGGTCTTCTCTGTTGCTTTTCCCAATAACTTGGATGCCCTACCCTCTTTTAAAACAGAAGAATCTTCATCTACATCATCCTCATCACTGGTGTCATCACTGCTGCTGCTGCTGCTACCGTCTTTCATAGAGTTCATTTTTCTAGTCAAAAGAGCATGCTGTTGGAGCTGTTCAGTTATAGCAGCTCGAGTACCTTCATCTTGGACTTGCAAACCACGCTGTAGAATGCGTGTTGCCCATTTGGAGGTGTTTTTGTGTTTCAGTGTCATGCGTTCCTGAATCAATTCAAAAGTAGAAACGAATCAGCAACAAACACTTGATAAAAATTAACCTGGAGTGTTATATATTCTCTCTAAATTATAGTTACCTCTGCCCGTTTGAACTCTTGCTTCATTGCCTGCTCTTTAGCAGCTTCTGGATCCATTTCAATCAGTGCAGCTGCTGTTTTCAATCTGTCTTTCTTCAACAAACGATGGTATGTTTTGGATTTGATCTTTTTTATGTGTTTTGCTTTCATTTCATGACGGAAAAGAAGGCTGCGCATTTTAGCAATACGATTATGGCGCTCCTTTTCATCTTCCACAGATACCTGCCAAGCAAGGTTGACCATTGAAAACATAACAAACATCACAAAACCTGTAATTCAAGAGATCTTGCAAAAATTCAGGAGTATCAAAGTTCTAAATGACATTCATAGGTAATCCACAGTTGTCTAGATCACTTTAAAGTGGCTACGGATTGCTTATCCTTCAATTTTACAACACTTTTCCATTTTATAATATCCTCCCTGTTTCTTTTTAGAGATGGGATATTTTTTAGACTGATTCTAGTCTTCCATAAGAATCAACCTTTCCCTGTAAAACATCTATTTCCAACAATGTTATAAATGAACTCTTCAATCAAAGTTTACACACTCCTTTTTAGTCTTAAACCTATGACCTTACCTTCCATCGAGAAAGGCGAAAGTGCCATTCAAGCTAGAGCTCATTGGCTTTAGCTTTTCTTTCTTTTTAGAAACTTTTGTTTTTTATTTGATTTAAATGCAGATATTTTTAGAGACAGTTAGTTTACTCCATGTGGAAAATCCAACTATTACACTAAAGCGTAAGACAAACATTTAAATGTTATATCATCTTATTTAACATCCACATGTGCTTGTGATCTTCCACATGCCCATGCCCATTCACACAGGTGACAAGATACTTGTCATACTGAATCCACTCTGAATGGGATAACCAAATCCATTGAAAAGATTCAACAAAATATGCAACCCCAACAATTGCAATGATACCCTAGGTTGTAATTGCTCAGGCAATCAGTAACTTTTACTAAACAGCACCATGAAAACAAGCACACTTTTAAAAAGTAAGGAAAGGAGAGGACAATGTTAACCAGATATTATATATGATAGGACACCAAATTCAATGTGCAAAGTATATATACAACTTCCATACCTGGTTTAATTCAAGAAGCCTGGAACCATCTTTTTTGTGAGCTTCCATAACATCATCATCATAAACTAAAGATGCCATTTTCTTCTCAAATTCAGTTCTAGGTTCAAATTCAGAAGCTATTGCTCCTACAGTTGAAAACCCCAGGTCTGTATCCTCATCAAAATATAGGGTAGGTGCCTCCCTATTTCTCTTAACTAGGGGCTCCCACTTGGCCATATCTTTCTTTGATATTTTATATGCTGCCTGCCTCTCCATCTTCTCCCGAATTACTGTTGGAAGGGGAGCTTCAATAGCCTCAGATTTCTTCATTTGATCCATTATCTTTCTAAGTTTGCCAAACCCGGGTTTCTTTTGAAGAGTGCCTAAAAGGTCTTCCATGCTAATGCGGCCATCACCATCCAAAACATCACGAGTAGGATTATATTCGGACTCTGGATATGCCTCAGATATAACAACATTATTTTTCTTCTTCTTCCCTGTACAAATAAAGTAAAGGGAAATCAGGTCACAACATCTCAAAAAGATAGATGATTGACTTCTAATGGCCACAAGAAAAATTCCCAAATGCCCCCATCAAAGGTACATTTCATTTTAAGTAAAATACGAGCAGAATAGCTATACACACACATACACAGACGCAGACTTTCTTCTAATATAAGTTATAAATAATTTATTGGAGAAGAAAAGCAAGTGTACACAGGACGTATATGCTACATTCTCTCAAGAAAATATAGACATTTATTTTTCAGTAATAGAAACTTGACAAGATGAAATACAATGCATGACAAAAAATTATCCAAAACATTCCAACCATACTAACATTGAAAACATCAATATTTAACTTTCATTTTCTTTCATAATACAAATCCTAGAAATTTCTTTTACACACATCTTGCAGTGCAGTGTAATTTCAATTCAACAAAAGCATGCTGTTCTTTACAAGCCATAACCCTTGAAATTGCTTCAACACCAATGTAGTTATAGGTCCATATTACTTATCAAATCTATGACATTGTCAAGAAACCCAACATAACCGGTGAAAAACAACCTCGAGGCACCATGTCCTAAACATTGCCCAAGCGCTTACCTAACCAAAGCACTGCGTCAAAATCTAATCTAGTTTGTATAGTATGCATGTGAGTGGTCCTGATGCAACTTTTTAACAATGTTACACCACTCAATAACTTTGCAGTAGATCAATATTTTGACACACACACACTATTGAATCACATGACCTCCACATATCCATCATTCTCTTTCCAAATATCCGCACAATTGGAGATTAAGAACTTCTTCTCTTAAAAAGATATATTTAGATCTTACATTTAGAGTAAGGCATGAGGTTCAAATGGGATAACAAAAGATACAATTGACATGAATTCTGACATCCATTATAAGCGGGATGGGAACATCAAATCCAACATTAGGCTTGGAAAAAAAAAAATCCAATAAAAATTTATTGAATGATGTAATTTTACATAGAGTTACAACAAGCATAACTTGAACCTCCACCCCATATGTGTGTGTGTCTATGTGTGTGGAGAGATGAAATTAAAAGCATAATTCTCCAATTTAATTTAACAAATATAATCATACTCTATCACCATCACGTTCATTCCACACCAAAAAAGAAAACCTTATGGTTTTGTAGGACAACAGCCTTGCTATTGAAACCTACAATGCAACATGTACTTAAAGAAGCAAACCAATTTATTAATTAGAAATAATCTTTCGATTCAAGGCCTGTGTTCATGAGATACAAGATTGTTACTCCTAAGATATTTAGGCCTTATTTGTTCTTCCTTTGTATTAGGAAAATAGATAATCATTCAACAAGAATGCTCCAGTTTAAAGGATTAACACAGTTTAGTGTTGTTTAAATACAATAAATAATAGTCATTTGTGTAGCAAGACATTCCCTTCTTGTACATGTTACCTCAACTGAGGTGTAAAGGGTGAGCAACTCACCAAAGACGCCTTGCCTCACCCAAGACCCAAGGCAAGTGCATAGAGAGCATTTGACTACACTATTCAAAACACTTCAAATGTTACTAATTAAGATTCTTAACACACCACCTTACCTTCAAAAGCCTCACTTGGCATTCCAGTGATTCCTTCCAACATCCTGACATGCCTTCCATCATCATCCTCTTCAATCTCATCATGGGAATCTTCAAGTTTGTTTCCTCCATTATCCATGAGGTCACCATCCTCATCCTCATCATCATCTGATGGCACATTCTCATCCTACATAAGCAAGAAAAGAGAAAAGTATACATAAATACACATGTTAACAAATGAACTGGAAAGCAGCATGATAACTGATGCTATTCTGCAATAAGAAAACAAGACAGTGGAGACCAGGGAATACAATTTACTTGGACTAAACTTCTTCTTTGCAAGGTTACTTCTTCAATACAAGAATAAGACTGTGGGTTGAATCTAACTAACAAATGCTGTCGGTATTAAAGATAAATTCTCCACAATGCAAGATCATAGATATACCAGCCAACCACGCAAAATAATAAAAATAATAATAAAGATCCCAAAAAAAATTATGCATACTGACTTCTTTTTTTATTTCTTTGTTTTACAAGGAACGCCATCAAGGTATGGGCCAGTGGGACCATCCATGAGGGGTAAAACCCCAGATGCCTACACACCCCCACTGAGCAGGCATCGAGTAAATCACAAAATGCCTCAACTGAACCAGAGACTTTTGGTTTACAGTTAGTCTAGGCACTCTCCCTTACCGCTACTGACTTCCTAATACAAATCTTGTTATTTTATAGATTTTCACCTTCTTTTGTCTATTTAAATTTAGAAAAATCTGCTCTCAACTTCAATTCATCACATCATGGCCAGTGATAGGCAAATAATTCACAATTTTTTTGTGTGTGCGTGCGCGCTCAAACACAACTTTACCCTAAAAGCTAAATTTGAATCACATTACCCAATCATTTCAATTCTTCCGCATACCATAGAATATCAGTCAACTTTCCCAATTAAAAGGTCAGCATAGTGAAATCTCAGCTGATTTCCTAAACCTTGCCAAAGCTCTAAATCTTGACTGAGTTTTCCAACTCAAAATCTACATCTTTATTCAAATCTCTTTTTAAAACTTAGAACCCAATTCCATAATCACAACTAAAGCAACACTTCTATACTAAAGCACTCAAAGACAGTTTTTTTTTTTTTTTTTTAAGCCAAACGTATGCAGCCACAAATACATAAATACCTTTATACCTATGCCCAAATAACAAAAAGCAAATACCATGTACTATCCAACTAAGAGAGCCTCAAAAAGCTCATTAATCTCAAAGAACTAGAACCTTAAACCACAAAACATTCCCAGCTAAACAAAAGCACAGAAATTCAAAAAACTCATAATAATTCAAGTTCCACACTGCAAAAAAAAAAAAAAAAAAAAGCACCATGGTTTAAGAGAGAGAGAGAGAGAGAGAGAGAACCTCGAAATCTTCGGGAAGCTCGTATTCGAAGTTCTCCACAGGGTCGAACCGACGATTCTTCCTGGACTCTTCCTGGGGGATTTTCTCCTCGTACTCGTAAATGTCATCGGTGGGAAACTCTCCCTCATCGGAATTGATATCTTCGTCTTCGCTGTTCAACTGGGTGCTAGGGTTTAAGCGTTCGATCTCCTTGCGCAGTGAATTAGGCAAGCGAGGACCCTTCCTCACATCGTTTCTCTTGGACTTCTTCTTCTTCGTCGATAGGGTTTTAGAGCCCAAACTCTTTTGCTTCTTCATCTTGTTGTGCTTTGGTTCGACTCTCCCTTTTCGCTTCGTCTCCACCATCGCTGAGAGAGATAGCAGAAAGAGAGAGAGAGAGAGAGAGAGAGAGAGAGAGAGGTTTTAGCTTGGACTTGGAGCGGCCTGATGCGTAACCTGCTTTACAATTTGGAGGGCAAAACCGCAAAACCCCGTGTTTTGGACCCGAATCAAATGGACCGGATTTTGGGATATTTGAAAATCGGATCCTACTGACGGGTGCAAGTAGATCCACGAATCTCAAACCGACAATGACTCATTCTATTTAATATATATATATATATCGTAGGGGGCAAAACTGGTTTGGCTCAGCCCAACTTGATCACGAATGGGTTGAGTTAAGGCCTTTGGTAGATTAGAGAAACTTTCAGAGGTAATGTATATTCAAAAGGACCTAAATCTTGGATACCCTTTCCTTGTATGCGTGTGTTAAAAATACTTAGCATCCTCAAAAAAAAAAAAAAAATGGCCTTCAGTAGAGGTTAATGGCTAAGATCAACCTTTAATACCTTTGGTAGTCTCGGTTCATTAATTTAAAGAAAGAAGGTTGACAAGAATTACTTTCTCTCTCTATTGCTCTTATTACTCTTTACCAACTTTTTCCAATCCCCACTCTTAGAAGAGCTTCCTTCCTTTATATAGCTACTTGGATTACATCACAGCCCTCCACTTGGACAGTCACTGATCCTTACTTGGATACTTGTCCTATCATTGCCTTATTGGTAGTGATAGAGTAGGCTGTGGGCTATGGGGGCACTGTTCAGGAGTCATTCTGCCATTAATGTGGTAAGCTGAGTTGGTATAGTGCATTAAATGTGGAGATGATGAGTGTTTTATCTGAAAACTTTCTTTTTCCCTTACTTGCACGTCTCTACTTCCTTCCTCGGCCTTCGGCTTTGGTGGTTTGTCCTCAGTACCTCAAGGATCATTTGCCCCTTGGGCTACTTAAGTGAGCCGCTCTCCTCGGTTTCTTTGACTGGGTTATCTTGACTGGACTAAGCCTGATCTGATGAATAGTTGAGCCCCATTGTCCCTCGGGTGAACTCTGCCCAATGATCCTCTCTTTTCAGGCCTCCCCCGTCCCCCCTCCCCCCCCCCCCCACACACACACATATAATATAAGTTTTTCACAACTTATTTGATTTGATATAATTTATGCATAGTAAAATCAATTGTAATTGTCAATCAATCTTTATGTGATATTATTCAAATTATAATTTATCCCCTTAACAAATGAAAAAAAAAATGTTTATCAAAGCATTTTCTAATTATTTGCATTTCCCCTTTTGATCAATTAGATTAGACAATACTAATTGGATAATGATCAACCCACTTACTAGTTTGATCATAGTTGGTCTAATTCAATCCATTTTGTCTAGTTAGAATTTTTTATCCTTTTTTTTTTTTAGAGAATTTGGAGGATAGGGTTACAAATTATGATATGAGATGATATTCAATGAATTGCATGCTCTTCACTTGTGTTCAAAGGCTATTCATTTTTTGGTTTAGTATCAAAATTTCCAAGTCATCGAAATTCAAGGTTTATGCCTTGATCCAATGAGATTTATGCATTTGCCAATCAAAGATATCCACACAAGCTAAGCTATTTTGATTTTGATTTTTTGGTGTTAGGACTCATCATGCCCCTAGCTATATGGGTGATTGGCAAATGCACCAATATGCATAAATTTTGATTTGGAATGAATGAGAATTTTGACATTAAACCAAATAAAGAATTAATATAAATTAGAATGATTAATTCTTATTAAATAAATTAGGCTTAGGACTCTTTTATAATAGCTTCTTTTCTCACCACGACCACATGGATTTAATTTGGTTTGAAGATGTTGGCTTTGGTCGCATTGAAATATTAGCACTTTATTTGTCAATTAGTTTTTGTACATTAAAATTTTTTTTTTCCAACATTTTACAATTGTAGGGATAAAGGGCCTAAGATATATTTTGGGCCTTAGACTTTGTTTGAGGACACTTATTGGTCTGAGGACAGATAAACAGTAATGAAGATGTAAGACTTAGAACTTCATGAGTAAGCTATGACTGAGAAGGCTTGGGAAGGTAGGCCGAGGAGGAGTATCTCCTTGGCTAAGCGAAGCAGAGGTCAGAAGGTGTGTTCTGTCATCTAGACTGACATTCCAAGAACTTCTATTGATAAGGATGTGCATCATGAACGTACAGGACAAATGAGAGCTATGAAATATATAAGGGAAAGCTGCCACCATCACATTAAATGTTTTGCAGCTAACTCTCTGGCCGCATTAATGAGAAAGTGATACTTGAACAGTAGTTTTCAGTTTTACAGCTACTCCTCAAAAACTTCATGGAGGTGTTGATGTGATAGGGATCAACACCAACAATCTAATCTACACGTGAAGGGCAGAGATAAAAGGAAAAAGAAAGTATAAAATAGAAGGGAGGTCCTGAGAGAAAGGGATCGAAAAATTGAGAAAGAAATATTGTAGCAATAAGAGCTGTACTTGTAATCAACTTCAAGAAATATATATAAAAACTGATCTCCTCGAACTATGCCGAAGACTATTTTATTTAGAGAAAACCAGTCTATCTTTACCTTATTATCATTTGGATCCACTATAATTGCTACCCAACTTATTATAGCCTAATTTTTCAACCCACTCTTTACGAATTCATTGTATTGGGCTCTTTGGACCTAGATCCTTCTAACTTTTGGGCTTAGGACTCAAATTGCGCTCTTACAATCTTCTTCACTCTCACTTTTTATTTTACACCATATTATTTTCATCTTTAACTTTACCATAACTCTCAACCCTCTATCATTTTATTGTAAACTATGATACTAAAATGATAATGCAAAATATTGACCTAAATAATGAATGGGTCCAGTTCATTCCTTTTGGTCTAGTTGGCGATTTTTATTTATTTATTTATTTATTTTGGGGGGGGGGGGGGTGGGGGGTGTAAGGGTTGGGGGGGGGGGGGGAGGGGAATTTGGAGGGGATGGGAGTAGAGGCTTTCTACTTATGATATGAGATAATATTCAGTGAATTGCATGCACAAATATTTGAAAAACACTACATGGTGAGTCAAACGAGCAGGGCCGGCTCAAGGCCTAGGCCTAAGGCCCCACTAAAAAATAAATATTTCATTGGGAAAAAAGGCCCCATTTTTCATAGTTAAAGGCCCAAATTTTTATAAAATTATATATATTTTTTATAGGTTGTACATTTTTTTTTATTAGTGATGTACAAACTTTACTATTAGCTTACAAATTGCCATGTTATTAATCACAAAAAATGTGATATAAACATTCATTAGTTAAATTGATGAAGCTCATCAATGAAAAACAATATCACATTATATTTTGAACATTTTATAGTACTTTTAATTAGCGCATTTTTCTTTTTCATTTCTATTAAGACTCTCAAAGTGCGAGACTAATAGAACCTTAACTCAATTGAAATCCTAAAATATTTCAAAAAGATGTTGCAAATGTGTTAAATCATCAATTATAGATTAATCTTCCCTAATAGTTTGAGACTTTAATTTTTGTAAACTAATATCCTACAAAACCATACACCTAATAATATCTATCTCTCTCTCTCTCTCTTAAAATCAAAATGTAAAATTAAAAATTAGATTACAACTTTATTTAACTATGCATCGTCTTATATCCAAAATAAAGTATCTTTTTCAATCACAATATATTTTTATTTCTTTTTATTAATATTTATAATTCAAATATGATATTCAATTCTCTATATGAAATTAACATTAGTCTAGTTGGTATTATTTATGTATTTAATGTATCAAATTAACCTTAATTTAATTAGTATTAAATAATTTTGTTTAATTAATATTTACATATTAAAGGCCCCACATAAATTTTTCGCCTTAGGCCCCAAATTATGTTGGGCCGCCCCTGCAAACGAGTAGACTTTGTGAAGGTGCAAGTTTGATGGTTAGAAATGATTTTTTTTCTTCTAAAGTTTTGCAACAATGGGTGATACTTACATTTGTCTCCTTATCAAAATGATCAAAATGAACCGAACTGATCACTAAAAAAAATTAAAGTGAGTTAAATGTCATATAACTAAACCACATGCCTTCATGCTTCTATTTTTTTTACTCTCTCTCTCTCTCTCTTCTTTTTTATTATTATTATTATTTTTTATATGGAGTGAAGATGCCTTCATTACAGGAATATTAAAAGGGTGGTAATTATGATTATCCACAATTTTAAATCTGACAAACGGTCATAATTAGTTTAATAACTATGACCTTTTTAATATATAAGATTTAAATATTACCTTTATTTATTGAGAGATGCTACGTCTACAACATTTTTACAACATTTTTACAACAAATCATGGGTGGTTAGTTGTTATTGGTTCAAATTTAAAACTAACACTAAGATTACTTTTTTGCCCCAACAAAAACAACCAGTAACAACTTGCCACTTAGGATTTGTTGTAAAAATGTTGTAGAAATGTTGTAGACATAGCATTTCTCTTATTTATATATATATTAAAAATGAATACATCTATTCTTGGCCAACATAAGCCAATGAACACTATTTTTTGTTCACTTCCACCTGTCACAAGAGTGAATAATGAATGAGAATGTCATAATTTAAAATCCATTAAATATGCTTATAACTTACTAATTAATAAAAAAATAAATGGAAGAGACCTCATAGATGATATATGTATGAGCTAAAATCCGAGGATCCTAAGTGGATTGGGCCAGAGTGATATCCGGGACAATTAATTTGAATAGATGGATTTTTAGACTAACAATTAAAACTTGAACAATGGCTCTTAAATAGAATTGATCACAACAGATATGATGAAACAAATCTCACGGGAGTTAAATAAGACTGGATTATATTTTTTCTTCCTCGTTGATGAGGGTTTACACTTATGCAAAGACAAGGTTCAACAATTTTTTGTGTTCTTGGTACTCTCTCCTTTCTTTTTCTTAATCTCTAGATCAAATCCTTGTACACAGGGGGTCTCTTCCTATATATAGCCTCCATGCTTCGATCCTGCCCTCCACTTGGATGGTAGATGATTCTTCTCCATGATACTTGTCCCATCCTTCTCCTCTTCTTATTTCGAGGTGGTGCTGAGCAGGTAACAGGCTGTGGTGGTATTTTTTAGGTGTTATTAGGCCATTAATGCAGTATGCCTAGTTGATACCGTGTATTTAATGTGGAGGTGATGATATCTCTGTGAGGAAATTTCCTCCAAGACCTATCTAGGTTTATTACTGTTACCTTTTTCGAACCGAAACGTTTGGGCTTAACCCGTGAATTTTGTAGCTTCCTCGGACTAGTCACTTCCTCGAATAGCCTTTTTCCTTGGTTCATGTGGGCTTACATAGATCGCTCATATCTCTAGTTGGGCCCAAATTAGAGCCCACCTAAAGCCCAATTTGCCATTTGTCCCTTTGGTCCCCACAATATAAAATAGCGTTTGGTTATAAGAATTTAATATCCTTTTTGACATCCATTGTGATATTATAATTTATATATATGTTTTTTGTGGTTTGAACTCTATCTTCTCCTCCTCCACTATTTACCTATCTTAAAAAAAATAAAAATCCAAGGAACATAATTTGCTCTAAATATTGCCTCCGTATCACTTGTTAAATAGCAAAATAATGATGACAGTGCTGGAATTATCGGCTTATCTTTGTGTGTGCTCATCTATTTATCATATTGCATTCATGTTAAATGTCCTGTACATGTTGCTATTCATAACTCCTTGAATGGGGCTTTTAATTTGCTCTGTTAAATTATATATGATGACCAATTGTAAGTAATTCAGACCAATATAATGTAAAGGAGCCTATATAGTTAAAAACTGAGAGAAAGAGAGAGAGAGCATAAGGTTTTTGGTTTACTTTAGTCGCTACCAATTGTCTTATAACATTATCAACTGCACCACACTTTTGGTGAAAGGTCAAAATTTACCTGAAAAAGATACGATCATGGTCAGTGGTCACCAAGCTATTTCATGTAACTGTACAATGAGAGAGCTAGCCAAATAAAAATAACACCTCTCTCTCTCTCTCGTTTACGTGCTTTATACATGGTTAAAGACTACATGTGCATAGAATTGGCCTCAAAAGAAGTTGTCAATTTTAAAGCAAACACAGAAGGTAGAAAAGCAAAAATTGAGTGATAGCATTACCTACTACAAGTTCACGCAGTTGGGACTTGGGTGGTAGCTAGGTTGAAGAGACAAGGGTGAGGAACCCATGTTGGAGAAGGGGAGCACGTGCAAAGAGTTAACTGGCATCTGAGATAGCCAAGTGCATTGCACGTGCCCTGCTTCTCCAACAAGGAGCTTCCCACCCATCAAGTCTGTACACACGTTGAAGTATGGTGGGTGTAACTTTAGTTGAAATGGATGGAGGAAGAAACACGGTATTTATAGGTGCAAATTGGTGAGGGAGAGAGTGAATTTAATTAATGACCATGGTATAGGACTTAAAGAGCAATGAGTAAATTCGAAGTGTGGGTGTGGAGAGAAACATCTGTGCCGAGCCATGCCATGCCATCATGCTAGTATATCTAAAGAGACCCAAAAAGGTTGTTGTCTGCCTTATTTCCAAAAAAGCCAGCAACCCTTTGCTCCTCTTTAAGGATTCAATGCAGAGAGAGACAAACACAAGCCTCTAAAACCTCTTTTCCTATCAATGCAATGCAACGCAACGCAATGCAATGCTAGCCTTTGGATCAAGAATCTCTTAGGCCAATGATGTTGGGAGTTGGGACCCACCAACATGTGGGGCATGGGCCTACATGCCCCTCTCTCTTCCTAGATCAAAACTATTGGGGTGGGGCCAATTTGTAAGGTGAATCGGTGAACACCTTTTACTTTTTGGAAAGAATTGGATGGTGCAAGCAGAGGAGAAGAATAATGTATGAGTGCACGTAGGCTTTGCGTGTTGGGCGCAAAGTTTTTGAGTGGGGTATGTCATATGTGTGTGTGTGTGAGTCTGAGTGTGAGTTTTTGAGAAAGGCTGGGAGGCTCCCTAGGCAGATATGATTCTCTAGATGCAGTAGGCCTCAGCTTTTCCCCCTAAAAATTTGTGGTGGTTTCACTGGATTGGACTTCAAGAATTTCAAAGCTCCTGCTGATATATTTACAAGTTAATATTATGTCCACATTAAGCAAACTGAGTAAAGCTTTGAACATGGAAGACATCATGCATTTTCACCACCAAAAGAATTGAAGCATGCATATGTGAAGTTAATTCCTCACCATACACACTATTATGTTGTGTGTGGCCACTTTTTTTTTTTTTTTAGATAAGCAAGAAATTTCATTAAGTGAGCGTTTGGGAAGGGCTGAAACTGGCGTTTCAATTCTGCGTTTTCATGCTTTTTTTTTTTTTTTTTTTTTTTTTTCTTGCATGTAAACAGTAAAGTCACTGTGCAGAGACAATAATTACTGTTTATTACTGTTCACAGTACTGTTCACGTACTAAAAATATTAAAAATAGATTTCACGATACTATTCATACATTTAAAAATTATTTTACTACAATGTTTTCAATTTTCAGTTTTCAATTTCAGCAACAATAAGTTCAATCCAAACAGACCATAAGTGTCAAACAATAACAATACAGTACAACAACTTTCAACTTAGTAAATCACCTACAACCAGATTACTGAATTATTTTGGGGTTTTATGTGTTATTTTCGAGCTACTTTGAGAGATTTGATTGGTCCTAGTTTCAAATCCTACTCGGAGAGATTTGATTTAATTTGAATTAATGAATTCAGAAAAAAAGGTTCACCATATTCTACTATTGAATAAAAATTTGGATAAACATTATGTCTCACTTGAATTGCTCCATCTATCCTCACGAGGAAATAAGAAATGAATTCTCAGTACACCCGACCTGTTATAGATGTCACGCTAGCATCATTGTCCTACAACACTTTTTTATGCATATGAACTCCAAATTTTAGCTTCAAATGCATACTTCCTTTTACTAGTCAAGGCATGCGATCTTGGTTTTTTCTTTGGGTACTGGCTTTTTTGGTGTGGTTGATCAAGCATGATTCAAGCCACTAAATTATAGTGTAATTTAGTATTATAATTGTTCACTCCTTGCCTCTTTCAATCCCATAAATTTGTGTTTGTCTTTGTAAAACTTACATGAAAGTTGGATATAATAGAATAACCCAATATATCAATGAATTTATAGCCTAATAATAGTGCTTCTCCTCTTGCAATGGAGGCCTGAAATTTGATTCAATAAAGAGAGGTCTGAGGTTTGATTCATTACAGATACAGATTTTGTGAGATAAGATTTTGTGAGGTTTTATGAGACAAGAAAATTAATGGTGTATCTGTTGTCTATTATAAAAAGTGAAATACATTAAATATCCACTCGATATTATATGAGAAATTGCAGTCGTGATCAGAGTGACAATGTGGATTGCAAAAACCCATCATTACAGCCTACTGCAATCTTCATTGCTAAAGAAGATATTTACGTCAAGATTAAAAAGAAGACAGACATTGTCTGCGTGCTTAGCTCTGTTGTTTATCTGAAGAGACATAATATAAATGCAGCAAAGCAACAACAATGTGGACGCATTCCTTCATGGCTGATGCATTAAAATGTCGGTGAGGTTTATTACATTCACAGTGCTTTTTTATGATGAATAGAAACTGTTCGACTCTTGAATCACTATATATTGTCTTGTGGAAGAAGAACATAGATTCAGGTTGAGGTCATCATCAAATCTAGGGACTTAAATACTGGCGTGTACATGAACTGGTGCAGTAAATGCTTTATTTGGTCATACACTCTTATGTATTCAAAGGGCTTTTGAAACTCAATCATGCCTCCAAGAAATTAAATTCTACCATACTTGATGCATATGTTTGACTTTGCCTCAAGACTGAGGAACAGCAACAAAACAAAAGGTACTTGAATGTGCATTAATATTGGGAGTGGAAATATTTTAGTTCTTTTCTTGGACCTACTACTATCCAATCAAATCTAATGCATCCGAGTACCGTACTTGCTATATTTTATCACAAGTTATATACTTCTTGCTATATTTTATAAGCGGTGATAATTACATACAATATACGAAACACACAACTGAAATTATGCTAAAACAATTTTAGTTAAAATTGTCTGAGTGTACAGTTATAATTAGCATTATATGACATCAATGTTAGCAAGTTGGTAATGGTAGGTTAAGGACAGAATTATAGACTAATATAGTTACCCTTCCCCTTGGAGAGGGTTAAAGAGGAGCCACGCCCTCTTATGTATCATAGCTTTCTAATTATATTGTCTTTTTGGTATATAATTTAGTATATAAATTGAAAACTGTGTTTGAGAAAGCTTAGAGAGCTTATTTTTAATAGCGCCTTTATAAATTATAGTAAGTTACTCACTGAAAAAAGCACTGCTCGAAAAATTATGCCTAAGAAAGCTAGACTAAATAAGCCTAAACAAACACATATGATTTAGGTCCTCTTCTTTAGATGCCTCTGTTTCTTTAAGAACTGACATGACTGGATTGTACGCAACTGGTTAAGAAGATGGTACTGCAACCAGGGTCATTGAAATTTTGAAATGGCCAAATTCAAAATGACAGAAAACCAATTTCTTATGCTTGACTGCTCATAATTCATTTAAAATCTTTTAAAGAAGATATGATAACCCATGAATTAAGCAGAATAAGAGACATATTTACAACTCATTTTCATATCATATTACATTCAAGCGCTAGGTATGGCACATTCTTTTTGTTCACATTGGCAACCCCACCCCCAAGAAAGACGGGGAAAAGAAGCCCCCCTTTCCCAGCTAGCAAATCTGCAAAATGGAATCACCTTCCGATTCCAGTCATCACTTGAAATTGAAATTCACTTGAATGATATAGCGCATTCTAATCTGATCGACATTGTAAACTATGTATTCGTTGTATAATAAATCACCCTGCAAGAAGCATTTGAATTTTAGAAGACATACACTAAGCTATGTACCCTCATAATTAAAGTGTCCTGCACAAATATTGAACAAAAGGTAAAACAGTCCCAACCAAAACAAAGGGAGGAACAAAACACACGACAGTTTCTAAATTTTACTGCCAAAATTTTCTAACTCATGATGCATTATACCTTACGGTCCATATGTTTAGCTCTTCCGAGGGGAACAACAACACCATCCTCAAGTGTTTGAGCTTCTGAGAGATCTGGTGCAGTACCTCCAACACCTTTTGTACTGCAACAAAACATCAGATTTTAATCCACATCAACTTTAAAAGTCTTCAATATGATAAATAGTCTAGACATTACTGGTAATTCCATGCAATAACATAAGCGCATTTTCATACTTCAACCATTGAATTCGGCAATTCCACTTTTTCAGAGCAAGGCAGATGGAATGATTCAGGTGTCAATAAAAATAATAAAAAAGAAAAAGAAAAACAAACCTTAGCTTCCCCTCTGGCAACTTATCAGCATCATATTTTGCACTTAGAAGCTCAGCCATGTCACCCAGAGCTACCTGAAAAGTAAATGGTTAAAGTCTTATGACAGCAGTTATCAAGGAGGAGTGGAGGACTACACAAATTTTATGGGTCTAAAAGAAAATAAGAAAAAATAGCGTTACTTCCAGAAGACTAATCTGGGTAGAATAGACCAACTAAGCCAGAAATAAGATACATTCGAGTGGGAACACATACAGATTACTGATATATAAGTCCAAACTCCTGTTGGAATGTTGGGCTTCAATGTAGAACAGAAAAAGGTTAAATATTCATATAGTTGTCCAGCAAGACCCATCTGTTCATGAGTGGTAATCTAGTGCATAAATCTTACCATTAGTGAAATGTAAGACATTTTTGTATACAGTCGGTGATATGAATGTGTTCCACCCCAAAAGAATGTCTTTTCATATAACAATAATGTTTTTACAGAATAAAGAACAACCTCACACAAAAGCAGCACGCCAGCCTTGGAACCATGAGAAGCATAGCAATAATTTGCACTTTTGGAGAACATGTCAGCAAAGTAAACACCCTTCCCAAACATGTAACCTGTTACAGGTGCTTCAGGTGGAGCTATGCGCAAACCTGATAGAATACAAGTTAGGCTTAAATATTTTTAAGTTATTGATGGAAATTTTCAGATCACATGATGTGAAAACACACACACACACACACATTTATTAGTACTTATGAATCTTGAGAGGAAAATAATGACCTTGGGATAAAATGCCAGTCCAATTTGTAAGCCGAGAACCATGCCATAAGAGCATTCTATTCTTCACACTGTTAAACTGCTTGCAGGAGTAATAGGCAGTTAAATTAGGACTTAAAACCTAACGAATTACTTATATATCAGAACCTAATGAAACAAATAAAAAATTGCTAAAAAAAATCTGCAATGATAGAAATATTTTGTAATAAAGGTCTTTTATGTTCACAGAAAATGCCTCGTCACCTTTTTGAAGCGTTCGGATTCACCCTCTCTTGATACCCTGAATATTTGAACAATGTCCACAGTGTAATTTGAGTGTGTTTTTGCATGAGTGTTCTGCATATATTTTGCAACCTGAAAAGATGAGGAATCAAAAACTATGTATTAGATCTATATACCAAAGTGGCCAGCTTATAAACCAACTCATGGAGTCATAAGCTATATTTTGCATGTATTATAGTTTGGGATTGGGGGCATTCTTTTTACTGTCCTTTGGTGTGTGTGTGTGTGTAAATAAGTATTACGGTTAAAACTTCTGAGGCTATTACCATAGAGAATTCCTCAGAATCAACTTCAAGAGGTGACAGTTCAGAATGAAGCCGTTGGTAATGAGAATACAAGGGGTCGCCCTACAATGATGGCAGAGGTGTAAATAAGTAGATTATGGTAGTGATAAATAAAAATATAAGCTAACTCACCCTGATTAAGTAGGACCATTTACTCTGATGTCTTAAATGGAATGATAAAATAAGTCGACCATGTGCTCTTTGCATATATTACAATGGCTTCTTATAAACATGCAAATATGACTTTCAGAAACTTTCTAGACACAGCCAGTCAATAATTAAAAAGAAGACAAGTGAATAAGTAATACCTCTGTTCCAGTGTCATCTTTCAACAGCTTTGTTGCAACCTCAATTTCAGACAGGGCCTCAACCTTCAATTAGATGCAAGAAGTTGATCAGATCAGTGTTTCTCATAATCAATAGCAACTGAATAAATTTCCAAATACAACCAAAATCTCACTGATAGGCCACAGCAGGGGGTTACATAAAAGGATACTGTAGCATCTAATATCCCTGGAAATAAAATAATATAATACCAAAGTTGTCAAGAAAATAATTAAATCCCAAAGTAGGGTCCTACGCCCGCCCTCCATCACCAAAACAAGAAGAAATGAAGTTAACTGTGAAAATATGGATATATTGAATTAAAGAAAAAAAGGGATTACCATTTCCAACTTGTGTTTCAACTTCTGAGGAGAGTCAATTACAAATTCACCTGCCATCATTTACTCTTACGTATTAAAATAGATGCCATTATTGAGAGAAAATAGACAACCCAAACTATTATATCCCTAGTTTATTAAGTGTACAGTGGAGAAAAAAGAGAGGACTTACGCATTTTCTTAAATCCAAAGTCATGGGGAATAACAGTGTAGAATTCTCTACAAGAAACCATCGATTAAAATTGGAATCTCAAACTTCTTGAAGCTAGAATGCATGATTCAAAACCAAAACAATGTAAAAAGAAAAATAGTGTGCTTTATAAACAAACGTCAGATGTGCTGTTTAAAATGCAAAGCTAATTTAGTCAAGCACTTGAAAAATACAGTGTAACAGCTCTCTAGCAAAGAAGGAAAAATCTTACCCACTTAATTGCTCAAGTTTTCTCCTATCAAATTGGCCAATCACATCAGCAATCCTCTTCAGGACATCATAACCCTAGATATTGTCAAAGAAAATTAGTTCATGGAGTGTTCTCAGAAAACAGAGGTACAAGAAATAAGACAAAAGGTATTGCGACATAAAACTACAGCACACAAAAGTGTAGGCAGAAGAACTATTTACAACCCATTCAAAAGCCCGGAAGCACAAACACAAAAAGGGACACGGGCACGAGTAGGGGTAAGGCGTGAGCAATTTTTGAAAAATTATAACATGAAATGGCTAGTACGACACCAGTATGACATGGGTCAGACACAGATACAACATGGGTATGACACCGTAAATTAAGTGTCTGTGCTTCCTAGTTTAAAAGTTTAGTTGATTTTAGGATAATTAATCATTGAAAATTCCTGTCAAAATTTCTTCATGATATCCTTCTTAGTGTGAATCCCTCTAAGTATTCCCTAAAAGTAGCTAATCAATAAAATAGAGATTTTTCTCAAATACACATAACTAATAGTATATTCTGTTATAATTTTATCTCCAAATCAAATGTAAGCAAAAGGAAACTTCCTTGCATCTAATAAAGACTTACCTTCATAATTGTTGATTTGCTCAGCTTTCCAAGTGGCAGCTTATTAGCATTGTATCCTAAATGATTATGTACAAATCAAATCTTTGTAAAAATAATTAAAGAGAAACAATTACCATATCAATGAAATATATTTTGATAATAGCATATCAATAAAATATTACAACTCAAAGGAAAGCATCCATCAAAACACACTTTATTTTTTAAATGAACTAAACAATTATTTGTCATGCTTTAGCATTTTTATGATCATCTGCATGATATCCTCTATAAAGTAAATGATTGATCAACTAACCAATTTCCATCATTTGCTGCTTCATCATGCTCACATTGCAGATAAGAGAGATAAATTTTGCAACGCGTGCCTCAAGTTGTGTTTCCCGAGGTTGAATTCCTAAAGCAGAGTCAGGCTTTTCTTTGACCTGATAATCATTATTAAGAATTCAGTAGCAAAGAAAATATAATATGGTTCTCTCTTCTTTCTATTGTTGGTCAAACAGAAATATGGGATACGGAACAGGGATGATACATCCTTATACCTCCCAAACTTGAAAGCAGAGAGATAAAACTTCACTAAAAATGTCTTGTACCAACATAATGATGTTCAAAAATACATCTATCTGGAAGGTGCTTAAAAATCCCCACCCCCACAACACCTTCTGTAAATGAGACACCCATCATCACTGATGCACAGTAAAGCCAAAAATAAAATTTGTTCCATACATGAGGAGTGAGAACAGAAATCAATAAAGTCGCCTTTCTTTTGCTTCCTTTTTTATTGCACTAGGGAGAGGGGCTGGAGTTTTCTTGTTAAATAAAAATGACATCTACTTCAATAATTCGGCACTTTAAGGAAAAATATAAATTTAGAATCAGGAGTACTCACATCTGATTCTTTTTCCTGCTCACCATAATCCATTTCCAACCAAGTATAACTCTTTGGGTGGCAAATGAACTCTTTTCGAGTGGACCAGTGGTTCTTGGTCTTGGCAAAGAATTTCTGTTCAAACTCCTGGATTGCACTGTCACGTGATGTATAAGGACCAAATAACTTGTCTTGACCCTTTATACCTACTCTCCCCCACCTATTGTAAACCATGAATGCACTGCCATCATCAGATTCTGCAAGTAATTTTGAAATAATATCAGTAAGAATTCAGGATACTAGATTACTAGTGCAACAAAGTAAACAAACTAAGCTCGAGTGCATTACCAAACTAGATTATATGCTCAAGCTTGGTTCATTTTCTTGTCAAGAAAGTTCATGCTTCTTCACAAGCTACTTGCTTCTTCACATGCTAATAATTAATAACTAAATTTAGTTGAAACTATATTATTTGGGTTAATTAGATAGAATGATAAGTTGCTTCAGCACAAAATAGGAAAGGGTCTCGTTACAATTACAAATACACCCTCCTCTATTTATCCATGGATCCTTTACTCATAATGATTTTCATTTATAAAACTACAAAAATTAAATTTACCAACCTTGTAATGTTAAAAAGTATACTTACTTTGATTACAAAATGGACTTTCTAAATTATCAATAAATTTCAAATAATAAGTTCCACTTCAAATGGATCTAGGGATATGAAGTGTGGGTTTGGATACCACTTATTTTACTGAAAACTGAAAACTAAAAACAATAAAAAAAAATTTCCGGTTACTGTTTACTTTTAAAATTACTGTTCATTTGCCTATTTGCACTGTTTGTGTCCCATGAACAGTGCAAGAGGCGCTGAGCTAGAAAAAAAAAAAAAAGAGGCAAAAATGCAAACGCAGCAGACTCAGATGTGATCCAAACGGAGCCGAAGTCTAGTGTGGTGAATTGACATTTGATGTCTCATGAATTTATTTACAAACTTGCAAAATTCAATCTTATGTCTATATAAGTATATTTCAAATATTTATACATATAAACATATAAAATTATATATACTTTAATCGAGCATCGTACAGACAAGCTTGTTTACAAGTACATTATTACGTATGAGCTCGGCTTTTTAATAATCAAGCCTAAATTTAGGCTTTAGCTTAGCTCTTTTACTAAATAAACAAGCTAAAACCAGATAATTTGGACCTCAAATTTAAAAAATAAAAACAACCGGCATTGTTATCATAAGAAGCTTCACAGTTCACAAATTGAATTCAAATCTTTACTCAAGCCTATAACTGTTTCTGGTTGGTTGCATAGACCATGTCACACCAATTTATCAGTGCAAAAACATGTCCAGTTTGGAGAAGAGAAGTTTGTATAGTGCATAATCAATAAATTTGAGAAACAACCAGGGATTGAATCAACTAGAACTATAAATTTTTTTTCATTCAAACATCACTATTGACACAACTTCCCACTCAACATACTTTCATGATTCGAAATGAATTAACCAAAAAATATTAGAGTAAATAAAATTTGCAGGGAATCAAGAGCTAACCAAGAGCTTGAATCACGTAAAATTTATTATTATTATCCCCAACATTTGTCTGGTTCAACATGGCATCATATATTTCATCACCCTACATCATAAAAAAGCAACATTCAGTCCAAATTCAGAAAACCAAATACCAATCAGAACACTAAAAAAATTAAAACTAAAAAAATTATTGATATTGATTACGTTCTACTGAACAAAATCTCTACTCATTCACTACATTATGCTACAATAACTATAAGACTTGCCAGCTGCAAAACATGGTAATGGGCCTTTATGTCATCTGGAAGCCATTGATCCAGCACTGCCGCGCCCTTTTTGGTCGCTGTTACAATCTTCTCCTCCTTGCTTTCACGTTCTTCTTCATCAGCTGGCACCATCAAATTTATATATTAAATAAACTCCCCAACTCAATCAGAACCAAACCGTAAAAAATAAAAAAGGTCCACTTCTTTGTTGTGAAAACAACTCAAAAGAAATGCAATGCAAATAGTGTTAGCTTCACATTCTCTTAGGCTCCATAACAATAAATTATCAATTGTCCCAATAGCTTAAGCTATTAGAACACTCCACCTCACGTGGAGCCTAGACTCCCCCTAAATGGGAGGTAGAGTGGAGACAAGGTTTGAACTTAGGACCATTGCTCTAATATTATTATAAATTATTGATTGTCCCAAAAGCTTAAGCTATCATGATATGATAAATCCTAGACTCTCCCTAAATGGGAGGTAGAGTGGAGACAAGGTTTAAACTTAGGACCATTGCTCTAATATTATTATAAATAAATTGATTGCGTATCATGATATGATAAATCCTCAAAGAAGCTAAATCAAAACAAAACTTTTTGAATTCCATATACGAACTATGTTATACTACATATACGACAGTAACCAGTCGGTATTGAACTCGCAAACCCAGTTGCCTAGTTCCTCATTGCCTACATTTTCTCAGCAACCAAACACAGCACAAAGAAAGAAAGAAAAAAAGAGTAGATACCTTGAGGACAGTCCTGTAAATCGGGGTTTGAATCTTTAGAGAGTCTTTCTATGAGTTCTTTTTTAGACCCAGTTGCGGAAATGCCTCGAAGAGAAGCCTGTTGACGCAATTGCTGAATGCCCATTTCTCTAAACTTCTCAACGGCCATGATTTTCTGCTGGGACCCAGTTGAATCCCCATTTTCCGAGTCTCTATCTCTCTTCTTATTGGCTGACAAACCATCGTCTGCACCCGCTGATTGCTTGTTTTCTTTGCGTAGCGCTGCTCCGAGTCTTCGAACCTGTCAAAGAAAACATTCAGTTGAGACTTACAAAAGAGAGAAAGTTTTGTAAATGTGAGAGAGTGAGAGAGAGACAGAGAGACAGAGAGGGCTGGACCAGAGTGGGTTTGGTTCCGGTGGTACTGAGTCCGCGTTGGCCGAGTTGGGTTCGGAGTTCTTCTACTTTGAGCTGTTGTATTGCCATGAATTCGCACAGAGACGCAGAGTTGTATGCGTTTGAACTTTGGAGTTAGAAGTTGAAAAGCTTCGCTGAGGCGAGGGACATATAAACGAGGCTGTAACAACCTTAAACGTCGTCGCTTCAGCAAGAAGAGTGCACAGCACGATAGACTCAGCGCGGGCTTTGGACTTTTTGTTTTGAATGGCCCAAGTTGCCAAATGACATCCCAACAACTTTTAGAAGGGACGTGATATATAGTAACCAAGTTGTTTAAATAATAATTTTTGTTATTTAAATAATATAACATGTATTTTCACAACATATATTTTTATCAAGAGACTTTCATCAATCAATTTACTTCGCATTTAGTCAAGGAATTCCGCCACTCAGCTTTGTCCAATGATTTATATCTATTTAAAGAATCTTATCATTTTGGGTTCGTCAAAATGATTTACATCTATTTAAGGAATTTTATCATTTTGGGTTCGTCAAAATGATTTACATCCATTTAAGGAATCTTATCATTTTGTGACTTACATCCAGTTAAGGAATTTTATCACTTTGTGACTTACATCTAGTTAAGGAATTTTATCACTATAATTTGAATGAACGAGCTCATAGTGGGCACTGATTAATATGTTTATTGATCTGCTTCAAAAATTATAAAACATTGTCAATCGTTTACAAGCGAGTTACAGTTTCTATTGGTAATACCTTTTCAGGTGTTCAACATTCCATGGACAAGGTAACTTATTTCTGTCAAGGTCCTCTAGGTGGTAACTTCCTCGTTGTGAATAGTGGATGACTCGGTATGGGCCTTCCCATGTTGGTCCTAATTTGCCTTGAGTTGAATCTTTCGTTGTGGGTGTCACTTTTTGTAGGATGAGATCTTCAATGCTAAAGCTCTTGAGTTTTACCGTCTAGTTGTAATACTCAGTCATCTTCTGTTGGTACTTTGCCATTTTTTGAGAGGCTTGATCTCTAACTTCATCCAGGTAATCTAAATTTTGCTTCAGTTAATAGTCGTTGCTGTCTTCGTTGATGAACTCCTTTCTTAGGCTAGTGGCTCCTATCTCGACAGGGATGACTGCTTCCGTGCCGTATGTGAGGTTGAACGGTGTTTCTCCTGTTGGGGTCCTTGTTGTGGTTCAATAAGCCCATAAGACGCTTGGTAACTCTTCGGGCCATGCTCCTTGCCCTCACTAGTCGAGCCTTGATGATTTTCAGCAATGTTCAATTCATCACTTCTATTTGTCTGTTGGCTTGAGGATGTCCAGGTGAGGAGAATTTATTTTTGATGCCGAGGTTTGAGCAGAAAGAACGGAATCCTTGGTTGTCGAACTGATGACCGTTGTCCGAGATGATCGTCCTGAATATCCCGAATCTACATACGATGTTTTTCCATACAAAGTTCTAGATTTCTGCTTCTGTTATCGTGGAGAGCGCCTTTGCTTCCACCCATTTCGTGAAGTAATCAATTGCGACGAGCAGGAACTTTACTTGTTTCTTACCCTGTGGCAAAGGTCCCATGATATCAATTTCCTATTGGGCAAAAGGCCACGGGGAGGTGATGGCTGTCATCTTTTCTCCTGGCAATCGTTGGACATTCCTATATCTTTGGCAGCGGCCACACTTTTTAACAAACTCTGCTGCTTCTTTCTACATCGTGGGCCAAAAATAGCCCGCCCTCATGATTTTTCCTACTAAGGACCTTGCGCCCATATGATCCCTACAAATACCCTTATGGACTTCTTCTAGAATGTACTTAGCTTCTTCCACTTCAACACACCTCAAGTAGGGTTGTGAGAATCCCTTTTTGTAAAGTTTTTCATTCAGCATAGTAAATCTAGTAGCTCATTTTCTGATCTTCCTGGCTTCGTTTGGATTAGATGGCAATCATTCGTCTCTAAGGTAGGACATAATTGGGCTCGTCTAGCCAGCACGATTCTGTATTGGGAAAGTCTAAAATTCTTCTATACTGGGGGACTTCTGCACCTCCAATTTCAGATCAGTCAAGCTCGTCTTGCTTTCTGATGACGCATATCTAGTCACTTCGTCAGCTGCTGAATTCTGATCTCGTGGGACTTGAGTAAAACTTACCCAATCGAATTCATTAATTAGTTGGTTTGTTAACTTCAGGTATCTCTACATCCTTTTTTCTTTTGCCTTGAATTCTCCATTGACCTGCCCTATGACGAGCTTTGAATCACTTTTAGCAGCGCAATCTTAGCTCCAAGGGCCGTCACAACCCTTAGCCCTGTCAATATGGCCTCGTACTCAGCCTCATTATTGGTTACGGGGAATTGGAGCTAGACTCCATACTTCAAAGTGTCTCCCTCAGGTGTAATAATGACACCGCCTGCCCCTTCCCTCTTTTTTGTCAACGATCTGTTTGTATGTATCGTCTATTCGATCGGTTCTTTCTAGTTCTCTTTGTGTCGGTATGGTAAATTAGGCGATGAAGTCTATCAGTGCCTAGGCTTTTATAGCCATCTTGGGCTTGTATTCGATGTCGAATTGACTGAGCTCAATGGCCCACTGCACCATTTGTCTTGTGGCTTCAGGTTTATTCATCACCTTCTTGATGAGTTGGTCCATCATCATTATGATAGGGTTCGCTTGAAAGTATGGACGAAGCTTCTGGGAGGCAACAACAAGGGCAAACGTGATCTTCTCCATGCAAGGATATTTAGCTTTAGCCCCTTGGAAAGCCTAGCTAATATAATACACCGGGTGTTGTACTCTTTGCTCTTTCTTGATAAATGCCGCTCTCACAGCAGTTGTAGATACTGCCAAGTATAGGAATAAGTCCTCGCCTTCCTTTGACAGGCTCAGGAGTGAAGGGTTGCTCAAGTAGCGCTTCAGTTCTTGGAATGTTGCTTCACATTTGTTCGTTCAAACGAAAACCCGTTTCAAGATTTTGAAGAAAGGAAGGCACTTATTTGTGGCTCTGGAGACGAACCTATTGGGTGTTATGATCTCCCCGTGAGTGATTGTACCTCCTTCACTATCTTTGGTGATGACATCTCGAGGATGGCCTTCACTTTCTCTGGATTGGCTTCTATCCCTCTTTGTGATACCATGAAGCCGAGGAATTTTCCCGATGATACTCCGAATGCGCATTTGGTTGGGTTTAACTTTATATTGTCTTTTTTTAGTGTATCGAAGGTCTCTTTAAGGTCGTCCAGATGACCTTCTTCTTCCCTACTTTTGACGAGCATATCGTTTATATGCACTTCTACATTTCTTCCAATTTGTTTGTTGAACATCTGGTTCACCAATCTCTGATATGCGGTCTCTATGTTCTTCAGCCCGAAGGGCATAACCCTGTAACAATAAGGTCCCTGGCTAGTGACAAAAGCCGTTTTCTCCTGATCTTCTTTAGCCATTTGTATTTGGTTGTACCCCGAGAAGGCGTCCATGAAGGTGAGGAGTTTATGCCTTGCTGTTGAGTCAACGAACTGGTCGATCCTAGGCAAAGGGAAGCTATCTTTGGGGCAGGAATTGTTTAAGTCTGTGAAGTCCATGCACATTCTCCATTTCTCGTTTGTTTTTTTTACCATGATGACATTGGCCAACCACTCTGGATAGTAGACTTCCTTGATAAAACCAGCGGCAAGTAACTTGTCAACTTCGTCCATTATTGCCCTATTTTGTTTAGGGGCAAAAACTCTTCTTCTCTATTGGATTGGTTTTCTTTCGGGATTCGCCTTTAAGTGATGCTGAATGATACTTGCTGGTATGCCAAGCATATCCTTATGGCTCTATGCGAACATGTCTAGGTTGTTCTTTAAAAAGCTTATGATTTTTTCTTTCGTCAAAGGATTCAGGTTTGTCCCTACTTTGGTTGTCTTCATCGGTTCCCCTTCCACCAACTTGATTGTTTCCAAAGATTCCATTACCTTTGGTGTTTTCTCCTCGATCATCCATGTATGGTTTTCCTTTGAAGCCAACACTGCTTGATAGCATTCTCGAGCTAGCACCTGATCCCCCTTTATCTCTCCAACTTCTTACTCCATTGGGAACTTCACCTTTAAGTAATAGGTGGACATGGTTGCTTTCCAACTGTTGAGAGTGGGCCTCCCTATGATGACATTATAGGATGAAGGAGAGTCAACTACCAAGAAATTATGTTGGTTAGTTACCTGGAAAGGGTATGAGCCAACTGCAACCATCAACGTCATTATCCCTCTTGGGTACACCTTGTCTCCACTGAAACTGATGAGGGGAGATTCAAATGGACGAAGTTTCTTCAAGTCTACCTTCAGTTGTTGGAATGTGGAAAGATAGATGATGTCTATTGAGCTTCCGTTATCCACCAGGACTCATCTGGTGTTGAAACCTTTTATCATGAGCATGATAACTAAGGGGTCGTCGTATGGCTGCGTTAGCCCTTGCGCATCCTTGTCGGAAAAAACCATGTCTAAGTTCTCCTTTCTTCGTTGTTTGGGTGGGCGTATTGCGTGGATGCTGTTTACTTGTCTTTGCTTTGACTTTTTAAAGGACTTGAACAACCCTCCTGTGGTAGGCCCTTCATTGATCATCCTTATTTCTCCTATTGTGTCCCTCGGGCGATCTTGTAGACTATCCTTGTTCCCAGGTTTCTCGTATGATCTCGTTCGTGCCACTTGCTTTGCCTGATCTAGTCTGTCCTTCCTTACAAATTTTTGAAACTTTCCTTTTTAGATCAATACTTCTATCTGTTCTTTTAAATCTCTGCAATCCTCCGTGTAATGGCCGTGGTTTTTATGAAAACGGCAATACTTCTTTTTATCGCGAATGTTGGGCGAGGAGTATAGCGGCCTTGGCCATTTGAGAGCATGGTCATCCTTGTTCTGCATCAAAATCTTGTCAACTGACATAACTAAATGAGTAAATTTTACCATCCTTGAAAGCTTGTCGTCTTTCCTCTTGATAGATTCTCGACTAGACGCAGGGGAGCTTCTTTCCCTCTTCCTACTCCTTTGCTAATCCCGGATGCCTCTTCTTTCCTTCTATATGCTCTCGTGCTCAATTATAGCTAGAGTGTCTTTAGCATTCATGTATTTTTTGGCCTTCAGCAACATCTCTGCCATTGATTCAAGGGGACTTTTTGCAAAGGCAACCACAAAATCCTTCGATTTCAAACTAGCCTTGAACATAGTCAACTGCACTTTGTCTTCCACCTCATCTACCTCCAATACTTCCTTGTTGAACCTCTTCATGTAGGATCTCAGTGACTCCTTTTCTCCTTGCTTGATTGTGAGGAGATTTTGGTGCTAACCACCAACGAAATGACGAACGAAGGAGTTGCTGAGATGCTCAAAGTCGTCAATGGACGAACAAGTGAGTTTGTCGAACCACACCTTCGCGGCCCCCTTGAGGGTGGTCGGGAATGACCTGCATAAAATTTCGTCAGGGGTTTGCTATAAACTTAAGGTCATCTTGAAGGTGGTTATGTGATCCACAGGATCCCTCAAGCCGTTGAACAACTCGAGCTGGGGGAGACAAAACTTCGGTGGCAAGGGGCACTCCAAGACTTTAAGGGTGAATGGAGAGCCAGTTCTTTTTACCATCACATCCAGGTTCTTGTCCGTCTTCTCCTTCATCGCATTCTTGAGCTCGTCCATCTCCCTTCGCATGCTCTTCAAGAGATCATTGCTAGCTCCATCTAATGGGTCTGCCTTTCTCAATCCATCTCTCCTGTTGCTGTTTTCTTCGTCCTCATTCCTGTTGACATCGCGATTTTCCTCTTGTAGTAGCTGCACTCTCATCTCTTGATTCTGTCTAGTGAGTTCTTCTATGTTGGCCGTGAGTGCCTGGATTTTTAAGGCTAAGGCTGCTGGATCTTGAGAAGCATTGGATTCCATTTGGGCGTCATAAAGGGTAGAGCTACGTTTTCAAACTAAGGTTTGAGACGTCCCTACAGATGGCGCCAAACTGATGATGCCAAAATTGTCAGTCAAGGTGATCGTCTAGACGAAGGATAGCTCATAGTCGTCAAGAAGACCTACAAGAAATATAGAGTTCAAGCAAAAAGGGGTCACTAGGTGCCAACCACTGAGCCTCCGATGACAAAGTCAGATGACTAGAAAAGAATAACTAAGAGCTACTGAAGTAGAGTTTGAACTTTTTGTTTTCAATGGGCCCAAGTTGCAGAATGACATCCATACAACTTTTAGTGGGGATGGAATATGCATATACACTGATATGAAGACTACTAAGGTTAGCACATAATTTTTTTGCATCTCATTGAAAGGATAAATTGTGATTAAAACGATGTCACTTTTACACTTCTTGAAAATGCATTTTGGAGATAATTAGTTTGAGGTAAAAAAAAAAAAAAAAAATCATGAATGTTGAAATGATGCAATATGATTTGCATTAATATAAAAGCAATTTCACTAGTAAGTGTTGGCGCTGAATAAGGATGTTTAGCGAGTGAGGACAGTGATAACATAGAGAGGAAAGTTTGAGTGGAAAATGACTTGAATGTTCCTATTTGTTGAAGTGTTTGTATAATTGTATCATTTCATGAAGAGTCTCAAAACTAGGTAGAGTTGTGTCTTAAAGGCTACAACACCTTTTTTTTTTAGTTTAAAAAAAAATGGTTAGAAGTGAGTGATCATGGTGGTTTCCTTACATCATTTTGATGAAGTATAAAAAACACCAACATTTCACTAGTAAAGAAAGAGTGTCTAATTTAATGAGTACAATAATAAAGTACATGAGGTTGTATGCTATGGTTAGACCAACTCTCATTTATTTACGGTGTGCTCAAATGAAAGTGAAGTTACTTCAACCACAATTTACCACCTCAATAGTTATGAATAAAAATTATGAAATTTTTTGTTACCTTGGCCTTTATCTTCTAAATAAGTATTATTTTTTATGCAATGAAAAATTGTGGCTAAACTTCAAGATGTTTTAGTGCTAGTTAGGTGCTTTTTTTTTGTGGTTTGCTTAATTAGCTTACTTGCTTATGTATTTTATATAAAAATTATATTTTTGTCCAATTTTTTATATATTATAATTTGCTAATTAGGAAATAAGGGATTTAAACCTTTAACATTTACGTTGAAAATATCATGAAATACCACTTGAGCTAGTTACCCAACTTCCTTTTTAAGCTTTAAGCTAAAAATGTTGATGAAAATAAATTATACCAAATCAAGCTTAGGAGGTTGACCAAAGTTTTCCCACCTTCTAAGAGACAAATTTTTCGCCATTCGTCTATACATTAGGATACCGTATAATTGGTTCTCATACTTTTTTGTCAAAATCTAATGAAGTACTAGTTATATGACATCTACGTTATAACCAAAAAGAACTAATCACAAATGAGATTTCTTGTAAATCGCTGTTTATATTAGCTTAAAACACACCTCACAAGAAACACTCCTTTGTACATGATCTTTACAAATCCAAATCCATACCACCACCACCACAAATCTATATCTATATATATATATATATATATATCTAAAAATTGAAACGTAGCATTTATTATTGATATGCTTCTGTTGAGGCACATCAATAGCTACATCATTCACTTATTTTTTATATTTTATTTTCTCTATTTAAACTTTTCTTCCACTATTCTAAAATAATAAAAAAAAAACTTCTTCTCCTATTAGTTCACGGGAAATTCTTACCTAATCTCGGACTACAAGGTCACCAAGCTGACCTTGTAGTCCCAACCAATAAAAACAAGACATGTAAGATGAAAAAGCTAACATCATTTAAATAGTACAACTTGGCAACACACTCTTGAAATCCCCAACGTTAATTCTCAAAACAATTAAAAAAATGTCCCCAACGTTAGTCAACAGTTAACGTTAACGTTATTAAAAGAATAAAATATACAAAAGGGAGCCAGCCAGCTGTATTCCAATTGAAACTTAGGACAAGGAGAACCTTTTAGGGTTCTCACTCTTGTGAACAAAAGCCACAAGGTCTTCCACAGTGCCGACAAAAACCAAGTGCACTGTGTGACTGCAAACAAATGTTACTGTGTGTGATTTTTAGTGAAATCAAGTGAAAAGTTCTAGTGTAAAGAGATAAAATCATGTTCACATAAGCATGGAAGAGCCCAATTTTCAAAGTAATGGAGGTATAATTTATTTTGTCTTCTTGTGTTTTGTTTTGTTTTTTAAAGAATGTATTATGATTTGTTGTGATATGTTAGATCCTAAATAAAATATATAGAAATGTAATTAGGTATGAATTTAATGCTTTTTTTTTGTGAAAAATTTAATGCTTTGTTGTGATATGTTTGCTCCCAAATAAAATATATAAAAATGTATTGAGGTATGAATTTAATTTTTTTTTTGGTGAAAAATTTAATGCTTTGTTGTGATATGTTTGTTCCCAAATAAAATATATTGAGGTATGAATTAAATACTTTGTTGTGATAAGTTTGCTCCCAAATAAAATATGTGTAGTGATGTATGTTTTTTTTTTTTTTTTTGTTATTATATTCTGAATTTACGTGTGTGTGTATATATATATATATGATAGGAATAAATAATATATTCATCTTTATATTGATAACTATGTCTAATTTCTAATTATATTTGTGCCTAGAAGTGGGGAAGCTTTGTAATCAAGCATACCATAGGCCTTTAAGAACACATAAAAAATTGCACACATAAGATAATTATTGTATTGTAAATTCCTTAATATTTTATTTCTAACATTTATATTTTTCATAAAAATTATTGTAGTTATTTGCAATTCAAGTGATATTGAAGGAATTGAAGATTGTTTATTTGTTGAACGACTAGAAAATAGTGATGACAATTTGTTGGATAAGGTGACATATACTGAAAATGAAGCATACAATTTATACAACAATTATGCATTATGAACAGGTTTTAGTATAGGAAAGGAAAGCCTAGATATTTTAATGGGACAAAGAACATAAGGCAACGTGAATTTCTATGTTCTAAGAAGGGGTTAAAAGTAGATGAAGATCCTTGTGAAGAGAAAAATTGGAAGAAACTAGAGACTAGAACTGGCTGTAAAGCATTTATTCGTTTCACAGTTAAAAATGATGCATGGAGGGTTACTGCATTTAATCCAAAGCATAATCATGAACTTGCACTACCATCAGAGAGACATTTGTTAAGATCGGGTCGTCGTATTTCAAAACCTAAGGTAGGTTTAATTGATTCCATGGTGAATGCTGGTATAAGTACAAAGAATACTTATTTGTATTTAACAGAAGAAGTTGGAGGGAGTGAGAATGTGAGCTTCACTGAAAAAGATTGTTATAATCATGTGAACACAAAAAAGATGCCTACGATTAGTGCTGGAGATGCTCAAAACCTATTGAATCATTTTAAGAAAAGGCAGATAGAAGATCCCATGTTTTTTTACACGGTTCAAGTAGATCAAGAAAATCGCATGACGAATTTTTTTTGGAGAGATGGGAGACCAAGGGTTGATTATGATTGTTTTGCAGATGTTGTGGTATTTGACACTACTTACCGCACCAATAGATATAATTTGATTTGTGCTCCATTTGTAGGTGTTAATCACCATTGGCAGAATCTAATATTTGGGTGTGCATTTCTTTTGGATGAAACTACTGCTTCTTTCAAATGGTTGTTCAAGTCATTCTTAGACTCAATGGAGAATCGATCTCCAATAACAATTTTTACTGACCAAGATCAAGCCATGTCAAATGCTATTGAGGAAGTGTTTTCGAACACACATCATCGACTATGTTTGTGGCATATTTCAAAAAATGCACCTTCCTACTTTAGAGAGTTAAATTCTAATTCAGAGTTTAAGTCCTTGTGGAACAAGTGTCAAAAATATTGTGATTCAGAATTGGAATTTCAAAACACATGGGATAAAATGATGCATAAGTTTAATCTTGAAGATCATCACTGGCTTAATATGATGTACAAAATTCGACATAAATGGAGCACTGCATTCACTAAGGATAGCTTCACAGCTGAATTTAAAGCTTCCTCGAGGAGTGAAAGCACAAACCATGTTTTGAATAATATAGTAGATACAACAATAAGCCTCACTAACTTTGTAATTAAATATGAAAGTGTGTTGGCAGGTATGCGTTCTTCAAAGTTTAATGAAGATTTTCGATGCAAGCAAGGCGCCCCGCAAAGAGCAGTTAAGAAGAGTGGTATTTTGGGTCATGCAGCTCAAGTTTACACATGTAAGATATTTAGATTATTTGAATATGAATTCCTTAATAGTCTTGCAATAGAGTGGAAGCAAGTTGATTGTCAAGATACAATTGATGTCTTTGAGGTGAAAGAAGAAGATAGTGAAAGAGTACGCATTGTCCATTTTGATCATTTCAATAGCAACATTTCTTGTTCTTGCAAGAAATTTGAGTCATTGGGAATTCTTTGTTGTCATGCGTTGCGGGTCTTCAATTTAAAAAATTTGACTAAAATTCCAAGCCAATACATTTTGAAATGTTGGACAAAGGAGGCTAAGCAAGGGATGATGGCTTATGAACAAGACAATCATTCAAGTGGCAATGCTAAAGAGGCCGAGATAGTGTGGCGTAATAGCATGTTACGTATAGCTAATACAATTATATCCAAAAGCCAAGAGGATGATAGCCTTAAAAGCATTTGTCAAAAGATACTATTGGGACTTGATGAAAAAATCGAAAGAGAGTCATCAAAGTTGGGTTCAAATGCAAATTTGGAAGAAAATGAAGTTGTAGAGCATAATATAGTTGATGAAATGCTTGGTTTATCAAATCATGTGTTAGTTTTAAATCCCCCATGTGTGAGATCAAAAGGCTTATGAAAAGATAGACTTAAAGGCCACTTTGAGAAGCGCAAGGCAAAATCGTCTAAGGATGCATCCTCTTCACGTAAGAAATTCTTTTTTTTCTTTATACTAAATATATGTCATATTTTTATTTTTAATAAAAAATTTTATTTACGATTATTATTATGTTTGATTTTTTTAATGTGCAATTTTATAGGAAAAGCAAAAAAACAAGTTTCTAAAGAAAATCCAAATGTGTCATTCGGTGGCTCATACAATCCAGCTATATACCAACCACCAAATCCCTACTCTCATTTAGGATTTACAAGTGATAATGCACATGATCAATCTTACATGTCATGGACAAATCATTCTCAGGTATTCATCATCATTTTATTTACAAATTTAGAATATTTATAACGTGTAATCTTAATTTTGGTCATTGACGTAATATCTAAATATGAATTTTGTCTCTATATAGGAAATGAGTTGTGTAAATGTTCCATTTACAACTATGTTGCAAGGTACCAATGTTATAACGCAACTTAGTCAGGTAAATCGACACGATTGATTATTTATTTGAAATGGAATAAAATATCTATCATTTATGTATTAACATGTGTACAAAGTTTTGTTTCGAAATAATTTTTTCTTATATTTTGATCTTTATAGAATCCAACGACTTATATTCCCTCACAAATAAACTCGTTGATGTATAGCTCCAAGCAATCAAATTCCACACATATATAAGAGGTAGATTTGAAAATTCTTGTGATGTGTTTGCATTATCAATTTTATTACTTATTTCTTGTTCCTAAGGATGACTTCCTTTATACTTTATTCTTAATGTATTCATTTTTGTTCCATTCAATATGCTAATATGATTTTTATATGTTTCTAGGTGGGAAGACCGAAGATGTCATGCAGCCAAGAATCCTAGGAACTTCACAAATCTGGCACAAATTATTGACTTGGAGCCAAGTGACATTTATCATGACACCAAGTTTCTTTTGTTTGTTATTTTATTTTTGAGGAATACATTTGTTCTCTTTGGATTTATTTTGACTTGTTGCCAAGTGAAAGTTATGTATTAACTATAGTTTTATTGTTAATGGAGATAGGAGTATGGCTTTGGAGTAGAAAACCGTGATTGGAACCGTTTGTATTAACTATAGTTTGCATTATCAATATTACACTCAAGGTTAAATTCCATGTCACAAAATGGCATGCGTGCAATTGGTGATTTTTTTTTTTTTTGATTGGAAAAGTTTGTATTCATTCAACTGAAAATGGAAGACAAAAAAGTCCAAATACAAAGCTATAACAGAGCAGAAACACAGAAACAACTTCAAACTGATACAATAAAACATTAAAGTCTTATCCAGCTGAATAAGGTGTTGCACCATAGGGGGTGAAACTCCTTTCCAGACCTGATTTGTGCCGCTGCATTTTGCAAATTGTGCTAGCACACGAGCAACCTTGTTGCAGTCCCTTTTCAGGTGGTTAATCTTCCAAACAATAAAAGACTTCAAGTTTTCACTAATCCCTTGGATAAGATGGCTCCAAGTTTAGGTTGTGATTACATTATAGTAAAATTGATCTTTTGTTGGCACTTGATAGCTTCTCATATTCCACAAATACAACCTTCAAGCACCCTTTTTTTTAAGATAACAAACAGAATTTTATTGATGTGTAAGTAAACAAAGAATACAAATTAAAAAGGTCCCAAGCTAGCTCAGTTTGTTCCTGAGGATACATCATGAATAGAAATAAACAACCCCCAAGCTTTTCCCCTGTTCCCACCTACTACAAACAGAGGATCATGTGTTCATGCCGAAAGTTGTGTTCAGGGTCATATGGCTAACGCTCCTTCCAAAATCACCTTTAAGCACCTATGATTCCATGAAAATGGAGATTAGAACTTAAATTTGGCACCAAGTTTTTCCTTCTATTTTCTCTGGAACCGAACAGAGGCTAAGAACTTCATTGATGATTCAGAGCACTATAGACAAAAACGTAAAACAACACTTAATTGAGTAAGAGTGTAACACTTTTTGAGCTTTTGAAACGAGAAAAAAAATATTGTATAGCAATGGAAATAGTGGTTAATTAAGACATTTACAATTAAAAGAGAATCCAGTAATCAAAATCAAAATTAAAAGAATCAATACCTGATGAAGCCAAGAAGCAGAGAGCGGAGCACAGAGGGCGAGACAGAGACCAAGACCAAAGAAAAAAAAAAGAAAAAAAAAGAAAAAAAACCCAGAAGCAAAGGCAAGTTCAGACGTCGTGAGGGTGAGAAGGGAAAAAAAAAATTTGTGAGTGAGAGAGATTCTGAGAGATGCGTGAGCTTGAGTGAGGTGAGACCGTGAGCTTGAATGGTGAGACCATGAGAGTAAGACAGAGAGGCATGAGAGTGAGACAGAGAGGCGTGAGGGTCTGAGATGAGGCGTGAGAGGGTTAGTTTTAGTTTAGGGTTAGTTTTAAAACCTTGAATGAAATATAATAAAAAAGCGGGTGGATTGAAATTTGAAATTTGAAATTATGGTGGGCCCGAAAACTTTTGAAACTGGTGATAAAACTATTGGAAACAAGTGGCTAACAGGAAAGGTAACGGAAAGACCAATATTTCGCATGGTTGATGAGCTGTACTTTTTAAATTATGTCAGCTTTTTCATCTTACATGTCTTGTTTTTATTGGCTGGGACTACAAGGTCAGCTTGGTGACCTTGTAGTCTGGGACCAAGTAAGAAATTCCCTTCGTTCACACCTACGGTAACATTTCTTCCAACATTTCCCTTCCTTTTTGTCTATTTATCCCCCCACTACTCTCAATTTTACCGTTACACTTCCTTAATCTTTCTTATATTTTGACACTTCTTCTCCTCATCTCATTTTTATAAATTTTATATCATTTTTCTCATTCAATCCATTTTTTCCCACACAAAACTATGAGTCTTCTCTCTCTATCTCCGTCTCTCTCTCTTTCTCCCCTTTTTTTGGTGGATTTTCGTTCTTTCTTATATTTTACTTAAGGTTGATGGTTCTTCTTTTTTTTTTTTTTTTTTTTTTTTTTTTTTTTTTTTTTTCTTTTTAAGGCTAAATTACAAATTAGCCCCTCTAGCTTTGCTCAAAATTTATGTAAGTCCTCTAACTATTGTTTCGATCATTTCAGTCTTCTAACTTTAACAGTTATTCAATGTAGTCTTTCTGTTAAAACTAGCCTGTTTGTCATCCAAAAATGAGGTCATTTTGGTATTTCTTGAGTTTATTAAATTAAAAAAAAAAAAAAAAAAAACTGTGGGGCGGCAAAAAGGTGAAACAGAGGATTGATGATTGTATCGTGATCCAATTACTATTCACTTACACAATGAATTTATAGAGATGGGATGCAAGGTCAACCTTTAAGTACCCATTACAAAACAAAAGATGAAAGTCCGACCAAAACTAAAAGTGTTGTGATTAATATTCAACTAAATAGAGCTTAGAAATGGCTAAGTGTTCGTCCTCGGGTTTAATCCAAGGATAGAATTACAATTGGATGATTTTTCTCTCTCTATTTCTTCTCTCCAAATTAGACCTCTCATTTGATCCAGGTGCTTCTTGGCTTTATATAACTTAGCAAAGATGCATCTGGATCTTACATTTGGAGGGTCATGATTAGACTTTCTTAATACTTGTCCCATCAAAACCTTACTAGAAGGTTTTTACACTAGAATATGAGTTGGGGGAACACTGTTCATGATCATTTCCCCATTAATGCGGCCAGCTAAGTGGTTGCAGTGCATTTAATGCAGAGGGAATGGCTACCTTGTCCTTCTTTTTTCTTCTCTTCCTTGTTCAATACCAAGTTACCTTTGTCCCCCCTAGGATTGCATCGTGCTCCCTTCATTCTCGGCCTTCCGAGGTAAAGTAGGAGCCCTCGATGCCTCTACCAACTGCAACATTCCGAACTCTTTATTAGTTAAATAAGTTCTTTCTAAAGATGCTTCGTGAAGTTCCCCTCCTCAGAAATGCCCTTATCTATTTTAGTAATTGCTTTGGATTCTCGTCCCCCCACAAAAACTAATACTAATTTTTTTTTATACCCAATGACTTATACCCAGTAAATTAAAAAATCAAAAAAAAAAAAAAACTAATGTTTTGATCATTATTTTTTTTTTTAATTATCAAACATCAGGAAAACGTTACACTATACACAGTGACTTAACAGTAAAAAGAAAGGGAAAAAAAGGGATTCATTCAACTGGGGAGAATGTGAATTGCGCAGCAAAGAGAGTGACAAAATTAGAGGTGTTTGGGTCAATGGGTTGGGAATCGGAGGAGGGGTTATGGGAGAGGACTAGCTATTATATCGAATCTTACACTTTTTGGTGTTCTTCTTCCATTGCTGCATTGGGTTTTGAAGGGAATTGTGATTTTTTTTTTTTTGAGAAATGATATGTCCACAACATTTTTACAACAAATTTTAAGTGGCAGATTGTTACTGGTTGTTAGTTGGGGCAAAAAAGTAATCTTAGTGTTAGGTTCAAATTTGAACTAATAACAACTAACCATCTATGATTTGTTATAAAAATGTTGTGAATGTAGCATCTATCCTTTTTTTTTTTTTTCCCAATTTTGTGAGATAGTGAGAAGTGAGGAGAGGATAGTTTTTACTCTTTTTTTTTTAATTTTATTTATTATTTTTTATATGGGCTCAGAAATGAGAAGGTACTTTCTGAAATTGGGTTTTTGATAACTTTAGGGTACCATACTGCTAGGTGCTATGGGTATATGAGTGTGAGCCCAATATCTGGTGCAACTAGTGTTGAATAGAAACTCCTAGGGCTAGTTTACTACCCTGTAGTACAAACAATTGGCAAGTGGCAAGTGGCAAGTTGAGCATTTTCAAATATATCTTAAACATAAAGGAAGTTAGATCTATGCCAAAAAGTTGCTTGAGTTTGAAAATTTCTTTCCCATTTTTTCTTATTTTGTGGGTTTTCTATTATGTAACCACAGAGAGAGAGAGAGAGAGAGAGAGAGAGAGAGAGAGAGAGAGAGAGAGAGAGAGAGAGAGAGAGAGAGAGAGAGAGAGAGAGAGAGGTTGAACTTGGACCTGGCTGGTTCATATGGGTTGCGAGTTGCATCTTGCGATAGCGGCTAGGGAGAGAGATGATATCAGATTAGAAAGAGAGGAAGCGTGAGAAATTCCTTTCAAAAAATATTTTATCATTTTTTTGGATTTTTCAATTTAATAAATTCAAAAATACCAAAATGATTTCATTTTTTTTTTGTTTGACCGGGGGGGGGGGGGTGATTTCATTTTTTGGGTGACAAATGGTGCATTGTTATAAAATCTATTTTTATTCCTTTAGCTTCATTTTAATTTTGGCTAAGATAACATTATAATTTTGTGATAAGTTTTAATTATTATTATAATTTTCTTATTCCTTAAGAGATGAGATATTTGAATAATAAAATTGAAAATTATAATAAAAAAAATATTAATCAAACACACAAAAAATAATAAAATAATATATTTGTAGAAATGAAAAGATAAAAAATACTTTTAGGTTTTTTTTTTTTTTTTTTTTATAAAAAAAATAGAAAATATTTGAAATAATAATTTTTTATATATTACACATTTACATAATATTTATATTCCCACGCATCGTGTGAGTATGCTATAATATAAAAGAGGTTTAGTTTAAGTGTTCCTATTAGAGAACTTATTTTCTTTGGTTTATTAGGCTTCAAGAAATAAGCTAAGTAAAACCATACCTAAAAGTAGTAAATCTTTTTTAAAAAATTGTATTAGAATTTTTAAATCACATAAACTGAATAAGTTGGATAAAAGCTATATTAGCAAAGGCTACTGAGAGAAAACTGCCTTTACAAAATAAGGTTCTATTGGCTTGTAGGGATGTCCTTCAAGCACATTCAATAAAATTGGAATAAAAATGCTAAATACATAATGTAAGGACTGAAATTAGATTGGTCCCAAAACAAGATTGGGCTCAAACCCAAGCGGCCCAAACAATAAATTTGTAGAGCGTGGATGGAAGAACTAGATCTATCCCAGAAGAAAAAATGATTAAATTTAATGGTTTAAGACTGTAAGACACAAATAAGATTAGCAAATTTATCTTCGGAATAGCTCAAGTAGTTTGTATCATATGATTTAGTTGAATAATAATTGTACAAGAGTCCCAGTACTGATCTTCGATAATCCCTCCCCTTTTTTAGTACATCTTTCCATCTTATATATTCCAGTCTTGGTGTCACCCCTATTGCACACGTTTAGGTTTGATTTTGGGGAACTCCTTCCTGTCCCATCTAGCACTTCCCAGAACCATCAACTAGTAGTTGTAAGGCTGCTTGATCATTATTCAGGCGTCATTTCCACATTAATGTGGCCAGAGAGTTGGTTGGGAGTTATTTAATGCGAAGGTAGCAGCTTTTTGAAGATATTTGTTGCCCTTTACCTTTCTTATCCCTTATCCGACGTCTAGCTCTTAGTGATGATGTGACTCCGAAGTAAGTCCATGACGATATGACACTCGAACTGACCTCGGACACATGTTGCCGAGATGGCTTTTATCTTCAGACGCTTGTTGGATTTATCTCATATTGTCTCCATTCCTCTCTTCATTCCGTTCTCCTCATAATCTTATTTAGACCTCCTCAGATGATCTAACGTCCTCGGATCGGGCCATAGGCCCAGTTAATACTGCCTTAACAGTACTTCCTAATTAACTGGCCCCCACACATAATAAATTGTACAACTAGTGAGGTGGTAGATTATGATTAGTGTAATATCACTCTCACATGATACAACCATTGACACCATTTTTATTGAACAAAAATCACAATTCAACATCTCAACAATTGTAAAATTTGTTGTGGCGTTAAATTTATTGAAATTGGAGTGATACTAGCTTATGGGGGCACTACACTTATCCAGGGCTGGTGCTAAGTGGGAACTAGAGCTTCAAAATTAATTCCCCTTGCAAATGACCTTTCTTGTAACAGTTATCAACAATATTACAAACGCAGCAAATTTCACTCTTTTTTTTTCACAAAATTTAAGTTAACAAATTGTGATTTGTGCAACATCAATCACAAATTATATCACTTTATATTGTTAAGAAATTGTATACCCACTCAATCTAGCTAGAGATATACTTTCTCTACCTCTTTGTAATCTAAGAGTCAGAGATAAACTTCCTGTATGCAATATATACCTCTAATAGAGAAAATTTTAAACTATGGTTAAGTTTATGGAAGATGAAGTAGCCTGAAATTTTTTTTACCTTTTTTATCTGTAAACTGCTCTCCAACTCACTTCCAATTAGAGTGGAGTTAAGGCAAAGGCATTAGGCATCTGAGCATTGACAAGGGAACTGAGGTTTGGATCTGACCTTTCACTCCATAGCTGAATGGATCAAAAGCTGGTTGTGTAGAGTTAATGGAAACCAAGAGAACTGGACCAACTTCTCTCTTAATTTTTCAATCACTTTGATCCCTTTCTTATAGTTGGCACTTGGGAGCATCGTACTAAGGAAGAAAACTTGGTCTTCTTGAGACAACCTCGGGTCCGCTAAGCAATTGGCAACCAATCTAATAGTCTTATTGTGTCCCATCAAAAAAAAAAAAATAGTCTTATTGTGGCATGATTCATTTGCAAGGACAGTTTGTTTTATGTCCAATTGCTATTCGGGGTGGAATTTGTTACCCTCATGCCCCCATGAGTAAAGATCTATCATAATTGGTATTAATTATTTCAAATTTGGTAACTTTTTTTTTTTTTTTTTTGGTGGCAAAAATGCAAATTACTCTCTAAATTTGGTTGAAATTCATCACTTCTCTAACTTTACTTTTGTTCAAATGAGTCTTCTAAATTTCAAATTTATTCAATTCAAGTCTTTTGTTCAATTTTATCAAAAAAAATTGCCCTTAAGTATGCAATTAACTAATAAAAAAAATATTTTTTGAAAAAAAAAATCTATAAAATTAATAAATAATTTTATAGATTTTTTCTTTTTTCATGTGAAAATAAATTTTTTTTTAGTGGAAATATTTTAATAATGATGGGATTGAAGAAATCAACTGGAGATGAACCCAATAAGACAGACAAGGTCATCCCTTAAGACGAGCCCAAACAAGTGCCCACGTCATCGACGAGGATAGTAGGACCATTCAATGCCGCCAATAATGCCTTGGACGATTACAAAACTAGCTATTCAGACCGTTGAAAGGATATTGAAGCCCAATTACTAAGCAGGAGGCGTTACCAAGAAAGGCATTAACACCACAATATTAACCACAATGGCTAGAATCCAAGGCAACATATATAAAGCCCTCACATCGCCAACACAAGGTACATAGACACTGATTTTTATCTTGCTATTTTGTTTCATTTTACGAAGCATTTTCCTGTTCTGACTTGGGCATCGGAAACGTTGTGACAGGCATCACACCGGTGACCACCCTGAAAGGAGTAATCTTCTCATTTACGCAGGTATCCAAGCGAGAATTTGGATCCATCTGGGGACGTTTAATTCGACTAACAAAGTCACGCTTCATCAAACAAAATTGGACAGAATGCCTTAATTGAATATAAATTTGAAACTTAAAAGATTCAATTCAACAAAAGTAAAGTTTAAAAAGTGAAAAGAATTTCAGTCAAATTTAAAGAATGCAATTCCATGTTAGAAAAATTTGATATAAAATAAAACCAGTTTAAAATATAATAGTTTTCTTTTTTACTCATTAGCTTATATCATAATCCATCTATTTTTGTGATTTTTCAAACAAATTATATCAATTCAAAAACTTCACTGTGACATAACCACTGTATAGTTTGTATTAATTAGCTCTGTATAATTTTAAAGTAAACTTCATTAGGTCATGCCAAAAGTATATTGCAATGTATCATATACTATTACAACAACTCATTTTTAATTCTTTTGTTAATGGAATTTACGACCATGTCACAACAATGGGAGAAGTGACTTGGTGCTTCCCATCCGTCCACACTAGACGACCAGATTCACTCCCACTGTAATTATGATGCAGCCCCACTTTCTCAGACAAAATTCTTACCACATAGCTCTGCTTTTGACCTTTCTTCTTGAAAATCAGCTTCTCTTGATCAACGGCCACGGTAACACCTTTGGGATTAGTGATATTTATAGTATAGGTTGAATCACCATCACCAACATATGTAACCGTTCGATTAACCACAACCTCTGATTTGGACGGTGCTGATGCATCGAAAGACACTAATATTGATGGGTAGTTCAGGTCCCACATCTTAACTTGTTGGACCCCACTGCAACTCACTGCCCTCCTTGTGATCACTTGGATTTGCCCAGTGTTGTAATTGGAAGCACAAAGAAAATTCAAATAATCATCCACCGAGAGATCATAAACCAAGCCCGGATCAACGGCTTTATTAGGGTCCACATGTCCAGCGCCAAAACCAAAGACGCTGGACACGTTGTAATCTTTCTCATCCAATAGAGTCTTTCCATCGTGATCGTCCGTGTAGGCCGTTGTCATCAACGCTGATTTGATCATCGCTGGGGACCAGTCAGGGTGGGCCCCTTTCAACAAAGCCGCCACGCCTGACACGTGTGGGCAAGACATTGACGTACCCGAGATTATGTTAAACTCTGTTCGCCTCTTATCAGCTGCTGCTTCAGTTGGTGGTACACCGTAAGGCCAAGCCGCTAAGATGTCGACACCTGGCGCGATGATATCTGGTTTTAAAACTGATGGAGATATCGAATTGGGCCCACGGGAAGAGAAGGAAGCAACCACGGGTGCTGGTTTTACTCCCAACTGGGTCCCTTTGAAAATCAAGGTGGCCTTTGGGTTTTTATTGGAGCTTATGTACCGAAGCACGGTTGTACGTTTTGATTGCGTGATTGCCAGTCCAGGAATTAAAAATGCATCCGCGATTAAGCCCTCTCCCGTAGGTTCCACGTTGGCAAGAACAAACCCGACCCCACCAGCTTCTCTCACCACCTCTGCTTTATCAATGCGTGGCCCATCACGACGATCACACAGCACGATCTTACCACGTACCAAATCCTTATTTAACGTACCAGCCAAGCAAGTAGCAACAATTTTGGAATTGGATGCATCTCCTGCGTAAATCAACGGTAGATACTTCCCTTCCGGAAAACCATCACCTTTGTAGAGCGATGATCCAGTAATGACGCTACCATCTCCAAGAACTAGATCTGCAAGGAATCTCCGATCAATGGTGCTTGCTCCCACTGTGGTTATCCAAGGTGCTACGTTTGTTATGGTGGAATCAGTTGGACCATTGTTACCACCTGAAGCGGAAAATAAAACCCCTTTCTCTATAGCACCGAAAGCGCCTATAGCAATCGGATCCTCATGGTATGGCACAGGGTCGCCAACTATGGAAATTGATATAACGTCGACACCATCTTCTACAGCAGCGTCGATCCCAGCAAGAATATCGTAAACTGGACAACCATCTTCCCAACACACCTTGTACACTGCAATTCTTGATTTGGGTGCAACCCCATTTGCAACGCCTTGGGCAAAGCCGAGGAAGGAAGCGTTAGGGGCATGTCGTCCTGCGATTGTGGATGTTGTGTGCGTTCCATGGCCAAGGGTGTCTCGGGCTGAGCCTTGCTGTTGTTGTTCGTAGAACTCGGTTGAGTAGTAGCGTGCACCGATTAACTTTTTGTTGCAAAGGTTTTCAGGGAAGTTGTCACCACCATCGCATTTGCCTCTCCAGTGAGAAGGTATGGGTCCAAGGTCTTGGTCATTGAAGCTAACATGTTCGGGCCATATACCAGTGTCGAGGACTCCGATGATGACGTTGGAACCTGAATCAGACTCGTTGATGATACCATGTTTGTCTTTGGTACCAATAAGTCCCATGAATTGAGGTGTACGTGTGGTTTGGAGTTGGAGAAGCCGGTCGGGGAGGACCGAAAGTATTTCAGGGCGATTTGTGAGTTCTTCAGCTTGTTGAGGTGTGAATCTGGCTGAGAAACCATGAAAGACGGTGTTGTACACATGGAGCAAGCCATGGTTGTGTTGGGTTTGGGAGTTACTAGAGTTAATACTGGAACTGAGACTTTTAAGGGTAGACTCATACCATGTTTTGTGATTAGAGTATCGTTTAGGTTTAAGGTTGTTTTGGACTCGGACAATGAAGGTTTGGTGGGTGTTTAATTGGAGATTAGGTTTGCAGGAAACAATGGAGAGCATAAGGAGCACAATGAAAGTAACAAGCTGATGAAAGTGGCCCATTTGTGAAGAGAGGAGAAAGGGGAAGATGTGAATGGCAATTTATGCAACAGCTATGTATATATAGGAAAATTAAAGATATTAGGTGAGTTCAGTTCCGCGCTAGTCTATCCCCAATAAATGTAAGTCATTTAATATAAAAATAAAATACTTAATAAGTAGGAGCAATTCTCCTTCATTTTCACATAATAATAAGTTTCACAAATAAAATTTTGGTTGGAAGTCATCAATCATATAAGATAATGGAGCTTTTTTTTTTTTTTTTTTTTTTTTTGAGAATCAAGATAAGGGAGCATTAAAACTAGAGTATTGAATAATTTTTCATAAAATTAATTTGATATAATTTCATATATTAAAGACAATTAATTTAATATAAAAAAATATGACAAAAATTCATAAATTAATTATAGTATTAATTAACTTGCATTTATTAGGGGTGATTTCGGAGTGCGGCTGGTTTTTAGTAGGTTTTACAACTGGACCGGTTGGGATGATTTGTCAAAACCTTGGTCGAAAATTGACTGAAAATGTGGAGTGGATGGACTAGTTTGGTCGGTGTCAATCGGGTTACCAAACAGAGAATTCACATGAGAGAGAGTACTTGAACGAAAGAGCAAAAGTGGTGGTGGCAATGGTTTCAATTCAACTCGATGGTATTTTTTGCAAGACTAGCTAGGATTGAAATCAAAATTGAAATTTTTTTTATAAAGAGAATCAGAATTGACCAAATCCCTTAGGAAACTGAACCAAGCTTGTTTTTTCAACCGGTTTTGGTCGGTCAATGAGATTTTCCGGTTTTTGCTAATAGGCTTAGCATTTATTAGTGCAAAGCATTAACATTTATTTGGGTGAAGTATTATGTCAACTGTACTGCGTATCAACTGAGAAAGTCTATTTCATTAATAAAATTTTATTTTCTAAATTTAATCTGTCATATTATTTAAGAAAAATGTCAATGAGTGCCCTTAGAGCACTAGTTAATAATCTATTTTAAAAAAATTATGAGAAATGAAAAAAAAAGTAATTAATATTTTGACAACTATTTTCATTTCCCATAAAAATGGTATCAAAACTTTCCTAAAATAAATTATTAATGAGTGTCATTATTTAAAGTGATAATTTTGTAAATATGTAAATTTACAATATTCAATATGTTTTATGAAATGAATGGTCTATTTGAATTGAGGAGGAGAGAAAGGAGAGTAGAATAAATTTAGCCCAAAATTAACTTATTTTTAGTCAACTTTACTTTTCTCTCTCTCTTTCCTTCAATCCAAACCGGTGGAATTGTCTTCAAACTCTAGTGAAATGTAAAGGAGACGATACTTTTTCTTTTTCTGCCGTAATATTTGCTAGAACAAAGGTTATATGAAAAGCTTCAAGAAGATGAATTGAATGTAAATCAAGGAAGAGGTTGAAGTGCTACTGGAAACGTATTGTTGAACCAATAAGAATTGAGAAACCGGACGGTGAAAGCCTGACACATGCATGCAATAGAGACAAATATTGGCTTACTATCTTTGTGGCAGTTTTTTTTTTTTTTTTTTTTTTTTTTTTTTTTTTTTTCTTATCATGAAGTCATTAGAGTTGATCCTAATCCTTGAATAATATGTGCGTTACGTACTTTTGGCATACTTTTTCTTTTTCTTCCTTTTTTTGGGGTGCTGAAATCTTTGGAATAATAGTTTAAAAATAAAAAATAAAACGTTCATTTCTTGCATAAAGCTGCTTGAGATTTGGATATGTATGATTCAGTATTTATGTAGTGTGCGTCTGGGCAAGCTAAAAGTTTCAGCTTATTTGCAATTTTAATTTATTTTTATTACTGTTCATGGATTTTACTATATTTTTTTAATACTATCTAGTTAACTCAATTAGTAAAGTCTCTGATGGTTGTCAAGGCCGGCTGAATGGTGGAGCAAGAAATGCGGTCGCCTAAAGCCCCAAATAAAAAAAAGGCCCTCAAATTTTAACCAATAGGGTTATTTATAATCAATAAGTAATTTTTTTTTTTTACCAGATGAAAATCAAATAAAAAAATAGAGAAAAATGCAACGTCCACAATATTTTTCACAACACTCTTACAACTAATGTTAAGTAGCAGGTTGTTACAGCTTATTGTTGATGACAAAAAAATAATTATAGTGATATTTTCAAATAGAAAACAAAAAACAATTTAAAATATAGGATTTGTTGTAAAAAATATTGTGAATGTTGCACTTCTAAAAAAAAAAAAAGAATAATAATAAGAGTTTAGTTAGCAAACTTTTACTAGTTTTTATCTAAATCTACTACTAACACCACTGTTTTAATTACCACTATCAATCTATCACATCAACAAGTATGAAAAATTTTGTCAAATTTTTTCTGTCTATAAAATTTCTAAAAAAAGAAAAAATTCTACGTAGTTCATGTTAATTAGTAGTAATTTTGCATCTAAAACAAGACGATCAATTTTCGCCTTAGGCTCCCAAATGCATCAAGCTGCCCCTGATGGTTGTATAAGAGATCTGGGGTTCAATCCCTACCTACACCAAAAACTAATTAGTATCTTGATCTGATGATAAAGAGCTATCATTAAGAGTGGACGCCATAGGTTGAAACTCCCTCAAAAGGTTTATTTTTATTTACAATACTTTCAGTAAAAACTAATTGGTGTCTTAATCTAATGATAAAGAGCTATCATTAGGAGTGGACGTCATAGGTTGAAACTCCCTTAAAAACTAATTGGTGTCTTAATCTGATAATAAAGAGTTACACCAAAAACTAATTGGTGTCTTGATCTGATGATAAAGAACTATCATCAGGAGTAGACGTCATAGGTTGAAACTCCTTCAAAACGTTTATTTTTATTTACAGTACTTTCAGTAAAAAAATTTCAGTTTTAACTAAACAAGTTGTTTTCAAACGTACCCGTAGTAGGAAAAAGTAAAAGAAAAAAAGCTTATCTAAATGTAGGAGAGGTTTGAGGGAGGATTTGGTACGTGGTTGATGAGAGATTATGCGTTAAAGGATTAAGGCCTCCCTCTATTCTTCTTTTATAAGTGTTAAATTTTGTGTACAACTCAAATTATGACTTCAATATCTATCAAGGGCGGAGGGAAGGGGGGCAGGTGCCCCCCCGCCCCCCGCCGGGAACTTTCAAATTTTTTTGCTACTAATATGGTACGTATAAGGAAATAGGAATCATAGGGGAATGGGGCTGACCTAATAATGATTAAAAAAAAAAAAAAAAAAGAAAAGAAAGAAAAGAGGATCGTACTGCCAAACTTAAAAGGAATTACACAACCTAATACTAATACTAATAGGACTATAAAATATATATATATATATATATATATATATAATATAAAGGAGTAAAGGATGCCTCACATAAAAAATAAAAAAAATAAAAAAAAAAATCTTTTGATACCAGTCAGTACCTTAGAGTTTTTGAAAGCATTTAGCACTTAAAGGAATTGGACAGCTTGATGAAAGATTGTAGAAATGAAAAATGATGTTTCATATCCATTGGTTTACTCATGACCTTGACATTGATTTTACCAGTTGTAACAATTATTATTGAAAGAGATTTTTCAGCAATGAACATAATTAAAAATCAACTACGCAATCGAATTGGAGATCAATGGATGAATGATTGTTTAGAAAAATATATTTAAGACTATTAAGTGTGAAAAAATCATGCAACAGTTTCAAAATATGAAAAATCTTCGAGGGCAATTGAGTAAATTAAGCTAGGTGTGAAAAGCCAAATTAAAGTTTACATTTTATGTTAAATTCTATATGACAATTACATTAGCATATAGTTGCTTATTTATTTTGTTATTAATATTGATTAATTTTTTTAGATTAGTTTTTTACTTTTAATCTTGTCTTTTAATCTTGCCTCCCTTGACCTAAATTTCTGGCTCCGCCACTGATATCTATTGTCACATTTTGGTTAAATTAAAACATGCAATACAGCTAAAGAAATGGATTAATAACTTTTTGGAAGATTACATGATTTGTATAATGAGCTAAAGAAAAGTTAAGGGATTGCATGATTGTTTTTATGTGTTTAGATATCATTTATTTTGTTGAAATAGAAAAATTATTGCTGAAAGTACTGTAGATAAAGGTAAAAGTTAGTTGAAATAGTACAGGAAGACTCATGAATAGTGCCAAAAAGTGCAATGAAGTCCATGAATAGTAGCAAAAATAAGCTGAATAGTGAAATAATTTTAATTTATAATTCTTTCCCAAACGCACACTTGATAGTAGTGAGACTAAAACTTGTGATTTGATGCTACAAATAATAAAATCAACCTCCTCCTTAGAGAGGATATCTAATGAGACGTATAGTCTTATAAGATCACCCTCTCACAGCATATAGGACAAATACATGTGATGTAAGATAAAAGTTGTATGAGACTGTCTCACAAGATATTTCCTTCTCTTACCCCCTTTTTCCTCCTAAAAAAAAAAGGACTTGTTAATGATAAATTACCGAACTAATTATCCAATGAAGCCTAACTCATATGAAGTTAGGAACTATTATTTTAAATTTATTTTAAAAGGTAACCCCAATATCCAAGATGGTAAAAAATGTGACGGCATGCACGCAACTGATGCGAGGGAGATAAGCGGTTGACTAATTGACTTGACTCTGCTTGTAACGGTTTTATCATTAATTCTTAAGAGTTGAGTGGTTTTATCATTAACTCTGTTTGTAACGGTTTTATGTCATTAACTCTGTTCGTAAATGGAAGAGAAAAAAAATAAAAAGTAGATGGTGGGATATTACGCGTGAGGGGACCCCTTCAATTTTTATTTCTTTTTTAAGTGCTTCACTTTTTAAAAAGGTTAAAATATTATTTTCCTCCGTAAATTTTATTAAAAGTTTGTATTTTATTCTTAAATTTTGATTTTTTTTAAATCTTTAAACTTTGTAAATAGCTTTCTTTTTTCAATAATTTAGTGGCAAAAATAGAGATGAAAAAATAACTTTTTTTAACAATTCAGGGATGAAAAAAAAAATCATTTTTAAACTTTAAGGATGAAAGTGAAATATTTTCAATAATTTAGAGATGAAAATGAACTTTTTTATAATTTAGGGATGAAAAATGAATTTATTAAAGTTTAGGGGTGAAACAAAATAAATTTTTAGTAAAGTATAGGAACCAAAACAGTATTTTACCATTTTAAAAATATTTTGATAGTTGGGAGAGATCAAAGAGAATGTTTAAATTAGATGTCTCTATTATAAACCTAAAAAAGTGTAAATTGAATTATAAAGTTTTTGACAGTAAATGATCAATTTGCATATGCATCTAAAGTTATGATGTTTTAAACTTTTTGTTGTGGCTAGAGGATGAGAGAGTACTTTTTGTGTGTATGTCTAACTTGAGTATGTGAAGTCATTAATATTTAACTTGTTCATTTATTATGATTCCAATGTCTATTATCACATTGTGGTTGGTACATGCAATAAAATTAAAGATTTTTTTTTTTTGAAACTATAAAATTAAAGAAATTAAATGTGGCTTTATAACGTTTTGGCATTTTGCATGACTAATAATGATGAGCTTTGAACCAATGAAATTAAAGAAATGTGGCTTAATATGTTAGTTAATTATTTTGTACTCATCATGTTTAGATTTGTCAATCTCTTTTCTGCAATATCTAGTTTTTGGTATCATTGATGACTATTAAAGAGCATTTGCAATGTTATTTGGCTATCAAAGTAATCAATATTCAATAGCCCAAATTATGATACACGGATTTCTTTTTCTTTTTCTTTTTTTTTGGAAATAAGATTTTTTTTAATTATTTTTTTTATACAAAGATAGAAATTCTACTCTAGTTTAATCTAAGTATATATGTGGGTGAAGTTCTCTACTAAAAACTTGAACCCCGACCTTTGCCTCTCACACTCCACAAGTACTTGTATTAATTTGTAGAATGACTATCGCACCAAAGGTATGAGATGGTTGGAAGTAAGATTTGAATCTCTTAGTTTGTGATTGACTTAATTGTACTAAACCATTAGGGAAACACACTGATAATGAATCTTTTCTTGTTCTTTTTTTTTTTGATAAAAAAAAATTGTGCCTTTTTAACTGGTAATGTTGAATTGTGGGGTAGCAAGCAAACCCATTAATAAAGCACTTTGCGGGGAAAGGGATTTTATACACTTAAGGCAAGATAGATTTGGCACTCTGAAGCTGCGATTTATCTGAAATTTGGCATTCATTAATAGTTAAAGTCACCTATTCTTTCAATATTGCTTCACTAGAAGAATACAGTTTCAAATCTTTAACATGTGATTTGATAGAAATGTTAACTTCATGGAGGCAAGTTAGGACAGGAAGCTATATTGAAAGATATAAGATAAGAAGCATTTGACCAGTTTCTGATATAGATTAGTTGTTGAAGTTAACTTTTTATCTCACATTTAAGTAAATAAATTATACAACTGGCTAAACACAGGCATCCTTTTCTTCTTTTTTTGAATAATAAAATTGAAACTTATAATAAAAAAATATTAATCAAACACACAAAAAATAATAAAATAATATATTTGTAGAAATGAAAAGATAAAAAATACTTTTAGGTTTTTTTTTTTTTTTTTTTATAAAAAAAATAGAAAATACTTGAAATAACAATAATTTTTTATATATTACACATTTACATAATATTTATATTCCTACGCATCGTGTGAGTATGCTATAATATAAAAGAGGTTTAGTTTAAGTGTTCCTATTAGAGAACTTATTTTCTTTGGTTTATTAGGCTTCAAGAAATAAGCTAAGTAAAACCATACCTAAAAGTAGTAAATCTTTTTTTAAAAATTGTATTAGAATTTTTAAATCACATAAACTGAATAAGTTGGATAAAAGCTATATTAGCAAAGGCTACTGAGAGAAAACTGCCTTTACAAAATAAGGTTCTACTGGCTTGTAGGGATGTCCTTCAAGCACATTCAATAAAATTGGAATAAAAATGCTTAATACATAATGTAAGGACTGAAATTAGATTGGTCCCAAAACAAGATTGGGCTCAAACCCAAGCGGCTCAAACAATAAATTTGTAGAGCGTGGATGGAAAAACTAGATCTATCCCAGAAGAAAAAATGATTAGATTTAATGGTTTAAGACTGTAAGACACAAATAAGATTAGCAAATTTATCTTCGGAATAGCTCAAGTAGTTTGTATCATATGATTTAGTTGAATAATAATTGTACAAGAGTCCTAGTATTGATCTTCGATAATCCCTCCCCTTTTTTAGTACATCTTTCTATCTTATATATTCCAGTCTTGGTGTCGCCCCTACCACACACGTTTAGGTTAGATTTTGGGGAACTCCTTCCTGTCCCATCCAGCACTTCCCAGAACCATCAACTAGTAGCTGTAAGGCTGCTTGATCATTATTCAGGTGTCATTTCCACATTAATGCGGCCAGAGAGTTGGTTGGGAGTTATCTAATGCGAAGGTAGCAGCTTTTTGAAGATATTTGTTGCCCTTTACCTTTCTTATCCCTTATCCGACGTTTAGCTCTTAGTGATGATGTGACTCCGAAGTAAGTCCATGACGATATGACACTCGAACTAACCTCGGACACATGTTGCCGAGATGGCTTTTATCTTCAGACGCTTGTTGGATTTATCTCATATTGTCTCCACTCCTCTCTTCATTCCGTTCTCCTCATAATCTTATTTAGACCTCCTCGGATGATCTAACGTCCTCGGATCGGGCCATAGGCCCAGTTAATATTGCCTTAATAGTACTTCCTAATTAACTGGCCCCCACACATAATAAATTGTACAACTAGTGAGGTGGTAGATTATGATTAGTGTAATATCACTCTCACATGATACAACCATTGACACCATTTTTATTGAACAAAAATCACAATTCAACATCTCAACAATTGTAAAATTTGTTGTGGCGTTAAATTTATTGAAATTGGAGTGATACTAGCTTATGGGGGCACTACACTTATCCAGGGCTGGTGCTAAGTGGGAACTAGAGCTTCAAAATTAATTCCCCTTGCAAATGACCTTTCTTGAAAAGTTATCAACAATATTACAAACGCAGCAAATTTCACTCTTTTTTTTTCACAAAATTTAAGTTAACAAATTGTGATTTGTGCAACATCAATCACAAATTATATCACTTTATATTGTTAAGAAATTGTATACCCACTCAATCTAGCTAGAGAGATACTTTCTCTACCTCTTTGTAATCTAAGAGTCAGAGATAAACTTCCTGTATGCAATATATACCTCTAATAGAGAAAATTTTAAACTATGGTTAAGTTTATGGAAGATGAAGTAGCCTGAAATTTTTTTTACCTTTTTTATCTGTAAACTGCTCTCCAACTCACTTCCAATTAGAGTGGAGTTAAGGCAAAGGCATTAGACATCTGAGCATTGACAAGGGAACTGAGGTTTGGATCTGACCTTTCACTCCATAGCTGAATGGATCAAAAGCTGGTTGTGTAGAGTTAATGGAAACCAAGAGAACTGGACCACCTTCTCTCTTAATTTTTCAATCACTTTGATCCCTTTCTTATAGTTGGCACTTGGGAGCATCGTACTAAGGAAGAAAACTTGGTCTTCTTGAGACAACCTCGGGTCCGCCAAGCAATTGGCAACCAATCTAATAGTCTTATTGTGGCATGATTCATTTGCAAGGACAGTTTGTTTTATGTCCAATTGCTATTCGGGGTGGAATTTGTTACCCAAATGCCCCCATGAGTAAAGATCTATCATAATTGGTATTAATTATTTCAAATTTGGTAACTTTTTTTTTTTTGGGGGCAAAAATGCAAATTACTCTCTAAATTTGGTTGAAATTCATCACTTCTCTAACTTTACTTTTGTTTAAATGAGTCTTCTAAATTTCAAATTTATTCAATTCAAGTCTTTTGTTCAATTTTATCAAAAAAATTGCCCTTAAGTATGCAGTTAACTAATAAAAAAAAATTTGAAAAAAAAAATTCTTACATAAAAAAAAATCTATAAAATTAATAAATAATTTTATAGATTTTTTTTTTTCATGTGAAAATAATTTTTTTAATGGAAATATTTTAACAATGATGGAACTGACGAAATCAACTGGAGATGAACCCAATAAGACAGACAAGGTCATTCCCTAAGATGAGCCCAAACAAGTGCCCACGTCACCGACGAGGATAGCAGGACCATTCAATGCCGCCAATAATGCCTTGGACGGTTACAAAACCAGCTGTACAGACCGTTGAGAGGATATTGAAGCCCAATTACTAAGCAGGAAGCGTTACCAAGAAAGGCATTAACACCACAATATTAACCACAATGGCTAGAATTTAAGGTACATATATAAAGATCTCACATTGCCAACACAAGGTACATAGACACTGATTGTTATCTTGCTATTTTGTTTCATTTTACGAAGCATTTTCCTATTCTGACTTGGGTATCGGAAACATTGTGACAGACACCACACCGGTGACCACCCTGAAAGGAGCAGTCTTCTCATTTACGCAAGTATCCAGGCGAGAATTTTTTTTTTTTTTTTTGAGAGTCATCCAGGTGAGAATTTGGATCCATCTGGGGACGTTCAATCCGACTGATGAAGTCACACTTCATCAAACAAAATTGGACAGAATGCCTTAATTGAATAAAAATTTGAAACTTAGAAGATTCAATTCAACAAAAGTAAAGTTAAAAAAATGAAAAGAATTTCAATCAAATTTAAAGAATGCAATTCCATGTTAGGCAAATTTGATATAAAATAAAACCAGTTTAAAATATAATAGTTTTCTTTTTTACTCATTAGCTTATATCATAATCCATCAATTTTTGTGATTTTTCAAACAAATTATATCAATTCAAAAACTTCACTGTGACATAACCACTGTATAGTTTGTATTAATTAGCTCTGTATAATTTTAAAGTAAACTTCATTAGATCATGCTAAAAGTATATTGCAATGTATCATATACTATTACAACATCCCATTTTTAATTCTTTTGTTAATGGAATTTACGACCATGTCACTACAATGGGAGAAGTGACTTGGTGCTTCCCATCTGTCCACACTAGACGACCAGATTCACTCCCACTGTAATTATGATGCAGCCCCACTTTCTCAGACGAAATTCTTACCATATAGCTCTGCTTTTGACCTTTCTTCTTGAAAATCAGCTTCTCTTGATCAACGGCCACGGTAACACCTTTGGGATTGGTGATATTTACAGTGTAGGTTGAATCACCATCACCAACATATGTAACCGTTCGATTAACCACAACCTCTGATTTGGACGGCGCTGATGCATCGAAAGACACTAATATTGATGGATAGTTCAGGTCCCACATGTTAACTCGTTGGACCCCACTGCAACTCACTGGCCTCCTTGTGATCACTTCGATTTGCCCAGTGTTGTAATTGGAAGCACAAAGAAAATTCAAATAATCATCCACCGTGAGATCATAAACCAAGCCCGGATCAACGGCTTTATTAGGGTCCACGTGTCCAGCGCCAAAACCAAAGACGCTGGACACGCTGTAATCTATCTCGTCCAATAGAGTCTTTCCATTGTGATCGTCCGTGTAGGCTGTTGTCATCAACGCTGATTTGATCATTGCTGGGGACCAGTCAGGGTGGGCCCCTTTCAACAAAGCCGCCACGCCTGACACGTGTGGGCAAGACATTGACGTACCCGAGATTATGTTAAACTCTGTTCGCCTCTTATCAGCTGCTGCTTCAGTTGGTGGTACACCGTCAGGCCAAGCCGCTAAGATGTCGACACCTGGCGCGATGATATCAGGTTTTAAAACTGATGGAGATAACGAATTGGGCCCACGGGAAGAGAAGGAAGCAACCACGGGTGCTGGTTTTACTCCCAACTGGGTCCCTTTGAAAATCAAGGTGGCCTTTGGGTTTTTACTGGAGTTTATGTACCGAAGCACGGTTGTACGTTTTGATTGCGTGATTGCCAGTCCAGGAATTAAAAATGCGTCCGCGATTAAGCCCTCTCCCATAGGTTCCACGTTGGCAAGAACTAACCCGACCCCACCAGCTTCTCTCACCACCTCTGCTTTCTCAACACGTGGCCCATCACGACGATCACACAGCACGATCTTACCACGTACCAAATCCTTATTTAACGTACCAGCCAAGCAAGTAGCAACAATATTGGAATTGGATGCATTTCCCGCGTAAATCAATGGTAGATACTTCCCTTCCGGTAAACCATCGCCTTTGTAGAGCGATGATCCAGTAATGACGCTACCATCTCCAAGAACTAGATCTGCAAGGAATCTCCTATCAATGGTGCTTGCTCCCACTGTGGTTATCCAAGGTGCTACGTTTGTTATGGTGGAATCAGTTGGACCACTGTTACCACCTGAAGCGGAAAATAAAACTCCTTTCTCTATAGCACTGAAAGCGCCTATAGCAATCGGATCCTCATGGTATGGCAAAGGGTCGCCACCTATGGAAATTGATATAACGTCGACACCATCTTCTACAGCGGCGTCGATCCCAGCAAGAACGTCGGAAGCTGAACAACCATCTTCCCAACACACCTTGTACACTGCAATTCTTGATTTGGGTGCAACCCCATTTGCAACGCCTTGGGCAAAGCCGAGGAAGGAAGCGTTAGGGACATGTCGTCCTGCGATTGTGGATGTTGTGTGCGTTCCATGGCCAAGGGTGTCTCGGGCTGAACCTTGCTGTTGTTGTTCGTAGAACTCGGTTGAGTAGTAGCGTGCACCGATTAACTTTTTGTTGCAAAGGTTTTCAGGGAAGTTGTCACCACCATCGCATTTGCCTCTCCAGTGAGAAGGTATGGGTCCAAGGTCTTGGTCATTGAAGCTAACATGTTCGGGCCATATACCAGTGTCGAGGACTCCGATGATGACGTTGGAACCTGAATCAGACTCGTTGATGATACCATGTTTGTCTTTGGTACCAATAAGTCCCATGAATTGAGGTGTACGTGTGGTTTGGAGTTGGAGAAGCCGATCGGGGAGGACCGAAAGTATTTCAGGGCGATTTGTGAGTTCTTCAGCTTGTTGAGGTGTGAATCTGGCTGAGAAACCATGAAAGACGGTGTTGTACACATGGAGCAAGCCATGGTTGTGTTGGGTTTGGGAGTTACTAGAGTTAATACTGGAACTGAGACTTTTAAGGGTAGACTCATACCATGTTTTGTGATTAGAGTATCGTTTAGGTTTAAGGTTGTTTTGGACTCGGACAATGAAGGTTTGGTGGGTGTTTAATTGGAGATTAGGTTTGCAGGAAACAATGGAGAGCATAAGGAGCACAATGAAAGTAACAAGCTGATGAAAGTGGCCCATTTGTGAAGAGAGGAGAAAGGGGAAGATGTGAATGGCAATTTATGCAACAGCTATGTATATATAGGAAAATTAAAGATATTAGGTGAGTTCAGTTCCGCGCTAGTCTGTCCCCAATAAATGTAAGTCATTTAATATAAAAATAAAATACTTAATAAGTAGGAGCAATTCTCCTTCATTTTCACATAATAATAAGTTTCACAAATAAAATTTTGGTTGGAAGTCATCAATCATATAAGATAATGGAGCTTTTTTTTTTTTTTTTTTTTTTTTTTTTGATAAACAAGATAAGGGAGCATTAAAACTAGAGTATTGAATAATTTTTCATAAAATTAATTTGATATAATTTCATATATTAAAGACAATTAATTTAATATAAAAAAATATGACAAAAATTCATAAATTAATTATAGTATTAATTAACTTGCATTTATTAGGGGTGATTTCGGAGTGCGGCTGGTTTTTAGTAGGTTTTACAACTGGACCGGTTTGGATGATTTGTCAAAACCTTGGTCGAAAATTGACTGAAAATGTGGAGTGGATGGACTAGTTTGGTCGGTGTCAATCGGGTTACCAAACAGAGAATTCACATGAGAGAGAGTACTTGAACGAAAGAGCAAAAGTGGTGGTGGCAATGGTTTCAATTCAACTCGATGCTATTTTTTGCGAGAGTAGGATTGAAATCAAAATTGAAATTTTTTTATAAAGAGAATCAGAATTGACCAATCCCTTAGGAAACTGAACCAAGCTTGTTTTTTCAACCGGTTTTGGTCGGTCAATGAGATTTTCCGGTTTTTGCTAATAGCCTTAGCATTTATTAGTGCAAAGCATTAACATTTATTAGGGTGAAGCATTATGTCAACTGTACTGCTTATCAAGTGAGAAAGTCTATTTCATTAATAAAATTTTATTTTCTAAATTTAACCTGTCATATTATTTAAGAAAAATGCTAATGAGTGTCCTTAAGACACTGGTTAATAATTTATTTTAAAAAAAGTTTTTATGGGAAATGAAAAAAAAGTAATTAATATTTTGACAGTTTTTTTCATTTTCCATAAAAGTAGTATCAAAACTTTCCTAAAATGAATTATTAATGAGTGCCATTATTTAAAGTGATAATTTTGTACATATGTAAATTTACAATATTCAATATGTTTTATGAAATGAATGGTCTATTTGAATTGAGGAGGAGAGAAAGGAGAGTAGAATAAATTTAGCCCAAAATTAACTTATTTTTAGTCAACTTTACTTTACTCTCTCTCTCTTTCCTTCAATCCAAACCGGTGGAATTGTCTTCAAACTCTAGTGAAATGTAAAGGAGACGATACTTTTTCTTTTTCTGCCGTAATATTTGCTAGAACAAAGGTTATATGAAAAGCTTCAAGAAGATGAATTGAATGTAAATCAAGGAAGAGGTTGAAGTGCTACTGGAAACGTATTGTGGAACCAATAAGAATTGAGAAACTGGACGGTGAAAGCCTGACACATGCATGCAATGGAGACAAATATTGGCTTTCTATCTTTGTGGCAGTTTTTTTTTTCTTATCGTGAAGTCATTAGAGTTGATCCTAATCCTTGAATAATATGTGCGTTACGTACTTTTGGCATACTTTTTCTTTTTCTTCCCCTTTTTGGGGTGATGAAATATTCTTTGGAATAATAGTTTAAAAATAAAAAATAAAACGTTCATTTCTTGCATAAAGCTGCTTGAGATTTGGATATGTATGATTCAGTATTTATGTAGTGTGCGTTTGGGCAAGCTAAAAGTTTCAGCTTATTTGCAATTTTAATTTATTTTTGTTATTGTTTATGGGTTTTACTATATTTTTTAATACTATCCAGTTAGCTCAACTAGTAAAATCTCTGATGGTTGTATAAGAGATCTGGAGTTTAATCTCCGCCTACACCAAAAACTAATTAGTGTCTTGATTTGATGATAAAGAGCTATCATCAGGAGTGGACATTATAGGTTGAAACTCCTTCAAAACGTTTATTTTTATTTACAGTACTTTCAGTAAAAACTAATTGGTGTCTTAATCTGATGATAAAGAACTATCATCAGGAGTGGACGCTATAGCTTGAAACTCCTTCAAAATGTTTATTTTTATTTACAAATCTTTCAGTAAAAACTAATTGGTGTCTTGATCTGATGATAAAGAGCTATCATCAGGAGTGGACGCCATAGGTTGAAACTCCCTCAAAAACTAATTGGTGTTTTGATTTGATGAAAAAGAGCTATCATCAGGAGTAAATGACATAGGTTGAAACTCTCTCAAAACGTTTATTTTTATTTACAGTACTTTCAGTAAAAAGTTTTCAGTTTCAACTAAATAAGTTGTTTTCAAATGTACCCGTAGTAGGAAAAAGTAAAAGAAAAAAAAATAATCTAAATGTAGGTTGAAACTCCTTCAAAACGTTTATTTTTATTTACAAATCTTTCAGTAAAAACTAATTGGTATCTTGATCTGATGATAAAGAGCTATCATCAGGAGTGGACGCCATAGGTTGAAACTCCCTCAAAAACTAATTGGTTTTTTGATTTGATGATAAAGAGCTATCATCAGGAGTAAATGTCATAGGTTGAAACTCTCTCAAAACGTTTATTTTTATTTACAGTACTTTCAGTAAAAAGTTTTCAGTTTCAACTAAATAAGTTGTTTTCAAACGTACCCGTAGTAGGAAAAAGTAAAAGAAAAAAAGATAATCTAAATGTAGGAGAAGTTTGAGGGAGGATTTGGTACGTGGTTGATGAGAGATTATGCGTTAAAGGATTAAGGCCTCCCTCTGTTCTTCTTTGATGAGTGTTAAATTTTGTGTACAACTCAAATTATGACTTCAATATCTATTGTCACATTTTGGTTAAATTAAAACATGCAATACAGCTAAAGAAATGGATTAATAACTTTTTGGAAGATTACATGATTAGTATAATGAGCTAAAGAAAAGTTAAGGGATTGCATGATTGTTTTTATGTGTTTAGATACCATTTATTTTGTTGAAACTGAAAAATTATTGCTGAAAATACTGTAGATAAAGGTAAAAGTTAGTTGAAATAGTACAGTGAGACTCATGAATAGTGCCAAAAAGTGCAATGAGGTCCAGAAATAATAGCAAAAATAAGCTGAATAGTAAAATAATTTTAATTTATAATTCCTTCTCAAACACACACTTGATAGTAATGAGACTAAAACTTGTGATTTGATGCTACAAATAATAAAATCAACCTCCTCCTTAGAGAGGATATCTAATAAGACGTATAGTCTTATAAGATCACCCTCTCACAGCATGCAAGACAAATACATGTGATGTAAGATAAAAGTCAGATGAGACTATCTCACAAGATATTTCCTCCTCTTATCCCCTTTTTCCTCCTAAAAAAAAAGACTTGTTAATGATAAATTACCGAACTAATTATCCAATGAAGCCTAACTCATATGAAGTTAGGAACTATGTCAAATTAACCATTATTTTAAATTTATTTTAAAAGGTAACCCCAATATCCAAGATGGTAAAAAATGTGACGGCATGCATGCAACTGATGCGAGGGAGATAAGCGGTTGACTAATTGACTTGACTCTGCTTGCAACGGTTTTATCATTAATTCTTAAGAGTTGAGCGGTTTTATCATTAACTCTGTTTGTAACGGTTTTATGTCATTAACTCTGTTCGTAAATGGAAGAGAGAAAAAATAAAAAGTAGATGGTGGGATATTATGCGTGAGGGGACTTCTTCAATTTTTATTTTTTATTTTTATATATCTTTAAACTTTGTAAATAGCTTTCTTTTTTCAATAATTTAGAGACAAAAATAGAGATGAAAAAATAACTTTTTTTTCAATAATTCAGGGATGAAAAAAAAAATCACTTTTAAACTTTAAGGATGAAAGTGAAATATTTTCAATAATTTAGAGATGAAAATGAACTTTTTTTTTTTTTAATTTAGAGATGAAAAATGAATTTATTAAAGTTTAGGAGTGAAAAAAATAAATTTTTGGTAAAGTTTAGGGACCAAAATAATATTTTACCATTTTAATAATATTTTGATAGTTGGGAGAGATCAAAGAGAATGTTAAAATTAGACGTCTCTATTATAAACCTAAAAAAGTACCAATTGAATTACAAGATTTTTGACAATAAATGATCAATTTGCGTACGCATCTAAAGTTATGATGTTTTAAACTTTTTGTTGTGGCTAGAGGATGCGAGAGTACTTTTTGTGTGTATGTCTAACTTGAGTATGTGAAGCCATTAATATTTAACTTGTTCATTTATTATGATTCCAATGTCTATTATCACATTGTGGTTGGTACATGCAATAAAATTAAAGAAATTAAATGTGTGGCTTTATAACGTTTTGGCATTTTGCATGACTAATAATGATGAGCTTTGACCCAGTGAAATTAAAGAAATGTGGCTTAATATGTTAGTTAATTATTTTGTGCTGATCGTGTTTAGATTTGTCAATTTCTTTTCTGCAATATCTAGTTTTTGGTATCATTGATGACTATTAAAGAGCATTTGCAATGTTATTTGGCTATCAAAGTAATCAATATTCAATAGCCCAAATTATGATACACGGATTTCTTTTTCTTTTTCTGTTTTTTTGGAAGTAAGATTTTTTTTTAATTATTCTTTTTATACAAAGATAGAAATTCTACTCTAATTTAATCTAAATGTATATGTGTATGAAGTTCCCTACTGAAAACTTGAACTCCGACCTTTGCTCCTCACACTCCACAAGCACCTGTATTTGTGGAGTGACTATTACACCAAAGATATGAAATTGTTGGAAGTAAGATTTGAATCTATTAGTTTATGTTAGACTTAATTGTGCTAAACCATTATGGAAACACACTGATAATGAATCTTTTCCTCAATTTTTTTTTTTAATAAAAAAATTGTGCCTTTTTAACTGGTAATGTTGAATTGTGGGGTAGCAAGCAAACCCATTAATAAAGCACTTTGCAGGGAAGGGGATTTTATACACTTAAGGCAAGATAATCGATTTGGCACTCTGAAGCTGCGATTTATCTGAAATTTGGCATTCATTAATAGTTAAAGTCACCCATTCATTCAATATTGTTTCACTAGAAGAATACAGTTTCAAATCTTTAACATGTGGTTTGATAGAAATGTTAACTTCATGGAGGCAAGTTAGGACAGGAAGCTATATTGAAAGATATAAGATAAGAAGCATTTGACCAGTTTCTAATATAGCTTATTTGTTGAAGTTACTTTTTAGGCAAAAATCTAAAACTGACCCTCTAACTTTCAGTTTTTGTCATTTTAGTCCTCTAACTTTCAGTTTTGTCATTTCAGTCCTCTAACTTTCAATTTTTTTCAATGTAACCTTTTGTTAGAGCTCCGTTAGTGTTTTCCGTCAAAGGCTCAAAATGATGCCGTTTGACTTTTTTTTTTTTTTTTAAATAATAATTTCAGAATTGAAGGAATTTTTTAAAAAGATGTTAAAAAAAAAAAAAAAAAAAACCATGTTGGGACTGGGACTGGGACTTGAAGAGAACCATGTCTTGTAAGCTTTCTAAACGTGAGAAACACATTGGACATCCGAACGGTGGCCAATCGTTACGCCACACAACTGGAACTATGTTGCTACCAAAGATCAACCTCTTCATAGATCGAACCACCCGTGCCCATATGATAGCTTCTGGGTTCAAGCCATGTGGCCACATCCTCAACCGTCTGATGGATATCTATTGCAAATCATCCAATATTGCTTTTGCTCTCCACCTGTTCAACAAAATTCTCAAACCAGATATAGGGGCAAGAACAATGTTGATTGCTCTCTAATGCGGGGAATCTAAAGTTGGCTCAGGAATTATTTGGTGGAACCCCACTCAGTACGCGAGACAGTTCTTTTTTTTTTTGGTTATTTATTATTTTTGTTTTTTAACAGCTTTTTTTAGAATTCCTTTAATTCTGAAAATTATTAAATAAAAAAAAAAAACCAAAACAACGTTATTTTGAGCCCTTAACGAAAAATACTAACGGAGTTCTAACAGAAGACTACATTGAAAAAAATTGAAAGTTAGAAAACTGAAATGACAAAACTGAAAGTTAGAGGACTGAAATGACAAAAGCTGAAAGTTAGAAGGTCAGTTTTGGATTTTTGCCTACTTTTTATCTCACATTTAAGTAAATAAATTATATAACTAGCTAAACACATGCATCCTTTTCTTCTTTTTTTGCCAACAATAATTTCTACCCACAATTATTGTTGTCTTCTATCAACTATCAAACCACATAAAAAGATCCTACTCTAGGAGAAGGTATATCCGTATATGGTATTTTAGCTCTATATAAGAGCATTCACATCTAGACTGCTAAATGCCGAATGTACGACGAATTTAGCATTAAAGTGCATAAACCCCCAACACCTGGACTTGTAAAAGCTTAAAATTGCAAAAAACTTTCCAATACTGCTACAGTACCGTTTTACTTTTATGACGGTACTGTAGACTATTGTATTGGTTTTTTTAATCCCTTTTATTCTTTCTCTCTCCTCTATGTCAGAATCACTTTCTTTCTCAACTCTCTTTCCTCGTCTCAGAATTTCATCTCCCTCTCTCTTTGTGACTTGATCTGTCATCTCTCACTCTCTCACTTTGTACTGGTGGTTGAGCCTCCACGCCGGTAAGAAGTAGAGGCCATGGGTTGCAATCCATGTTCTTGTGGTTTGTGGTCGATGTCTAGTGGATTTTGTTGTGGTGCCGTGGTTGTTGTTTATGGGTTCTGTGGGTCAAGTGATGGGTTTGGATAGGTGGATCAGTGTATCATGGGTCAGGTGGCGACGTGGGTTTGGATCGGTTGTGGCCGATGGGTTTGGATTGTGGAGATTGGTGGATTTTGGGTTTGGGATCGGCATAGGTTTGGATCAGTTTTGGCCGGTGGGTTTGGATTGGAGTTCGGTTTTGGCTTGGTTTGAGGTCAGCATAGCTTCGATGGTGATATTTTTTTTTTTTTTTTGGCTTGGTTTGAGATCGGCGTAGCCCCAAGGTGATTTTTTTTTGGCTTGGTTTGAGATTGGCGTAGCTCCGATGGTAGAGATTGAGGCCAATGCTAGAGGTTGAGGGAGAAAGAGGGAAAAGGAAGAGAAAAAGAGAAATAGTAAAAAAAGGAATAAAAAAGAATATTTAAATAAAATGGGAAAAAATAGAGTTTTGGGATGTTGGGTATATTATAAAATGGTATGGTATAATTGATAAAATAGTTTTTGGGATGGTAAAATAGGATAGGATGCAATTTTCGGATGTGAATGCTCTAACATAACGCCTATAAAAGTGGTCAAACGCACTCATCCTTTTCTTCTTTTGCCAACAATAATTTATGCCAGTTTCTCAACCAAAAAAAATTTATGCCACAATTAATATTGTTGTCTATTATCAACTACTAGACCACAGAAACTGAAAAAGATCTCGCTCTAGGAGAAGGTATATCTATATATGGTATTTCTGCTCCATATAACGTAATACTTATAATTTGTGGGTCCCACAATTGGACGGCCCCCATACAATATGATTATGATGTTCTATGGAGTGAAAATATAATATAGTTTCATCATCTCTATAGAGAGGTTTTATAAACTTACACAAGGCAAGATAAGATTCAACTTTTAATAGAATAGTAATGATTTATTTATTTTTGGAATTGTAGTATGTTTTTATTTCATCTAATATCAGCCGCAATCATTTGTAACTTCTTATACTTGATGTGATGTTTAAAATTTGATCATTCAAGAGGACATGCAATTTTTTTTTTTTGGTTAAACAAGCTTAATATATAACAGTACGCAACAACCAGTCTATTACAAAATAGCTCAGCTTTATCATAAGCTAGCAGATAATCCACCACAGGCAGTAGTTCATACAAAATAAGGAAGCCAATTAGCTAAACCGCTCCCATTTTAGCAAGCCTATCAGCACATCTATTAGCTTCCCTAAAGATATGAGTCACTGTGTAGTTAGGGAAGCCTCTATTCAGGGTCCTGCAATCATTCGAAAGTGGACATGCATTTGATTCACCATAATAAGTTCACATATAATAATTATCATATCATACATATGAATATTGAATATTTGGTTATAAAATAAAATTTTACTTATTGAGCTAATTGAGACCCACAACTCTTAGTCGTTTTACCTAAATTTTACCCATTTATTAAAAAAATAAAAACAATGAGATACTAAAAAACCATGATAACTTTTAAGGGAAACTTTTTTGTTGTTAATACATACAACGTACGTAAATAAAAGTTTAAAATGCAAAAACATCATGGGTTTCAATTAGCTTAACTGATAAAGTCTCTGATGATTGTATAAGAAATTTGGGATTCAATTTTCGCCTACACCAAAAACTGATTTGTGTCTTGATCTGATGATAAAGAGCTATCATAAAAAACGGACACTATAGGTTGAAATTATCTGGAAAAAAAAATGCAAAAACATCAAGAAAAGGTTCCTCAAATAAAATAAAGTTTAACGAAAGATAATAGCCTCTCTTTGCTAAGGCATCAGCAACACACTTGAATTAGTCAGGTGATCGTAACTTAAAACTTAAAATTTAGGTGGATTAGTTGGTCTATTACCCCATGACTTAAATAAACATGTCAATTGTAACATGACACCCAAGCATTTTTTTTTTTTTAATTTTAAAAAAAAAAAAAAATCAAACTCTGTAGGCTGAAATTGGACCTATGCCTATTCAGTCTAGTGTCTAGTGACTCGGGCGGCCCAAGGCCCATATTTCTAAACCCAGCTGAAATCAAACAACACAAAAAGCCCCTCTCATATGTTTCTTCTGTTGTGGATGACATTGATAGAAGCAGTACCAAGCTCTACGGGATTCGAGTTCGAGTTCGAGTTGTAGAGGAAAAAGGACAGGTTGAAGAGACAGAAGCTTAAGTTAGTGCAGAACTCGCTCTCGAAGTCCTCTCTGTTTCAGGTTGGACTCTCTCTCTCTCTCTCTCATTGACATTCTTTCAGCTTTTGGGTTTTTTTAATTGGGGTGTTTGATAAATTGCCAGAGAGAGCTGAGGATAACTTTTTTTTTTTTTTTTGGGGGGGGGGGGGGGGGGTGTTAATCTTAATGGGTATGATACAGATTTTTGTTTTGTTTTTCGTGGTCGGAGAAATAGTAGGCCGATTGGTGTATTTGACAAGATATGACAGAGTTGTGGTCAATTTCACTAATAGAGTAGCATTATATGGGTGTTATTGGTTTTGTCAACTATTTATGTTATGAATGAATGTTTTGATTCATATAAATTTTTGAAATTATAGGAAATATTATTGATTTTATGCGCGTATCAATTGTTGGAAAATGTTTTCTCACTCATTTTCAGGATTGCAAACAAACACTAGAGAACATAGAAGTTTTCCTCAAAATATTTTCTGGAAAACAAGTCATTTTCTAGAAAACATTTTTAGTCCAAAGGTTCTCTGAGTTGAAGAGAATTGTTTTCCCAGTACCTCTCCCTCTCATGGGGTGTGTGTTAATTTTTAGTATTTGGCCATCTGAGTTGGTTTGGGTTTTTTCATTTTTTCAATGTCTGATTTTATATATCACATTAAAAATTTGCAGCTTTGGGTATCAATCTGTGAAATATAAACATGGCTGAGCGACAAACGCTGGATCAGCAGCACCAAATTGATCAACAGATGCAATCCTCACCACCTCCAAGGGACGACATGATTGCATGTGTGATGGCATTGGAGGCTGCTTTGCTTCCATGTTTGCCTGCGCGAGAGCTTCAGGCTATAGACCGTTCTCCACACCCTTCTCATCAGAGTTAGTAATCCATTTCCTCCTCCTGATATAAGGGTTTAGACTTGTAGACCTGATATTTTGTGTTTTGCATTGAATTTCAAGTAACCACATGATGCTTATAGTGTTATATTAATTCTTAGAATCTTTGCAAGGTAACTTTGAAAAACCCTGTTTTGAAACAAAACAGAACTAATTTCTGATTAATTATTTAACTTAAGATGTATGTTTATTATTTTAAAGCTGATGTAGAAACATCTTCTGGGAAGAAAATCATTACATCCTAGCTAGAAGTGGATGCTTGGAAAACTTAAAATGCGAGAGAAGGAAAGTCATGTACGTACAAATGTAGATATAATGGAAGGAATACGTTTGGTATCTATAGAATGGGTTCATTTTGAAGTACTTAATTTTGTTTTGTTTTGTTTGTTTTTTGAGCTAGATTTTATATTGGAGGGCATTTTTCCAAAATTGTCTGTTTGTGATAAAACTATTGTGAGGAAAGAACATAGAATGCTTTGTGTTTTTTGGATAAGTTTGAATTGAAAGGATGATATCATGGAATTAATTGAGGGGTTGGGAAATTAGAATTATGGGAAGAATGTTATATTCACTTTATGCAGAGAGGAAAGGTACAAATATGAGGCCTGCAAAATGAAGGCTGCTTACTAAGATTTATAATTTGGAGTTTGGTAGCAAACTGCGGAGCGTTTGTTTTGGCTATAAATGAATGTTACTGGGATGCTATTGATTGATTTCTTATCTATTGCTTTGCTAAGAACTGCATGGAAAATCCTGAGTTATTCCAGGTGGTTAATGCCTGAGGAGTTTCTTAAGCTATTTAGTGTTTGGTTATGGAGATGCTTTTATTTGTGGCATTAAATGTCCAAGGAGGAGTAACATTTTCTTCTATTTTGGGGTAACTTTTATTGTCTGTGATAAATTATTTTGGGTTGGTCTTGGATTTGGAAGGATAATAATCAGCTTGATTGATTATTCTGGAGTTTAACTGGGAAATTATTTCTTCAAATGGATAGTGTATTGTAAGATGTGAGGAGAGTGGGGTGGGGGGATGCACGAACCAACTATATGCTATTAGCAACAGTGAGCTCTTTGAAAGGAGGAAGGAATGATAGTTTACTTGCGTAGCTATCATAACATATAGTTGAGGGTTGTTCAGTAAGTTAACGTTGGACTCAAAAGAATTAACTGGGTTCTTGAAAATGTGAAGTCTATCGTAGAAAACTTGTTTGTAGGAAATTTTTTGACATCTCATCCTCTAAGATTCCAAAAGTCCTTAATTCGTTTAATGGAGAATATTATGTTACTTACAGAATATTTGTGCATGGCTTGCATTTTATCCTGAAAGCATGGACTATCTTAGATTTGAAATTGCAACTTTTCAGAACCTTGTTTGAATGGATGATAGTGTCAGGATTATTTGCTTTTTCAAATTTTTTGGATTCCGCTGGTCATTGTATCTTTAGAGTTTAATTGGGGTTGTACCTACAGTAGACTTCCTGGGTTGCCTTTTCCTTCATAAAACTTCTTATTTATCCCTTTTTTTTTAAAGGAAAAGAAAAATAAAAAGAAAGAAGTCCAATGCCATTGATATATGCTTTGGCAATTGATCTACCCATGAAATATATCCTCCCCCCCCCCCCCCCCCCCCTCTCTCTTAAAAAATAAAATAAGTCATCAACATCTCAAGCCAGTGGAGTAGTGGACTACTAGAGTCCCTTGGACAAAGATTACCTCTCTCATATTTCTGAATGTGCAAGTGATTGTAGAAATAGCTTACAGTGAAGTTACAAAACCTCTAATATTTCTAACTAATTCCCAAGTGTTTGACCTCATTATTATGCTTTGGAACATCATCTATATTGTTTTTGGATCAATTACTGTGGTCTGTTTATCAATCCTTTCTTAGACTGCATGGCTCTAATCTGTCAATAACAAATGTTTGGAATAGCTGATTGAAGTGCTTATATGTCTTTTCATTAGTACATGCTGAAAGGTGTTAAATTTGTGAGTGCTTCAGTTGATGTAGAAAGGCATGCCAGAGATTTTATGGATGCTGCCAAGAAGCTTCAGCTGTATTTTATTGGCCTGCAACGGGAGGATCAACCAACCAAGGTTGAAACACTTGGAAAGGTAACTCAAAGGCTATTTGCAGTTGATGTTGTATATCCTACCCACTGATTCAGAAATTTGCTGGGAACTTGATGACAAGTCATTTTCATTGTGATTTCTGCTTTTAACAGGAGATTGCTATGATGGAGGAAGAATTAAAGATAAAGACTGAAATTATCAAGAAGCAGGAGAGACTGATCCAAGGATGGAGAAAAGAGCTGAAAGACCAATTGGACAAGCACAATGCCGAGTTGGAGAGGGTATAGAGTGTGGTTTTTGAGCAATAAGCTTGTAGTGATTCTTACAATTGGTGCTAACTTTTCTTGGTGCGTCATGCTCCTGGCATTTTTTAAAAGATCTACTTGCCTGCGTAGCTTGTAAATGTGAATTAGAAACATTTCTTGAATCCCTAACAATTTTAAATTCGTAGTGTTGCAAGCTGCTGTGATTGATTGAACGAGAGGTTGCAAGCTGTAGCGTTCTATACAGCGCAATGTATGTGATTTGCCTCTAATGAGCCTAAAAGTGAACGGTCATCTTTAAAGACTGATTTCCCTAACATTCCCCATTAAACATTGGCCAATTGACAATTTCAATTGGCACCTCTTGGAGTTTCCAACACCTCCTTTTCTCCTTTGCATATATTAAAAAAAAACAAACAAAATTTGCCAATCCAGTTCTTCATTACTGGGCAACGATGGCTATCTTAGTATACCAGTGCAGAATGAAATGATCAGGAAATGCCATGTCAACAGTACTATAAGCAGACCTGGCTGGAAAATTGCACTGCTGTGCAAGCCGAAGGGCAATAATTTTGAGATCTCTCGGGGCACAAATTTGGCTTTGTAAGTTTGTGGAATACGCAGAAGGCAATAAAGGATAAGCATTGCAGTTTGCCACCATTTCTTCACGCCAGTACAGAATTTCAAAATATAGTTAAAACCATCATCGTGTTCCAAACAGCTGAGATGTCAATAATTTTAAAGGCACTTGAGAGGCACAACAGAAATGAAACTTAAAGGGGGTTGATAACTCAAAAAGGAGTCAGATAAGCTTCTTAATTCTTTTTCAAAAGGGTAAAGCAACATTGAAAAGATTACAATTACAATGATACACGATCACTTCTAAAGGCTACTTTTGAAAAATGAGAATGTAACAAAGATAACTAGCAAATGAGTAGATATCACATCTAATTCAGTAGGTAATATCCTAGTTGAAGATGCATTTCAGCCTTCCCCCTTGTGGATAGAAAAGGTAAAACCTAATTTGTCTATTTCTTTGCATATGTGATCAACATTGGATTCTGTTGGGTTATCTTGAAACCTTGGAGTGCCTGCATCGCAGCTGTTGATTGCATCTCATCTGTATACTCCACAAAGGCAATTCCTGGCTTTGTTTCCACCATTCTAACTTCCTTAAAACCATGATATTGGTGGAAGAGCATTTGCAGCATCATAGGAGTTGTCTCATGGGGAAGATTCTGCACGAACAGTATGTTGTTTGGTGGAGCAGGTGCCTCTGGTACCAAAGACTTTACACCACCCGGATAGGGTATTTGAGATAGCTGCACCATTTTGGAGAGAGAGTGAGAGAAAGCAATACGATAAGGATTGTATTACAAAATATAAAGTATTGACACACCCTTATGAATTCATATAGGGCACAAGGGATTAAGAAAAATTACTAAAACATGAAACCACATTTCAAATAAACTCAGAAGTGGTCTCAAAAAAGAATGCATGCTTACTGGAGGTGCAGATCCATAAGCTCCAGCATATGCAGGATTCAGACCCAATCCAGCTTGAGCATCATGTTGTTCTTTTTTCTTCTTTCCTGCAACAATAAGGAAACATGTAAATCTCAGTAAAACAAAAACAAGTTATAAGAAAACCAGGTGTAGGCCATACATTTGCCACTCTAGCTAAAAGAAAGAAACAAGGGAGTGTCCAGTACTTCTTATATACTGCAAGATAAGCATCCAATACTTAAATTTTTATTTTAAAAATAAAAATTTTAATGTTCTGAACATCCGGAATAACTTCTTGCATCGTCCTGAACATGTAGCATTAGGACATGAACTTCAGTTTAAAGGAACATAATTACAAGTTAAAGCATGGGAAAGGTTTAAAACATATGTTCTGACCAATGTTCAAAGAAGGGATGCTTGTCTGATTAATATAAAACAATAAAGCATTGTATCCATGTCCTAGTTCATCCTTATTATGGAATTTTCACATCAAAATAAATCACTGTATCCAAATCCTGAATCCACATCAATGCTTCATAGTCAACACTGGATTTACTCTTAGAACCATGACAAAAACTTCAAAAAACTGACAAATAATATATAGTGAAAAACTACATACAACAAAAAAGCTTAGTCCTAAAAATCTGAGGTCATCTATGGATCATCAACACACTTGTTACAGTAGGCCGCATATACTCTTTTCCGTCATTCTATTCAATCCAAAGTTGTTCTCTCTATTAGTTCCTTATTTGATGTCATTTTTCATTACTATTAATGTTAGTTTTGGTCTTCCTCTATTTTTTTATACTCTCTTAATTTGAATCAACTCACTCTTTTCTCATTGATGCATTAATCACTATCCCTTAAACATGACCAAACCATCTCAAGTGACTCTCCCTTATCTTTTCACCAATAGGGTCTCCCCTATCTTCAGTGAAATTTTTTCATTTTAAGTGTCCATTTGGGAACAGCTTATTTAGCTGAAACTGAAATTTTTTTGCTAAAAGTACTATAGATTAAAGTAAAAGTTAGTTGAATAGTATAATAGGATCTATGAATAATACCAAAAAGTGATCTTTAGCGAATTTTTTTCATTTTAAGTGTCCGTTTCGGAACAACTTATTTAGCTAAAACTGAAAACTTTTTGCTAAAAGTAATGTAGATTAAGGTAAAAGTTAGCTGAATAGTACAGTGAGACCCATAAATAATACCAAAAAGTGCAGTCAAACTCATGAATAATATCAAAAATAAGCTGAAATTGCAAATAAGATAAAATTTTCAGCTTGTCCCAAACGCACACTAAAACTAATATTTCCTTATATTTTCACAAATCCATCCTAACATTCTCATTTTATGAATATGTTGCTTCTTCACAGCTAGCATTCAGTATCATTGATCATGGATGGCCTAAAATTTTTCCTTTTAACTTAAGGGTAAATCTTAGGTATAATACCTTGAGTATTGTACAGAAGGTTCCCTTAATTAAATTATAACACATGGTCGTATTGACCAATTAAATACAAATAGTGTTTTCTTTTCCTACGACAATCAAATTCAATATTCAATATAGCCATGTGTTTTGAATTTAATTGAGGAACTTTTTTTTTTTTTTTTTATAAGTAATAAGAATTCATTGATGATAAAATAAGAGACACCCAATGTACTACACATAAGGTATTCTACCTAAGTTTTACCCTTGATAGGTATTCTACAACCACACAATACTACAGTTATGCTTCTCCACTTTATCTACTAAGCTATTATCCTATGATTCTAAAATGGTGGGTATACCTGAATTTATTTCATTTTTTTTTTATCAGTGGGTATACCCGAATTGAATATCATAAGATCCCAAGCATCACTTAGAGTCTTGGTACAAAGAGAAGATAACAAATACAATACAAATATGCATTTATCTTACAAAAAAAAAAAAAAGCATTTCTGACATTATTGCTCAAGAAAGTTTTCCTGACAAGTGAAAGAGTTCAAACTGATTAAGCAGAGAGGACAAACATTTGTAGGAGAAAACAGAACAAAAAGGAAAAAGGAGGGGGGGGGGGGGAGGATTCTTACCCTTTTCTTCATGCCTCTTACGTCTTTCACGTGGAACAAAAGTACCATCAGCCTTGGCTATCACATCTGATTTTGTCTTTGCATATTGTATTCTCTGTGATAATCACAAATATCAATTAAATTCAGTTGATAGCAAAAAGAAAGAGTTCCATCTGCAATGGCAGTTTTAAAATTAAAGCGACACATGCAAAACCATCAACTAAGCCATATGAACATGATCAAGGAAAAGAAGTGCACCATCCAAGTAGACAGCCATTTAATTCATTCATGCTCTAATTGATAAAATATCACAAGTTGTATGGAAACTACAATACAAAATAACCTTACAAAGAATAAGCAATTTCACGTAACTGGCAAAACCATTCCAGAAAATTTAAATTAAGGTTGAGGACTGTTATTTGACCTGATCATGTTAGGGAGGAAGAAACCCACAGTCAATCGATGAGAAACAACCAATTCACCAAGAAGCCATGGGTGGCAGTCAAGTGTGTTGAAGGTCGAAACAACCTGCAACTCACCTTTTTTCTTTAACACTCAACCTCCCACCTGGTCGAAACCATCTGAAAGCCTTTGAGTAAATCCAGGTTGGATGGATGGCTTGGGCTGAGTGGGTTGTTGCTCACTCCAATCACAGAGGTAAGGAACAAGTGCATATGTGCATAGATTTATTTTTTATTTTTTATTTTTATATATCTTATCATTTAAATGAGCAGGGTCTTTTTGGAGCGACTAAAAATTGTTTGGAGGAGGCACCTTAAATTGAGGGCAGAGGCAAAGTCTGTTGAGAGGAAGGAGAGACTAAGTAGTTTAGATTGTTCTATCTTATTGTCTAATGTCTTAGTTGAGATTGTTCTATCTTATTTTCTAATGTTATGGAAAGTTAGAGGATAGAAGAGACATTATGTAGCCATTTAAAATGTGAGGTTGCAACCATGAATATTGGAAAGTAATAAGAGAGGTTAGAAAAGAAAACAAGAACATGGTTGCCCCCTTTTCCTGCCTCATTTGCATAGAATGGGTGGCAGAAGACACATGCAGCCGTCTGCCTGACAAGTAAAATACATACGAAAACCTTAATTTATTTTTCAATTACACATACTGAGAATATGACCTACAAGCCATTAACATGTTCTTCTGATGCGTTTAAAACCCAATCAAGTTAAAGACATTTCAGCATTTTTCATATACAGGAACTAATGACGCACCCACTGTATCTTTTATCAATATTAAACCCCTAAAAAACTGATTATTGGAGTATTTCAATAAACTAATCTTTTTCTTCTCTTTTGGGTTAAGTAAATTAAATTCATTAGTAACACAAAGGTCCAACTCAGGTACACAGGAAGTATACAAGAGATGCACCAATAAATCAAGTAAAAGTAAAGAGATTAAAGGAAATTCTAGCAAGATTAAGAAAGAAAAACATCCATTTGCAACCATCCAATCATAGAGGGTCTTCAAGGGTAAAAGCTTCAACTCCATAATTGTCTTCTCACAATCTTCAAATTCCGCACAAGCTTCAACTCCACATGATGCATGAAGGGATAGCATTCCATATGCTTACATATCAGTGCCAACCAAACCTTACTTTCCAACAATTGAATAAAGGCATGACCCATTTCACCCCAAACAAACATAAAAACAGCTCTCATAGTTTCTTGGTTACTTTACAGTTCAGGAGTACATGATCTGTGGTTTCCCTGCTCTCTTTACTCATACAATACCATATGGCACTTTCTCAAACTATCCACCATAAACTATGGAGGCATTTACATTTTGCAAGGACAGAGAAATCGCCTCTAATCTAGAACACCACAATATAATTCAATCCCATGACCCATTAAGCAATTTAAATAAGTCATGTATTTAAAAAGTACATGTGTATGGCCATTTCATTGCCACATAATGAGTTTTAGAAGCTTTCTCCAAACGGGTTTAAAGAAAAATCCTATCCCATACACAATGTGGATTTTGGAATCAACACCCATTACAATTTAGACATCCACCCTAAAACAAAGAGGCAATTTGCTATGCAAATCCTAAACTTAACAAAAATTTATGCAAAATCAAATTAATCTTCTATCCCACTAATACGATAATTTAGACACTAACTAGGAATCAAATTGCATAAAAGAAAATTCCAAGTTTTGACAAAAGAAATATACCATGGGCTTGTCGTAGAATGGGAAGCCCTGCATTTGGCGAAGCGCATTGGTGGCAGAGGAAACTTCATCGAACACAACCCAAGCTTGGCCTTTGTGCTTCAGAGTCTTGAAGGCCAGCACCTCCAATATCTTCCCGAATTGCGAGAACACCGCGTGCAGAGACTTCTTCAACTCTGATAACAAAACCCAATTTCCATAAATTCAAAACGATTCGTTTATGCAGAGAGCGTGAGTGAGTGAGTGAATGAGTGATAGACATAGTTGAGTAGTGTTTACCTTCGAGCTTGATTTTCTCGTTGAGGTTGTTAATGTATATGGTCACGTTCGGAGGGACTTCTGTGCCTGTAGTATTAATCTCTGCCATCTTTGCTTTCTCTGGTCTCTGAACTAAGCTAAAAAACCACCAAGAAGAAACTGTTAAAACGGTGAATTTTATGGGTTTAAGGGTTTTTTTGCCCTAACAGTGATCGGAGAGTAGTGAGTACTGAGAGAAAGGGATAGAGATAGGAGAAATTTAGAGAGAATAGTGTGATATGGGCTGGGCTTCTTTGGTCGTAAAAATATAGGTCCATAATTTTATTTTATTTTTGGGCTAAAACGTAAAACTTACCTTCTATATTTCACCAAAATTCATTTCAGTCTTTAATTTTACTTTTATTTATTTCAGTTCTTTAACTTTCAAGTTTATATTAAAACTGTATCAAAAAAGAAGAAGTTTATATTAAAACATTTTCATCAACTTTTATTATATGTTGCGGTTAATTTTCCAATTTTTTAAATTTTTCTTCAAGTTTTTTAAATTAAAAAAATACAATTAATAATTGAAGAATATTTTTCAGATTTTTTTGTTTCAAAATATTTAAAAAAAAAACTAATAGAAAGTCCTTAATTGAATAAATCTGAAACTTAAAGAACTGATATGAATGAAAACAAAGTAAAAGGACTTAAATGAATTCTAGAGAAACAAATTCTAGAAAAACATAGAAGATGAGTTTTGTATTTTAGTTTTTTTTTTAATTATTGTGAGACTGGGACAAGTTCTGGGATTAAAGGTTATGGGGGGTTTAACAAAACATGTACCAATCACAAAAACTGCTTTTTTATTAGGTATACTGTCTCTTTGCGGTATTCCACCCCTTGCCTGTTTTTGGTCCAAAGATGAAATTCTTAATGAGATATTAGTGGTATTAGGGAATTGCAACAAACAAAAGGGGAAGTAAAAAAAAGGAAAGAGATCGAAAAGATCTTTTTCCTAAAATTCCAGTTCAGTCTATTTATCCCCCCCCCCCCAATGAATACTATCTTTATATTGTTTTGATCATCTAAAAGACAACCAGCAGGAGTGCCTTAGGGAAGTCGTGACTCCCAAAATGCTAACGAAAGCACTTTGGGCAATCAGGACCATTAGTAGGGAATCACCCTACTATCGCCCCGCTCGATTACCCGAGCGAGACGCCCATCATGATGGGAAGAAAGGAAAACGTAGTTGCTACAACCTATCACATACCAATATAAAAGACAGAGTCGCGGAACTTTTTCTAATGTTTGCTGCTTTCCGTAGGAGAGAACTACGTGCGACATGATCCCTTAACAAAGGGTACGTAGCGCAGCTTGGGCAGCCAGAGCCCAGTCCTGTCGCATATCTTGGTGGTCACTCTTCCCTATGCCACTGGAATAGATAGATTAATAGGAAGATTGAATGAGGTAGGGCTTATCCCCGCATAGGATGATAGAGTGGGTTCCCAAGCTTTCTGCGCTAGGAGAAGAGAAGCATAGGACTGATTCTCACCGATTCTCATGGTAGCATCTCTTTTCATTATATACGCAATATGAAAATATGTATAATCCAAGGTAGCAGACGATAAGACGAAGACGTAGAAGAAGCAAGAGGAAGAAGCTGCAGCTATCATCTGCGTCTGAACGTCTAATAGGGAAAGAGCAGAGACTCAGAATAGAAACTAGCGGGGTTACCTCAATGTCAGGATTTTCACCAAAGAGTTGACTTCGACGGTGTGATGGATAAGGTATCCGGAACCCCTGCTTTCGAACATCTTCTAACCAATGGGTGTCCGTCCAAAAGAAAGACCCTAGGAATATGGCCAAAAGCGTGCTTCCGTTTCCTGGTCTTTGAGTTCCCAAAGTGGGTTTGGTCTGGTCTCTCAAAGTCATGGTTTTTGTATCAAAATAGACGAACCCTGGCCTATTTCGACGTTGAGAAAAGGGGTATAGAACCCCAGTAATAACCAGTAATAAGAGGTAGGATAATAGGTTCTCGTACTGTGACCTAGATCCCCAGCCTCCTACCTTCTAGCCCCTCCTAGCATAGTTGAAACCTCACTCAAGCAATAAGGATATTAGAGAGCTGCTTTACCGCAGGCGAATCGTGGAAAAGCGCGTGAGAGAAGTAATTACGTGAAGACTTGATCACGTAGGTTGCTTGGATTGGAAAAGAAGTCCGGGTTCAGTCAATCAACAAAAAGCCCGGTCAGAGGAAGAAGTCAATGATGGCATTGTTGATCTTATCCCTTTCCGCCCTAGAGGACATAGTCAACCTCCTACTATAGCTAATAGGAAAGAGCGGAACTTAGCTCAGCACTAAGCAATCTAGGGAAAAGAAAGCTAACTACCACATAAAAACTACCTAGGCCAGGAAGCTATCCTAGTCAGGTCTTCTTTCCTTTCAGTTTCTTAGTTACGAATATTCTTATCCTATAGTAAGAGTGATCAATATCAATGAAGGCTGCTTTGAGCGGGCATTAGTCCTATCCCTGAAGGGAAAGCATACTTAGATCAGTAGAAGAAGAAAGAGGGGAGTTGGCGGATAACATTTCATTTCCTATTTTACAGGTTCAGTCATTTGCCTTAGCCAAACCTAGGAAAGAGATAGCCTCAGCTCGGCGACTAGAAGCAATATTCAAGTAGCTATCAGGTATTGGAGTCCAGAAACTACCGCATCTAGCTAGGAAACGGCGTCTTTTTCTCCTAAAGACCTTTTCCAACCGGAGAGTTGCTTCAAAAATGATCATACTTGAGGAGGATTTTTTGCTTCAAAATATGCGATAGACGCAATACAAGCAGTTCGTGACTTGGTTTGCTAAAGATCTTTCTATTTAGTCCCTCCCGCTCTGAACCTCCTCTTAAGATCTCGACTATACCCCATTCGGGAAGGTCTTGATTCCACCTTATATCAATGAATGGGTGACCCAAGCCCAGTATCAAATACTACAGTTGATCCATCAAAAGCACTCGTGAGAGCACGATAGCAGAAAGACTAGGCCCATAGCTATACTATAGCCTACTAAATTCCCTTTGTTGTCAGTGGGCCGCTACTTCCCCTTATGGAGTTGGTACGAGAACCGAGCCTGGTTTTAGAACCAAAACCTGCAACTGGTACAGAGATGGTACAAGCATACAAGCCAGTTCGAGAGCAAGAGTTAAAAGTTCCACTGGGTCGAGATACAGGGGCGCATCGCCAGCAGAGATCGAGCTAATTATAGTTGAATCATCATCAGTGGTAGAGGTATGGGGGAGAATTTCTTTTTTTCATTATTGGCCCTTTCTTTCATTCACCTGGTAAGGAAAGGATGGATTCAATCCAGCCCCAAGCGTACTAGGGGCTACCTTGTTTACCGAATCCTAAGAAGAGGTCTGCCCGTCCGGCGGCGGTCCAATCTTTCATTAGGGAGGCACCCTGCTTTCCTTTTATTGAGTGCCACCTGAAAAAAAAAAAAAAAAAAAAATAATAATAATAAAAATAAAAATAAAAATAAAAGTGAGGGGGCCCTCCTCACCACTCCCCTTCCCCTTATCACGAAAGCACCCAAACTACAGGTGACTCATCGTGACAAAGGCCTGCCTTTCACTGAACAAACTTGTATACTAATTACTAAAGTGGTCATTCCATTTTTTATATGTTTCATAAATTTGACCCAAAATAATAACATCGGACCGTCTTGCTTTAATCTGCCGAGATCTATATTCATAATATTTTTCTTCTTCATATAGGAAAAAAGATCTCTGAGAGCCTTTTCCTGGATCAGATGACCATATCCCTCAAGTTGCGCGTTGCTTTTTACCACATCGTCTAAGCTAAAAATAAAAGAAGAAACTGTTAAGAAGGTGACTTTTAAGGGTTTAAGGGTTTTTTTTGTCCCAACAACAATAGGACTTAGGAGAGTGGTGACTCTTGAGAGAGAGGGGGATAGAGATAAGAGAAATTAAGAGAGAGCAGTGTGATATGGGCTTGGGCTTATTTGGTCATAAAAATATAGGTCCATAGTTTTTTTTTTGGTGAGACTAGGGCAAGTTCTGGGATTAAAGGCCTAAGGCCCAAATTTCCAAACCCAAATTGGGTTTTCATTATACCCATGCCAACCAACTCAACTAAATTCAAGGCACAGCCCAGTTTTGAAAATGATAATGAGGTAGTATACCAACGCGTTGGTGAGCCTGGTCATAAAACATGCCTCTGGCCTCTGGGGGCATGGGTTCGAGTTCCGCCACTAACAGCGTATATTGCGGCTCCCACCTCACTTGCACACTGTTCACTCAGCTCATCATTGAATATTGTATGGGGTCTTAGTCCGAAAGCAGTTATGATAGTATTATGGTTAATGCTCAAATAGAAGAATTGCACTGATCGTCCCCTCGAATATCTTTTTGGTTTTTTTAAAAGGAATTATGTCCAGTATTTGGCAATTCCAAGTTCCAACCTTTTTCCGAAAGGGCACAATTTGAAAATCTGACCCCAAAACCTTTTACCCCCATAATACGTTTTCGGTAGATTCCTGAGTCCCAACTCTTGCGATGGACGTAAAGCCAAATTGTCTTAAAAAAGGAATTATAGCTAAATCAATATTTTATGTATAAAAAAACGATACAATACCAGACACTTATGAAAAGCCAGCTAGAAATGGTATCATACTATACTGAGCTTGTGTCTGGGAAAAAATTAAACAACCGGTTTATTTTACTATTCAGCTTATTTTTGCTATTATTTATAGACTTCACTGTACTTTTTGGTACTACTCATGAGTCGCACTGTACTATTTCAGTTAATTTTTACCTTTATTTACAATACTTTCAACAAAAAATTTTCAATTTTAACAAAATAAGTAGATATTAAATATTCCATAATACTTGGTCCAATATTTTTTGTCGCTGGAATATGGATACGTAATACTTTTTGTCCAATTGCTTTCGGGATAAAGGTGAAAACAAGTTGGAAAGTCTTCGCTCTCAGCCTCAGGCACATTATTTGAAGTCAAAAAGAAAATATCTTCCTCAACCTCAAGACGAATCTAATCTATACCCTATTTTATGTGTAGTGTTTCGTTTATAGTTTTTCTAATTTGATTTACTGTGGAATTTAAATTTTTTTAATACTTTTATAAGGGAAATCAATAATCGTTGACCCAACATTTCCCACCATTGTTTCCATGGAACCACGTCAAAGAATGCAAACGTGTTTTTCTTTATATTTTAGAAAAGTATAAGATATCATTCAATGTATGCTTAAACTATACCCGTGCGCACTCATTAACGTTATTTTCGATTAATTTAATTGATAAACTTTTTTTTTTCAATAAGAAATTTGAGATTTGAATTGTGTATACTAAAAATTAATTAATATACTCTATAAATTGAGATTCTATTATTTCTATCCAAAAAAATGGACAATTGTCATTCACATTAATTAAACATTTTTTAATAGTATTTTGGTGCTTATAATAATGGAGGATGTGGGATTTCAACTTTTAAGAGACCATTGAATTATAAAGCTCTCAGCAAAAATAAAATATAATTACTAACAAACAAAAGCTCATAAGAATATGCTAATAATTTTTTAACTCAACTAGTTAGCACATTTTTACTTTAAAAAAAAAATAGTTAGCACCTTTTGATTTTTTAACCAAGATATTCATGATTTAATTCTCTATTAACTATTTCTCAAAAAAAAAAAAAAAAAAAAATCACCCATTAACTATTGAACTATATATCTTCATCAATTATGGATGGTACTGTGGTAGTTGCCTATCAATAAATCATTCACAGGATGGGTATGATATTGGGCTTTAACCTTTTGCCACTTTAATACCGTGTGAACCTAATGTTTTCCATGTACCAGCTTGTTGCTGCTTCTGTGTTTCTGCTGAGTGCAGCTGTGTTTTGGACTTTGTTGTCTTTCTATTTCAGCTTTTTGAATGAAATCCGGTCCAATAAAAAATACCGTCTGAACGTGGCAGCACCAATGAAAAAAAGCCATTGATACATGTGCTACATAGATTCTTATATTTAGATTATAAAATCTTATTGTGTTATGAGTATGCATGACAGTGAAGGAGGTTGGATTTGAACCATAAATCTTCTAAGCATAGAGAGAAAGCAATACTATTGAACTATTAAATTATTGATAAAAATAAAACATAATTAATAACAAACAGAACCCCGTAAGAATATTCTTCATCCATTATGAATGGGTAGTAATCTATCAATAAGTCATCAATAAATTTGATGTATGAATATTGGGTTGCAACATCTGGCCACTTGAATATTGTGTCAACACGGGCAGCAATATTGATTAAAAAAAGCCATTCTCATCTAAGGAAAATTATTAGGTACACCTGAAATACTATAAATGCATATTTTTTCCTCTCATATAAATACTAGGTTTCACCATGAATTTAATTAGTGAGACCCACCATTCATGTGAGATGATGAAATATGTATTTATGATACTCTGAGAGTACACAATAATTTCTCTTTATCCAATACGTCAAGTATTAGAATTCTCTTTATTTGAAATGGATCTTTAAAATAATATAATTTAAAATTGTATTTAGTGATATGTCATTAAATGATATGGCATTTTGCATAGAGCATCCACAACAGCTGTGGTATAATTTATGTCATTTTGCCACACTAAAGACCTACTTTATTATTTTACCACATCATTTTACAATATCCCATTTATCAGATGTTTTATCATTCAATCCTATACATTAAAATAATATTTACTACATATTAAAATAATATAAACAACACAATAAAATAATATATCTAACACAGTAATTAGCAACCACAACACTGCTGCTGCCGCCGCCACCGCCGCCACCCCACCACCACCACCACCATTGTGGCAGTCACAATCCATTGCAAAACAAAAAATTGAAAACAAAACCACCACCATAACCACCGCTCACCACAAAACCCATTAAAACCCAGAAAACACAAAAAACCCATTAATCAAACCTAGAAAACACAGCAACTCAAACACAGAAAACACAACCAAAACCCACTAGACTGGCAACCCAAACCCACGAAACTACTAGCACCGCCAACCCAAAGCCACGAATCCACTTGCATCGGCAACCAAAACCCATTAGCACCGACAACCCACGATTCCGATCTCACCTCAACGTCGATGCCCACGTCGATTCCAATCCCATAATCGTGATGAACACTCCGGCGGCAGACCTCACCCTCACGAACCTCGCTTATTGCTCGCACGCCGATCTTCATGGCTTCGCCGTCCCTGGCACCAAGCTCTACCTCGCCTCCATCGCCGATTCCTTTGTTCTTTTTGGGTTTGTGATGATTCCATTTATGGGTTTTGTTTTAAACTGGGAATTGGATTTGAGGATTTTTGGGTTTGATTTTTGGATTTGAAGAAAGAAGATTTTTGGGTTTGATTTGAGGAAAGAACACCGGTTTGGGAGAGAGAGACAGATTGTGAGGAGAGGTGTTTGTGAGGAGAGGAAAGAACACCGGTTGGGGAGAGAAAAAATCAATTAAAAAAGTGAGAGGAGAGAGAAAAACCGAATAAAAAAATAATAAATTTATACCACATTTCGTCCGTACGGTGGCAAATATATGAAGTTACTGTTCAATGTTATATAATTTATAAGATTTGGAACATCTGATAAATGAGGTTTTTTGGTGTTAGATGTGGCAAATGTGCCAAATATTTGACATTTGGCACATTTACCACATCTAGTGTGGATGCTTATCATATTCAAGAAACTAAAATTTTTAATTATAATTTTGTAACATTATGAGAGAAAATTTAAATTTTAGATATCTATAACACCATATGATGTTAAGCTGTTGAATTACAAACCTTTTTGAAACATTATTTGTAGTGGGATATAGCATCACTAAATCTTTTTAACGTGGCAATTCTTGCATAGATATAAATTGGTCCCCCTCTAAGATCGCTATCATCAAATCAACTATAAGTTGGTAAGCATATCCACTAAAATGGCAATATTGGGATTGATTATTGAACATTAAATATGATGTAAGCATTTAAAATTAAGAGAAATAAACATGACAAGTCAACTACTTTTTTGTACTGATGAAGTGGTCATAAGACTCATATATTGCTGCACAATTGATGGAGGGAAACTCTTGACCAGCCACCGGCCCACCAGCAACCTTTTATGACCAGAAGCTTGTCCGGATAACCATGACTATTGATGACGTCGAAAACCGTCACCAATGGGTCACACCGTACTCGCGACTCGAATCGAACCTGCACGACGAAACAAACAAAAGAATCCTTCGGAGAAGCACCGGTGTGGTGCCGGCCGAAGGCTCTCCGACGGTCAAGTTAGAATTCCTTTGTTTTACTTAGTGCGTTAGAGAGGGTTCATAAAAACATACCTCGATTTCTGTGGGTATTACGCCTTTTATAGTGATAAGGGGTTGACTTTCCCTTTTTGGTTCCCACATCTTTTCAATGTGGGACTCTATTCCCAATTCTTCCAAACGTGGTGAGCAAGGATTCTCATTACCGGACCATGGGCCCTTGCTGCGTCAGTAATGATGGGCCTTCAAAGCTGGGACCATACTTACGCAGGCCCAAGAGACCCAATCCGTCAGGCCCATTAAGGTAAGCCCATCATGCCCAATATTTTATCATCTTCAGTTGCCCTCTTCACCCCAATGATCCGTCACCTTTAAGGTCAAAGGATCAGTGGGGTGACGGTCCTTACATATGGCTATGACGGATTCATGCAAAATAGAACGACGGTCCCAGCTGGATCAACCCGTCAAAGGAAGAATCATCAAGTTGACGGATACATGGCGGGTACAAATCTGTTGGTACGTACTGACAGGTTGTCAGCATTTATTAAGCATGCCACGTGTCACTCTCTGAATGGTCGTTGTATAGGATCGAAGCGTCGCTTCGTCTTCCGTGCACTTCCTATATATATAAGGCGCCTTACTCTTTCATTTTTTAATTTTCACTCAGAAAACACTTGTCAGAGCGAAGTCGTCAACCCTGTCAGAGCAAAGCCGTCAACCTTATCAGTGCAATCCGTCGAGGACGAATACTTGCTGATTACACCAACCGTCACCTATCCTCTGCTAAGTTCGGTAAGTGCTTCTATTTTACTATAGTCAAGTTACATTTTCGTCCATGCATTGTTGTTAGGCTTTCCATACCCGTCAACACTTTCAAACCCGTCGGTCTTAGGTTTTATTGTCAACTGTAGGAAATGTCTAGTGCGTCAAGTAACCAGTCGGTGGTTCGTGATGGGACGGAATACGAGGATGTATACCCGTCCGGTCATAAAGACCAAGAGAGCCCCGGCGAAGATAGGAGTCCGTCTGCCTCCTCTTCGTCCTCAACAAATGAGGATGTGGAGATAGTCGAAGTAGAGGGTTCCGATGATGACGGGGATCGACCACTGGAGTCCGTCGTAGGCGCTGATGGACTAAGGCAGTTCATCATGTTGCCAGAGTGGACTGTGCATAGGTTTACATCCGTCATCAGGGAGAAACATTTCAGCACCTTCAGGACCAACTTCCAAATCCCAGACTATGTCTCCATCCGTCTACCATATGGGTCGGAGAAGTGTTATTACGAAGGGGTAGACGGTGTAGGAGTGTACGAGCAGGCATTGAAGGCTGGACTTCGATTCCCGCTTTCTACACTTCATAGGGAACTCTTGCAGTATCTGGGGTTGTCCGTCACCCAGATATCCCCTAACGCCTGGAGGGTCTTCATAGCCATGGAGATCCTTTACGGTGCAATGTCAAACGGGGAAAGGAAGTTGACGGTCCGTGAATTTCTTCACTGTTACCGTCCAGACGAGATCTCGGGATCAAGGGGGATGTACAGTTTTGCCAGTCGGAGCCCCTTGTTGAAGGTGATCTTTGAGACCCCAGACTCAAATAGAGACTGGAAGAGTCGGTACTTTTTCCTGGAGGGTGACAGATGGATGAACCATCCAGGGGAGACGGATTACATGCCCGTCGACACAACTTGGGCAGTTATAAATCAGACACGTATGCCTCCGTCTAAATTTTGTACTGCCTTTCACATCCGTCCAGTTATATGTGTATATCTTGATCATTTTTCTTTGCAGGTAGACGGCGCCCTCAAGTCAGCCTCGAGGAGTTTAGCTTTCTTGAAAAGGTTTGCAAGAAGACTACGCCGGAGGAAAGGACTTGGGCTAAGTTGGTGAATCCGAGGACCATACATTGGTACTGCGACGGTCCTGAGCCCACCCAAGAAGCAATAAGATACGACGAGCGCGTTCATAAACGTAAGCCCGTCGACTTTACTTTGCCATTTACTTAGCTTTATTTTGTTTTAATTTCATCCGTCATTATTTGCAGAGATGGAGGACTCAAAAAGGAGAGCTCTGATCAAATCCCAAGCCGTCAAGAAGAGGGAATCCGGCGAGGTGGTTCCTAAGGTGTCGGCTTCAGCACCTAAGAGGAAACCAACATCAAAATCTGACCGTCCATTCAAGCAACCAAAGGTCTCACTTGAACCTGTGGTTGGTTTAATGGCTGAGGGTATCAAGACCGTCACTCCAGCTAAGAAGGGGACGGGTAAAGGACTGATGACGGCCCCAGAGGGTAAGCAAGAGAGACCTCCTTCCCTTCTCCGCGACGACTCCAAGTATGCATTGGAGAAGCTGTCGTCCATCATCACGGCAGAAGACTACGAAGATCTGGGAAACCATTCGACGGAGGCCATGGGGGAGACGGGCCTCTTTGCCGTCGCTCAGGTTGGCTATGTCAAATAAGTTTTTATACTTTTCTTTTTTCTCTTTTTTTTTTTATTTACATTATGTGACGGTCTCTTTTCTACTCGCAGTCCTTGGTCATGATGAAGGGTCTACTGGACCGGTGTCTCAACCGTGAGAGTGCCTTGGACCGGGTACGCGCAAAGGCAGAGCAGACGGAGGAGGAGCTCGGACAACTCCATCAATGGAGGTCCAAGATGGAGAGGAAGCTGGAGCTTTCTGAGAAGGTGAGGAAGGAGCTGGAGGAGAAGACGGCCACTGCGCTGACGGCCATAGAGAATAAAGAGGCGGAGATCAAACAACTCAAAGTTGAGATCCGTCAGGCGAAAGAGGCAGCCGTCGAGGAGTATCGATGCTCGGAAACCTGTTTGGGCGAGCTGTCGGACTCCTTCCTTCAAGGCTTTGATGACTCTCTCCGTCAAGTCAAGAAGGCTTATCCAGAGCTGGATTTGACGATGGTCAAACTTGAAGATCAAGCCCAGACTTCTGCCCTCCCCGTCGCCTCAGAAAATACGGAGGACCTTTTTGGCGACGGTGCTGCTCAAGGAGACGGAGATTCCGCCCCGTCGAAGGATGTCCCGGTTACTGAAGAAAAGAAAGATTGATGCATATGTACTTTATTTTGTGAACAATCCGTCCTTCTTTTTTATTCATTTTTTAAGACAATCCGTCCTTTTTAATTGTATTAAACATTTGCCTTTGGGGGCTTTTTGCTTAATGTTCAGATATGCTTTTTACAATTGTTTGGTATTTTGTCTAAAGCTCCGTCTCCCTTCTTGAGGAAGGATTTTTTGTGAGAATATTTCTGTGACAATCCGTCCGCATTGTAGACTTATTTATCTTGTGTTGATTGAGCATTTACATCGTTTAGAATTTTCCTTTTCCGTCTGTTTTGAGAGGTTTATTAGTAGAACCGTCCACTTTGTGGCGTTGTACATCAATTTCAAATATATCGCGTATTTGATGGACTTGTAAAAAATTTTAACGTAGTTAACTTCCGTCCACTTTGCGAGCACGCTCGTCTATTTTTTCAACATCTTAGTGATCTGTCCACTTTGTGCACTAATTTCATCACCTTAGTGATCCGTCCACCTTGTGGACTCAATTTCAATCACCTTAGTGATCCGTCCACTATGTGGGCTCAGATTTTGCGTCCGTCCATCCTGTGGACTTAAGGTATTCATCCGTGTAGGGTGATCCGTCCACCTTGTGGACTTAGGGTGATCGCCTCTGTGGGATGATCCGTCCATCTTGTGGACCTCATATTGTATCCGTCCATCTTGTGGACTTAAGGTTATCATCCCGGTAGAATGATCCGTCCACTTTGTGGACTTCATATTGCATCCGTCCATCTTGTGGACTTAAGGTTATCATCCCTGTAGGATGATCCGTCCACTTTGTGGACTTCATATTGTATCCGTCCATCTTGTGGACTTAAGGTTATCATCCCCGTAGGATGATCCGTCCACTTTGTGGACTTCATATTGTATCCGTCCATCTTGTGGACTTAAGATTATCATCCCCGTAGGATGATCCGTCCACTTTGTGGACTTCATATTGTATCCGTCCATCTTGTGGACTCAAGATTATCATCCCTGGTGGGATGATCCGTCCACTTTGTGGACTTCATATTGTATCCGTCCATCTTGTGGACTTAAGATTATCATCCTGGTGGGATGATCCGTCCACATTGTGGATTTCATATTGCATCCGTCCATCTTGTGGACTTAAGGTTATCATCCCGGTAGGATGATCCGTCCACCTTATGGACTTAGGGTGATCGTCCCTGTAGGATAATCCGTCCATCTTGTGGACTTCTATTGTTTCCGTTATCTTTGTAGACACTTGCAATGACAGACATTCGAGTAGAAGATCAAAATTGCATCTGATTATAAAATGCGTAAAGGAAAAGTGCCTGCCCCCTTGGGCTTAAAAAAGGCACGACAATATTGTAGCAAAAATAGTTAAACAGTGCCAATAAAAGTTAATAATGCCAAAAAGTCTTAAAAGAGAAACTGGTTGTCGTGTCGCTATCACTGGTAGTATTTCCTCAAGTGCTCGGCATTCCACGGATGTGGTAGCTTTTCTCCGTCTATTGTCTCCAGGTGGTATGTCCCTTTCCTTTTCCACGACGTAATTCTGTAGGGTCCTTCCCAGTTGGGGCCGAGTTTTCCCTGTGTAGGGTCTCTAGTTGTTCCCATGACCCTCCTGAGTACGAGGTCTCCAACTTGGAAGCTTCTTTGTCGGACCCAGGAGTTGAAATGTCTGGACATGCGATCCTGGTATCTAGCGATCCTCTGTTCTGCTGCCGACCTGACCTCATCTATAAGGTCCAGTTGTAGCCTCATGGATTCGTCATTCCTTCCCTCGTCGTGGTTGTGAACCCTGTAGCTTGTGAGCCCAACTTCCGCTGGGATGACTGCCTCGGTCCCGTAGGTCAGTCGAAACGGTGTCTCTCCTGTCGGAGTCCTCGCCGTTGTCCTATACGCCCACAGTATGCTTGGCAATTCTTCTGGCCATATGCCCTTTGCCCCCTCGAGCCGAGTCTTGATAATCTTTAGCAGGGATCGGTTTGTGACCTCAACCTGACCGTTAGCCTGAGGATGGGCGGGTGATGAGTAGTGGTTTTTTATTCCTAGCTGTGTGCAGAAATCACGGAAGGGGCCGTTATCGAACTGCCTCCCGTTATCTGAGACAAGGACTCTAGGAATACCAAACCTACATACTATGTTCCGCCAGACAAAACTTCTAATGTTCTTTTCTGTAATGGTGGCCAAGGCTTCTGCTTCTACCCATTTCGTGAAGTAGTCAATACCCACTACCAAGAACTTTAACTGCCTTATCGCCGTTGGGAAAGGTCCCATGATGTCCAGTCCCCACTGAGCGAACGGCCATGGAGCCGTTATGGGGGTTAGCTCTACAGCTGGCTGTCCGATAAAATGGCTGAACCTCTGGCATTTGTCGCATCTTTTAACGTAGGACTCAGCATCCTTTTGCATGGTCGGCCAGTAATACCCAGCTCGTAGCAGTTTGTGCACCAACGATCGCGATCCAGAATGATTCCCGCATATTCCTTCGTGTACTTCCCTCATCACGTAGTCTGCCTCTTCAACCCCGAGACATCTTAGGTAAGGACGGGAGAAACCCCTCTTGTAAAGAATGTCTTTTATCAAGACGAACCTTGCCGCTCGGACTTTTAACTTTCTCGCTGCCTCCTTCTCTTCAGGCAATATCCCGTCCTTTAGGTATGAAGTTATCTGCGTAGTCCAGTTTCTTTCGGAGCGTATCTCCTGCATGTTGTCGGGGTCTATTAGCGGAAAGATTTGAACAAAGGAAAGCACATTACCCGGTGTTATCATATGTTCTGCTGAAGCGGCTTTGGCTAGCCGATCAGCGGGCTCATTGTCTCCTCTGGGGATCTGGACGAATATTGCTTTCAGCCCGTCGACTCTAGCCCTCACTTGATCAAGATATCTCTTCAACCTTTCCCCTTTGCATTCATAATCTCCGTTTACTTGATTGGTCACGACTTGAGAGTCGCAATGTACGACCACACTTTCAGCTCCGGCGGCTTTGACTAGGTCGAGTCCTGCTGCTACCGCTTCGTATTTTGCTTCGTTGTTGGTAATGGGGAAGTCGAGACGGACCATAGATTCAATCTCGTCTCCTTCAGGTGACAGCAATATTATGCCGGCTCCTCCAACTCGCTTATTGGATGATCCGTCGGTGTAGATGTTCCACTGGGGGGGTTCTTCTGCCCCCTTGTCTGCGTCATGCGTAAACTCTGCTATGAAGTCGGCTACAGCTTGTCCTTTAATGGCCACACGTGGACGGTATTTGATGTCAAACTCACTCAATTCTATTGCCCACAGCGTCAGTCGACCTGCGGCCTCAGGATTACTTAGTGCCCTTCGCAAGGGCTTGTCGGTCATTACGTTCACGGTATGGGCTTGAAAGTAGGGCTTGAGCTTGCGAGCCGCCGTGACCAACGCAAAAGCGAGTTTCTCCATAGGTTGGTATCTTTCCTCGGCACCGCGGAGCGCCCGGCTGGCGTAGTACACGGGCTTCTGTGCCCTGTCCTCCTCTCTGATTAAGGCCGCGCTGACGGCCACAGTGGAGACGGCCAAATAGAGGAAGAGCTCTTCACCTGGTTGCGAGGGGCTCAGTAGAGGTGGTGAAGATAGATAGGTTTTTAACTCCTCGAATGCTCGTTGACACTCGTCCGTCCACTCGAATGACTTTTTCAATGTTCGGAAGAAAGGTAAACATTTGTCCGTCGCTCTCGACACGAATCTATTCAATGCCGCTACCTTGCCGTTAAGGCTCTGTACTTCCTTCACGTTTCTCGGGGGGGCCATCTCCATTATGGCTCGGATTTTGTCCGGGTTAGCTTCAATCCCCCTTTGAGATACCATGAATCCTAGGAATTTTCCTGCCGTTACACCAAACGCGCACTTTCCTGGATTGAGCTTCATGTTGTAGGATCGGAGTGTGCCGAATGTTTCCTTGAGATCTTCCAAATGGTCTTCCTCCTTCCGGCTCTTCACCAGCATGTCGTCGACATAAACTTGGACGTTCCTCCCGATTTGCTGTGCGAACATCTTGTTCATTAGTCTCTGGTATGTTGCCCCTGCATTCTTCAGACCGAATGGCATTACTTTGTAACAGAAGAGACCTTGACTGGTTACAAACGAAGTCTTCTCCTGGTCGTCCTCGTGCATGCGGATCTGGTTATAACCCGAGAAAGCATCCATGAAGCTTAGCAATTGGTGTTGAGCCGTCGAGTCCACTAGGGTGTCGACCCTTGGAAGGGGATAGCTATCTTTGGGGCATGCTTTGTTAAGATCGGTGAAGTCCACGCACATCCGCCATTTGCCACTCGTTTTCTTCACCATTACCACATTCGCCAGCCAATCGGGGTAGTAGACTTCCCTGATGAAGCTTGCATCTTGGAGTTTGCGGACCTCTTCCGCTATTGCTTGGTCTCGTTCCGGGGCGAATACTCTCTTCTTTTGTCGGACGGGTGGAAACGAGGGCAACACGTTCAACTTATGTACCATGACCGAGGGATCGATTCCTGGCATATCGTCATGGCTCCAGGCGAACACATCCTTATTGCTTCTCAAGAAAGCCACGAGCTCTTGACAGATTGCGGGTTTTGCAAGCGTTCCGATCCTGGTGGTTCGGTCTGGATTGGAACCGTCGAGAGTTATCTTCTCTAGCTTCTCTGTAGGTTCTGTCGTCGTTCGGTGCTCTTCTATGTTCAAAGCCTGGATCTGGTCTTCCACCTCCATCATAGCTACGTAGCATTCTCGTGCGGCAATTTGACTTCCGCGTAGCTCTCCTACCCCATACTCTGTTGGGAACTTGATCATCAGGTGGTAAGTTGATGTTGCCGCCTTCCACGAGTTGAGCGTGGGTCGCCCAATAATAGCATTGTAGGCTGACGAGCAATCGACCACCAAGAATGTTACGTTCTTGGTGATTTGTTGTGGGTAATCTCCTACCGTCACCGATAACGTGACTGCGCCCAAAGGGAAGATTCTACTCCCTCCGAAACCAACGAGCGGGGCGTTTGTTGGTATCAGCAGCTCCCTATCAATCCTCATTTGTTGGAACGCCGGATAATACAAGATGTCGGCCGAACTACCGTTGTCGACCAACACTCGGTGGATGTTGTAATCGCCTGCCCGCAAGGTGACGACGAGGGCATCGTCGTGTGGATGGTGTAGGCGCCTTGCATCCTCTTCCGAGAACCCGATAATAGGGCCTTCCCTTCTTGCCATCTTTGGCACTGTGCCTGCTAATTGGACATTCTGTACCATCCGAAGATATGTTTTGCGAGCCTTTTTTGACGATCCGGCCGCACCTGTTCCTCCAATTATCATCCTTATGTCCCCCAATGGGGGCCTTGGTCGCTCGTTTTCTCGGCGGGGGTGTTGTTCTTGTGGGGGTTGATCCGTTCTCTCCTTACTGACGAACTTCTTCAATTTCCCTTGTCGGATAAGGGTTTCGATTTGTTGCTTCAAATCATAGCAGTCGGCCGTGTCGTGACCATGGTCACGGTGGAAGCGGCAGTATTTGTCTCTGGACCTCTTGTTAGGATCACTCTTCAGCTTTCCCGGAAACGTCAAGGATCCTTCGTCCTTAATCTGCATTAGGACTTGGTCTATCGAGGCGGTCAACGGAGTGAAACTTGTGAACCTTCCGCCCATTGGTTTTGGGCGTCTCTCCTCCCTTCGATCTCCCATCCGTCCTCTCTTTCGCCCCTGGTCCTGTCGGGGGTCCTCTTGTCTGTCCCTTTTCTTGGGTCTGTCTTCTCGGGCTAACAATGCGTCTTCAGCGTTCATGTACTTGGTGGCCCTGTAAAGCACCTCTGACATGGTCTTTGGGTCGTTTTTGTATAGGGAGAACAAAAACTTACCCCCCTTCAGCCCGTTTGTGAATGCTGCCACCAATATCTTGTCGTCGGCTTCGTCGATCGTGAGCGCTTCTTTATTGAAGCGTGATATGTAGGCCCGTAACGTCTCCTCCTCTCTCTGCTTGATGTTCATCAGACAAGCCGTGGATTTCTTGTACCGATGTCCTCCAATGAAGTGTGTAGTGAACTGAGCGCTCAGCTCCCTGAAGGTGCCGATGGAGTTTGGTGTCAGCCGGCTGAACCAAATCCTTGCCGCGCCCTTCAGAGTTGTAGGGAATGCCCTACACATAATTGCGTCCGCCACTCCCTGGAGGTGCATTAGGGTCTTGAAGGTCTCTAGGTGATCGAGGGGGTCCTTGACTCCGTCATAACTGTCCATGCTCGGCATGCGGAACTTACTCGGCAGGGGGAAGGAGTTGACGGACGCCGTAAATGGCGAGTCAGTCCGGTTGACAAGGTCGTCAAGATCGCTGGACACTCGCCCCTTGAGAACGTTCATCAGGACTTCCATCTGTTCCTTCATCGCCTGCATCTCTGCGATGATTGGTTGTGGAGCTGTGTCCGTCACTGAGGGGATGCTAGCGTCCCGTCGCACTTGTTTGCTCGGGGCGTTGCTCTCCTGTGGTCCGTCATTATTTCTCTTTTCCTCACTGTTCCCTTCTTGATCTTCTCCTTGGCTATTCACGGCTGCACTCTTTTGATTCAGCTGTTCCGTCAGGTCGTGGTTTTGTTTGGTGAGGCGCTCCACAGCTGCGGCGAGCGTCTTGACCTGTCTCTCAAGGGCAGTCGTAGGAGCTTCTTCTTGGACGTCATTTGTGGTTGCCATCGAGCGCGTGAGTACCATGTAACTCCTTTATCTAGGAAATGTTACCGTACCCGGTCGTTCTTCCCACAGACGGCGCCAACTGATGACGTCGAAAACCGTCACCAATGGGTCACACCGTACTCGCGACTCGAATCGAACCTGCACGACGAAACAAACAAAAGAATCCTTCGGAGAAGCACCGGTGTGGTGCCGGCCGAAGGCTCTCCGACGGTCAAGTTAGAATTCCTTTGTTTTACTTAGTGCGTTAGAGAGGGTTCATAAAAGCATACCTCGATTTCTGTGGGTATTACGCCTTTTATAGTGATAAGGGGTTGACTTTCCCTTTTTGGTTCCCACATCTTTTCAATGTGGGACTCTATTCCCAATTCTTCCAAACGTGGTGAGCAAGGATTCTCATTACCGGACCATGGGCCCTTGCTGCGTCAGTAATGATGGGCCTTCAAAGCTGGGACCATACTTACGCAGGCCCAAGAGACCCAATCCGTCAGGCCCATTAAGGTAAGCCCATCATGCCCAATATTTTATCATCTTCAACTATAATGAAAGGGACCGGGGTGTTCCTGTAATGGAAAGAAATGAGAGTGGACCGTGTCTAACTATAAGAGTTTAGGGAAAATATTACGAGAGAGAGAAGGTTAAACCTTAGGTTAATTAACCTAATTTCATGCTTCTTACACGCTTCAAATGATATATTAAGTTGTGGGTTCTAATTAACTCAACAGGTAAAATTTCTGATGGTTGAATAAGATATTTAGAATTCAATTTATACCAATACTAACAATTTATTGATATTTTGATTTGATGATAAAATGTATTATTAAGAACAGATGTCATAGTTTAAAACTCTAAAATAAAAATCAAACAAACAAATAAATGATATACTAGGTTTGCTTTATCTATAATTTGAAAATAATTCCTACTTACTGACAAAATATAAACCTGGATTAAGATATAAAATAGACTTGGAGTTAAATCAATAAATGGCCATTGATATTTATATATGCTCTGTGCTCACCCTTCATCTCTCTTTCACTCTGTCAAAACTCAAAAATAGTGTTGAGAGAATGCAGTAGTATTATACCTTTTCGGTCTCTCTCAAATCCTCTCTCTCTCTCTCTCTCTCTCTCTCTCATAGAAAAAGTCCTAATAAATAAAGAAAAAATATCCCTCTAGCCCTTTTCTTCCCCCCCACTTCTTTCTCTATCGTCTCGTCGCATCATAGTATCATACTATAAACCGTGTAATGGCCAATGGGCCATAATTAAATGGCTGATCAGGATTGAACAAGTTGCGAAGTCACTGAAACAAACGAAGACAGTTGGTGGAGCCCATTATATATATATATATATATATGCTGTATTAAGCAATTTGATTCTGCGGACAGTGAACCACAAAACAAAAGAATCGTCACAGTAAACGCATAACATAATACAGCGCAGCTGCAGCGAGTCAGTGACGTTAATTAACGTGGTGCATTAAATATGCGCCGCTAGCTAGCTGCAGCCTGCAGTAGTATCATAAATCACTGAAGACACAGCGCTCTGTCTTTGTCATGGGTTTTTATTGGTATTTTAATATTTGCAGCACCCCGAGGAATGCTTATGGAGTTATGGAGATTCATGGCTTAGAGCATCTCCAACAAAACTAGGCATATCTAAAATTTGGAGAAAAAAACCACTATTCACGCCCAAAACAAAGTCTAGCAGCCTCTCTATCTCTAATTTTTTTTTTTTAGATTTGCGACAGTAACTCTCCAGGCCTGGAGAGCACTGTAGCAATCACGGTAGCGTTTGCAAAAAATATTTCTCATTAAACTAATACCGGTTGAATTAAAAAAATAGTTTTTTCTCTTTCCTTCCTTTCTCTTTCTTCTTCACTCCGTCTCTCTCTTGCTTCTCTTTAGAAAAAAACTCTCTCTTTGCTTCTCATCAGAAAACGACGGTGAAGCATAAAATCGACGAAGCTCTCTCTCACAAAATGATCTGTCCAGATATTTTGAAGCCCAAATCGTGGCTCAACCACCAGTGAGGAAGAACGGAAATCTGAGAACATCGGTCAACAATGGAAATCTGAGAATATCAGTCAACAACGGAAATCGGTACCCAAAATTTGATTTCATGGTTTTTTTTTAATAATGTTTGAATTTATTGGTGGTTTTGCATGATTTGCTATTGCTACTGTCTGGATTTAGTTTTGGATTTATGGGTTTTTTCTATGTATCTCTGATTTGTGTTTTTCTTTTCACTCTGTTTCTTGATCTCATCTATAGCTATTTAATCAATCTTATTTAGAGTCAATAAGCTAATCTGATTCCTTTTAGTTTCTTATTTTTTAATAAATTTTTTGGCTTCATCTCTATTTTTGCATGCCAACTGTTCGACTTAAGGCCTTCCCTTATACAGAGCTTAATCCCTTTCTTTCTTCCTTCCTTCTTCTTGTTCTTTATTTTTTTTTCAATGCATTTTGATTCATGTGTTACAGTAATATGATTGAAATCTTGCTCTGAGGAAAACAGAGAAGGCAGGGGGAACTTGGGAAATTTTTTCTTAGACAGTAGTTGTTGAATATATATATATAGACACACACCAACAGAGAGGTTTCTGAGAGAAGCAATGGACGGGAATAAGAAAACGGCGTCATCTTCTTCCTTGACTTCTGAACTTTTTAGGTCCAATTAAAGAATCTTCTTCGTCATCTGGGATTTTTGGGTCTATCTTTGTGCCTTCAACCAAAGTATTGGCTTTAATCTCAGTTCAATTTTGTTGTTTTGAGCTAATGTTTAGAATCTATAAATATGTGATGTATTTTCTTTGATTGTTTCAATTTGATTTTCATTGATTTTATTTTGTTATGTTCGTCTGATTTCAATAAATCTCCTCTCAAGTAACAAATGTGTCATGCCCAACAAAAAAACAAGTGCATATCTTTGTGTGGAGCAATGAAATTGTTCGTTCAGTATTAGGTTCGAGAGGCTTGAGGGCAAGCTTTAAAAATATAGCTTTAGGAATTTGAAAAATATAGTTATTGGGAATGAATAAAAAAATAATAAAAAAAGATTAAAGAAATAATAAAGAATGAATGAAGAAATAATATTTAAATGAGATAGAGAAAGAATAGAGAGTCTGTTGGAAAGTGTATTTTAAAAAGTGGGTAGCTAAAAGCTAAATATTACTGTTCATTCTCTAAACAGACAAAAATTAGGTAAAAATTTGGAGAAGCTGCTGGAGATGCTCTTACACGATATGCCACGATCCTCTTCGAAATAAACGAGTGTCGTTTTATGATGCTTGCCTTGTTTATTAGGCACTGCCTAGTGTATTGGCCAATAGATATTCGCCTATACGGCTATACCCCTATATTTAGTTCGTGTAGAACATAACCATCTCACAAAAGCGATTGGACGGTGATGATAGAAACTATGCATCACCTATCACTAATACAACTCACAACTATTTTTGTCAAGGTATTGAGCTTCATTAATCATATTTATTAGTATATTTATTTATAAATTTTATACAGTAAAATTTGTTATACCATTAACATTTTTCTTGAGAATAAAAGATGGGAAAAAATTTTGAGAACAAAAAAAAGTACAAAATTATTCATACTTTTTCATCGTTTCATTACTGATCACAAAGACATAATAGTGTTTTATTTTCTGTCCATTCACTTTTCATTATTCCCACCAAATGATGTGGTAAAAAATACAAATATTTTTTATCTTTCCACTTTTTCATCATTTTAACCTAACAGAGGGGCAATAGAATGGGTATGACAAGACATTCATTTCTTTATTTTTCTCTTAGAAATCTAACATTCATTCCCAAATTTGAGAGAAATTAGAAATAATGGAATAGAGTTTAGTAAAACTTTGAATGAAATCCCTATAACATCCCTAATATTTTACAAATTTCATTTAATACATTAGTCTCTCTTGCATTTGCCCCACCTTTCTCATTTTACATTTAGTAATACAAATAATATCTAGTCATTCTCTAAAAATAGTACAAATAATAACTAGTTACTAACTCGTACAACATACATGAGAAAGTTTGACAAAAAAATATGTATATATGATACATGTTTAATTTTTATAAGTATTGATAAATAAGAATGCAAATTAAAATTTTGTAGAAAAGAAGTTACCTAATTTCATATAATTTATTCAGTGAAGATCAGACCTAATTTAATTATAATTTGTTTAGTTCTGCATTAATGATTTTTTTTTTTTTAACAATAAGTTCTAATTAATTTAAACTATTTTCTATAACTTAAAAAAACCAAACTAAAAAATAGAAATATTTTAATGATGACATTGAAAAACATGAACTTTCAAAAACTTATTAACGATCTTAAAGAAAATAACAAAAAATTTATATAAAAAATAAAAAGTTTATAGATATGAGAAATTGTAATTGTGGGTGCCCAAGGACCAAGGATGAAGTTGAAGGGTCGCATTATTGGCCCGAGGACCGAGGATGAAGTTGAAAGGTCGCAGCATTGACGTGGAAATGCTGCAAGCCATGGGCCCAAGGAAGGAAGCTGCCCGAGGAGAAGAAGTAATGAATCATGGTACTCTGTGGTATTTTAAGTGGGAGCTAGAATTTGAAGAGAGTGGAAGTCAGTGGGCAGTAGGGAAGTTTCTGGCTTGGTATAGCCTGTTGCATTCGCATTAAATGGTAGACAACAGCTTTATCAGCCGCATTGATGAGGAAGTTACCTGAACAGTGTAAGTCACAACTAAGCAGACTCCTTCCACCATCTTCTTCAGATGTGAAAGGTAACAAGTGTCAAGAAAAGAGGTAGGTTAGGTAGAAATGGATGGTGGAGATGTGATGGAGGTGGAGGTATATAAGAAAAGGGGAGAGCATTGGAAAGAGGGATCGGAAAAAAGGGAAAGGAAATTAGAAGGAAAAACATTGAAAGAAGAGAGTGAACAGTATTATTTTTTGTACAGACTTAGTCTCCTCGGGAGAACTTGTGGAGAGTTGGATAGCCATTTGTTCCTTAATATAAACCTTATTTTTCCTAGTTGCTGTCCTTGGGCAAAGCCCTATGTTGTTGTTCATTCCCTCCTCTTACAAATTCTATCGATTTGGACTAGGGTTGAAAGGCACGACCCATTACTCTAGGTGGGCTTGAGCCACTTATTTTTTGGGTCCTTACAATTGGCGCTGTCTATGGGGACAACAAGTTGTGGAGGATCTGTCCTGAGCAATGTTATTAATTTCGTTTTAGATCCCGTTTCGGTTTGTCTAGTGGAACGAAATATTTCGATACCGGATTATTTCGGCGTACCGTTTTAAGGTGTTTCAGATTCCTTAAAAAAAATATTATATATATATATATAACCTAAAAGTATCCATTCCAAAAAGTGGAATATAGATATAAAATAATGAATTTAATCTAATTATATAAAATAATAATTTTAATTTTCACTATTCATTCATTTTCTCTATCTGACCCAACCACTGCCATATCTTTTGATTCTTTTTTTTTTTTTTTTTTTTTTTTTGGTTTGTTTGTTCTATCTCATTTGTTTTGGTCTTCTCTTCCCCTATTTTCATCTTTCTCTTCAAGTCCCATTTATCACCAAATCCCAATATTCCCACATCCTAAACCCCATCACAACCGTTTATTCAAAACCTCATCACAACCATATTCACCTATTGAAAAAGTCTGATACTCTCATCCTCTTGCTAAACTTTGATACTCTCATCTTGTCTCTCTTATCTCCTCTCTCTCTTTCTCAGCTTTGTTCAGCTCCAAGGATGCCTCTTTGGGCCTATTACTCTGTGTAAATTTCTTTACACTCATCTTATCTTGTCTTTTAATTTATGTTCTCATTGTCAGTATCATCTTCATCTTCTTCTTTTTTTCTTTTTTCTTTTTCACTGAGGCTCATCTTTTGCTATTGAACATGTACCGGCCGAATCTTGTATTTCAGCCAGATTTCACCGAAATGAACCGGAATGCCCGAAACACACCGGAATAGGCCGGAATTTTTATCCAAGGTGGAACAGAGGGGTGTGCCATTCCAGTTTGCATACTGATACGAAATTTTCTGGCCAGAATGGAACAAAATTAATAACAATGGCCCTAAGTACTTATGGCTAACATTGGCCAAGATAGGGAGGAGTCAGTTGACTCCCAGAGGGAGAACTAGTTTGTTAACTTGGAACGTAGGAGAGATAGGCAACATACCCCAAGTGTTGTGGTGGAATCTTATCACATTGAACGTACTGAGCAGAGTCGTTCCAAGTCCAGGAGTCACATTTCACATGACCAGGAGACACTGAAGCTGAAACGGGAAGTTAATCGTCTGCGCAGGAAGTTGAGGTGTAGGAAGCATGATAGAAGAAGCCCATCTTCTTCATCAAGTGAGGGCTTAGGGGGAAGCCGTGATCACTTATACTGGCGTAGGTCTAGAACTCCACCTAGCGAGTCCTACTCAATTTCTTCACAGCAAGACAAGTTCGAGAAGGGCCATAACAAACGCAGAAAGGGGCCTTCTCATCACACCATGGGAAATGATGCTATGAGTAAAGCCCTACGACAGATTTCTAAGTCCCCTTTTGTGAGGAGGATTAATAAGGTCAGGCTCCCTCATCGGTTTTCCTAGCCGACGTTCACCATATATAAAGGAAGGATTGATCCCATGGAGCTTGTCAGTCACTTTAATCAGAAGATGGTCGTCCATGCCAGCAATGAGGCCCTTATGTGCAAGGTGTTCCCCTCCAGTTTTGGGCCCATCGCCATACGTTGGTTTGATGCTTTGGAGGAGGGGTCAATTGGGTCCTTTGAAGAGTTGACAAAGGCCTTTGGTGCTAAATTCATAACCTGCAATAAAGTCCCAAGGCGAGTGGATTCTTTGTTGTCTATGGCCATGAGGGAGGGGGAAACTCTCAAGACTTATTTAAACCGGTATTGGGAAACGTACAATGAGGTAGACGACGATTTTGAGGATGTGGCAGTAAGGACCTTCAAGGTTGGCCTCCCGACAAAGCATGAGTTGAGGAAGTCATTAACAATGAAGTCTACCTTGAACATGCGCCAGCTTATGGATCGCATAGACAAGTAGAAGAGGTTAAAGGAGGACCAAATACAAGGTAAAGGTAAAGCTAAAATGTTCCCTGAGAAGAGGGATCCTTGGGGACGAGGGAATCATAATGATCGGTCCTGAAGAGATTTCCCTAGTCATGCGACATCCGTGGGGGTTCAATTAGTCAATTCATTGTTAAAGGAACCAGTGTACCAAATAATAGAGAAGATAAAAAACAAGCCATTTTTCAAGTGGCCCAATAAGATGGACGAGATCCATCTAGGGGGAACCAAAGCCTTTACTACCATTATCATCAAGACAGATGACACACCACGGAGGATTGCAGGACCTTGCATGATCACCTCAATTAGTTGGCGAAGACAGGGAAAATCAATTATTTCTTGCATCAGCTTATGGAACAAGTCGGACACTCGGGAAATGGGATGTGTGGAGGCGGTGTTGCTTGGCCAGCATTAGGCACTATTAATGTGATATTGGCTAGGCCAAGGAGTGATATCTGGATGAGTTCTAGGGTCATGTCTGTGGTGGGGGGCTCTAACCTGGAGGCCAGAAATCAGACTGTCAAAAGAACAAGGGTGGTCACCCTTACCCTAAGTTTTTTAAAGGAGGATAAGTAAGGAACCCTTCAACCACACGATGACGCCCTAGTGATTACTGTTAGGATCGGGGGCTATGATGTGAAGAGAGTACTAGTTGACCAAGGAAGTGGAGTAGAAATCATGCATCTAGATTTATACCAAAGGCTAAACCTGAGGCCCGAGGACTTGGATAGATATGATTCTTCGCTGATGGGTTTTGATGGCAAAATGGTGGTCCCCTGAGGAATGATAAGGCTACCCGTATAGGTTGGTGATGTGGAGTTCCAAGTTCATTTCATAGTAGTAGAAGCATTCTCCCCACACACAGCTATCCTGGCCAGACCCTAACTTCATGCCGTAGGGGCAGTGCCCTCAACATTACATCTGAAGGTTAAGTACCTTACTCAGGGGAGAGTTAGTGGGTGATCACGTCATGGCTAGGCAATGCCTAGTATTAGCAATCACGTAGCAGTCTTCAGGTCCTGTCGCGGTGACTAAGGATCCAATCCCATAGCAACCAAAGGGGCTTGCAGGGGGCAGCAAACTGAGATATCGGGAGAATTATTTGAGGAGTTGGAAAAGGCAAACATTGATGTTTTTGCATGGACTGCTTATGACCTCCCAAGAATTGATCCCGACATGTCACCTATTGAACTTAAATCCCGAGGTTGTGTCACGTAAGCAGCCTCCTCGACGATCATCCAAAGACCACACCGAGGCAGTTAGGACAGAGGTGAACAAGTTGAAGCAGACTGGAGCCATTAAGGAAATCTTCTACCCCAATTGGCTGGCTAACACAGTAGTGGTTAAAAAGAAAAATGGGAAGTGGTTAGTGTGCGTGGATTTTACGGACTTGAACAAAGTCTGCCCAAATGACCCCTTCCCTATTCCTAGAATTGACCAACCAGTGGATGCCACAGTGGGACATCCTCAAATGATTTTCCTAGATGAATTTCAGGGTTACCATCAAATACCTCTATCATTGTCCGACCAGGAGAAGACGGCCTTTTGTGCCCCAAATGGAAACTATCATTATCGTGTGATGCCCTTTGGCCTAAAAAACGCATGATCCACTTATCAAAGAATGGTGACACAGATATTTGAAACACAGATTGGAAGGAACATGGAGGCATACATTGATGATATGGTAGTTAAGAGTAGGAAGGTAGAAGAGCATTTGGTCGATTTGGGAGAAACTTTCTTAGTATTGAGAGAGCATAAACTACGCCTCAACGCATCCAAATGTTCTTTTGGGGTCAGCTCAGGCAAATTCCTGGGGTACATGATTACTCATCGTGGAATCGAAGTCAATCCAGAGCAGATCAGGGCTATTAATAGTTTGCACCCTCCTCGGAATCCCAAGGAGGAGCAGACATTGACTGGGCTAATAGCAGCCTTAAATATATTCATCTTTTGGTCTGCGAATAGGTGTCATCCTTTCTTTCATCTGCTTCACAAGTGGAAGGATTTTCAATAAACCGAGGAGTGTGTAACGACTTTTGAGGACCTTAAACAGTACTTGTCCAATCCACCAATACTTTCTCGACCCAATAAGGAGGAAGTGTTGTATGCATATCTAGCAATCACCAAACACGCTGTTAGCTTTGTCCTAGTCAGGAACGAGGATGGAATTTAGAAGCCCGTCTACTATGTTAGCAAATCCCTGCAGGAGGTTGAGACGCGCTATCTTCTCTTGGAAAAGGCAGTGTTAGCCATTGTGCATGCCACTAGGAAATTTCCTCATTACTTCCAAGCCCATACCGTTATGGTGCTTACCTAGCTCCCTCTGCAAGCCCTACTATGGAAATCTGATTACACTGGCAGGATTGCTAAATAGGGAACCAAGTTGGGAGCTTATGATGTCAAGTACATGTCTTGAACTGCCATAAAAGGGCAGGTTTTAGCATACTTTATAGCAGAGTTCGTTGAGGGTGTCCTCGAGGAAGAAAATACAGTTATGGGTGTATTGGTCTCGTCGGCTATAGTTGCCCCCTCGTGGAAAGTTTATATGGATGAAGCTTCCAACCAAAGGGGGGTAGGAGTAAGAATTGTGTTGGTCACCCCTGAGAAGCTAATAATGGAGAAATCATTACGATTGGGATTCTCAGCCACCAACAATAAGGTCGAGTACGAGACCTTGCTAGCAGGGATAGCTATGGTCAGGCTGTTGGGAGGAAAAATGGTAGAATTGTACTCATATTCTAGACTGATCTTGGGCCAAGTCAATGATGACTTTAAAGCTTGGGATGAAAGGATGTAGTGATACCTTACTAAAGTACAAAATGCCCGAGCTTAATTTAAGAGTTTTATTTTGAAGCAAATCCCGAGGGAACACAACTTTCACACAGATTCTCTAGCAATGTTAGCCACTTCACTAGAATCAAGCCTTCCGCGAGTTGCTGTTATTAAGAAAATGGACAGCTCAAGTCTTACAGGTATACCTATGATAGGGGTATGCAGCCTCTATGTAGGGCCGAGCTGGATGGACCCCATAGTAACCTTTTTGAAGTAGGGATCCTTCCCTAAAGACAAGTGTGAGGCCGAGAAGGTACGCAGAGCTACCCCTCGCTATTGGCTTTCTGAGGAGCAGAAGTTGTAAAAGCGCTCTTACTCAGGGCTATATTTATTATGCGTACACCCACAAGTCGTGGAACCCTTATTGGAAGAACTGCATGAGGGCATCTATGGGAGTCATATAAGAGGGAGGTCTTTAGCGCATAGGGCCCTCACCCAGGGGTACTGGTGGCCTAGCATGCGAAAAACCTCTTAGGATTATGCAAAAAAGTGTGACCAATGTCAAAGGTATGCCCCAAATATTCACCAACCGGGGGGAATTTTGAATCCTTTGTACAGCCCCTTGTCATTCGCTCAATGGGACTTGGATATAGTGGGACCCTTACCTCGAGCTATAGGGAACCGAAGGTGGCTCCTCGTCGACACAGACTACTTTACTAAGTGGGTGGAAGCCGAGCCCCTCGCCAATATCAGGGGCGTGGATGCTAAGAGATTCATTTGGAAGAACATTGTCACCAGATTTGGAGTTCCTCACACACTGATCTCAGATAACGGTCTTAAATTTGACAGTAAAGCCTTCCGAAGATTGCGAGGAGTTAGGGATCAGGAATGGATATTCTACGCTTGCTTATCCTTAGGGGAATGGGAAGGCTAAGGCCACCAATAAAGTTATAGTGGCTGGGTTGAAGAAAAGGCTGGATGATGCAAAGGAAAACTAGAGAATGAACTGCCCTACATGTTATGGACCTATCGTACTACAACCCTGAAGATCAACAGAGGAGACCCCTTTCTCAATAACCTATGGGTCAGAAGCAATAATCTCCCTTGAAGTTGGATTCCCAACTCTGAGAACGGACCAATTCAATGTTGAAGAGAACCACCGTTTACTCCTAGACAGCCGTATCTAGCCGAGGAAAGACGAGAGGTAGCAATGATAAAAATGGCTTACTACCAACATAAACTTAAGAAAAGGTATAACAAAGGGGTGAGAGCCAGACCATTGGCCCCAGGAGACCTGGTCTTGAGAAAGGTGGTGGGGACAGCCAAGAACCCTGCTTGGGGCAAGCTGGGTCCTAACTGGGAGGTGCCATATAGAATCACTTCTATTTCTGGCATTGGGGCGTACTATTTAGAAGATTTGGATGAAAATGTAATTCCTCACCCTTGGAATGTAAACAATCTGCGGTGTTATTTTTTATTAATAAATTATGTTGCCATTCATATCTTGTTTAGTTATGTCTTGTTATGGATGCGTTTGTGGAGATCATTTATTTGTTAAATATTCTAAGTGTTAAACAAAACCTAGGTCTTATCTAGCTCCTTGGGTCACAAGCCTAGGGTAAATTAACATTGCAGAAAATATTCTAAGTAAAACAGTATATGCAAATACTCTGACTGTTGAATGGAGTTTGGATCTGACATAACTTATAAGGTCACAAGTTGGGAACTACGTGGACCTTGAGAGAGGTGGCTTAGAGGGACGGGGAAGTGAACGCCGTGGGAACTTCCTCGGGTTTCTAGAGTAATGCCAGCAAGTTCACTTTGAAAGTCCCAAGTCCAATTTCAAGTAAGTCTCAGGTGATAATTAACTTAAAATCCATAATTTAAATTACTTTTTACGATATGATAGCATTGTGAATTACCCTGGTATAATCATTATGAACGAGGGAAGCTGATGTGATATGTAAAATAACTAGTGCAAAGTAGATAGTAAAAAAATGTACAAGTACTAAAATGAACAAAATAGGTTAAACTTCAAACATTTTCATTAAAAATAATGGAGCTGAGGTACAAAAACAAGGAAAAAGAGGGGGAGGGGGCACTAGCTGTACAACTTGATGAAGTGTAAACTCGTCAGTTGTAGTAGGCAGATGGAACTCCCCGTCAGCTCCTGTGTATCTTCTAAAAGGGGTCACCGGTGTGGTGCCTGCCACAACGCCTCCGATGCCAAAGTTAGAACAGTAAAGCAATTCACAAAACTAGAAAGTAATAGGTATTTTCTTAGAGTCTCAGTATCTATGTACCTTATGCTGCCAATGTAAGGACTTTATATATGTGATCTTGACTGCTAGCCGTTGGGGTGTTAATGCCTCTCTTTTGTAACGCCCCCAGCCCAATTATGGGGCTTTTATTAGACTCCAACGGTCTGTTTTGCTGGTTTCGTAACTGCCCAGGTTACTTGCTGGCACCATTGAATGACTTTCCTTTCCTCGTCGGTGATGGCTTGTTCGTCGTCAGGGGTGACCTCGTCACTAGGTTGACCTTGTCAAGGTAATGTGTTCTCGTCATTCCCATCACAACCCATCACAAAAATTGCCTAAGTCTTTCCTAGTCTAAAACTAAGCTAAACTTTTGGCTCCTTTTTCTTGGCACCTTTCTTCTCCAGCTCTTTTTCCTTTTTCTTTCTCTTCAACTGCTCCACCTCGGCCGCTTCCTTTTCGGCATCCATGTCCGTCACGTCCACTGGAGTTGGAAGTTCTTTTTTCTTTTCCTTGCCTTTGGACGAAGTGGAAGAGGGAGCGTCACCAGGTTGAGTCGAGATAGCAAGAGGAGCAGACTTGGGATCTTCTAGAGGCTGAGGGAGAGTGGGGGCCAAGCGCAGAGCAGGAGGGTAGTACACTTTGTCAGGAGCCCGAAGTTCTGACTCAGTGCTCACCCCCACAGCATTCATAGCTTGTTCCTTAATATAAACCTTATTTTTCCTAGTTTCTGTCCTCGGGCAAAGCCCTCTGTTGTTGTTCGTTCTCTCTTACAAATTCTATTGATTTGGGTCAAGGTTGAAAGGCACGACCCACTACTCTATGTGGGCCTGAGCCACTTATTTTTTGGGTCCTTATAGTAATAATAACAAATAACAATGGCTTAGTATTTAACTATTTATCAAATAAGAGGCATAATAATAATGTTATGTTGTTATAAAATATTTATTTACTATTCATTCTTGTGATACTTCCAAGCAAAGTGTTTTCTTTTCACTCCCATTCATTCATAACCTTTAAAACTTTCTTGTAGGGATGTTAGGCCTAGTAGAATATATTAGGCTGGGGGCCCAGTCCGAGGACACCTCATAGTCTGAGGATGGATAAACATGTTATAGAGGCCAACACTAATAAATAAATGATGGGATCTTGGCGTGATGTTCCAGGGAGGTGATCCGAGAAGGAATGCTTCCTTGGTTGAGCAGAGCTGAGGTCAGAAGGTGTGGTCTGATATCAAGAACAACGTTCCGAACAATTCCACTGATGAGGATAAGTATCAAGAAGGAACAAGACAGAGGAAGGCTATGAAATATCTAAAGGGAAAGTTGTTACCACCGCATTAAATGCTCTGCAACTAACTCTTTGGCCGCATTAATGTAGAAATGATACCTCAACAATAGTTTTCTGTCTTACAGCTACTCTCAGAGACTTTAGGAAGGTGCTGATGGGATAAAAATCAAAACTATCAATCTAATCCACACGTGGAGGGTAGAGATGAAGAGAGGAAGGTAGTATAAAATAAAAGGGTGGCCCTAAGAGAAAGAGGTCGAGGAATGAAGAGAGAATCACTATTGCAATGAGAACTGTACTTGTAACCAACTTCAAGAAATATATACAAGAACCGAGCTCCTCGGACTGTGCCGAAGACGATTTTTATTATATACAACCAGTTTATTTTTACTTTATTGTCATTTGGATCCACTGTATTTTTACCCAACTCATTAGAACCTAGTTTTCCAGCTCACTCTCTACAAATTCATTTTATTGGGTTTTTTGGGCCTAGATCCTTTGCATATTTGGGCCTAGGACTCAAATCCGGTCCTTACATTTCCACTAACATAATTTTTTCTATTTCATTTTTTTTCCCATTTGTATACCCCCATTACATTCTCTTCCATTATAGTTTACTTATTATATTCTGTTCCAATCCTCTATGAACTCTCCAATTAAAAGAAGTCTAATAAGACCGAGAATATATCCATCTTTGTGACCCATTCCAACATTTGTTGAACTTTAACATCAAGCACTTCTTGAATAGCAAATCAATTGTCTCCAATCAGGGGCGGAGCCAGATGGCTCCTGGGCCCCCCAAAATTTAAAATTTCTCCAATAGCATACATGGAAAAATGATTTGGGCATACTTAAAAATTATAACCGGCCCCCCCCCATTTGTTCCTCGAAGTTGTACTAATCCAACAACTTAAAGAAGCTTGTCCTTAAATAAAAGAAGGGTCATGCTAACAAGTGCCCTTAAGGCACTCATTAATAATCCATTTTAGGAAAGTTTTGACATCACTTTTATGGAAAATGAAAAAAACTGTTAAAACATTAATTACTTTCTTTTATTTTCCCATAAAAACTTTCTTTAACTAGATTCTTAACCAGTATCCTAAGGGCACTCATTAGCATTTCCCATAAAATAATATTTGGCCCTTTCAGTTGTTCAAACACTTGTAATTAATCCAATGGTCAATAATTACTCTCTCAACCCATTAATCATTTCAAAACATAACTTTACTTTTTCCCATTCATTCTCACTGTCAAGGAAACTATGGCCTACAAGTGTTTTTGCTTGTTTTCCTCTATAGAGCTGCCAACCCATTGTTTATTTCTTATCAACTCATCTCATCCCAATATTCTCAACACAATCAAACAAAACCATCCAACTTTGTATTGGTGTTTAGATTTTAAGAATGTGCTTCGTTTATTAAGGTTATGTTTTTTTTTTTTTTTTTTTTTTTTCTATAGTTATATGATGGTATATTACATTTCTCTTCTAGTTAGTATATCGTCATGTGTTTTTTAAGTTTATTTTTTGAGATTTGAAATTAGGTGCCAAATAATTCATTAAAAAAAATTAAAATATAAGAAAATTTTAAGAATATGAACAATGATAAGTTGATAATGCTTAAAATAATAGTAAAATTTTTAATAGAGTTATAAATTATAATTATTGTATCAACACTCTAACTCGGCCTCCCAAACGAACCTTTCTAACTAGGTCCTGTCCCTAATAGTCAATCCCAAAAGAAATAAAATTGAATTAAAATTATAAAATGTTGAAAAGATGGGCGTTGAAAATTTGAAATTATAGCCACCTCAAATTTGTAGCAAATTGTAGTAGAGAGAATAGAGAACCCAACATGTAAAGCCCAACATGTGGAACTTGTGGAAAGCCTAAAAAAGAGTTCATTGAATATAGCACATTCCCTGTGAGGCGAAAGTGAAACACACAACACAGTCTGTGACTCAGACTGCATAGTTGCGAAGAAGATAGCTCGTAGCTGCCACTAAATTTAATCAATTGGGAAATAAAATTAATAAAGTTCATCAAAAGCTAATAGAAAAGCAAGAACAAACACTCACTGCCTCACATAGTGACGTAGGTCTTTGGACTAATCATAGAACCTTGACTTAGATAGGACTTTTTCATTAAAAAAAATTATAATAATAATTTATTATTTATTATTTTATAATAAGAATTAAAATAATAATAATACCTTGGCTGGGACATTATTGGGCTGGTCACGGCTTCCAGAACGTATAAGTAACGTAAAGATCAAACCCCTCCGCCGACTCTTTCCTCTCTATTTCCACTCCACGTGGACGGCCCTGATGTGACGTTGCCACTTTCGTCAACGGATGTGATTTCCTTTCCTAGCCTTTCTACATTTCCCCTACCCACCCAGGCAGACCTTTCCTCGTCGCAGCTTCTTCTTCACGTGTTTGATGTTGACAGAGAAAAATTATAAAAACGTTTTGTTAACTAGTATCGAATATTTGTTAAACGATCAGAAAATTTTTAATATCGCTTTCATAAAAAAATATTAAATATAATTTAATTATTTTTTTACTTTTTTATAAAATATTTTAAAAAATAGTTCTTAAATCAATGTTCTTAAAACATTCATTAACATTTTTCTTATTAATTAGATCATATTTACAGGTATTTTAAGGTAATTATTAATAAGGTTTAGTTATGAAAAATTAAAAAATTGCAAAAAAAAAAAAAAAAGTTAGTCACTTAATAAAAGAGAAATGCTATGTCTACAACATTTCTACAACATTTTTACAACAAATCCTAAGTGTCAAGTTGTTACTGGTTGTTTTTGTTGGGGCAAAAAAGTAATCTTAGTGTTAGTTTTAAATTTGAACCAATAACAACTAACCACCCATGATTTGTTGTAAAAATGTTGTAAAAATGTTGTAGACGTAGCATCTCTCTTAATAAAAACTCTTGTTAATAAACTCTTTTAAAAAAATTTTATCAACACTTTTATAAGAATCATCATTTATTAAATTTTCATATTCTTAATAAATCATCTTTAAAAAGTTTTAATAATTTTTTTTCTCCATAAAAAATTTCTAATAAAGTTTCCTAAACCCCCCCCATTAACTATTTGCTCAAAAAGGAAGCTTTCCACACCTAATACTATTAGTCAATCTTGACCGTCGATTAACTTTAATCCTTCATTTGCTTCCCATTGACTCGGAGGACAAATTAGGGGTCAAGGAAGGCTATTCTAGTAGTTTCGGTGCTACCGGCTCTCTCCAATAAGGACCAGTTGGCAGAAAAGGAGAGGTACTGGAAGCTTTGACAGGGTTCTTGTTAGAAAGCAGGTGGATGGTCTTTTGTCTCTCTCTCACGTTTCCTCCGTGACATGGCCTGAGTCATACGGTGACTCCATCGTTGATTCCATTTGGTAATATTTTACAAAGAAAAAGACCAAGAAGATCTAAGGGGAAAAAAAAAGATTTACAAATAAAATAATGGGTCATATTTTTAATTTTCATTGTCCAACAGGCAACAGCAATGTCAAGTCTTTGGGCCGTTTCGAAACTTTGTTATAGTAACAATTTTTTGAAAATAGGCATAGATAAAAAAGTGTGAAAAAACGTGTAAAATTGTTTAAAATTTAAAAATATATATTTAAACACATGTATCAAATGGACCTTTATTATTCTCTCACTCTCAAAAAACAAGTCATTCATTATTATTAGGTCTCGGTCTGTGAAAAGCATAACAAAATTATTAGTCAATAAAATGATTGGTTTAAAGTTTTTATATTTATTATTTTCTACAATAACTTTTAGCTTGTACTCCATTTTCTTTTAACGTTAAAATTGGTACATAGAGTAGACTCATTGATAAGAATATAAATTGATGTGTTTTTTAAAGGTTTTTTTTGGGAAGGTGTGTTTTTTAAAGTTGGAGGGACTAAATCAGCATAGTTTATTCTTAAGGGACTAATTAAATTTGGCACTAACAATTAATAGTGACCAAATTAAACTTTCTCATATAATTGGAGGATCAAATTAGTATTTTAATAAAATAATACTACTTAATTTGTAATAACACATTGGTTTCAATTAGATTAATTGGTAAATCAATGATTACATATCTAGCTTTGATTTTTGGTGTGACATCGGTCTAAGTTTCTCTAATTCTTAAGGTTTTTTTTTTTTTTTTTTTTTTTTTTTGAGAAACCTCTAATTCTTAAGTTGAATTCACAATACTTTTGGAATTGTGTGGCTAAGGCCGACAGAGCGTACATGATGTGATATAAGTTTAGTCACGAGTCAATTTCTTCCTTAGATTCAGCACACATTTTTCACAAATTTATTTTTTTATTTTGAGTAAAGATCATTTACTTTATCTTCATTTAAAATACAAAAATAGTGGTTTTTGAAATTATTTATTTTAATTTGAATGTAAATAAAACCTAAATTTTATTCAAATAAAAGTACATAATAACCTAAAAAAATTAATAAAATTGTGTCCAATCACTTTTTGATTTGAAATATATTGGAGACATTTCTATACAAAATAAATATAAACAAGAAGAGATGAAAGCAACAAATTTTTTTCTTATAATTATATTGGTTTTCCCTCCTCATTTATTTATACAGATTTTCAAATAAATTGAACCTTTTCTTTTTACTTTTTGCATCTTCTATAATTTTACTTTAAATTTTATGTGATTTTGTTTTCTTTTCCATTTTTATCTTACTAATATTAAGATTTATTTAATAAAGTATCTGTTTGGAACAACTTATTTGGCATGACAAATAAAATAAATAAAAGTAAATCTATATTTAAAATAAAATGGCATTTTAAAATACTATATATTAACTGATTTTTTTTAAAAGTGAATTTATAACTTAGACAAGCGTGGTTGAAGATTAGTTTTTTTAGCTTCAATAAGTTTAATGATACAACAAATTTTACATCATTTTCCATAACCACTGAAAAATCATTCTATAATTGTTGTACAATCATTAATAGTTTTCTGAAAGTGATGGGGTTCTAATTATAATTTTTCACCTCAATAAATATTTTTTTAAAAATTGTAAGATTTGTTGCATCTCTTACATTGCTTTTTTAGTTTATAATCAAGGGAAATGTTAACAAATGATTTAAGGAAATTAGTTAATGAACTATTTTTAGAAACATTTTAAGAGAAAATGATTAAAATTTAATTTTTGACAAATTTTTTATACTTTTCATAAAAGTGATGTCAATTTTTTTTTTTTAATATGGTTTATTAACAATTGCTTTAAATACACTCGTCAACATAACTATAATCAAATACCTACTGAAAAAACCCCTTATTTAGTTTATTGTAATTTGTAAAAGAAAAAACAAAACCAACAAGCTTGCGTTTTAAACAACCTTTTATGCCACGAGTTCTTAGGCCACTACTTGCTATTAGAGTCAAAAATAAAATTAATGACTTTTATAATTCATTTGTGGCCTAATTAAAGAGGGTCCAAATGCAATGATTAAGGTTAAATTTTTTTATTATAATCAATTAGGTTTTGGCATGCGTGCATAACACATTGGTTAGTTAAAAAAGTATATATATTTTTTAATATATGAAATGAGGCTTATAGGATGAAATTTAATTTTATTAAACGAATGACTATGACACACAACACTTTTCTGTGTGTGTATATATATATATATATATATATTTGTTTTATGTATCATAAACTACATAAAAGAATGACCATGGTATACAATATGTAATATCCTTTATATTCTTTATAATATGTAATATACTTAATGTATCATACTTAGTATTCTTTATAATATGTAATATTTTGAGTTTCTACTATTAATCGTTGCAACACAATACCTATATAATTTTAATTGTTTTTTTTTTTTGAGAATCACTTTATTTTTTTATTTGATAGTTAAAAAATAAGACATTTGAACTCTAGATGTCTCATTTTGAATAAATTGAGTTATAAGACTTTAATAGTTAATCTATTATTATAAAATATAGGCAATAACATAGATTAAAATTTAGGTAGTTATGATAGAAAAAAAAGAAGAAGAAGAATTGTGTATCATAACATTAGTCTTTTAAAAAAAATGAAACTAAGAAAAAATTGATAGAATAGTACTAAAAATAAAATCTGTTTTTCAAGTTAAAACTTAAAATATCCCCTCAAAAAAAAAGTTAAAACTTAAAATAAACTGACATGAGACGAAGACAATAAAAATTAATGATATAATGAAAATTTATACGATTTTTTTTTTTGATAAAAAAAAAAGTATAAAATACTATTTATACTATTATTATATTATTATATAAAATACCGACATATTTTATTTTATATGTTCACTATTTGTGGGGGAAAAAAACAGTCGCGCACAAATAATTAACTTTAGCGTGTAAAACGGTGGGGCCGCCTATTGCCCTGTATTTCCGTGCGCGTTCCTACCCTAATAATAATTTCTCATTATATTCCTATATAAACCCCTCCTCTCTGACGCTTCAAACCACATTAGCAAATTCCGAAGAAGCTTAGACAAAGTTTGAGAGAGCCAATTCCAAAAAAGAAAAGAGTTTTTCGCTGCTGTGGAAGGTTTCTTTCCTTCGATAGAAAATTTTTCTTCTCTCCGAAGAAAAGGAAAAAAATCTCTCTGCGGCGGCGTAGATTTTTAATCTCTTTTTTGTCTTTGAAAAAGAAAAAAAAATTTGAATTAAAATGGCTCGCTCTTTCTCCAACGCTAAGCTTCTCTCTGCTCTCGTTGTTGATGGCTTTTCTAACACTATTACCAGGTAACCCAAAAACCCATTTCTCTTCTCTTATTTTGCTTGTATTTTATGCCCTGTTTGGCTGTCAAAAACATACAGGAATGAGGAAACAGAGGGTTTTTCTCTTTTCCTCTGTTTTTTTGAACATCCAAACAGATCCGAATTTCTTTCATAATATGTAAATTCAAAAAAAAAAAAAAAAATTAGGTATAGTTAAATTAAGGGTGCATTTGTATAAGCTGTTTTGTTTTAAAAGTTTAAAATGAGAGTTACAAACGCTCTTTTAAGCTCAACTCAGAAAATCTAGGTTGACCCAGAACATTGACATAAAGAAAGGAAAAGCCCGTGATTTTCGAAAAGTGCGCACACAATCAAAATCAATCATTTAGCATATTTCACTTTCGGTGCACAAGTGTATATATATATGAACGGTGGAGATCCATTGATTAAAAATATTGATGTTAATTTTTGATGGTGGTGTTTTGTGCAGACGTGGATATGCGGCGGCTTCACAAGGAGTTGCTTCAAGCGTGGCAAGAAGTGGTAATTCAGGATCAAGTATGGTGAAGAAGCAAGGTGAGGAGATTGTGGGGTCCACCGAGAAGGTCTCGTGGGTCCCAGACCCCGTCACCGGCTACTACAGACCTGAGAATCGTGTCGACGAGATCGACGTGGCTGAGCTACGTGCAATTTTCTTAAACAACAAGAACTAAAATTCATGGCTTTTTGAGGCCATGTAAATGTAACAAACACACCTTCTTTGTCATTGCTTGGAACCAAACCCCAAAAGAAGAAGAAAAAAAAAAAAACAGAGAATTAAGGTTGGTTCTGACATCATCGTAGGACCACAAAGGATTTTAAACTATTGTTGTTGTATCTCCTCTGTGGTTACGATTAGCTAATTGAAGGAAATTGAAGGATGTAACTTTTTTGTTTATTTGTTCCATTGAGGAATGAAATAGTAATGATTATTGATTAGTATTTGCCAAACGACTTTATGTGTCCTCTCTTATGCTATGTGTCTATGAGTCTACAACATAATGTTAATTTTCGGGAAAATTTTGAAAACACATAGAATGGTATAATTTGTATCACAATTGTCCACGTGTCAGATTATGAGTGGTTAAGAAAAAATGATAGGTCCATGTAAAAGTGTCAAACAATTAATCAAATAAGATAGTTGTGACAAAATTATGGTAGTTTATGTGATACTAGAACTACTATAATTTTTAGTACTAGTGTTTAATATGATATTTTTAAATTGAAAAAGTTGTCCACCTAGCCTTCAAATTAGGTTGGAGTCTAATCGTGGTGGATATTTATTTCAAAAATCGAGCCATTACATAAATTTATTTCCAAGTTAAGTGTCTCATAATCTGGTTAGATTTGCGTTAAATGTCCAGATTTTTTAACATGAATGGAGAATGTTACTCCACAAGTTTAGGATTTTTTTTCATGCTAATACATATAGCCGGTTTATTTTAATAAAAAAAGTTCTTAGTTTTTCTTTAAAAAAAAAAAGGAAAACAATAAAATGGGTGGAAAGAATGACTTCCTCTAATCACTTAGAAGAGAAATCTGCCATTTCTAAAATTGGGTCAGAATTCAAGGCCATAAAGTCATAACTTATGCGAATATAATGATGACAATATATACACAAATTGTTTAGAACTAGAACAATAATTTTTTGATTAGCCAATGGTTGGGGAGACGTCTCTTTATTACAGCTGAAACTATTGTTATTACAGCTATTGTATGATTGAATGGCTGACGCATGCATTTTTTTTCCCTCCTTGGAGAAATTTGTAGAATTATCTTCTGATAGACTTTTTGCTTTTGGTCATTTAATAAAAAGTTAAAAACATCTTACTTAGCTATATAATAAAAAGAACTAGAACAAATAATTTCTGAGTGTTTTTTTTTTGGTTGAAAAAGAATGGAATACAAAAGGTTTTAGGATTTTCAACATGTACATGGACTATTAATAACCAAAGTTTCATTGTGATTCCATTAAAAAAAAAATTATCATAATAGTATATATCCATATTGATATATACATATTAGTCAATAATTTGTGCAACGCATAAAGTTTAACAAAATATAATTTTTATTCTCTTTTTGTTTATATATGAAATTCGATAATGATGATGATTATTAATAAGAATTTATGATTGTATTTATATTAAATTTGATAATTATGATAATTACCATTTTACCTCTTATTACACTTAAAGAGATCCTTTGTCTAGGGCATGTTTGATAGACTATAATAGGCACTGTAACGTAATAGTTATTGTTATAATTTAGTTATTCTTTAATTTGGTTATGTTTTTATTATAAGGAATAGTCATTGTTTATTGATAGCTATTATTCAAAATGAAGTATAACTATTCTTCTCTATAATGGTTGTAATAGTTATTCCTTAATAAATGCAATGATTTCTAAATTTAATATATTTCCAAATAAACAAACTTTCCATATACACATAACAACTATAAAAATAAAAAATCATAAAAAATAACTCATCTCTATCTCAAATTTAAAATCAAGGAAATATAATTGCATGAGTAAGATATTTCCTAAAATTAATCTCAAGTTTATTCTAATTTTACAACTCACAACCAAACTTATTAATATGTTTAGTTATTTCATTATAATACATTTTATTCTTAATAATAAAGATTACAATTCCTATCGTAATCTTCATTCAGTGTACCAAATATACCATAAATGCATAAAAATGATTTTTGTTTAGAATGTGGGCTATAGGGTGTGAGCGGGTTGGCTATTTACAACGTTTTTTTTTTTTTTTTTTTTTTTTTTTTTTTTTATGGTCATTTTGGGTCAAATTAATTTTTTTTAAAGGGAATCAGATGTAACTTTTGAAAATTCAGCTTCAAATTTAAACTATATGTATTAATTTTTTTTGGAATAATTTTTTAAAAATATATATATTATTTATAAAACAAAATTGGAGGTTAAGGAGGCCATGTCCCATGGCTCCTCGGTCCCAAAGCAGTTGTATATATGTTTTCTTATTATATAGGATACCAACAAAAAAAAAAAAAAAAAAAAGCTCTTTTTATTATAATTATTATTATTTATAGATAGGTAGATAATGTGAGAGGTGAAACTGGAAGAGTTTTGAACCAGAGATATGTCATGCTACAAAAGATGCCAATATTATTGGATTATCACTTTGAACCTCTTCTTAACTTTTATTAATATCTCCCCATGAGGGATTAATTTTTTTTTTTTTTTTTTTTGCCTATTCACTTAAGGAATGTGTTAATTAATTATATTATGTCCTACTATTAGTGTAATTTCGGTGTTCATCATGGTCATTTACTTAATGATTGTGTCCCCCTCATTCCCTCTAAATGGAAATCTTCTCTTATAAAAAAAATAATAATAAAGGGAAATCTTTTCTATAGTCTATAAGCCGTCCCTACATACCTAACATGAAATTAGGTCATTTTTTTTCTCCAAAAAAAAGAAAAAAAGAAAAAGAAATTAGGTGATTTTTACTTTCGCGGTTGGCATTTGCTGGCATGTTTTCATGAAGATTCCACGAACAATAATCTAAGCTTTGCTTCCATCGCCATATTATAAAATAATCCATAGTCGACGATAATATATATATATATATATATATATATATAAATTTGAGTTGTAATTAATTCAACTAGTAAAATTTTTTATAATAAAATAAAATATTTAAATTTTAATCTCCTTAGGTACCAAAACCAATTGATGTCTGATAAAGAGATATAGGGTTCAATGATATTTCTTAAAGTTTTTTCTTATTTCAATAATAGCCTAGGCTGGTGTTTCCCGTCTGGTTTCTCTAAAAAAAAAAAAAAAAAAAAAACCTAATTGTGTCTTGGTTAGATGATAATAAAACAATTATAAAAAACATATAGATATTTGAGAATCCCATGGTCGACGAGATAGATCTGGTTAAAGGAATAATGGGGAACACTATAATGTAAGGATTGGGTTACGTTAATATAAATGATTATTTTGTTAGGACTCATCCCTAATTGTGAATAAAGTGGCCGGTTGCTTCTATGAGCAATTGACGTAATCTAAGTCGATAAAGCTTACCAGTAAAAAAAGAAAAGAAAACATGTTAAATATCATGCGGGGAATCAAATCTCGTTCTTATTATTCTGCATATATAATGATTTTTTTTTTTGGATAAAAGCTGGAATGTTTCTCAAAAAAAAAAAAAAAAAAAAGATAGAAGGGCGGAGTATTATTTAATTATTATATAATGAATTCCATCCTCATATCCATATACATAATTATTTTTTATATTTTAATGAGACAAAGCAATGAACATCCCAAGCGTGTGACAATGTGTTGCATGCAAGCAAGATGCGGTGATTTGCCGACACCTTAAAAATGTGAGAGACACAACTGGTGTTGACAACAACAAGTACATGTGGACAAGTTGTGCACAACTTTGTAATAGAACATGTGCACCAACTTGTCTGCTATATATGAAGAACTCAGCCTCATCAATTTGTACATATAGTAGAGGAAGTTTCTAATACACTACCATGCACATGAATCTAAGTTACGTTTAACAATTGATATACTACTGGGCTTGATTGGGTAGTTTATGTTTAACAAACGAAGGATGAATACAATTTCAACAAGACTTTGTCGCCAAAATATAAAGAAATAATGAAAGAACAAATCAAGGGTTATAATTAGCTTATGTGTTTTGATATGATGATTAAAAACAATCTTTATGGAGCTATTTTAAATCCTATTGTGTCTATTTAAAAAAAAAAAAAAAAATCAACTAGACTTTTTTTTTTTTTTTTGAGAAGAAAAATCAATTAGACTTGATGAGTCTTAAATGAAATTAAAAGTGTAGGGGAAGGATAGTTTTGCACTCTATTAATAATGGATGTAAAAGTGTAACTTGCACTGCTATTTCTCTTTTTGCTTGTACAGGACGCCTACCGATGTCTGCAATTTTCAGGAAATTCTTTCATGAAAAAGGGGTTAGAAACTAATTAAGAACTCAACGACCATTAAAAAAAACAAAAACAAAAACAAAAATGAACAAACAATCAAACAAAACTAGAGACATTCATAATTCACCTCATCTGTCATGTCAAGTTTTCTATGTGGTTCAATGTTGCCTAATTATTTGAATAACCGTAAACATATATATTTTTTCAACATAGGCAAAATAATCAGATATGCAATGCTTCAATGAAATAGTAGTAGATGACAGTATTTTCATAACAAATCTTAAGTGGTAGATTAATACTAATTGTTATTGGTGGGCAAAAAAATAATTTCATTGATGGATTCAAATCAATAACTTTTCGCCAATTTTGATTGATGAATGATTCTTGAAAATACCTTTTTTTTAGACCCCCAAAGTTGAAGGTCTATAATTTTTTATCAATAAATACAAGAATGTGAGCCAACTAGCATCTTTAAGAGAAATTATTCACACCTATAGGTGATATCCTTGCTCTCGTAAGAATGAATAATTTCTCTCAATTTCTAACCCCTACGTGTCTATAACAATTCATAACCATTTATCTGGAAGATATACAATAGGAGCCCGATTGAATAAATACGGATCATATCATAGATATTGCATGCTTTTGGATGAAGAGGACACATTAAACTCCGAAAGAACCCAATTTCTAGCTTTCTGAACCGAAATTCTATTGGATAAATTACACTCCTTTGCGAACGTAAAAGGAGAGAGAGAGAGAGAGAGAGAGAGAGAGAGCCCGTACATATTTATATTTAACTATATGCTTCAAATTATTTTCTTAGTACATTAGAATAGAAGAAGAATCTGTTGGAAGCGGAGTACAAAACGTATTGTAAATTTTTGGTTGTGAAGGTTGTAGAATGTTATGCATCTTACGATGGTTTGATGGCCATGTCTTCGTCTCATAGTTGAGGTCTAATTCAATTGTCAGTGCTTGCTTCAATATAACAAGAAATTGCAAAATTCGGTCATTTTGATAATTTTTAGCAAGATGATGCTGGTTTGAAATTTTGAATGGGGAATTGGAAACCAAGATTATGATTCAAAACCTTGGTTCAATGATTTGGAAAGGTATTGAACGGATAGAATATCATTAACATAGCATCCATCAAATGTAATTTGATTCTAATCAGATCACTTTCATTTTTTTTTTCATGACTGTTGGTTGGTTGTGTTTTTAGTGTCTCAAGGAGTTCTTAAAAAGCATCATAAAAATTAGTCTTTAAAATCTAAGCTCTTTAAGTGAGGTGAGTTCTAGATAATTCAACTGGTAAAGTCTCTTATTCGATTGGGGTTTAAACCCTACGTATACCAAAAATCAATTGATATCTTGACTTGATAAAAAAAAAAATCATAATTATACATCATAGGTTTAAGTTTATGGTGTCTTCTAAAAAAATATATCTATAAAAGATGGGCTGCAAGGAAGCCCAAACCCCCTAGAAAATAAATGAATATAGTCTCATGCAAATGGCAAAAATCTATGCCACAGATGCAGTCTAATACTGCAATAATGGGCTTCTTGGTTACCAACTTATTGCTGGATCTACTATTGACGTACAGGACAAGTCATTAAGGCTTTACAGTTCGATTCTTTGTCTCTTCCACAAGCATGCCAAATGCAGTTCTCCTGAAACGCAAACTTGGGAACTTATTTGCATCACCAACACAACGCAATTCATCCAAAATGTAAACACTGATCAAATGCAGACTCGGTTGCTCCAACTTCGAGAACTTGCCCAGATGAGTTTCAAATCCTATATCTAATCAGCAATTTAAAATAGCATAACAAAGAAAACAGCTTCGAAGGGTGTATCACGAGAAGATTATATTCATTTCAGCTCTACAGTACGGTCCAATCCGAGGTAGGTTAGAGAGAGAGAGTCAAAAGTGGTTTCTTATTGTTTTTATCCAATGAAAAGTTAAAACATATAGCCAATCGGCTAACTGATGAGATAATATTATAATCAACTCCTAAACTTACTGATGAGAAAATATCACAATCAACTCCTAAGTCCTAACTCAAAGCAACCACCACACTTATTTTATTACTTAATGTTAATCTCAATATTCTGATAAGCAAAGGTTAATCACCTAATTGCTCTAATCTCTAGGCCCACAGCACGTGAAAATTTCAGTCAACACCAGTTCCTATTGTCTCACATTTGTGAGTTACTATAAATTTTGGTCTCTAAATTCTACAATCGTTTCCAAGTGTTTGTGCTACTTGATTCACATCTGAGCTCAAGGCAGTTACTCTAAAATCTAGCTTTAACATAAGGCAGAGATCCTTTGAATTTACAGACCACTGTAACATTCATCAATATTCCTTATGGGCTAAATCTAATCCTAAAAATTTCTTATATCATAGATGGACAGAGTTGACTATCTGCTAGGTAGAAGCAGGTAAAATAACATACGGTTCAGCTTCAATGAGTGCCAAGCATGCGTACACACTATCAAGGTTTGGTTGGAAATGAGCAATATTCAATGAGAAGTTGGTATTCCTTATCTAGCAGTAAAGAAACTTGATAAATGATAATAAGACCAAAAAAATTTCCTATCATGCATTACTTTAATGGTAATAATAACTGCTGATCACCACCATCACATCAATTTACAACTAATCCAATAGCCCTGAAGGACTTGAAACTTTAATGGGAACAGCTAAAACATAAAAATTAGATCAAGCAGGGATTCGTTTGCTTCACAGTGAGTAGCTTGAAAGTCACAAGCTTGAGCTATTTGTATCAAGCCTTTTTGCCACACTGAACTCCAAGCCATAATTCAGCTAAAACTACCCAAATACTCACAAGTTGATCATGATAATGGAATTGTACCTAAATACTGCCCCATGAATTTAGCTAGAAGAAAGCATGTCTCTAGTAAAAAAAGAACTTTATTTTTTCTGTGCAAGAAGTAGTGCTGCAAGTTTGCTTACACTTTGGAAACAAACAAGAGAGTCCCAAAAATCAACCAATATCTAATAAGTAGAGCTAACCTTATTGCACTTTGACACCTGTTCTCACATTGTTTCAAATGTAGCTAATTTGATCAAATTCAACAAACTATTCTTCTCAATTATAGCCAATGGCCTTTTGGCCACTGTTTACAAATCAGATTTTTCATGAAAGACATAAAACAAGCAACAAAATAAAAATTCAACCTTTAGCCAACTAAAAACACATTTTGAAGAAATAACAGTAACACATTTCCAATATCTCAAATCAAAAGAAACCCAACATCCAAAATCCACAAAGACCTTTTCTTCTTCCTTTTTTTTTAACAATTCCATAAAAATTGGTCTTCAACTAGAAGAAACAAAAAGGGTTCATTCTAAATTTCCTTACTTGCCCATTAACGCAGTCCAAGCCACAGACACACTCGTAAATTACACACACACCCCTAATGGGTTTTGAATCCATGATCTCACCCCTCCACCTAACACGGGAGGAGGTGCCAATTAAGATAGAGCTCATTGGCAATACTGCCAATGAATATAGGTACAAGAACGCATGTCTCTAGTACAAAAATAACCTCACTATTCTGTGCAAGAAGTAGTGCTGCAAGGTTGCTTCCCTGATTGGACAGTTTCAGTCAAAACACTTTGGAAACAAACAAGACAGTCCCAAAAAACAACCAATTATTCAACCAGTATGCACTTCAACAAGATAAATCCTAAAGCCTCCGTATCAATTAACATATCGGCTAACTGCTAAGGAGTACAATCAGATCATAAGTATAGCTAACCCAATGGCACTTCACAGCTCCCTATATGAGGGAGTTTGACCATCAGTTCTCACCAGTCTTTCAAAACAGATCTACTTTGATCAAATTCAACAAAACTATTCGACTCAATTATTACCAATGACATATCAAATTAAAGACATACAAGACAAGCACAAAATAAAAATTCGATCTTTAACCAACTTAAACAAGTATCAAATCCCATCATATTGATGAAATAACTGAAACCCAGTTCCAATAATCTCATTTAAAACAAAACCCAGATTTTTTTCTTTTACTTTACAATTTCAAAATAATTGATCTTCAACTAGAAGAAACAAAAGGGTTGAATCTAAATTTCCTTACTTGCTGACTCCCGCAGTTCAATCCACAGCCACACTGAGGACACTCGTAGAAATTATCGATAGGAAAAGAAGCGGAAGCAATCCCAACAGAGAAGTAAATGTCATCGCCATCCCTGCCCACCTCGACGATGTTGAGCCACAAGAACAAGATCTTAACGCTGACCCCAGTGAGGCTGGTGAGCTTGTTCTGCGATATGTAGCCTGAGATGGTTGACTGGTATTTCAAATCGTAGGAACCTTCAAGAGAGAAACTGCAGGAACCGTTGAGAAAGGCCTTGAATCCACCTGTGCTTTGGTCCAGTTCGTATCCCAACGCACCCTTTGGAAGTAGACCCTGTGGGAAGTTGAAATCCGCGAGGGCGTCGTATGCCGACTTTTTATCATCTTCTATGGGGTTGGTGATGGTTTTGGGGGTAGGGGATGACGTGCCGAGTGGTGATAGGAGGAGGAAGAAGAAGAAGAAGAGGGTGAGATTCGTTGCCATGAGAGACATAATAGAGAAGGAGAGCTTTGCCATTTGGTTTTCTGTGTGTGCGTGTGATTGTTTCTGTGTCTGGAGTCTGATGGTGGAGAGTTTCAGTATTTGTTGTTTTCTGGGAGAAATGGTCAAGCACGGCTCTATTTCGATGGTAGCTTAGGATGATATAGAAGACTTTCTAGGAAGAAATAATGACGTTGATCGGATGATACCAACCCCAACCCAAAAAAAAAAAAAATTACAAATTACATCCTTTAATTTTGTTGAAATTTTAATTTAGTAACTTTACTTTGATTTATTTCTGTCCAGCAATTTTTAGTTATATTCAAAATAATTTTGTTTTGAATAAAGTTGAAAATTAATAATGCAATTCTAATTGAGACTTAAATAGTTAAATGAAAGAACTGAATTAAACAAAATTTAAAGTTTAAAGATTGAATTGAGTGAAAGTGAAATTAAAAGACCAAACTGAATTTTAATCAAAATTTGAGTGTGCAATTTATATTTTAAGCTAGAAAAAACATAGCTATTTTAAAGATGAAAAAAAAAAGAGTCGTATATAATAAATATTGGTCCTGAAAATTCCTGGTTGTAACTTTTAACAAAAAGAAAAAGAAAAAAGGAAGGATACTACCCTATGTTACGTGTACAATAACAATAATTAAAATTAAAATTATAGTTGAGGTGTGAAACTCTATTAATTTTAGATAGGTTCAAATTTTATATCCATTAAATTTCTATTATTAAACATTTGAACAATTTTAAAGTATATTATTATTATTTTACTATTCATTTTAAATTATTTTATTCATTATCTAACATATTATTAGAACGCAGTTAATTTCCGAACGGCCCATTTGCCCCTACTCGCAACTTGCAAGTTGCAACCATATTTTTGAAATATATAAAATTTGATTTTACAATCTCGTCTCCAGAATAAATTTGATTAAGGTGAAAAAAAGGGGGGAAATCAATGTTTTGTTTGCACTTAACTATCAGACTAGTTCCTATAAATAAAAAAAAAAAAAAAAAAAAAAAAAAAAAAAAAAAAAAAAAAAAAAAACTATCAGACTAGTCTTTCCTTCTTAAAAAAAAAAAAAAAAAAAAACTATTAGACTAGTTATGAAAAAATAATTTTACTATCACATAAAAAGTCGTGCCACAATTATCTTACCTAACACATTGTAATTAATTGCCTATTAAAATTTTTAAATGGATCATAACTTTTTTTTCCATTACTCATAGTCCACTAATTGTAACAAAAATGTTCATTTTTTTTTGTGATACTAGATTTTTTGGTCATGAAGATTGATCAAATGGCCATTCTAAAAATAGAATCAAATTTAATGGACTAAAATTTTTGAGTGGTAAAAATTCTTCAATTTAAAGAACTAATAATTCAGCCAACATATAGTTAGTTGAGGAAACGTTGGTCGCATGTCACAAACTCATTAATTATGATACAACGATTCTAGCTTGCAAAGAAAATAGCCCTTTCATATATCAAGGAATAGGGCTTTCAAGTGAGCTTTATTCAACATGCACACCTCCAAATCACCCGGACTTGATGTTATGTCCCCTTTTTTTTCTTCTAAAAATATTGACATATAGTTGGTAGTAATGTAACTAATGCAGTGTTATTTGTACTCCATTCTGATCACGTGCTACATAAAATAAATTATCCCCACATTGTCCTTATACCAAAAAAAAAAAAAAAAAGACCCGAAAAATGTTGCTAACTACTGCCCTATTAGTTTAGGTAATGTTGTTTCTAGAATTGTATCTAAAGTTTTGGCCAATTGGCTAAAACTCATCCTGCCAAATGTGATATCGGACTCAAAGAGTGCTTTTGTACATCACCCGTTAATTACTAATAATATTACTATAGCTTTTTAAATATTACACAGGATGAGAAATAAAAGAATAGGGAAGAAATGACAGATGGCTGTTAAATTGGACATTAGCAAGGCATATGATCATGTCGAATGGGAGTTTCTTCGATGAATTATGCTAAAATTGGGTATTGATGGTAGTTGGGTCAACCTGGCAATGGAAACAGTATGTATTACGTTTCACTCAGTGCTTATTAGTAGAGAACCTCAAGGGTATGTCACCCCATCTTGAGGTATCAAACAGGGTGATCCATTACCACCATATCTATTTCTCTTGATTAAAAAGGCAATGCAAACTCAAAGTCTCCATGGCGTGTTATCTTGTACAAATGGGGTATGTATTTCTCACCTCCTATTTGCAGATGATAGATTTATCTTTTGTCAGGCTACCACAAAGGAATACCAACGCCTCATGAACCTTCTTTGGTGATATGAAATGGCTTCAGGCCATGCTATAAATAGACAAAAAAAAACGCCTATTTTCTTTAGCTGAAATACAAGGGCGGAAGTTAAGTAGGATATACAAGGCTTGATGGGTGAGAGAATTATGAAGGATTGTGAAAAATATCTTGGGCTGCCAATGGTTGAGGGAAGATCAAAAGTTAGCTCTTTCAAGGACCTTTGGGAAAAGATTAAAAAAAGAGTTCTAGGGTGTAAGGAAAAATATATTTTGAAAGTTGGACGTGAGGTATTAATCAAAACAGTAGCACAAGCCATCCCCACATACTCTATGATCATCTTCAAAATCCCAGCGACTTTGTGCAATACTATTAATTCTACAAAATATTGGTGGAGACAAACAAAGGATGAAAAGAAAATTCACTGGAACAATTGGAAGAAGTTGTGTACTCCGAAGAATAGAGGAAAGATGGGGTTTAGGGATATTCAAGCGTTTAATTTAGCCATGCTGGCTAAACAAGCTTGGAGGTTGATCCATAATACCCATTCTTTATTTTATCGTGTGTATAAATCGACACACTTTCCCCATTGTTCTTTTATGGATGCCGAGGTGGGCAGCAACCCATCCTATGTGTGGAGTCTTTTGGCAGCTAGGGACGTCATTTTTGAAACTTCAAAATGGGAGGTTGGGGATGGGAGCCGTAAAGAAGTTTCAACTCACAAATGGATATCCCATAAACCACTTTTCCTAGGGGAGATTCAGCCCATGGACGGAGCCATGGTTGCCCCCCAAATTTAAAAAAAAAAAAAAAATTTATTATATATATGGGTTCTAATTTTAGCAATTTTGTTTTAGAAAATTACACTTTTGCTCCTTTAAAAATATCATCGATTCTTTTAAGAGTATTGTTATAGTCACAAATTTTTCTATAATATTTTTACAAACGGTTAAGGTAGCAAATTTTTATTGGTTTGCATTTAGGCTCACCACTTACATTATCAGCAATTTGTAAAAAAGTTTATAGTTCAAACATTTTCCACATTTTAAAGACCATTAAAAAATATTTATAAGTCTAAAATCTAAAAAAGAAATTTGCAAGCCCAAAAAAATTAATACAACAGCAAAAATCATCAATAGTAAAACTAAAAAAAATTAAGCCTAGTCAACCAATTTTACTTAAAACAAACAATCTAACCCTTTAAAAAATTTTAAACAACTAACAGCTAAGCGACTAAGTAGCAGCAAAGTCGAAGGCCGAAGTCACAGTACACAGCCCGACAGCAAAGTCGCCTCCCTAACTCTAAGTTCTGGCTCCGTTCCTGATTCAGCCTAACCTGTTTGTGAAGGATTTAATTGATACTGCCACCGGTTAGTGGGATGAGAGAGTTTTCGATCTCTTTGCCCTTAGGACTCGAATGGAAATTCTGCAAATACCTTTGCCAAATGTCTTCTCACGTGACATATTGTTTTGAAAGAAGACACGGTCCAAAATTTTCACTGTAAAATCTGCATACCAAGTTGCGCTGTGATTGAAGAACAAGTCATGTAGGAGCATTCTAGTGTAAGGTTGGATCGAATCCTAGGAAAAATATTTGGTCCTTGAATGCTCCCCCAAAGGTTCGCATGTTCAAATATTCTTCCTACTAGAGCTAATGTGCATCAGCGAAAGGTCCAAATCGATCCAAAGTGTGAAGTCTGCTGCCAGCATGTTGAATCTGTTGCGCATATTTTGTAGGAATGTCCATTTGCAAGAAACGTGTGGCACTATGCAGAGGCAAAATACAGAAATTCTCGAATGATGCTCAGGAGATTCTCTTCCTCTTCCGCTGCCTATTGGACAAGCTCCCACGCTTGGAACTTGAACGGTGGGCTGTGATCAGTTGGGCAATATGTAATGCTAGGAACAGATTTTACTTAGAAAAGGTTCAAGACCATCCTAAATCTATTTTGGCTAGGGTTGTCAGTTTCCTGGGGTGATATCAGAGACTTGTAGTTGCTCAGACAAGCCAGTAACACAGACTTGCTCAAACAAACCAGTAGCACCGAACTGTGTTGTGTATGCCCTGGTTTTTCACTTTCTTGTACAGCTATTACCATTGTCCTACCCCTGTTATGTTGTTTTTAGGGGCTGTTTATTATTGGTATACTTCATACAATAATTAAATTTCTATCTTTCATCTCAAAAAAAAGATAATTATATCATAATTATACATACATACGTAGTACATTAACACAAAATCACCTTTGGGTTATTATATCATAATACATATGCACATACCATATCGCATGGCCCGCATTATTTAAAATTTAAAATAACATGATAGTTTATACACATTTATGAATTATGAAATGAACTTTATGCATTTCTGATCAGATGAAGAGGATCCTTTTCTAAGTGGGGTGGGGTACATCCTTCCTTTCATATATGAATATGAGTTTTATGTACCATAGTAATTATTTAATACTTTGGAATTAATGCTACTTCCTCTCACATAATAGTAGATTTTATTAATTAAATTCATGGTAAAAACCATCAATCATGTATAAGAATGGGCATTGCTTATGGAGTAAGTCATTTTATAATACAACTGAATAATTTCACCAAAGGGTACGAGAGTAAGACTTATGTAGGAAATGCATGGTGCTGAATTTCCATTTTGGGTTATATGATTTCGATTGCATTAAACAACAAGATTTGTCTCATAATTTTAAATGGTTCAGCATGATTTCGAGCAGAATATGAGTAGAGTTTTTTTCTTTTCTTTTTATGGAACAAGTCTTTAAATAAATAGGAAAAGAAATGAGCAATTTTCAACCAAAGCCTAAAGACTGAGCTATGTATTGGTGATGCTAAAAAAACTATATTATTATTTTTAACACTACTAAATGCAAAAGTGAGGCTCCATTGGTAGAGCTATAGCTAAAATTTTTGGCTTCTTTGCTATAGTGCACAGCCAAAGAAGGTTGTGCACTATAACTCAAAGGAAAAAAAAAAAAAAAACATTTTTTATTTCTGCGTTCACACTATTTTAATTATTTTACTGATTTCTTTTCTTTCTCTTTATCCTTATTTTTTCTCTTCCTTTTCTTTCATGTCTATTCGTTCGTCTCTCTCCTCACTTTTTCTCTCCATCTCCACTCTAAGTTTCTCTCTGCCTCCGTCGCCGATCTGCACGAGCCCAGCTGCCACAGACCCAAGCCAACATATATCCGACCCATCTCGCCCATTCTTCTCTGTGACCCATCTCACCCTCTCTGACCCACGTAGGCATGTACCATCACCAACCCCATTCATCATCCTCCTCACCATCTTCGAAGCCCAGCTCCATTCATCCATCATCCTCATCGAAGCTCTTTGTTCAATCAGCCATCGTCGACCCACACTCCATCATCGACCCACGCAAGCCATGCCCCATCGCCGTCTTTGTGTGTGTTTATTTATGTTGTTGATTCTGCTTTGGAGTTATTGAAAAGATCCTAAATTTTTTGAAGTTTCGCTTGTGATTGGTGATTTTTGATGGTCTGAGTTGAGGAAAAGGATTGGGGATTTGGGTTGGGGACATGCAACCCTTTTGTTTGGTTAATGAGAAAACAAAGGATATATTAATAATTTGATTGTTAATTGAAATTGGGTTTTGCTGGGTCAAATGGTATTTTTCCTGCATTTTCTGATCAGATTGAGATTGAATTGAGGAAAATATTATAAAGAGATAGATTGTTGTGCTTATTATTTTTTCCGCTTGTAAATGTTTGTTTGGGAATTGTCTGTGTGCACAGAGAGGTCGTGGTTACGATGGTTGTGAGGGTAATTATTGTTGTAAATATATTATTTTATTGTAATGAATATATTATTTTATTGTATTTTTATATTATTTTATTGAGTTGAAAACTAAAATAAAATCATTGATGTTGGATGTTTTGTAAAGTAAGAAGATAAAATAAATAAAGTAGTTTTTGTGGTATATAGCTAAAATTATAGCTCCATCAATGTGGGTACTCTTAAAGCATCCACAGCAGTGGAGCTAAAAATTTAGCTATTTGGCACGTACAAAAGTCATTTTATCTATTTTATCTCTTCACATCCAATATCAATGGATCTATATTTTTAGTTATTTGATTAAAATAATACAAATAACTCATTAGAATAATAATAAAAACATCCATAGCAAACTTCAGTAACCAACCATAACCACCTCCACCATTAGCCACAACCATACCCACAACCACCACCACCAGTCCACAGCAAAAAAAAAAAAAAAAAAAAAAAAAAAACCCAAATCCTTAATCTTTTTCCTCAACCCAGGCTATAAAAAATCACCAATCACAAACAAAATAAAAAATCACCAATCACGCCTATGTGGGGTGTGGGTCGGATATATGAATAGAGCTAGGCTTTGGCGAGAATAATGGATGAATAGAGTTGGGCTTCGATGAGGAGGATGGTGTCGGCGTGGGTCAAATATATGAGGGTGTGGGTCGGCTTAGGACTTAGGGCTTAGGTCAGCGAGCTGGATCGGCGGAAGGGGTGGGTCGGAGTTAGGCAGACGAGCTAGGTTTGTGGCAGTGTGTGTCGGCGGTGTGGGTCAAGGGAGTGGGCCAGTGAGAGTTGGGTACGGGTGGGCTGGCGGCGGTGAGAGGATGATTGAGCGTCGAGGTGGGCTGGCGGCAATGAAAGTTGAGAGAGAAAGGTGAGTGTTGTGAGAGGTCTGAAAGTTGAGAGAGAGAGAGTTGAGAGTTCTGAGAAGAAAAGAAATAGAAAATAATAATAATAATATTTTAATCAAAGGTAGAATAAAAAATTAATTTCTTTTTAGCTTTCAGCTACAGTGCACAACCATATATGTTGTGCACTGTAGCAAGATAGGTAAAATATTTACCTATAGTACCACTATTGTGGATGCTTTGTGTATGAAAAGTTAAAGCCATCGTAACATGAGTTTAGCTTTAGGTTGGACTTTGGAGAGTTTAGGATTGATAATTTTAATCCTTGTGCTGGGCAAACTATTATGGTTAATGTAAAGTTGTAATTTATAACTATTTTGTGTTGGATTTAATTTCGTTTCAAATTTGATTGTAATTTCTTTAATCATATTTCCCTGTATGTATGTGGGTTTTAATTGTAAGGGATAAGTGTGAGAGAATGTGAAAACTCAAGCTTAAAACGATGAACAAGTGGATTTCGCGAGTGTCTCACGAGAAGCCTACCCGTAAAAGAGCCACGTGTAGAGCATATGATTGGAAGATGAAAAGTCATGCTCGCCTGGAGGTTTTTGCGAGTGTCTTGCAGGAAAGGTCATCCCGCGAAGTAGTCACAAAACTTTTTGTTTAGCAAAATGTTATGTTTGCTTTACCAAGTCTTTACTCACACTATATATACCATCATTACTCACAAATTGTAAGAAGTGCTTTTCAGAGAGAAAAGCCTAAAATATACACTTGAGAGTTAGAGATTGTTATACCCACAATCATCTACACATTTCCTTGTGGTTTTCCTCAACTCCTACCTCTCCATCTCTATATCCTTGAGAGGTTGATAGCTCAAACACTTATCACACCCATTCAAAGTATAAAGTAAGAATTTGGTGCTGCTGCGAAGCGTTGGAAGGAGCCATTAATTGGCGGATGCAATTGAGCTGAATTGCGGGATTTGGAAAGCTAGAAAAGACAAGGTTCCGAGAAGTCAATTGGTAGCAAAAGCTTAGAGGGCTCAAGTGCATGGGGGTAGACTAGGCTTAGAGGGACTTTTGTTATTCGTGTACTCCAATTTTATTCTCTAATGGATTGAGTTTGACTTGGAGGGTCGCGGAGAGATTTTTTGCCGAGTTCTTCGATTTCCTCTTTGATAAGACGTCTTGGTATTATCTTGTATTTGCATCTCTCTTTCCTACTCTTTAAACTTTCCTTTTATTGTTGATAATGGATGAATATGGCTTGGGGTAGTGATATCGGTTATTTGCGTTCATTTACTCTTATTCCGCATATAGATTTACTCTTATTCCTCATATAGTATAAGTTAGAGTAAAAACTATTTAGCCATAATTTTTATTTGGGGGTTTGAACAAGCTCGTGTTTTTACACAAATCCAGTTAAGACTTAAGAGTTTCAATTTTCAAATCCTTTGATTAGAACGCGGTTAATTTTCGAGCGGCCCATTTGCCCCTACTTGCAACCTTATTTTCGAAATATATAAAATTTGCTTTTACAATCACGTCTCTTGAATAAATAGTTAAATATTCTTTAAAGAGAGTAAGGTAGAAATAAAAAGGGATAAGTCAATGTTTTGTTGGCACTTAACTGTCGGATTAGGTTTTTTTTTTTAATTGTTGGATTAGTTACGAAAATTGATTGAATGACCATTCTAAAAACATAATAAAATTTTATGGACTATTTAGCTTTTTTTGCTACTATTTATGGCCCCATTACACTTTTTGGTACTATTTATTGGTCTCATTGTATTATTTCAGCTAATTTTTACTTTTATCTACAATACTTTTAACAAAAAAAATTCAATTTCAGTAAAATAAGCGGATCTTAAACAAACCTTAAAATTTTTGAATGGTAAAAAGTCTTCAATTTAAAGAACTAAAATAATGAAGAAGTGTTATATCCTTAACATTTTTGACAATATTGTCACAACAAATTTTATGTGGCAAATTGTTACTAGTTTGAATATGAATCCACTACTAAAATTACTTTCTTACCTACCAGTAATAGCAAGTAACAACGAAATAAAGTGCTACTTAAAATTTGTTGTAAAAATATTATGGATATTTCTCAAAATAAAAATAATTTCAAACTTAGGGTCTATTTGTTATCAGCTTATTTTGCTGAAATTAAAAATTTTTTACTGAAAGTACTGTAAATAAAAGTAAAAGTTAGCTGAAATAGTACAGTAAAACTTATGAATAGTATCAAAAAGTGCAATGGAGTTCATAAATAATAGCAAAAATAAACTAAATAGTAAAATAAACTAGTTTTTTTTTTTTTGGAGGCAAACACACACTTAAAAGGCCAATTTTAATTTACTAAAAAAGAATGTTCCATTTGCACTTTGCGATTTATAATCAGCAATAAGTCAAAGTGCCATACTTACACCAACAATTCAGCCAATACAGTTAGCTGAGCAAACGTTGGATGCATGTCACAAACTCTGAAACTCATTAATTTAGATGCAACAATTCTAACTTGCGAAGAAAACAGTCATTTCAGATATCAAAGATGATTATATCATAATAATACATAATATGTACATTAACACAAAACCACATTTTTTGGATTATTGCCCAAATGGTTACTGGTAATGAAGGTGATTACCGATTCATGCTATATCTAATTCTCCATTAACCACATGTTACTGCAATTTTTATTTATTTTGAAGCTAAAAATAATCAAGCTCACTTGATTAACGAAGAGGACACAAGATTATTGAGCTTAATCTTCCTTCCATTCCCAGCAGTGACACAATCAAAACCACATCCACAAGTTGGGCTCTCAGTGAAATTACTGACTGGAAAATCCGCTGATGCGATCCCCACAGAGAATGCTATCTCATCATCTTCACGAGTCACTTTCACAATGCTGAGCCAGAAGAATAGCACCTTAACTGTGATACCACTTAAGCTTGAGAGCTTGTCTTTGGCTATTATACCCGTTATGGTGGACTTGTATTTCAACTCATAAGAGTCAATGGTGAAAGTACAAGTACCATTCAAATATGCTGAGAATTTACCTGTGGAACTGTCGAGTTCATAGCCTAAGACGCCTTTGGGAAGAAGACCAACTGGGAAGTCATATTTTTCAAGAACTTCGTATGCAGTCAATGAGTCTTTGAGGGAGGCAGATGGGGTTGACAAAGAGATGAGAAAGAAGAGGATTAGGCAGAGAATAGCCATTGGAGACATGGGTTTTGGTTGGAAGATGGAAACCATTTTTTTGTCTTGTGTTGAAACTCAAGGTGTTAGATGGAGTTTGACTGTTTGGTATGTCTTGAGGCTTGTAGTAGGAGTAGGAGGTTTAGGTTAGGGAGATATATATAGTTCATGCAAGGGCTAAAGATGGAAATAAATTTGGATAAATGGAAGGATATTCCTTTTATATACTGTTAAGTGCATTTAATATTTTTTATAACATGTGAGTTCCAGTTAGCTCAACTGATAAAGTTTCTGATGGTTGAATAATAGATTTAGGGTTTAATCCCCACCTACACCAAAAATTGAATAGTATTTTGGTCTGATAACAAAGAGTTATTATCAAAAGTGGATGCTATAGGTTAAAACTCTTCTAAAAAAAAATATTTTTTTATAACCTATATTCACTTCATGGTAATTACAATTGGATCAAAACAGTACCAACTGATGATATATAAAAGTGGAATTCTGAACTAAATTCATTATTCAACTTTTAATTTTTTATAATGTAATTATTATGATTGGGGAGGAGGAGATTTGAACTCTAGACGTCTTTCTTGGATGCCTAAGAGGTACTAATTGAGTTACAAGATGACAGTTAAATTATAAGACTCTTAACATTATTCAACTATTATCAATTGAATAGTTGCTCTTCTGTGTTAATTATATGAAGGATTGATTATTAGTTAAGGAGTTAGCCGAGCCCTGCATTATGTGTGAGTCCAAACAGAAAGATGAGCAAGTGACAATAGAAAGTTTTTCTTTTTTGAAGTTTAAAAAAAAAATTATTGGATTAATTTACAATGTTCTTATGACCTCTTTACTTTATTTAGATAATACTAATAATAATCTTATTCAAAGGTTAATTTTTTTTTTTTTTTTTTGTTTGAAGAATTGAAATATACTAATAAGTATTTTTTTTTTTTGAAGAATTCAATAATTACCATCAAGGGTAAATTTATTGTCGGAAATAATTTTCATGGAAACAAACAATCATAAAGAAGAATTAAAAAAGTATTTGGAAGTCTAGGGGGGAAAAGGTTTGAACTGCAGGGTTAGCAGCATGTTGTAATTATTTCTAAAAAAAAAAAAAAAAAGGCTTGGAAATTCACCAATCCAAAATAACATCCATCAAGGATATTATCCTAACAGGATCCACATCCTCAAATTTTTTTTTTTTTTTCAAGAATAAGGAGTATCCTATACTGTAATTTTACCTATTAAACCATGACTATTACACGAGAGAAGATAAAACAGGTAACATTTTTCTCAGAGCACTGGATAATTATTAATTAGTCTACACAATTACTAATTTACTACCACCAACCTTGAAAACAAGTGACACAGGTGTCTTCGTTCAAGCCAAGTCAGGCACCTAAGTGTCAAGCCAATCCCTCTTTTCTGCTCAAAAAAAAAAAAAAAAGTAGGTGCACATATTTATATGTTGTCCTTGTCCCTTTAAATTGGGCAAATCTTTATAGTTTTGTTAAATATTTATATTGATATACTAGGTTAAATATCTAAGGAGGATTTTGTTCCACGCCCCATAAGCTTGATTATCCTCTTTGGGGAGTCAGGCCCGCAAGGTTTTGTCCTCAGTATCCTTAGTCCCACATCGGCAAGAAATGCGTCCCACTCATAGTTTATAAGTCCTTGGAGCAACCATGAGTGTGGTGCATCTCTTGCCGATATGGGACTAGGGTGTCACAGGGTCAAAGCACCCAAAAATCCCAAACCCCACACTCGGTACTCTAATATAGATGCAAAAGTAGAAGTATAAAATATAATAAAGAAAAGAACAAAGGAGACTAACCATACATTAATTATAGTTAATATTTATTTTGTTTGCTCTCTCTAATGCTCTTTTATTAACTAAACATATATATAACCAAAAAAAAAACCAGCCAAAGATTTGTAATTGAACTTGTACAATCCAATTATTTAAAAAATATAAAATAACTAAAAACCTCAAAGGGAGTCCAGAGTCTTTATTAACTACAGAAAGAAAATAGAAAACTCAAGGAAGCTGCACTTAAACTTAAGACCCACCTAATAGCCTTCCGGTGGCAATTAGTTACTCCTTTCCTTTTTTTTAATGTAAACCATAGAAATTGCACAAAACTAGGAAGGATAAGATACTATCCACCACAGGCGGTGAACTCAAAAAAACAGCAAAACAAAAATAGGGAGGTAGCTCCCAATTTGGCCAATGCATCAGCGCATTGCTTACTCCTTAATACAATTAATTGTCCCACCTAAGAAGAGGACAGAAAAGCATTGAAATTGTTACAATCAAATCCACACCCGCATTGGGGAGACTCCTCAAAATTATCAACTGTGATGTCAGCAGAAGCAATCCCAACAGAGAACTGGAGTTCATCACCATCACGAACCACTTCCACAATATTGAGCCAAAACAAAAGTACCTTAACGCTCACACCCTTCAAATTCTTGAGCCTGTCTTTGGATATCACACCCTTTATGGTGGACTTGTACTTGAGATCATATGAATTTTCAATTGCGAAGCTACAACTTCCATTCAAGTAGGCTGAGAACTCTCCGGTTTCTTTGTTTAATTCGTAGCCAGTTACACCTTCAGGAAGAATGCCGATTGGAAAGTCATAATCTTGAAGAACTTCGTAAGCTGAGGGTGTGTCATCATCACCAAAGGCAAATGGGGTTGAGAAGTATAACAAAATTAAGAGACTTGCACAAAGAAATGGCATTGAAAAGATGGGTTTTGGCTGGGAAAGAAAACCCATATTTTCTCTTATTGGATAAGTGTTCTTTCCAATTCAGGGTGAGTGGTGGTGGTGGTGGGAGTTGATTGTACGTGTTGATGTCTTATGCAACTTGGTTGAAGGTGACCATTTTGTCACGTTGGTCATCAAAGGCTTTAAATTGACAGTAATTTTGGCTATACCTCACTCTTTCTGTAAGGTCCATTGGGTGCCGCGTGTTGCTTAGTTTGACACCTGTGCTTACACCATTTTTTAAAGTCTCAATTATGAACGAGTCCCAACAAAAATGTTTTTTGTTTTTCTGGGAAATTGAGAGGGATTGGGTGGGGGTGGTTAATTTCAAAGTTCCGACTTTTCTTAGATTTGAATTTGTTTTACTGAAATTACTTTTAAGATTCAAATCCTATCTTTGCTTATGGCCTTGTGCTTTTTGTGTAAAGATGATATCTTATGGTAATTCAGTAAAAACATGCATCTTTCAGTTATTCAAGTGTGGAAGTCCTATAGCATGCATGTGTGTAAAAAAGAAAAAGAGTCCTACATGTAGCATGAAAGAATTATTGGGGGGGACTCCTGATGGAATTGCACTGTGAATTGATTCATCAACATGAATTCCAATCTCATTCCATACAAAGAGATCATATGTACCTGTGTGTGTTATCAGTTATGTACTAATATTGAATCCTTTCTAGGCAATAGTAATCATAGAAAATCTAGAATCTACCCTGCTCTTCTGAACTATTAACTAGTTTTACTCCTATGATGGCTCTGACGCTTTACTTTAACAAACTTGTTTGTTTCCCTTTTTTTTCCCCTACTTTCCTCTTTCTGATTTATTGTAAAGAAACCATGCGCAACAAGGAAAAATGTATAGGCAATTGGCATAAGAAAGTATAGAGCTCTTTAAACATCTGTAGCTCAAAAACCAGGAACAAAATATTGAAATAAACCAGGAATTGAGCTCCTACAAACAACAATCTATTAAAAATGCAAGGTGCACATGCAAAAGTAGCTCATAAAAAGTCCGAAAGCGATGATGGGAGTGGAAAGACTTTGTTGGAAACATCTGTGCACACGCATGCATAGTTGTAAGCAGATTGTGACCCTTTAGTCCTTTACCCTCAAATTTCCAATGCCCTTCCAAACTAAAAAACAGTCTGATTTTTTTTTTTTTATATAAATTTATCTGGCAGAAATCTTACTGTCTGATTCATGCATTGGAAAAAGGATACCGGACAAAAATGAGAACAAACACATTGAAAACAGACAAAAAGATAATGCACAGAAAAATGAGTCTCAAAGTTGACAAAGCCAGGCCAACACATTCTATAATATAAGAACAGAAAATAAAAGATGATTTAGCATCCACAGACAGATTATCAAGTGGTCCTGGATATAATATTGATGGGCAAGAGTTACCAATAGGCTATACCCATCTTCTTTCCTCGTCTTCTGGAAGTTTAGAGTTTAAGATAGCCACTAATATCCACTTCAATCAAACAAAGAATTCCGCCTATATGATTTCTTTGTGATCCATCCATTTAAGTGGAAATTGGAAAAGTTTGTAGGGTTTTTTTTCCAAATTTGTGAGTTGGTACCTCCTTAAATACTAAGTGTTTGGAGAAACAAGAAGAGAGTATGAGTTCGAATCATGAGAATAACATATTTTGTATGTAAGTATTTCTAATCATTTTAAAAATAAATATGTGCTTCTTGGATCCTTTATTTAGTAAGTGGACAGAGCAACATCTAATGTGAAGCTAATCAATGTGCAGAAACAGTTGTCAAACTAAGAACTTCTCTCTTCCATGTGTGCTTATATTACTTTGGATAACTCACCAACTATGGTGGAGAATTTATTGGCCGTTGAAAAGGCTAGAAACTCTAATAACAGATTCATTTCTTCTTAATTTTATTTTTATGCACTATCCTCTTTCTTAAAAATAAATATATTATGTCCATTATATATAGGTTATTATATATTGGAGAGTTGGGACATTTATATGACATCGCAATAATATTAACAACTGTAATTTAGGTATTGCCAAAAGCCTTGTGATTTACCTCTTTTTTTTATTTTTTATTTTTACTTTTTTTTATTAAGGCCTTGTGATTTACTGATTTAGTGACAACCCAGTTCTCTTGGACCGAAAACTTGAGTTCCAAACCCTTCTTCTTGTAAGAGGAAAAAAAAAAAAACCCTTGGAATTAAGTGTTTTTTTTTTTTTTTTGGGTTAAAAGGAAAGGAATTAAAGGGTTCACGGAAAAGAAAAGTACTTTGATTTGGGACTACTCTTTGGACCTTTTTGGCATCAGTGTCTATCTACAGACGAAAAAAATTTATAATTTTTTTCATAATCTTTAAGATAATATATTGTGATTTGCACAACAAAAATAATGTCAATAATAATCTATCCGGAAAATGATATTTCAAAATTCATAATAAGATATTTCAATATTTAAAAAATATTGTAAAATTTATTATGTTATCTCGGTATCTCATAGGCCCACTCTATGCGAGCCGACATGGAGAAACACCATTAGGGGTCTACTCCATAACAACTTTTATTATTATGGTGTAATCATGAATGATTCAAACCACTGATCTTTTTATAGATACGTTCAATAAGTATTCGATGGTTTAAATAGGTGTCATTTTTGCAAAAATTGTCGTGCACATGATTTCAACAAACAAAATGTGTACATGTGTAGGCGCGGCCACCCACCCCGCATAGACATCCAATCATTGTGCCCATTCATATACATACACTTTCTCGCTATACATTTTCTGACTTAGTGCGGCCTTGATCCATTTACAAAGAAGTTGCATTGACTTTCCTAATTGTTTCTTTTGTTTCATGATTTTTTTTTTACCTAGTTTTAAAAGAAGTAACTGTATTCTCATTTAAACACACGTATTATTCCATAATGGTTGTGTCCAAAGAAAACCCATCTATATAATAACTAATAGTCGAAATGTTTGACTTTTTGTTGACCTTCCCTTATTATACTATGTAGCTATATAAATTAATGCCACACGTTTACCATTTTAAAAAGTAGAACAATGTATCTTTTCGGTGGTGACTTATGTAGTTTCAGTGGGTACTTATTATTGTTTACATACACTAATTATGTTGTGTTTTCTTCTTTCCGTTTTCTGTTTTTTTTTTTTTCCCCGTTGCGAGAACAAACTCAAGGAACGTTGTGAACCAAAAACAGAGTGTCCTTGATGCTACTGATATTGGTAATTCTTTTCTTCACAAATATTAGTTGGTCTTGCTTACTCTTGCATTAGTTGGTCTAACTCTTTCAAACCCACACCGTTTCAGTTGGTAACTACTTACAACGAAGATTGTGGAGAAAAAACAGAGTAACCCAGCGCAAGTTGTGGAGAAAAAATAGAGTAACCCACAAAATCACTACAGTAACCTTCCACTAATTTGGTAGAAATATTGTTTTTTCATTGTATGTTTTGATTTATACAACGTTAGTCAATTTTCTAAATTACGCCATGTTTGCTTTGGTGATAGAAAAAAACAATGTTTCCAGACTCCAATTTTGATGTTCTTAGTGTCCATGAAAGATTTCACAAGATAATTTCCATAGGTTCCAACCTTGTGTCATTTGGAGTACTATGCTGAAAGTTATCGGTCTAAATTAAATTTTATATTGTACTCATATCTGTAATGCATTAAGGATAGAAGGCAAATGACTGTTCCTAGGCAGATCAAATGAACATGAATGGATTTGGGTGAACAAACCTCTTCTTCTCTTTTTCTTTTTTCTTTATTTTTTTATTTTTTTTTATATATATTAAAAAAAAATATCTTTATTCTGTGATTTTGGATAAAACTTGGTAACTTCATCAACTTTTGATTTCATGAAAGTATCTGTGTGTAAGCAATTAGCATTGTGGGTTTAAAGATTTTGTCTTGGTTCATTGTTATTGACATCTTTGTGTTTGTCCTCTATGTGTTTGTTTAAATTCCCCAGTGAATAATTTGATTTAGAATCTTAGATTAACTTTTTTCTCTTCTCTCTGAATCTTGGGTTTTCCTTTTTCAGATTTAGGACTCAATTTCTGAATAAAATTTTGTTATTGAAATTTAATCTTCTCTACTTATGCAACACAGTAAATTCTCTCTAATCTCCACTACCAATTGAGTTTGGTCCTGTGCTATATTATTGCTTTAGTTTATGTTTTCATTGCTGCATTTGAATTTGGAACATGATATACTCAAGGAGAATAAAGTTGTGATGGGGTTGAAATAAGTTGTATATATTTTTTAATCTGTACATGCATGGTATTTGGAGGTTGAGTTGCATTGCCTTATTGTGTGTTTGCTCTTCTTGCATATATGGTAGTTGGGAAAGAACTTTTTTTTTTTTTTTGAGAAGTTGCGAAAGAGCTTGGTTCAAACAAAACATTTTTCATATTCTAAAAGTGACCAACTTCTGTTTTCATGGATTTTTAAAAGATAAAATTTAGTCATATTTGCATTTGTGTTCTTAGTTTGATGTATTGATTTTGCATGGTCTGCTTTACTGAACACAACGGCATTCGTTGGATCCTTTTGGTTGGACTTTGGATATAGCTATGAACACAACCACAGTATTGCCTCCAGGTTTCTAAGGCCCACATGGCAAAACAATATTGGACCTTTCAATACAAGAAGATTTCAATGAATATCATATATTTAAATACTGTTAAGTTGATATAATTATAATAATAATAATAATATATAGTTTAGTAAATGTTTGAAACGTATAGCTGTTAGCAAATGTTTTAGCTACATGATTTTATTTTACAAATTCAATTTTGGTGTTGTAGTAAAATAAACCAAAATTAAATTTTATATTGTACTCAATACCTTTCCCGTGCATCGCACGGGTTAATGACTAATTAATTAAAATTGAAAATACTTCTCTCCAACAAATACAGTTTGTTAAAGAGAAATCACGTGAGAAACACAGTATTAATCCTACATACCACCCTAATCTACTGAATCAACCAGCCACGATAATAGTTCAGTTAGCTACAAAAACAAACCATATGTATGCCTATTTATTAGCAGTTTTTACTCCCTGCTAAATAAGAGGAAAAAGAGAGAATAGACCTCCAATATTGATTTTTATTTTTATATGCAAAAGCTAATTATATAACAGCAAGATCTACAAAAGAAATTGTGCACCAAACAAACCCAAATTGAGTCCAATCATAGGATGGAAATCTGCAAAGTTTAAGGCTGGCACTGCTGCACAATATCCTGAAGATCCATCCTCCTCTGCCAAGGAATTTGATCCATTTTCGGTTTTCCCAAGCGATTTCACTGACATGCAGTAGTATGGGTCACTACTCAGAATTACTCCTCTTTCCAAAGAAAATGCATAGCTGAGAAAAGTGAGAAAAATTTAATGGTTAAACACCCAAGACACTCCTCACCTACTCGCAGCAAGAAGATACAAGGCAAACATTTGAACATTCTTACTACAAGAAATCGAATATTTAACTAAGGCTTCTTAAGGTTCTTGTGCATGAGATGGGGTAATTATAGTGAGCGAGTTCTTTCTTCTTTTACTCAGTCATAAGCTCAGCATGTTTGGCGAATAACCCCAATCATTTGAACTTCCATTTGGACCTCCTTTATCCACACGATCTTCCCTTTCCACACAAGAAATGGAATGAATGAGAATAGCAGAAATTTTATATATAAATCTACCTAACCCAAGTTTTTAGAAGACATGCATTTTAGTTAAATACTCAATGCTGCTTCATCTCAGCTTTTCTGTATGGCACTTTAAATTAAGCTCTGACTGTTTCAAGCCTTTCAAAAGCATTTTATGCTCAAGTTAGTCATGATATCTATACCTGGCTAACTTCCATGGATTGAGTTGAGGATAGAGATGAAGGTATGAAGAAAGAGGTTCAGACCAGGTGATGATGCCAGAATGCCGGCATGAAATTGCTCAAATGCTTACAAATACAGCATACAAGTATAAATATCATGCTTGTGCTTGGGTGTGTGAGAAAGAGAGAGAGAGGGAGGGAGGGAGAAGAGTTCAACGATTTCTGGTTATTCTGTGCAGCATGAAAAGAGTAAGTGAAAGCATTGATATATTGAGTTTACCCAATCAAAAATAGGTCACCCTATTCAACTGGTTTACCCAGTCAAAAGTCGTACACAAAATCTTCCCGTCTTTTTGAGATCTCCGTCTAAAATAGATCACCCTATTTAACTGGTGCCAAAACACAAAATGGTCTAAATTTCTTTACATAAAGAATGACGTCATTTTCCTTGCCATTTTTAACACAAAAATGGTTCACCATTTTTCATCTAGAGTCTAAAATCATCATTCATGAAAAGAAAAGATCCATCTACAGCGTATAAAATTTCACATCATCCAAATTACACTCATCAAACCTAATGAATTCACAACAATGAATAACAACTCCCCTGATCCTAGACCTGAGTCAAGTCTCCTCTGCCTTGTTCGCATGGAAAGCATTCAAGACCAAGTTTGCATGGCCTAAGCTGATTTTCTTTCTTCCTTTTTTAAAAATAAAATAAAATAAAATTCAAGAACTCCCTTAGAAGATTCAAACAGCATTTAATTGATACTCTTACGTTTTCTCTCCAAAGTCCAAACTAACATAATGATAAAAGAAAATGCAAAATATCTGAGACTCAACAGTCAACAGTTTTAATGACATATGGATTGGTTAATATAAACTACATAGATCGCAAGTAAATCTCATTGAACACTTTCATCCTAATGTGCACGTAATTTTGGTGTGAATTAGGGGGAAAAATGGGCTTTTACCCTTATTTTTTAAAATATCTAGCTTAATGTCCCTATTTTGAAACTATTATGCATTGTGTCCCTGTTTTGAAACTTGATTTTTAGAAAATCGAGTTTTAAGTAAGTTTCAATCATCTAACGGGTGTTCCTCCAGCGTGGCAAAAACTTACCTAGAACTCAATAATCATAAAATCAAGTTCTATGGGAAACTTGATTTCTTAAAAATCAAGTTCTATAAGAAACTCGATTTTTTTAAAATCGAGTTTTATAAGAATCTTGATTTTTTAAAAATCGAGTTTCAAAATAGGGACATGATGCTTAATAGTTTCAAAACAAGGACAATTTACTGAATACTTTAAAAAATAAGGGCAGAAGCCCATTTTCCCCTGAATTAGGTCACTCTTACACAGCTGACATTGTGATGCTTAGAGAGTCTTGCATTTAAGGATAGAGTTACATTTGCATTGATAGATCAAAGATATGCCCAAGGAGGTCAACGTAAAATATATAAGCAAATCAAAATATCATGGCCCGAACAAATTCATTACAAAAACCAATATGTAATTATGAAAATGATACATACAGAATAAAATGTGCTAATTTTCCAATACAATAGAGGACAGCAAAAGATGGAACTTATCCTTAAGCAAATGAAGTTAGCAATGAACCACTATGAACGAATCCAAATCACAATCAGCACAGGTAAAGGAAAAAGATGGAAGGTTTGTACATACAGCTCTGTTCCGATTAGCTAGCATCCCTAAGTCTTTTTATCAAAGAATCCAGAGACTTCTTTTTTGGGTTTTGCTTGGCTCCCCGTGACCCAAAGGTTCCAAATAGCCGATCTGAAGGATCCCTCAACTTTTCTGAAATAGTCACAACTTTCCTGTGGTCCAAAGCGTTATAACTTCTCTCCCTGATTACTGGATTTAGATAATTATCCGGATGATTGCTCAATAGCAAATTAATCAATTGCCTGGACTCAGAAAGTGCCAATTTCAACTGATTTGCATCCCCATCCGAGAAAATAGGAGCTTGATTATCTGCAAATGATTCCAGCAACCGAACATCAACATCAATCCCGATGATCGCATTCACATTAAACCTCTTAACTGAATCCCCATATAAAGCTCCCACAATCTTCTCGGAAATGTGAGAAAGAACTTCTTGTAAAACCCTTTTAAGTACCTGAGCTGGCAATATCTGCTGAGCAGTAGAAACCAGAGTCTCCAAATATATCATCACCTCATTCACATATTCATTCCCACTTTGCGGTGGCTCATCGGCCATCCAATTCACGTTCTCAATCAACGTCATGAACCCATCAACCTTCGCTTTCAACAACCCTGATAGCATATCTTCTGCTGCATCACGGGCTCTACTCAATGGAAACTGTCTCCTACCCCTCTCAGCCATCCTCAAGGGAATCCCTGAAAGCTGTGCAGCATGACGAAAGAAGAAATCACAAGCACGCTCCATGACAGCCATATTTGCCGCCATCTGCATTGCTTGTGAAACCCCATGAACGGCCGTATTGATAAGCTTCAACAAAGCCTCATCTAAAGCCTCACCCAACAACCTATCCAAGTACTTCTTAACCATATCATAAAAGTCCAACTGCCCACCATACGACATGAAACTCACGGAATCCTCAATAAAAGACCTCACAATCCTACAACAATCTGGCACTGTGGACGAAAATGGCGCCACGTAAGGAAATGCAGGAGCAATATCCGACGTTTGAAGCTGAAACGAGAGCACATTCATCGAATACTCGTATTCCTTCTTCATCAACATTTGCTCAAACTTATCAGCCGCAAGTGCCTCGGCTATCTGTTTCCGACAATCCGACAACAACAATTCATGATACTTATCCCTATGTTTACTCAATACATCTAACAAAGCATCAACCGGGTACCCATACCTCCTCAATGTGACACCTAACAAACTCACATAGTCCTTAATCAACAACAAGTGATTCGCGGTTTGCATCCTAGAAAATTGGTCCTCTAAAACCCCACACATTTTACTCATAGCAGTTTCCCACAAATTCTCAACTTCCATTTTCGAAATCAAACCTCCACTAGTCCTCAAAACTCGATCTTCAACTATGAAAAACCCGGCTATCTGGGCGAAAAATGTTTGATGAGATTCTAGAAATGGAGTCATAGACGATACCTGAAAATCTGAAGTCAATTGGAGCTTCCGATTCTCGAAGTAGTACTGCTTGAACCGGTCCTCGAGTCCTAGGGTTTGGTTTATATGATAAGCTCTGTACAGAGGAGTCAAATCGAAACCACCACTATGACCGTCGTTTCCAAGTCCGTTACTGAGCCCAACGCCGTCGTGTTGGCCGTGTTGATCGTCTTCGTTTTCATCTTCGTCTTGAAGAGCGTAAACACAGTCACGAAGACTAAGCCGACTCTGCTCCTCTGCTTGGCGCTGCTTGATTCGAAGATCCTCTTCGCGCTGACGAGCCGAGGAGGCTTGGCCTATGGCTAACTGACCTAAGTTCCGGCTCACGACTCGGATCTCGACGAGCCAATCGCCGAACTCTTTGCTCACTAGCCTCTCGATATGCGCGCGAATCTCCGGGATCTTCTTCTCCAGCATTCGCCTGAGCGTAGACGACGGCGTTTTGTCCAGCAACTCGGTCTCGATCGAGTCCAAACACTTCAACGCCATGTAGAAGTTGTTCCGAGACAAGTGGTAGTTCGATCGGGAACAGATCTCGATCAAGCGGATACAGGTAGAGATTGAGCCGAGGGCGAGATTGACATTCTGCAACACAGTTCGCGACTCGAGGAACGAGTCGAGCGAGTCGAGAAGCGGTCCAGCGACGGACTGGAGCTTGGAGTTCGAAGTGGAGAGAGAGGATTTGAGCGATTCGACATCGGAGAGGAGAGACTTGAGGTCGTCGACGGCGAGGATGAAGTCCTGGTAGTGAGCTTTGCAGACTTCTTCGATCTCGGACTCTTTCGAGCGAGCGAAGTGGCGGAGATGGAGGAGGAGAGTCTCGGGCTTGCCCGATGTGAAGGCCTTGCGGATGAAGGGTCCTATGTCCTCGTTGTTGCAGATGGCGGAAGAAAGGAGGAGCTGGTCTAGCTTGTCTGCTGAGTCGGCGCTTCCGTTATCGGTTGCGGTGGTTTTGGTGCCTGTGGCGGTATTTGGCGCCACTTTCCGGCGTGACTTCGTGGGCTGCATCGTAAGTCGTGTGGTGGTTGAGACTTGAGAGAGAGAGAGAGAGAGAGAGAGAGAGGGAGAGGGGGAGAGTTGTAGCAGTTGGGCTATTTGGAATTTTGGACAACAGGTTTAGATCGGCTGGATTATTTTAGTCTTTATTATAAAGGGGGAGAGTTGTAGCAGTTGTATCACGGTGTTGAATTGTAAACAATTTGGTTAAACCAATTAAATATTGTTTATTCTTCTAAAAAAAAATTGAATATTATTTTAACAGATTGTAGATAGAATTGTATCAATTTGGTAAATTCATAAAAATTTAAAACCAATTTCAATATTTTTGTTATAAATTGAATAAATAAAGTTCTTTTTAATAATTAGATTGTAAAGAAAGTTATAAACTCATCCATGGTGTCAAGTTGTTTTAGGCTTTAATTATGGGTTTTTTTTTTTTTTTTCTTTTGACAAATTATCAACGGGATTCAAGTGCACAACTATCACAAAAAATTTCACAAACAAAAATATTCTGTGGTTATTGGACCATGTGACTACATAGAAATAATATTAAATTGTTACTCCTATTATGATTTCTTCTTTTGTTACTTAGTTTAATAAGATAATTTAAATTTCAAATTTTTGTTGTTGATAATAACAGTAAGTGTCAAATGTCATCTAATTGAATTAAAAAAAACTTCTAATTATTTCAGTAAAGTTTGATAGTATAATTTATTTTACTTAGAAAAAAAAAAGTTTACACACTTTCTATTTATCACTCTTGCTATTAACTTTGATTCTTACTAAGGCTGCGTTTGTTTCAGTGTAAAATATTTTCCAGAAAGGAAAATATTTTCTAGTGTTTGGTTGCATTTTAAAAATTATATTAGAAAACAATTTTTAGTGTTTGGTAACATTCTGAAAATACTATTTTCCTTCAAATTTTTCACATTTTCTCAATCATTTTCTCAGCTTCTAAACAAATTTTATATCACGAAATCCACCACTATCCACACAAAACCCACCACTACACAACATAGAAACCACCAAAACGCCACCACCCACACCACCACAATAACAACAACAACAACAAAAATCAAAGATCAAAGAGAGAAAGCAGATCGGCGATGAGATCAACCTAGAGGAGGAGATAGATCGCCGAGTGGCGGACGACGAGCTCGACCCAAAGGAGGAGATGATCTGACCCAGAGGAGGACGAGACCGGTCAAGCAACAGCAGGCTTCATGTGGCACGATCTCGGCGGGATGATATTAGCGGCGCGAAGTCGAAGGCGCGATCTCACTAGCGCGTTTGGGGTTGGGGTGCGATCTCGCTAGGGTGTTTAGTTGCGCGAAGTCGAAGGCTCTCTACTCTCTCTTCTCTCTCTCTCTCTCTCTCTCTCTCTCTCTCTCTCTCTGTGCGTTTGAGTCTAGAAATGGTTTTGTAGGGACACGATTTGCGTTGGAACACGGTAGGGTTGGGTTCGCACGTAAATGGACCCGTGCAATATCATTTGTAGAGAGTGGGGTCGAAAGGCTAAGTCATGTTTACTCGGCTGTGGTTTTGTTAAGTTTTTCCTGCATGATTTTAGAGGTGTTCACCCCTTTGGTCCTCCCCTTTCTGGGAAGTCCCTCTTTTTAGGTTGCAAATTTTCCTTTTATATTAGCATGCATTCAATTTCCTTCGTCCACGTGTAGGGTCGAACTTTCCTAGCCTGACACTTGTCCCATCAGTTTAAGACCTGAGTTGTTGGGAGTGGTTGAGTAGGCTAAAGAGACACGACTCTGTGAGAGGCAAAGCTCCGTCTAGGGCAGGTAGTTTGGGCAGCCTTTCCTAGATATTTTTAGATTTCTTACAAGATTATCCCTATGCCGCTTTTACCCCTTTCCTTAGTGTAGCTCTGGGCTAGCCGAGGGCTGTACCCTCCTCGGCGGTTTCTATGGCCCATTGGTGCTTTGCGTTTATTGGGCTGGGACTATTATCCTCTTCGGCCTGGGTCTTAAGTATTCCTGTGAATAGGTGGATCTGGCCCATCTGTTGTCGGGCCCCACAATAGCCCCTCAAAACCCTGCTATCCAACTCCTCGGTTGGAAAGGTGGGTTTTGATGATACCGAGACTCTATTGCGGCTCATTAAGTTCGGCCCTTAATCAACGTCTGCGACTTTTCACCTCCCCAAGGAATGCGCCGGTCTACGAGGTATTTCCCTTGACTTACGCGTGATGCGTTTATTCCGTTTGGTTAGCCGCAGTGCGCTTTTAATGTCTTCCTTTTACGAGGCCTCTTAAATCTAGCGGTTATGGATAGCTTGGAGAAACGAAACGGTTTTGCATTTACTAGCAGATTTCTTAGAGGATCGGAGCGTGTCACGTACCCTCGTCTTTTTCCCTATATAAAGAGAGAAGATAAGAAGGTGATTCTCTCATATGCGAATCCCTTAGACCCTTCTCAGAATCCACTTCTTCCCTCTGGTTATTCCTCAGTCGATAACACGTCCCCCATAGTGATCAACCATGAATGAATCCCTCCTTTCCCAGAAACACCATACCTTAACGAAACTTGAGATGGCTCGGTCGGGGCAAAGGTGGTGGAGACTCAAGGTTTGTCTCCCCATTCTTTTAGCCAAAATCCGAAGCAGGGGCTCGTCACATCCTATTTCCGGTGTGGCCGAGTCAAAAACCTCCCTTGTCATCTCCATCTGCTCTCTCATGAGCATACCTAATATGGCTCCCCTTTTCCCTCTTTTGCTCCTTTTACTTTCTTTTCATTGCTTCCCTCTTCTTCTCCTCCTTCCCGCTCATGTCTTCCATCTTCTTTTTCCCTTACTTTTTTCAGCAACAAGAGCTTGCTGCAGTGCTTCCATGTGTTCCAATTCTTCTTCCTTGTCCTTCATTATTTTTGTATAAGGATCTTCTCCTGATGTGAACAGTACTGAGGCATAGATTTCAGAAAGACTTTGAAGGCGAATTCAGAAGACACCTGATGGTTTAATTATTTGTGTTACGGATGTTGTTACTGTTTTAGCAGTTCATTTTTTGTATTGGCTCATTTAAGCCCTTCCTGGTTGGTTGTAACAATTTTTCATATTAATAAAAGTGATTGTTACTCTATTTCGTATGTCTTGTTTATATACTTTAACAAATGTGAATGCGCTGCTCGGCATAATAGTATAGCATTTCAATTAATAATAAATAAGGCCAAAGTAATCGTTGATAAAAAGATGCCACGATGACTTTAATAAAATAATCATTCAACGTAGCAATCCGACCAGTGTGGAATGAGACTTATCTTAAAATTAGCCGTGATGGGTATTAAATGCTCCGATTAGATATAAGGAGTAGCTATCCGAGGACGTGTTACCCACCGGATGAATGGCCTCTTTAAGTTGACGATCATTAGGTTGTTCTACCATCTCGATGATACGCGAGCCTTAACCTTTTCCAGTATTTAAGCCGAGAAGTTTCCTCATTTGGGCAGTTGATTTCCCGGGCAGCCTGAGTCCGAGGACTTTGCAAAACCTGGGTTTTGTTCAGGACTTATGCGTTTTATCTTATGTACTTGATTTTTTCCTTTTAGTTTGAACCCGAGGACCATGCAAGCCTTAGGTTCTGTCCGAGACCAATGTCCGCATTAGTACTTGGTTTTCCCTTTTAGCTTGAGTCCGAGGACCATGCAAGCCTTAGGTTCTGTCCGAGACCAATGTCCGCATTAGCACTTGGTTTTCCCTTTTAGCTTGAGTCCGAGGACCATGCAAGCCTTAGGTTCTGTCCGAGACCTTGAGTTCAAATTTTCCCTTCCTTTGAGCATTTCCCGAGGTGCTTAACAGTGGTTGTTCTCGGCCATGGTCATTGCTCGGCGTCGGCCAAAGTACCTGGGCCCTTACCCAAGGCGGGCCCGGGGCCACGAATCCACCTAGCCCCTGATTTAAGAGATATTTCTGCAACTTCTGGCCACGTGGTACTCTCTGATGTCACGGGGACCGAGGTGCACCTTTACGAGGCTCTTTAATCTTGTGGTTGCAGTTGATGTTGGAAGTTGAGCCAAGACTGTTTTGTCTGTAGCGTTTCTTGGGAAGCCACATGAGTTGACTGCCATCACCTTGTCTTTTCCAATAAATGGGAAGGAGAGAAAGTTGCTTTATATACGCACAAATCCTTCAGATTTTCTCCCACATCACAGCTTCCATATTCGGAGTTCTCCCTTCTTGGCATTACATGTTGAAAGTGAGGGTTGGGAAGAAAGAAATGTCTCCGCCGCAGAAGCGTCGTGTCTTCATGAGGCTTGTAACAGTAAGGTATGGACACAGGAAGCACAAGTTCAGGAGAGTTTTCCATCTCCACCGAGGGAGAACGGCGTCTCTCCCTCTTTTAGCCAAAATCCGAAGCAGTCTCTGTTCACGCCAACACTTTGGTATGGCAGAAGAAGGGTTTTCCTCCATCAGCGCCTCTGCTTTGCGGCAGGTGTATATTTAGAGAAAGCCCCATCACCTTCAACTCCCTGCACCTTTTCTTCAACGGTGTCAGGTTCAAGTTGGGTCTTTTTGGCTGCCTGAGTTATGGGCAGGTAAGGGTGCGGGGGAAGAATAAAGCCTCGGAACTGTAGCCAACCTTTCCTCCGACATACCTCCTCGGCTTTCTACAGCTTTCTTGTATTTTTCTTTTTCTTGCTTATGTAGTACTCATGTAGTAAGTTTTGACGTAGGCTGATTCCAGCTTTTCATTGCACGATGTACTATTTCTTCATCGTAATAAAAATAGCAGTTTATATACTTGTTTTTGGGTATGGTTCTTTTGGCACATCACCTCGTAAATGAGTGTACTCCCCGTATGTGCTTTCTCTCAGCGCTACTTAGGGCAGGAGCCCCTTGAAACACGATTCAACTCGTTCTAATTCGTTCTAACTTACCTATACTACCAAGCATAATAATAATTGACAATAAGTTAAGTTCAGGAAACTAACCTAGGTATCGGTTGAACGCCCCGTGATATGTGCGGGAATGCTGTCCGAGAAACGATGAACTCCAAATAATTCATTGAAGGGGGTGACTGAGCATCGAGCGACTTTGATTATGTTTTTAGAAACATGTTACTCCATTTCATATCGGCCCTTTTGATGTTGAGGGTCCGAGACTTGTATGCTTCCCTTTAAGTAGTTGGTTTCCCCAGAGGCTTGGGTCCGAGGACCATGCAAGGCCTTGGTTCTGTCCAAAACTTGTATGATTCTGTTTAAGTAGTTGGTTTCCCCAGAGGCTTGGGTCCGAGGACCATGCAAGGCCTTGGTTCTGTCCAAAACTTGTATTTTTCTGTTTAAGTAGTTGGTTTCCCCAGAGGCTTGGGTCCGAGGACCATGCAAGGCCTTGGTTCTGTCCAAAACTTGTATTTTTCTTTTTAAGTAGTTGGTTTCCCCAGAGACTTGAGTCCGAGGACCATGCAAGGCCTTGGTTCTGTCCAAAACTTGTATTTTTCTTTTTAAGTAGTTGGTTTCCCCAGAGGCTTGGGTCCGAGGACCATGCGAGGCCTTGGTTCTGTCCAAAACTTGTATTTTTCTTTTTAAGTAGTTGGTTTCCCCAGAGGCTTGAGTCCGAGGACCATGCAAGGCCTTGGTTCTGTCCAAAACTTGTATGATTCTTTTCAAGTAGTTGGTTTCCCCAGAGGCTTGAGTCCGAGGACCATGCAAGGCCTTGGTTCTGTCCAAAACTTGTATTTTTCTTTTTAAGTAGTTGGTTTCCCCAGAGGCTTGGGTCCGAGGACCATGCAAGGCCTTGGTTCTGTCCAAAACTTGTATTTTTCTTTTTAAGTAGTTGGTTTCCCCAGAGGCTTGAGTCCGAGGACCATGCAAGGCCTTGGTTCTGTCCAAAACTTGTATGATTCTCTTTAAGTAGTTGGTTTCCCCAGAGGCTTGGGTCCGAGGACCATGCAAGGCCTTGGTTCTGTCCAAAACTTGTATGATTCTTTTCAAGTAGTTGGTTTCCCCAGAGGCTTGAGTCCGAGGACCATGCAAGGCCTTGGTTCTGTCCAAAACTTGTATTTTTCTTTTTAAGTAGTTGGTTTCCCCAGAGGCTTGGGTCCGAGGACCATGCAAGGCCTTGGTTCTGTCCAAAACTTGTATTTTTCTTTTTAAGTAGTTGGTTTCCCCAGAGGCTTGAGTCCGAGGACCATGCAAGGCCTTGGTTCTGTCCAAAACTTGTATGATTCTCTTTAAGTAGTTGGTTTCCCCAGAGGCTTGGGTCCGAGGACCATGCAAGGCCTTGGTTCTGTCCAAAACTTGTATGATTCTTTTCAAGTAGTTGGTTTCCCCAGAGGCTTGAGTCCGAGGACCATGCAAGGCCTTGGTTCTGTCCAAAACTTGTATTTTTCTTTTTAAGTAGTTGGTTTCCCCAGAGGCTTGGGTCCGAGGACCATGCAAGGCCTTGGTTCTATCCAAAACTTGTATTTTTCTTTTTAAGTAGTTGGTTTCCCCAGAGGCTTGGGTCCGAGGACCATGCAAGGCCTTGGTTCTGTCCAAAACTTGTATTTTTCTTTTTAAGTAGTTGGTTTCCCCAGAGGCTTGGGTCCGAGGACCATGCAAGGCCTTGATTCTGTCCAAAACTTGTATGATTCTCTTTAAGTAGTTTGTTTTCTGAAGGTTTAGCTCCTCAAATAAGGTGGGGGGAGCTGGCTTGGTGTTTGAAGCCCCTAGGCTTGTCCATGTCGTTGACAACGTGGAACGTAGCCCCTAGCAAGAGCTTATGTTGGAGTATCAGCAATATGTCGCCGGTGATATAGGCACCTTCATAGCCCCTTGTTCGAGAGAAGCTCAACTTCGCCACCGCTCGAGCTAACATGCAAGCCTCCCCACAGACGGCGCCAATTGTAGGGACACGATTTGCGTTGGAACACGGTAGGGTTGGGTTCGCACGTAAATGGACCCGTGCAATATCATTTGTAGAGAGTGGGGTCGAAAGGCTAAGTCATGTTTACTCGGCTGTGGTTTTGTTAAGTTTTTCCTGCATGATTTTAGAGGTGTTCACCCCTTTGGTCCTCCCCTTTCTGGGAAGTCCCTCTTTTTAGGTTGCAAATTTTCCTTTTATATTAGCATGCATTCAATTTCCTTCGTCCACGTGTAGGGTCGAACTTTCCTAGCCTGACACTTGTCCCATCAGTTTAAGACCTGAGTTGTTGGGAGTGGTTGAGTAGGCTAAAGAGACACGACTCTGTGAGAGGCAAAGCTCCGTCTAGGGCAGGTAGTTTGGGCAGCCTTTCCTAGATATTTTTAGATTTCTTACAAGATTATCCCTATGCCGCTTTTACCCCTTTCCTTAGTGTAGCTCTGGGCTAGCCGAGGGCTGTACCCTCCTCGGCGGTTTCTATGGCCCATTGGTGCTTTGCGTTTATTGGGCTGGGACTATTATCCTCTTCGGCCTGGGCCTTAAGTATTCCTGTGAATAGGTGGATCTGGCCCATCTGTTGTCGGGCCCCACAGGTTTGAAGTAAAAATAGAAACGTAAAACAATTTTCGGGTCAAAGCCTTTATTTTACGGTCAAATGAAATGTTTTTCCGGAAAATTTTATTTTCCATGCGTAACCAAACACACAGTGAGGTTTAAAATGATTTTCTAAAATGGTTTGAAGCCAAAACAAACGCAACCTAATAGAACGCTTAAAATTTTTGTAAGATGTGTATGATTTTTTAAGTTTTAATTGACTTGTACGGTAAATGTGGACAAAGATAATATTAAACCAAATTTCAAACTCTAATTAATAATTGAAGGAACAAATCAATACTTATTGGTTTTCTCTATTTATTTATTGATTTAATTACTTGTTTTTCATAATACGGATTTTTTATTAAATTGACGAAAAGGACAGTGAGGATTTGAGAGATTCAATGAGGGTATATATATTGGTACTTGACAAAGGAATTGGGATGGGGATTCGATTATTGATTGTTGGGGGACGGCGGTTGGACCGGGGGGGGCAGGCGTGTAGTATTTGGGTTGACGAAAAGCGACGAATGTGGAAGAATATTCTGAATCTCAAAGTGAATTTCACTTTTACTCGCATATTGGCCGTGTGTAAAACTGTAACAGTAAATTTTGGAGGAGATCTAGGAAACGTACGTAAAGTTCTATTAGCCAACTGTGACTTCGTTAACATTGGGCCTAGATATTTGCTTGCCTGGTATATGATTACAAGGATAGTACCGTTAGGACAGTCATTACAGACTCACAGTTTTTTTTTTTTTAATTAATAATTTGAAAAGTAGAAGAGCCGATGAAAATATATCTTTACAGCTTTACTAATTGCATTTTGAGTCCGCTCTTGGTAATAACTTTTATTATTGAACAAATATGTTATTTAATTTTTAGTGTATATAAAAATTGAATGTCAAATTTTTTATCTAATTATCAGATACTTTACCAGTTAAACTAATTAAAATCTACGTATTCTCTTTGATCTAAATATGAGCCAAGAAATTAAATTCTTACATAAACGGAGCTTGTACATTATACAACATGTAAACACCATTATATTATATATCCCTACAATATTCTCTGTGTTAATACCTTTCACAAATGAGAAATTGTTGAAGAAATCGTTGCAAATGGAACAAGTGGCTGCAAATCTCAAGCCAAAATTATTGCAAAGCTAAAAATCTCATTCTTAATTTATTTTTATTTTTTTAGTAAAAGTTTAGGAACTTTATTGAATAATAATGCTACAATACATCAAGGCCCAAAAACTGAAGATCCTCAAACCAAACTGAGAAACCAACATGGGTCTCAATACACACAACCAATTTATAAGCTACAAAATTAGCAGCACCATTAACAAATACATGTTGACATAAGTGAAACTGGGAATGGAGCAGCCTAATAACTTCAGGTAGATGTCCATAATAAGCTGTAGGATTAAGGCCTCTATGTACAACCTTAATTGAAGCACAATCGTCCCATTCCTCACAATATTAGTTATGCTAAGTTGCAGACAAAAACTCAAAGCATCCACATCAGCAAAAAACATAAGCAACCATTCGGTTTCTAAAGGCAGACAATCTACTTAAAGCTCCTACCCTCAATAACTAAGCCATGCTCATCATGAATTAGAAACCCATAAGCTGTATATATTAATAGCTCCACCATTGCTCTCTATTGCCAAAATTGGCCACCTTGATGACGAGAGAATCGGTTGCCAAACTACTAAAATCATCACCACCTCAATGATGAGAGAATCAAACTGCCTCCGCCACTACCAAACTTGTCACTGCAGAATGTTCACAAGTCACAACAATCACACCTACGTGAATGGGTGAGTTCATGAAAATGTCCCTCAAAATGGAAAGCTCACTTTAAAATATCTTTCCCCCTAAATGAAGGGTTTTTCAATCAAGTTGCTACTTATTTTAATTTAAATAAATAAATAAACTTTATAAATACATGCTTCATTGAATGATTGAATTTGCATTTGCATTTGCATTTAAATATAAAATTACAAGGCCTTAGTCCTATATACAATTTAAGAAAACACATGGCTTTAGGTCCTAGTTACATCTTAATAAATGTAAAAATTATTATATGATAAAGCACTAGTCTACAACTTTTGATATAAGTTCGAAAAGTTATAAAGTAAGAAAGTGTTAGTCACCCACTTTACCTACAAAACTGGTCTTCAAGTATGGATGGAAATTGAAATTTGAATCTAGGGTATGAATATTTGAACATGTGAATTTATTTGAATTTGAAAATCAAAAAAAGAACATGTTTGGACAAAGCTTTATTAAGAACAAATAGACAACAAGACAATTGAAGAATGAAATTTATATCATCTGAAAAGGGCATGCTCCAACAATTAATTTGTAGAGGTAGGTTAACAAGGCCAACCCTTCAAGCCTTAATAGCTTTACTTAGTAATTTAAAGAAATAAAGTTGGCTAAGACAGTAGTTTAAGTAGAAAATAACAAAAAGAAAGATAAAGATTCTTATTCAAAATTTTCCTTGGGCTAGCCAAGGATCAACAGTTATTTGGGATACACACTTATCAGTTTTACAGTGATTACTTTCTCTCTCTATTGCTTTTATTTCCCTCTCCCTACTTTTTCCGATCCCCTTTCTTGGAGGAGTTTCCTTCCTTTATGTAGCTGCTTGGATTGCATCACAACCCTCCACTTGGACCAATGTTGATTCTTACTTGGATACTTGTCTTATCATTGCCTTGCTGGGGATGGTAGTGTAGGCTGCAAGTTGTAAAGGCACTGTTCAAGGGTCATTCTGCCATTAATGCGGTAGACTGAGTTGATACAGTGCATTTAATGCAGAGGTGAGAGGTGATAGGTGATAGGTGCTTTACTGGAAGCTTCCTCCTTTCCTTGCTTGCACATTTCTACTTCCTTCTTCGGCCTTCAGCCCTATGGCTTGGTGGTCTGTCCCCAGTTTCCTAAGGAGCATTTGCCCCTTAAGCTCCTCTAGTGAGTCACTTTCGTCAGTTTATTTGACTATGTTAGCCTGACTAGGCTAGGCCTAATATGATGAATGGTTAGGCCCCATTGTCCCTCGGGCGGGTTCTGCCTAATAATCCTCTTTCTTTGGGCTTCCCCCTCCCACATCATCAATCCTATCATATTTGATTCTAATTATCATACAACCAATGCAACCAAACATGCTAAACACAAAACAAGAGTAACAACATACAAATAATAAAAGAACAAGCATATTACATGCATATAATAATTAACTACGTACGAGAGGGGTGGAATTCTTTTAGAGGCTTCGATGAGTGAGGCAACAAGGTGCTGAGTGACGTTAATTAGCTAGGAAGATGATCACGTGTGCTTAGATTTGTTGCTTCTTCTATAACTCTAAAGGAATTATTATAGGATCTTAAAGAAAAAATAATAATAATAAAAATAAAAATAAAAATTAATCACTCACACTCAATCTAGAAAGATCAAAATATGACAAACATTTATGACTTTTTATAGGACGTTAAGGGACGAGGTACCTTGAACGGTGAGTGCCTCCCTCAATTTATAGAAGGGGCACAAGAGTAAATCTGGTGCCAAACCCTAGCCCACAACTTTCACATGTTGCAAGCCACCTCATCACCTTGGGCCCACCAACATAGCACAACACTTAAACCTTTGGTTATTTCAAATTTTCAATTATAAATACCACTGTCACGCCCCGAACCCAAGTAGAGTTAGACACGTGACAATAGCCACACACTTATTAAGTTTACACCCTATAAGTGTGTAAGGCCCCCTTAACAATCAAAGAATCATCTTCAAGAAAATTTCATTAATAAATTAAAAATATCCTCAATAAAGAAATTCTCAAAAGATCTCCAAATAATAATATTTCAACATCTATTAAAAATAACTAAATCCTTTAAATCAAAGGACTACACAAATAGTAATTTTAAACATAGAAGTTCAAATCTTATTCCATTAATTTCTTAAACTTCACTCATGCGCACATCCCAGCGGAAGCCCAAACATATGCTACTCTTCTTGATCAAAATCTGAAAGGAGAAAGAGGGGGAGGTGAGTTGACAACTTAATAAGTAACCAAAATTCTAATAAGTTCTATCAAGTAATAAATCTGTAAAGTAATAAGATGTAATATGAGTTTTCAAAAGTCATACTATAATATGGCTTTCCAAGAATAGCTAAGAAGTTTCATAGTCTTAAAATAATAAGTTGCAAATAGATCACGTACTTTAACCTTACAAATATATATAATAGATGGTTTAGAAATTAGTCAATTTTCCATATATCAGAAGCTATAACTTACAATAGGTTCCAAAAATACATAAGCAGTTTAAGTGACTCAAAATAGTTAAATACTCAAATATTTCCAAAATCACATATGTAGTTTTAAGTAATCAAGTGGTTCAAATACTCAAATGCAATTTATATTCTTAGAAATCTTATGACTACGGTCACGCTATATCCCCGTGACTAGGCATCAGAGTACCAATGAATAACCCCCACTGGCTGGGTATCAGAGTACCAATGAATAATCCCCATTGGTTTGGGTATCAGAGTACCAATGAATAACCCCCATTGGTTTGGGTATCAGAATACCAATGAATAACCCTCATTGGCTAGGTATCAGAATACCAACGAATAACCCCCATTGGTTTGGGTATCAGAGTACCAATGAATAACCCCCATTGGCTGGGTATCAGAGTACTAATAAATAACCCCCATTGGTTTGGGTATCAAAATCAATTCATAGTCAAATTGTCCATAATCATATGTATAAAATCATAGTTTCTAACAAAATATATCTTATTCAAATACGTATATATAATCATATATTCAATAATCAAATATATTTGTGATATTTCTATATTCTTATTTTAAATCAATATAGCTAACAAATATCAATTAAATAAAATACATCATATATTCAGTAATCAGATAAATTTGTGATAATTCTTTACTTGAAATCAGTAATACAATAGAAATAAAATTGTAATAATTGTAAACAAATTTCAGGAGTTAAAATACATAAAATATAACCAATTAGGATAAGGTTACTTACCTCAGCTAGCTCAACGCAAAGAACTTCTCCCTAACACTGTCTCTAAAATCCTTAGATATCACCTAACAATTTAAAGCACCATTTACCCAATAATCAAATAATAAGAATAACCTCAAGTTACTTGACCAGATGAGAAACTTCTAAAGTACCCACTAATTTCTTATTATAAATTCTCCTACAATTTCTCTATGGCTATATTCCATATTCTATCATTTGTATTGACTCCAATTAAAATTTGTTTCATGCCAAATCCCAAGCGCTGTGTAATATGAGACTTACCTCACACGATTATTTAGGCTAAAAAAATTAAAAGCATTCATTGAATACTCAGTAAAGCTGAGTACAATCTCTAACAAAATAGCCTTTGTCTCTTATCTCCATAGACTCTATAGGCTAAGGCTATTGGACTAATGGTGGTCAAACCAATAGTCCACCGTTTCACATAATTAAATATTCACAAAAAAGTATTATACACCCAAAGCAACTCCATGCCCAACAAAACACCAGAAATAACAATGTTACAGAGAGAGCCGTGCTACCAAAAACAAAAAGGATTTATCGCCCAAATCCAATCCTTCCCTGTTTACACTTAAGTTGTAAAACCCATAGAAATTTTAGATAATTCCGCTACTGGCTAGAACTACCAACATAAAATATACTCTAAATCCTAGCAAAGCTTAGATTTGACAATAAAGAGATTTATAGGCTCTTACCTCAATTGTGTAGTAAATCCTTCTCTATTTCAGTCCTTTGAGTAGTCTCCTCTCTCAAATATCTCAGCCAGTATACGCTGACATAAAAATTAGACTATATATACTAGGGTTTCAACCTTATTTTCTAAAAAACCCCTTAGTAATATTAGTTATAAAAGTTGACCCCATAAATGAAATTTACTTAAATACCCCTCCTTTTATTTATTTATATATATATATATATTTTTTTTTTCTGGGTATTACAACCACTGTAACTTTACTTTACTCATTTTCTTTTTCTTCCTCCCAAAACCCATATGTGAAAAAGCTTGAGCCCTATAACAAATTGCAATGGTTGGAGTACTGGAACTACGATGGTGCGAAAATGGAAAACTCACTCCGGAAAACACCATCCCATGCTAGAAAATAAACAACCCAACCTTGAGAAACATTACTTCTCCGTCGAAAAACTAAAACCCACTGCTCCTTGAATCCACGAAAAGCATCGTTCGTCTCAGATTTGCAATTGCTGGAGTACTGGCACGATGGCTCATAAACGGAAATCCCACGCCAAAAAACACCATCCCAAATCGGAAAATGAAAACCCATCCTTATAAAACATTAATCCATTGCCGAAAACAAAAACCCATTGCTTACTTGAGATACAACCTTTTAATAGTGATGACCTTACAAAATAAAATGAATGATAATATGTATTATAATAAATACACTCAAATTTGCAACGTAAATTTCACTAAAAATTTAAAAGTAGCTAACTAAAAAAAGGCATACCTGAGATACATTATCATGGTAAAGAAAATGGTGCATGCCAAACTTTTGACTTTATCATACTTGTTTGAAATGAAAAAGTTCCTCCTTGTAACATATTTTGTTGGCCAAAATATGGATGTATCCTAGTGATATTAGGAATTCCACTTATGTTTGGCCACACGAGTGATTGGGGAAAAAATTGACAACTCTTATCACCAATATGTTGTGATTGTGACTGTTGCATTTCAAAATCCTACATTTTATATACAATATAATTGCATTTCAGTATACTTAATTTAAACCTATTAGCAACATCCTAATAATAGAAAATAAAGAGTCTTACATTAAAGTTAAAACTCTCATGCATTTCAAGCATACCAAATCCCATAGTAGAATTTGTACTATACACATTTCCAACCTTGGCAGAATCCTACAAAAGCACAAAGTACAAAAGTTAATAATAGTAATAACAATGATTAATTATCCAAAAAATAAGTAAATAATATAATTACAACCTAACCTTCTCAAAAATTTCCCCAAGAATTGAAGTCTCAACTTGGTTAACTACATTCCCTTCGTTAATTATAGTCTTCGTTTTCGTTTTCTTTTCCTTTTCCTTTTCCTTTTTTTTTTTCTTAACAACTTGTTTAACCTTTGGCATCTTCCTTTTAAACGATGGTCACCCCTTTTGACAAACAACCACTGGATCAAGAATTTTTTTAGCTTCTTTTGATATTACAAGACCATTGTCACAGGAGGTGGAATCATTCTGAATATCTATAGAAATAGGCTTATTGCAACCACAAGCATTTCCCCCTTCCTTGAGCTCCCCTTTCATTTCACATATTTGCATCATTACATTCTTATATGCATTTTCAAAATTTGCTGCCAAATTAGCAACCTCGTAAAAGGCATTAGACATCTTTTCATAGCAACATGCTTTAGGTTTCAAAGACCAATTGTCATAACTTATTCGAATTTTAGTGTGCCTCCTTTTGACATTTTTATTCCATCTGTTTAAGATGTACTTGTCTAGTATTCGATAAATCTTCCTATGAATAAACACCAATATTTGATGCTTGCATACTATCCCCTTAAACTTAAACAACATGCATTTGCAGTTAACTTCACTGTTATCCTCATTAAAATGCACATGAAAAATTACACTCCGCTTTCCTTCTTCACGTGATACATCTTCACGTACTTCATATTCTGAAAAGTTGTCGTGTTCCCTGCATGAAGACAAACTGCAACAAATACTACTAACTATCTCATTTTGGAAATCTGTAAATTTTCTCAAAATGTAAGCACTTTGAAATTGTTTCTCCATATCATAAATAGTTATACAGGAAATGCGTGAATTGAAAGAATTAAAATCTTCAATAGTTTCATTATGCACCTTTGCTGCCAAAGCATTCTCATATTGTTCAACAAATTGTTTTAAAGTAGTTTTCTTATTAATGTATTTATCAAAGAAAGCATTCATGCCTTCACTTCGCTACATTATTGACATTCCTACCCAAAACATATCTTTCACAAAGGCAAGCACCCAATGATGCCGCTCATCATACAACCCAAATAACCATTCATTGCTTTCAAGTTGATATTTCTTAATGAATTTGCCCCAACTTTCTTCAAATTCTTCTTTTGTCAATGAATCATGAACAACATTTTTTATACAGAATTTTATTGATTTATAGTCTTTGAACCCTTTAAATTTGTCAGGCAACTTATTCATGACATGCCACAAGCATCATCGATGTCGTGCATTAGGGAAAACGAACTCTCTATCGCTTTTTTCATGGCTTTGTCTTGATCCGTAATAATTGCATTGGGAGGACATTCTGACATGCATGCAAGCCAAGATTTAAATAGCCATATAAATGAATTTGTATCTTCTCTTAAAATCAATCCACATCTTAGAAATGTTGATTGCCCATGATGGTTCACCCCAACAAATGGAGTAAAAGGCATTTCATATTTGTTAACCATATATGTAGTGTCAAATGTAATTACATCACTAAACTCTTTGAATGCTGCCCTACTCCTTGCATCAGTCCGAAATACATTCTTTAACCGACCATCGTTATCAAAATCTATTGTGTAAAAGAATTCAGAATTGTCAGCTTGCATTTTTAAAAAGTAATGGTGCATTGCACTAGCATCTCCTTCCCTAAGATGTGAACGTTTGACTTTTTCCATGTGATTTCTACAATCCTTTTCTAGAAAAGACAAATTCTCATGTACCCCTGTTGCAACCGCAAATGAATTAAAACTCTTGTTCATTCTAATACCAGCTTTGTCATTTAATTCAAGTTTTTTTTTTTTTTTTCTTCACATGTGCTTTTATTATTCTATTGCATTTGTAAAATCTAGTCTTACTAGGACTCAATCCATGATTATGGTCAGGTACCATGGATCTAAGTATCCACTTTCCATTTGGGCATAAAACCAACCTAAGTTGAGCCTTGCAATCTGTTTTTGTTTGAGGTTTTCAATTTAACTGGATTGGTAGATCTAGTCCTTTTATTTCCAGGACGATTTAATCAAATCCTTGGCTTTCCAGCATAATTACAAGCAATGGTCACATACCTAATGCAATAGAAAAATGGAAAACCCAATTATTACAAGCAACAAATTCACAACTTCAAGATTGCATTTTTTGTTGATATTTCAATTTAGATTTCATTGAAACAGAACAGAGTACAAGGGGAGTATATAAAGCAGTGGAGGACCCTAAAACAAGGAACCTCCGAGCAATAATTTAGTTGAGAACACAACAAACAATTGACAGAGTAAACTAATAGCACAATAGTACATAGTGAACTAATAGAAATGCACAATAATTTTTACTGAATGAGAGCAATAATACAGGAGAAAACAAAGAATCAACGACTAACAAAGAAATCTAGAGAAAATACTAGGAAAAGTGGAATGAAAAATCACCTCCTTGGATGGCAAATGGTGATCAGTTCTGAGATTTGGAAGAGAACTTTTTTTTTTTTTTTCCACAATAGATGGAGTTGATATGAATGATGGTTTTCGCGGGTTTGGAGAGCAGTGGGTTTTGGTTTTTCGATGGAGAGGTAATGTCTTTCAAGGTTGGGTTTTTATTTTTTGGTATGGGATGGTGTTTTCTAGAGTGAGTTTTTCATTTTCGCACCGTAGTTCTAGTACTCCAGCAGTTGCAATTTGTTTTGGCGCTCAAGCTTTTTCACATATGGGTTTTGGGAGGGAGAAGAAGACTAAATGACTAATGTTTACTATGGGATTTGTAAAGCTTTAAGTGTTGTGTTATGTTGGTAGGCCCAAGGTGATGAGGTGGCTTGCCACATGTGAAAGTTGTGGACAAAGTTGTGGGCTAGGGTGTGGCACTAGATTTACTTGGGGGCACAAGGCTCTAGAACCCCTGGAGCAGTTTTCTCACATAGATAGAAGAATTTGATTCAAAATTGAAAAGACATGGCAGGAGCTATTAAGAGAAAACTGGAAAAATCTCAAAAAATCTAATTATGGTGGTTAGACCTAGTTCTAGCTCAAATTCTTTTGAAGTATGAAATCTTTAACCACAAGTTTGAGTTGTAAATGACCTGATTTGAGAGAGATCTCATGATTTTATTGTTTGATAGCCCAAAGTTGTTTATTTCAATATTAAATTCAAATTATTGTTTTATTTAACAATTATTCATTAACATTTAAACATTCAAGTCTAGCTATCAAAACTTGATTTTGTGATATCTTTTGATCGGACAATCTAATTGGGCCCATGACATATTGTTTTGATTGTTTTTTTTTTTTGAGAATCTTATTGTTTTGATTGTTAAATCCTCTAGATTGATTTGATCAAAAGTAATAAAAAAAAATCAATGGTTTAAATTACAATTTTTCCCTTGGGAAGTAAAATTACAATTTTGTGCCAAGATGAGATTAAACAAAGATCGTAAAATGGGATGTTTATAGGCATGAACAAATTTCAATCATGAATATTGTCAAAATTTGTTTTCTGAATAACATGAATCATTATTCTCAAAAAGATTAATTGAATTTATAAAATAAAAGAGTAATTGTTGTTAAATTTAATACACAATCAACTTGGTTTTTCAAAAGAATGTAAGAGGATTGGTTTAAATCATATTGAAGAACAATAATTTTTATTTATATTTTTGTTCACATTGAGTAAATGTTAGTTTTATTTTTTATACATTAATTAAGCATAATAAAAAATATATTCTTCATTTTTTAATTTTATTCACTGTGTGTGTGGATTCTCAAAAAAAAAAAAAAAAAAAAAAAAGGCATTTTATTCACTGTGTGGAGTTACTACCCCAGGTTAGGGATAAGGAAAACCTCATTGACAAACACTACTACTTCAAATCAAGCACAAGATCCGGATCCTTCAAATCAGTCCACAAATTAAACCACGTTTACGGCTAAAGATCAGACTCTATCATGGACCTGAGCACACAGAAACCACTCTTTTGAAGACCCAAAACCCTAGCTCCCTCTCTAAAAAGCAAACCCTCTTCACATTTTTGGTCACTAGCGCCGAGCTTCAGCACCAAAACCCTCGTCACCAGCCATGGTTCGTATCTCTTCACAAAACCCTTATCACCATTTTCCTCTTTTACTCGTTTTCACGTTTCTTCTGTGTTTTTCAGGGTATCGATTTGGTCGCCGGTGGTAAGAGGAAGAAGAAGATCAGGACAGCCCCCAAATCAAATGATATTTACCTCAAGCTCCTCGTCAAGGTCCTCTCTCTTTCTCTCTCTGTATCTCTATATATGTTATGTATGTTTGTGGTTGACACGTGTACGGTGGATCTGTGATCAGCTGTACCGTTTTCTGGTGCGGAGGACCGGGAGTAAATTCAATGCGGTGATACTGAAGAGGCTTTTCATGAGCAAGGTCAACAAGCCACCTCTATCTCTCTCCAAGTTGATTCGTTACATGGAGGGCAAGGTAACATTTTTATAGGTTCTGTTTGGTTGCTAAGAAAAACCGAGGAGACTCTCTCAATTGGTTTTCGATTTTGCTATATTTGAATGAGGACTGAACTGGGTTTGCGTTTTTGTGATGTAAAATTTAGTGTTGTGTTGATTGGAATTGTTTCTGCGTTTGGGATTTATATGGGTTTGGTTTGGTTTGGTTTATAGGAGGGTAAGATTGCTGTGGTTGTTGGGACTGTGACCGATGACATTAGGGTGTATGAGGTCCCAGCAGTGAAGGTTACAGCCCTGAGGTTCACAGAGACTGCAAGAGCTAGGATCGAGAAGGCCGGAGGAGAATGCTTGACATTTGATCAGCTGGCACTAAGAGCTCCTCTTGGGCAGAACACGGTATGCGGTTTGGGATTTATTGTTGTGCCATCTTAACTAGTTTTGCTGTCTGTTCTTTGTTGGTAGTTGATAATTGGATTTCATAATTTTGAAATTGGTGTGCTATTTCTCGGAAATTGAGTTATTTTTATTGTATTTACTTGCTGAAATTAGTTTTTAGTGACAAGCATTGGTTTTTTTTGTCAAAGTTCCATGATGTTGATATTTTTGTGAGATAAAAAATGCAAGTAGATTAATATGCTGTCAGCATGGATGGTTGGAATGTGGTTTATTAGAGATAAGAAAATGAAACCAGCAATCTTTGTTTTGGTTTATATAATTTATAGTGGCTGTTGGAGTTGTATCGACTTTATTTAGTGATTACTTCAGCTCATTTTTTTGAAACTGCTGTGTGATTTATGCTGTTGATTGTTGAAACTTTTGCACTAGTCTATGGGTTATAATAAGAAAAGATTTAGAAGATTCTAATTCTCAGCTATTAAGAAATGGCTTGTTTCTTGATGTTTCGTTTGAAGCAGTTAAAGCCCTTGATGCCTTAAATGCAAAGTTTTTTGTGGTTGGTTTATTGTAAAGTTGCCTAGGGGATGTCCATGGGGCACAAGCGATGTACAATGAGACTATTTAAAACTAAACAAGTAAAATGAACAGTGAGCTCTATAAAAAAAAGACCAGATTAGCAAGGGCATTATTGTAATTTTTTATTTGAACATCTTACATGCACCCTGGTGCTTCTCTAGCAGTAATGCTGCTCATTGGTGATAACCTCTGTCATTTACAGTAAGCTACCTTAAAACAAAGCATTAAACCAACTAATTTATATTGTAGTTCTAGAAATGTTTGCAGCATTTCTTATTTATTCATGTGTATATGGCTTGTCCTTGGAGATTCCCATGATGCCTATATCAATAATCCTTCAATATTGGTAAGTTCCAAAGGGAGTATTGTATCTTCATATTTCTGATTTTCGGGGATGTTTGCAGGTTCTGCTGATTCCTTAGTTGAAGAACTAAAAAGCACAAGCACTCTAAACCCGTCTTGTCTGTGTTTGACATCCTACATGCATGTCCTTAGTGTGTTGGGAGGAAAAATATTTTTATTTTTAGTTATTTTGAAAATTTTCCTTTGGATTTAGTTATGTTTTAAAGATTTTTTTAGTTATTTCTTTTGAAAACTTAAAATAAACATAAAATAAACCTAAATATATATATATATATATATTAATTAATTGATTATCGTTTCCCCACCACTGTGTCGTGTCCTAATTTTTTAAGTTTTTGTGTGGTTGTGTCTCGTATCTATGCATCTTAGCTGAAGAATCTACCTTTCACTTGTTTCACATGTAATTTCTGTAGGTCCTCCTTAAATTTTGTTGTCCATTTGTAGTTCTAGGTTTGATGTCAAATGTTTATGGTGTTTAATAACTTTGTATTGGGTTGTTTGAGAAAGGGAACTTTTGAGGAAATTTTGGACAGGAACATGAAAGATGCAGTTATTTTTTCATTTGTAACTTGAAAGATGCAATTTTCCGTAGAATAAAATTTCTTGTTCTTCTATATATATGACAGCTGGATGGTCCCTTTTGGTTTTGGTTTCTAGAATCTGTGTCGGGGCTGTATAGATCCCTATTGACTCATTTTCCCAAGCTTAGGATTGCTGGGAAAGTTTAATAATGTCAAAACTTTAAAGCTGAATTGAAACGATAATCTTATTGTATGAAATGGGGCTCTTTTTTGTTGACAATTCTAAACGTCTCTGATCTGCAGTTGAAAGGCTGAAAAATATTTGGAGTATACTTTTATTTTTGTGCTTGTTGTATGGTTTGGCTAGTTTAAGCTGAAAGAAAAAGGATTGCTGGAGGACATGATGGGTTTGTAAAAAATTTGTGAACTTGTCTTTTTGGATAAAAAGCTGGGTGGGTTCGACTGGAAGCTCATAGAACTTAATTAGTCTAATCTTAAAGAAATATAAATATATGATGGATATGCTTATCAAAAATTTTTTTATCCCATCTTATGGTTTACATTTACTGATTTCATCCTTTTCAAATCAAGGCATTTTTTCTTTTTACATTTCCTTTTTGGTTATGTGAGAGTAATGGTTTGGAAAATGATCAATGTAATATGATGCAGGTTCTCCTTAGAGGTCATAAGAAGCGTGAAGCTGTGAAGCACTTTGGTCCTGCTCCTGGTGTGCCACACAGCCACACAAAACCCTATGTACGTGCTAAAGGAAGGAAATTTGAGAGGGCTAGAGGAAAAAGGAACAGCAGGGGCTTCAGAGTTTGATTTGCTAAACACATGCGTAAACACAATTTTACTTACCAAATCTGTTCGAATGGTGTTGCAATTGTGGTTCCCTTTTTATGTCTTTTTCATCCTCTCTATGGATCAGTTATCTCTAGAGTTTTCTTTTGCCTTTCCCTTTTTTCATATGGATATCTTTTCCTTTTAGAATTAAAATCGTTTGGATTTGAAATTTTTATTGGGTACTTTTTTAATTATAGTGGTTCTAAAACATGATTCTTGAATAGTTTTAATCTCAGATTATTCTAAATTATCTTTGAGTCATGCAAGCAAACACATTTGTGGAATTAAATTACTTGAATTATCTTATTTTCAGCCAATTCTACTCTCCCTTTCTGAGTTCAAAGGGGCCCTTATAATCACAAATGATTGAGACCCGAAAATGGCGTTTCTAGATAACTAGAAATTAGTAGCTCATATTGTCCTACTTCAAATGCGTGGGTGCCTAGGCAAATCCTTGACAACAAAGTAACAACTGCAAATAACAAATCTAGACCTAGTACCGGATATGTTAAGACTTATTTGCCTTAGGCTGGGTATGCAAAAGTGGTAACTAAATTCCCAAGTTCATTACTCGCTAAATGCCTGTATTACCTAAAGATCTCAAGATTACATTTACTGATAATCAAAAACAAATGCCAGAGCTTCTGTTCCGAATTCAGCCTAAAAAACGCAAAGCTTAATGTTGGTTCTCTGTTTATGTGCCTTATATCACATGAAACATGGATCTCACCATGTGCAGAAGATGTTATAGACTCTGCAATATTACATGCTTATTTAATTTTCAAGCCAGAAGTAAACAGATACATAATTAGCACATGATGAGGCCCAAACTCTAAGAAAACTAATATCAATCAGACACATTATTAGCACGCCTAAGCAAGGTAAAGTATCAGTTGCACATAGAAACATACAAGAATTTAGCGTGCTCGCTAAATAATATGGCTAATGACAATTAGAACTTCTTGATAAATTCATGGATGAGTGCATTGACCTCCTCTGGCCTTTCTTGATTGATAAAGTGGGCTGCTCCTTCTGTTACAACTGCATCTTGCAAATTTGGCACCAATTTCTTGAAATCACCACTGTGAATATATTCCTTTACACCTGGGATGCTATACGTGAGGTCCAGGTCGCCCACAATGAACTTTACAGGCACTTTGATCTGCAGTCCAGTCCATGGTCCTGTGAGCTCCCAGGATCTACAAGAAGAGAAAATTGTCAAAGTTTTTATTGTTTCAAGCAAATAGATTCTCTCGTAGATGCTAATCTCAATATCAAAATTGTTGCCCAGAAATTGTTTTTGGTTTTGTTCAAAAGTCAATGGAGATAAAAATTCTTACTCATATGACTTATATACTACCCATATATATTGCACATAATATACTGCTTTCAAAATTAAACAAAAAAGAAGCATGAAACATACAGTAATTCAATCCTCCAGTGAAGCCTGTCTTGTTAAATATGTTAGCATAATAGTTAATATTTTCTTCTGACAACCAAGAGGGCAAGGTCTCTGGAGTTTTAAGTAGACCACTAAATCCAGTTTCTTTAGGAATGCATGGAGGACTTGGATCGTTGTTTGAAAGAAGATTCTTAAATAGTAGTGCAGTATCTATGCTAGCAAAATCCTTTTCGGCCTCTCCAGGTTCCTGTAGGAGAGAATTAAATAACTTCATGTAAGAATCAAGATGAGTTACATATAGAGAAGATTGAAAAAAAAAAAATAAAGCTCTGAGAATCATGGCAATGACTCATGATTAGTATACTTTTAATAGAATTTAAAGACAAACAAATAAAGATAATTACAAGGGAAAATACACAATTCAATTCTAATTCTGAGATAAATTACAGAGTGTCCCAATACTTTAATCCCTTAGAGAATGTCAAAATGATGAATTTATTAAACAATTAATCAAAAAGCCAAAAAAGAAAAAAAAAATTTCAATTAACCAATATTCTCAAACATTATATTAATTTTCTAGTGTGATGATTAAGATTAAATCGATATTAAACCATTCTTTTAAGAGAGTTTTGACAATTTTTATTAAGCATAGTAGATATTAAAGAAAGTCAAGACTTTTAGAACCACAAAAGTGTATTTTATACACGATTTAAAAATCTGGTACGATCAAAGAACCAATAAAGGAAGTGGTTACCGATTTTATAGTTCGAACAGTGTTGAACTGATGTCATATATAATTTAATTAATAATTTTTAAATTATAAAAATATAATGTGTTGTCAATTAGTTGTGTATATTTAACTTTGATAATGTTAATAGTTTTTTTTTTTTATAATTTTATTAATGTTGATACAATTTTTAGCACAACTTATAATTTAAATATTAAAAGTAATTGTAAGGACTCAATTTGTAACGATCCCAAACTTGTATTGGGTTCGAACGTTAAAGGTCCAAACAATAAATTTGTAGAGAGTGGGCTAAAAGACTAAGCCTTGGTGAACGGACAGCCGTTAGTCATGGTGTTTAAGATGATCGCACAGAGGTGAACTGTGCTTACCCAATAAGACTTTCTCCTCGGCACAGCCTAGGTGGCTCTGGTTCTTGGCCCTCGTGCTCCCTTTTTTTGGACTGCTTCCTCTTCCTTTTATACTAGTTTTTCCCCTCTCTCGAACGTCCACGTGTAGGTTCAGTTTTATAGGGCTGATACTTGTCCCATCAGCCAATACCCAAAGTGGTTGGGGGTGATTGTAAAAGCCGAAAAGCATGGCTCTGTCTGGCGCTGAGTACTTAATTGCAGTAAGGGCAGCCTTTCCCTGGCTCTTTTGTCGCCACACTATTCAGGGGTTCTTTCCCCATTAATGCTGTCAGGACGTTTGTTGGCGCATTCAATGCGGAGGTGATAGTTTTTCCTTGAACTACTCTTACACTGTACCCCCGTGCGTGTCTTACTGTACTCGCCCTTTCTTCTGGGAACGCTTTGGGATGCCGAGGACAAGATCGTTCTCGGCTATATTTCTAGGCCATTTGGACTTTCGTTGCATGTCCTCGGCAACGTCTCTCCTTGGCGAGGGCCTTAGGCCCTAATGTAAAGTGGGTCGGGATCACAAATTCTCTGGCCCTACAATAGCCCCTTAAAATCCTGCTATCTGGCTCCTCAGACGGAGAGGAGGGTTTTGGTGACGTCGGGCCTATGCCATGGCTTGCCAAGTCTTGGCTTTCATCAATGCCAGAGCCTCTTCGTTTGCCTGGGACACACTCCTAGTTGTGAGACATTCTTTTAGTTTACCCACGCCGCGTTTCTGCCGTTTCGGTACACGAGGTGCGCCTTTAATAAGGTCTCTTTACGAGGCGACGCAAATCCAACGGCTGAAGACTGCTTTGGGAATTGGGCGGGACTCATCTCGTTTGTAGTTTTTCTTGGAGATTTCTACAGATTAAATGCCGCCAGGCTTGCCCCCCATATAAGAAGCACGGTGGGAGGTCATTTCCTTTATTTGCAGACCCTTTAAGCTTTTTAAATCTCTAACCCTCCAATTGTGCCCAAAGTCCCCATTACCAGTGTGACTGAGCCTTAGGGAGTGACATGGTCAAGGCTAGGATGAGGGTGAAGGGACCACACCCTCTTCAGAAGCCTTGGGTATCTTCGAGACTCAAGATGGCCCGGTCAGGGCAAGGGAGACAAAAACTCAAGACATTTCTTCCCCTCGATAAGGCAAGAAAGGAGCCTTTTCTTCCTTCAGCCAAAATCCAAAGCAGGCGAAGGTTGCATCAGATTTTTGGTGCGACAGCACTGAGATTTCCCATCGTCGGTACCATCCGCTCTCACTTGATTGCTGCTAATACGATGCTTGCTCGATTGCTGTTAGAGCTGGTATGGGGATTTGGCATTCCCGCTTCTTCCTCTCTTCCATCACTGGTGCCACCCGGGTGCCTCCGCTTCTTCTTCTCTTCCATCATTGGTGCCACCCAGGTGCCTCTGCTTCTTCTTCTCTTCCATCACTAGTGCCACCCAGATTTGCTCAGTCGCTGCTAGAGCAAAATTGAAGGATCTATCGTTCCCGTGTATCCCCCTTTTTTTTTTTTTTTGTTTGTTTCTGTAGTTAGCTTCTGGTATAGGCTTGTCTAAGCCCCCTTTTTTATATGCTGTACTACTTCTTTGTCTAATAAAAGATGATTTTATCCCATTTTGCGTGCTCTTTCTTTTCTGCAATAATTATTTTGTGAATGGATGTGCTGGTGTCCTTTTCTTTTGAACAGTACTTAGGGCTGATGCTCTTATTAGTAAAGAGTTATCACTTTGAACTTATCAAAATTGACGGGCACAACAATGCCGACTTAAAATAGGTTAACCATATAAGACTAACCGGGATAACAGCTGAATGTTCTGTATTGCGTATGGGGTGATCACCCGAGGACGTATAACCTAAAACGAACTGTCCGAGGGGGTCACCGGGCACTAGGGTGCTTCGCCACGTTTCAGATGATATTTATAGCCTTAACTTGTTTTGGGCATCCGGTCTGAGGACCGAGGCACGATTGGGCTGGGTCTAAACACTTGGTTGTGTTAGTTTCCTTAGAGCTGGGGGTCTGAGGACCGCGCGGGATTTCCATTCTGTCTAGGACTTAAGCCTTTCTTGATGTAGTTAGTTTCCCGTAGGTTTGAGTCCAAGGACCATTCAAGACCTTGGTTCTGTCTAACACTTATACTTTCTAGTGACTAGTTTCCCCATAGGTTTGAGTCCGAGGACCATGCAAGACCTTGGTTCTGCCTAACACTTATATTTTTGAAGTAGCTGGTTTCCCTATAGGTTTGAGTCCGAGGACCATGCAAGACCTTGGTTCTGTCCAACACTTATATTTTCTAGTGACTAGTTTCCCCATAAGTTTGAGTTCGAGGATCATGCAAGACCTTGGTTCTGTCTAGCACTTTCTTTTTGAAGTAGTTGGTTTCCCCATAGGTTTGAGTTCGAGGACCATGCAAGACCTTGGTTCTGTCTAGCACTTTCTTTTTGAAGTAGTTGGTTTCCCTATACGTTTAGGTCCGAGGACCATGTAAGACCTTAGTTCTGTTCAACATTTTCTTTTTGAAGTAGTTGGTTTCCCCATAGGTTTGGGTCCGAGGATCATTTAAGACCTTGGTTCTGTCCAACACTTATATTTTCTAGTGACTAGTTTCCCCATAAGTTTGAGTCCGAGGACCATGCAAGACCTTGGTTCTGTCTAGCACTTATGGGAATTCAGTGAATCGGGCTACTGGGCCCGTGAGGATTAGCCCCTTGGCAAATGTGTGGGGCCTAGACTTGATGTTAGAAGCCCTTAGGATTGCTCGTGCCACTGGCACTTCGAAATGTAGCCCTGAGTGGGAGTTGGGTTAGGGCAACAACCGCGCGCTGCTGGGAATGATGGAGAGGTTTTCGCATAGCTTGCATCGCTGCCAAAATTATTTCTTTCGAGGGACCCCTGTCGACAGGGGCTTGATCCTACCATGACTAACCGCTGTTTGCGCCAACGCACAAGCCTTTCCCACAGACGGCGCCAATTGTAAGGACTCAATTTGTAACGATCCCAAATTTGTATTGGGTTCGAACGTTAAAGACCCAAACAATAAATTTGTAGAGAGTGGGCTAAAAGACTAGACCTTGGTGAACGGATAGCTGTTAGTCATGGTATTTAAGATGATCGCACAGAGGTGAACTGTGCTTACCCAAGAAGACTTTCTCCTCGGCACGGCTTGGGTGGCTCTGGTTCTTGGCCCTCGTGCCCCCTTTTTTTGGACTGCTTCCTCTTCCTTTTATACTAGCTTTTCCCCTCTCTTGAACATCCACGTGTAGGTTCAGCTTTATAGGGTTGATACTTGTCCCATCAGCCCATACCCAAAGTGGTTGGGGGTGGTTGTAAAAGCCAAAAAGTATGGCTCTGTCTGGCGCTGAGTACTTAATTGCTGTAAGGGCAGCCTTTCCCTGACTCTTTTGTCGCCACTGTTCAGGGGTCCTTTCCCCATCCACTCTTACACTGTACCCCCGTGCGTGTCTTACTGTATTCGTCCTTTCTTCTGGGAACGCTTTGGGATGCCGAGGACAGGATCGTCCTCAACTATATTTCTAGGCCACTTGGACTTTCGTTGCATGTCCTCGGCAACGTCTCTCCTCGGCGCGGGCCTTGGGCCCTAATGTAAAGTGGGCCGGGATCACAAATTCTTTAGCCCCACAATAGTTTATTGTGGGTACCAAAGGCATGCTTAGGCATGCTTGCAACGTTCTAGGCATGCAAGCAACGTCCTTGGCCGTCCTCGGCATGCTTTGCAACGTCCTCAGCATGCTTAGCAACGTCCTCGGCATGCTTGGCAACGTCCTTGGCCGACCTCGCCATGCTTTGCAACATTCTAGGCATCCTACATCGAAGAGAAATCCCCCCACTTTTTACCTTATAAGCTTTGAAGCGAAAGAGTAGTGTACCATTACTTCTGCCAAGGACGTTGCCAAGCATGCCGAGGACGTTGCTAAGCATGCTGAGGACGGCCAAGGATGTTGCTTGCATGCCTAGGACGTTGCAAGCATGCCTTAGGTGATGATCAAACGCATTGTGAAAGCTTTCTCTGGTGCCACTTTTCCTCGAGGCCACACCCACCCATGCCCAGTGGCGGGGGGTCGATGGTCTCAGTAGCCGCGTGGTGGGGGGATGCATGCATTCTTGGTTTAGCTTGGTCACGCTATCGCAACGCGGACGGTGTTAGTTTCACCCATTGCTACGCGAAGCAAGTTCCATGCGACT